>NC_080417.1:104316390-104954870 GCF_029873635.1 Malania oleifera | reverse complement strand
TGAGTTCGGTTAAATGTGAAATTTCAATCGGTTCGGTTAATCAGATTTTTTTAACCAAAATTTTTCTATTAATTTGATTAATTAATCGAATTAACCGAACCGACCGAATGTTCACCCCTTATTACGAACCACGGGGAATTATAAAAAAAAATTTCCAAAAGTCCCTTTATATTTTAGAGGTTTAAAAAAAAAGAAAAAAAAAACTAAATAGGTGCCACGTGGCTCGCAGTATGGGCTCTGACCCCTGCCAAAACTCCACGCTGTCCAGGAATTATTTGTGGTCAGGTCAGCTACGATCGCTAGAGACTTCTCACTCTCAAAAACCCCCCACCGATAAAAACGACATCCCCCGCAACCTTCTGGTTTTAGGCTTAGGCGTGCCTGCGTTTTCAATTCTCATTTCTCAGCGAATCCACACCGCACACCTCCCTCTATGATTTCTCCTTCGGTGGGACCCTTCTCCTCAAACCCCAACAGAGAGAGATCAAAAAATCCCTGTTCATCATTTGTCCACCGTTTGTTGATCACTCTGCCTCCGACTTCTCTCAACAACTCTCTCCCCCTTCTCCTTCTCCTTCCGCCTTCTGCATCTCGCTCTTCGCATCATTCTTCATCTGGGTCTTCTCCGATCGCATTATCTTCAATTGGGTTTCGTTTTTCTCCCAGTTCCCCCGAGTGGCTCGGCTGCAATTTTTCGACTGAGCCATCCTAGTTTTGTAAAATCTCGTTGGTTCCTGGAGGCACAAGGGTCGAACTGAGTTAATGGCGTCCATAGGTTCTGTTCCATATGGTATAGAGGCGACCGTGGAGAATTATGCTCTTCTCCATACCGGAAATCTTCGGCCCACGTTCAGGTTCTTCGCGCACCGGCCTAGAAAATCTCTCAATTATGCCGGTTTTAATGCTATTACATTTGGGAATATAAAAGCTATGGAAGAAAGTTGTGATAGATTCGCTCTATGCGGCGTGCGACTGGGGAATGGATGCAGCAGACGGCAGCTACTGAGGGTTGACAGTCCGAGAGCAACTGGCAAGAGCTCGGTTCAGGGCGAGGAGGGCGAAGAATCGGAGGATGCGCTGCAGGCCACAATAGAAAAGAGCAAGAAGGTTCTAGCAAAGCAAAAGAACCTACTTCAACAGGTATTCGTTCTTTGTTACTAATTTTATTGGTTTCTTTTTGGGTTCTTTTGCTTCTTCTTTTTTTTCTTTTGAACGTATATGACTACAGTGGCTTCCAAGCCAGTTTTATTTGTAAAATGAGGAGAATAAGATTCTAAATGGAAGTTATGCATAAGCAAGATTTTTTTGTAGAAGTGGGTAGCTTTTTCTCCGATCCATGACCTACTGCAAGTTTTAACACCTAAAGTTATGAGACTTTAGTAGAGATAACTGATAATGAATGTTTGCTAAGACTTTGAATCTATGAAATGTACATCCTGTTGCGGCTGATTTGTTGTAGATTAACGGCTGGGGATTGAAAGGCAGCAAAATGTAAAATTTTAAAAGGGATGGGGGAGGACTAGATAAGATAAATTAACAAATGAACATATTCGTGGTAAGTTACATGTAACTCCTATAGAAGATAAGGTAAGGGAGTGACGACTCAGATGGTATGAACACTTGCAACGTAGGCCACATAGTGCATCTGTGAGGAAGATTGATTTAATTATTGTGGGGGGCAGTAGAAGGGAATAGACCTAAAATAACTTGAGAGGAGATAGTGAGTAAGGATTTAATATTCTTGAATCTATCAAAAGAAATGGTTCATGATCACATAAATTGGCGGAAAATGATTCATATAACCGACCCCACCTAGTGGGTATAAGGCTTGGTTTTGTTATTGTTGTTGCAATAGGCAATCAAATCTTCTCTTCTCACAGACTATAGTTTTTTCATCCACTCTATTATATGCAAGAATTAAAATCGACTAATTGAGTGTTCTCATTCTACTTCTGCATCTCTCACAGATTGCTGAAAGAAGGAAACTTGTTTCATCCATAAAAGATTGTATCGTTAACCCAGAAGACAATGAAATTTCTTTTGATGAAAGGGGAAAATCTTTTGGTAGTGACAAGACTGATGAAGACTGTAATGGTGGCATTCTCTCTAGCAGCTATAATCATTCAACTGTGGATGAGTTTCCAAAGACCTTAACGTCAGCTATTAGTAGGGGATTTGGTGAAGTTGAGAAGGAACCAGTGGAAAACTTAATTGTTACAGAGGCTTCTACGGATGTAAATTCCTCCAAACAATTGAAAGACCCCGATTCAGAGAGCGCTTGGTCAGAGGAATTGCCATCATTTATTTCGAAATCCTTTAAAACTTCCAGCATAGATGATGAAAAGGTTGAAGATCTGGAAGAATCAAGCTTACAGGAGGTAAATGGTGTGGCAAATGTTCTTATGGAGGAAGATGTAAAACCTCCTCCTTTGGCAGGGACTAATGTCATGAACGTGATATTGGTAGCTGCAGAATGTGCTCCTTGGTCTAAAACAGGTATTTTGAACCTGTGATTGTAGATAGTAGTGCCATTTGCAGGAAGTATGCCTTCCTTTATTATGTGTGCCAGTAATCCATTAAATAAATATAAATACTATTTTTTAATGATATTTATATGTTACTTCTCCCGAACATTTAATATGAAGTGGGAGCTTTATGCACTGGTGTTGCATTTTTTTCATATTCATGTCACATAAAATAAATGTATATATTTGTTAATGAATATTTTGTGCACAGTTCATTTAAATTAAGATATCGTTGAAGGTCATTTTTGTTTTTTTTTTTGCCAGGGGGGGGGGGGGGTTGTTCCTAGAGATGGATGAGTTGCTAGAAGTAAGAAGCTGCAAACTATGTACAACTGGTTTTGTGAACTCCATTTATCAAGTTGGATTAATAAATTTCATCATCCCCACCCTTTTTGGAAATAAAATAATTTGGAATGGACTAGAATCAACTGCTTTTTTGAGAACAATTGGTGCTGACTTGCTTAATCCCATCCCTCCCTTCCCTGCCTGAATACAATAACAAAAATAAAAAACAGAACAGATACTGGTTGGTGATATGCGACCTTGAAATGGCCAGTCCACCTACCCATGGAGAATCATGTAAGAATATGTGTTTAGAGATTCACAATCCTTCATGCAAGCATGCATGCTCGCATATAACTTGGTCTTATCCCAACTACTAGGGGTTGATTACATATTCAAACAAGGAACATGAGATTGTGAAAATGAGAATGCTAAGAGGGATAAGTGGTGTATCTCTAAAAGATAAGGGAATCAACACATCCGTGATAAGTGAGGTGGAGCACTTGTAGCTAATAAGATAAAGGAAGGTTGGTAAGATGGTTTGTGCCCTTGCAACATAGACCAAATATCTCTGCAATGGGTGTTGATTTAGTTTGTTCTGGCAATTATAAAAGGGGAAATGTAGACCTAGAATTACTTGGATTGAAATAGTGAGTGAGGATCTAATGGCAGTTCAACTTTTGACGATATTGCCCTGGCATCTTTGGAATGGCGGAAGTAAGCCGACCCGACCTAGTGGGACTTACGATTTTGTTGATTTTTATTGTTGTACTTGTGGCTGGTTCGAATCCATTTTTGCCATTTGGTTTTACTGTTCTATCTGGGTTTATATTTTTAGAATTTAGACTCATATTTTGCCTAGCCCATGTTTGGATTATGTTTTCTCCCAATTACCATTATGCATGTTGATGTCAACATGATGACAGTGATTACAGATCAAGAGGTGTCCAATTCATATCTCTCTCTCCAAATTAGAGTTTTTTAAAAAATAATAATAATAGTAATAAAATTAATAATAAAATATCACGCTGATATTTGGCACATATGATGTGTGCAGGAGATTATATAAATAGCAGTGCGAATGACCAAAATATGGCTCCTACTTCCTGCAAAAAATTATTGCAATGGCTTAAGACCTATATATTTTATATTAAGAGAAAGAAAAAAAATTTGGTTTTTTTTTTGTGGGGGGGAGGTTGGGGGTTGTGGCTGTTTCAATCCTTTTGTATGCAATCCAAGAACTAATTTATCAATGAGTTCTCAACTTCCTGCAGGTGGGCTTGGAGATGTTGCTGGTGCTCTGCCGAAGGCTTTGGCTCGGCGTGGACATAGGGTTATGGTAATTTTTTATTCTTCTTTTCATACAATTTACTAAACCTGGGAGTTCACAGTGAAGGAAGGTGAAAATTTTCTTTTCTCGAACTTTTTGTTTGTACAAAGACGTCAAATGTGCTAGTTGGACCCAAAATTTTGTAATTGCAGGCTTGAGCTTAACTAATCTGAGTTCAGGTTTTTATACTAATGTTAACAAATTTGGTGATGTCTATTTTTATCATATCATTCCATGAGTGTTTAAATTGTCAGTGCATTTTCTTTTTGTTTTTGTTTGTTAAAATACAGGGAATCTTGAGAATCAGGATCTTTTAAATGGTTTGCATTCAAATTATATTGTCTTATATGAGCTTGGCTAAATCACATATTTAACGCTTCCTTGAGTTTCTTGGGCCTCTTGGCTTTTGTTAAAAGGCTTAAAATTTTATTTTCTTTCCTTTGCTTTTAAACCTGTTAGGTTGTGGCGCCTCGCTATGGCAACTATGCTGAACCCCAAGACGCGGGAGTTCGGAAATATTATATAGTAGATGGACAGGTACCAATATGCTGCAGCATTTAGCTATAACTTGTATTTAATTTCATTATATAAAAGAGTAAATATTCTATACATCGTAACTGTGTAATAATTTCTAAATTTGTAGAGTGTAGAAGTATCTTATTTTCAAGCCTACATTGATGGGGTGGATTTTGTTTTTATTGAGAGTCATCTTTTTCGGCATATGGAGAATAATATATATGGAGGGAACCGATTGGTAAGATATCACTCCTTACACTTGTGCTTGGAATTGGCTAACTAATGGATTATTGTCTGTAATTAACAATTTCTTAAATTTATTAAATACTGCCATATTATAATATTTTTATTTATTTAAATGTTTCATTATACAATAGCATTGGCCAATGCTCATACATCTTTCATGTATTATTGTATTATTTATCTTAGCATCTCAAATGTTGTGATTAAATGGCTGTAATCATCTGGCTTTGTTAGTTATTGCAGACGTGCCTCATGCTTTGTTATTTGAAGGGCAATTACTACCTTCTTTCATGATTAATTGTCATTGTCATCTTTTTTGTTTTCTTCTTCTTTTGGGTGTGAATTATTGTCCTTCATTTTCCATGTGTAAGTATTCATAGTTTCATGTCTTTGGTTTTCATTGATGCAGGATATTTTAAAGCGCATGGTTTTATTTTGCAAGGCAGCTGTCGAGGTACACTTTTAGGAACACCTTAAAAAGTGTAGGCACACACACACAAGTAATTGAGTAAGAGCATGTTATTGTTATGTAAATCCTGGAGAACCTTAAATGTAAACCTTGCAGTAAATCTTAAGCATTAGTTTTTATAATGGTTCCATTGGCACCAAGTGGTAGACATGTAGAATGATTAGCTTTGCCACCCACATGCTTGAATACATACAACTAAACAGTAGCTTTTTTTGTAGTAACTTAATATGATACTGAATAGTCAGATGATTTTGTGTGATCTCTTCTAATAAATGTATTTATTGGCTCATTTATATTTCCCTTAGTGGACCGGCCTCATCAGGTGGTATTGGTTACCACCTCCTCCATCTTTTGGAGAGCAACATCTGGAGCACCTGCTTGTGCTTGAGGCCAGTTTGGGATTCTTTTTGGGAGCCTGTATTTGTGGTGGTCAAACAAACAAAATCCCGCAGTTGAAAATCTGGAGGCACAAACACCAAGGCAAGGTTTTGGCTTCTAACATAGCAATTGGGGTGTTGTTCCACTTGAATTGCGTTCCGGACAATACCATTGCTACAGCAAACACAGGCTTAATACCATAATAGGCGTTAGTGGGCATCAATTTTATGGCTATTGTTGGAGACCATCTTTATGGTCCTCAAGTCATAAAAGGTCCTCGCTCTACCTCGTAAGAATTTTACACAGAACTAATGGTAAATAACAAGAAATGTAGATAAAATGGGAGATTATCTGAGAAGGGGATTGAAGCAAGTAATTGTAATGCTAAACAAAAAAGGACAGCTTAGTTTATAATTTATTTATTTGTCTATTTATTGGGATGGGGGAAGGGGCCCGGGGGGGGGGGGGGTGTGTAATACTTGTTTGAATGATTGAGTCTTGGAAATAGTTGAATTAGTTTTATTGAGATTATTAATTGGTTTTCACATCTGCCCGAGTGTCATTTAAAGTAGGGAAGCTGACGATTTTCAGGTTCCCTGGCATGTCCCATGCGGTGGTGTCTGCTATGGAGATGGAAATCTGGTATTCATTGCAAATGATTGGCATACTGCATTGCTGCCAGTGTATTTGAAGGCATATTATCGTGACAATGGTTTGATGAAATATACAAGGTCTATCCTTGTTATTCATAACATAGCCCACCAGGTTTGTCCCATGGTCTCTGTAACTTGTTTTGTACAGTTCTAAATTTTAATTTGTGATTCTATGCCAAGAAGTTGGCATTACCTTTTTCAAGCGAACATTTTAACCTCTGGCTAAATGAGAAATCTCTTTCTTTACCTTTCTGAGCTGAAAAACCTGATTGAATAACAAACAGCTTGCATTAGTCTGTGCACAGACAACTTTGGCCATTAATAGCTTTTCTTTACTGTCAATCTCTAACAAACCCATATGATTCTATTTATGCCTTGAGTGAAAAGAAAATCTGGCATGTTTTGGTAAACATTAGCTTGCATTCACAACCTCATATTATAAAGGAAAATGCATCGTTTTACTCTGAATAATTTTATGGTGATTCTCTACCAATTTGCTTGTATGATGTATCTTAATGAGCAATAAGGAAGCCTGCATACCAAAAATTACATGAGAATTGAGATTTCTCATAATGGACATGCCAATCCAAAAGATGTAGTTTTGGACACCTCATCCTCCTTTTCTCATTATTTTATTGTTTGTGGATATTTCAAATATTTGACTAACCATCAGGTCTCAACTCTTGAGCAATACTTGCGTTTGATGCTGGACCAAAAGTAATTCTTGCAATCATGCTATATATATAAATAGTAGCCCCATAATTGTTCTTGTGATGGATGAACTGAGAATCATCATTATTGTTCTTTTGAACCAGAGGTACAGCATCTTCTTTCAGAAAGTCTCAGAACACAAGTAGTAAGTTACCATTTCAATAATTATGATTAACCAACAGCTGGGAATTCAGTATCCTGTTGAGTCTGTTTTATAATTACTGATCGAGACCAACTCTGCCCATGCCGTGGAATTTGAGTCATTCTATTGATTCTTTCACTGCATTTTAATGCATCCATCCCATCTAATCAGAGAAAGAAAGAAAATGGAGCCAGGACCAATTATATAGGACATCTTGATTGTTCTGGCTGGTTCTCAAGTTCTTACAATATCTAGCTATCTGTTAGTTTCCTGTACTAGTTTCCTAACATAATCATTGATGAAAAAATTTCCAGTTTTTTATTTACTTCATATGTTGCTTCCAGGGTCGTGGCCCACCAGATGATTTCTCTCATACTGATCTGCCAGAGCACTATATGAATCTTTTCAAACTGTACGATCCTGTTGGAGGTGAGCACTTCAATATCTTTGCTGCTGGTCTAAAGACAGCGGATCGTGTGGTTACTGTTAGTCATGGATATGCTTGGGAGCTAAAAACTTCAGAAGGTGGTTGGGGTCTCCATGGGATTATAAATGAGAATGATTGGAAACTGAAGGGAATTGTGAATGGTATTGACACAAAAGAGTGGAACCCGGAGCTGGATGTTCACCTGGCATCGGATGGTTACACCAACTACTCTCCAGAGACACTTCAAATCGGCAAGCTCCAGTGCAAAGCTGCTTTACAGAAGGAGCTTGGTTTACCCATCCGTGAGGATGTCCCTTTGATTGGTTTTATTGGGAGGCTGGATCACCAAAAAGGTGTTGATCTGATAGCAGAGGCAGTTCCATGGTTGATGGGTCAAGATGTGCAGCTGGTCATGCTAGGAACTGGGAGAAATGACCTGGAACAGATGCTCAGGCAGTTTGAGAAACAGCACCATGACAAAATCAGGGGATGGGTTGGTTTTTCTGTAAAAACAGCTCACCGGATAACTGCTGGTGTGGATATTCTGCTCATGCCATCAAGATTTGAGCCTTGTGGACTAAATCAGCTATATGCTATGAGCTATGGAACCATACCTGTTGTTCATGCTGTCGGTGGACTGAGAGATACTGTGCAGCCTTTCAACCCTTATAATGAGTCAGGATTTGGGTGGACATTTGATAGAGCAGAGGCTGGTAGGCTGATACATGCATTGGGAAACTGCTTATTGACTTACCGGGAGTACAAGAGAAGCTGGGAAGGACTTCAAAGACGTGGGATGATGCAAGACCTCAGTTGGGACAAAGCAGCTCAGAAATACGAGGAAGTCCTTGTTGCGGCCAAGTATCAATGGTGAGGCTTTGGTAATCAGCCTGTAAAATTTAGACTTTTTGCAACCTGTAGGTGGGTAGCCATACATAATACACGGGTTCAGGCGTGCTTCGACTCTGGTGCCCAAGTATCAAGAAACAAAACTGGAGTCCTTTGGAGTCGAAAGAACTTCTGCCTAATCAAGAAGGCCAGATTGTGTCAATTACAACCTGGAAGGATTATTTGGGCAGCTTGAGTCTCTCCTTCATAGTACATTTCAGGCTAAATTTAACCCAAATGGAACTGTAGCATTTATCCGTGTTGCTGACCAGAGAATGGATGTAGGTGCGCATTTCTGCAGCTGGGCTTGCAATCTCCCTCTTTAAGCAATTTTGTGTGGTTTTTAACTGCATACATGTTTCTAAGCAAGGTCTTAAATTTCAATTTTGACTCAAATTTCGAAGCTCCAAAAGTATAGAAATTTCGACGGAAATTTTGATTTTGATGTCAATTTGGATTTCAATTGAAAAAAATAACAAAAACTAGTAGTAAAGCACGAAATTATTTGTGAAACTTTAGAAATGATTAACAAACATAATAATGTAAGTTTTAAGACTAATATATTACAAATTAAATACATTTATGTTTTGTATGAAGTGAGCATAAAATAGTATGTGTATCAAACATAATGTACATTAAACATATTCAGCTAATGCAAATGAAATTTATAAATCATTTAAAAATTATTTATTATACAAATATTGATAATTTAGACATGAATGGCTAAATAAAATATTACTATAAGTTTATTTCTTCATATAATTTCAAAATCACTTGTGATAACCTTTTGTTTCAATAAAATAAATAAAATGAGTTAAAAGAGAAATTTCATTTTACTCTTGAATCTCTCGTTTGAATTTCGATAAAATTTCATTGCATAGTTAAAATTTCGACAAATTTTGCTAAAATTTCAAGGTTTCAATAAATTTTGGATGATACGTTGAGATTTCGACGGAAATTATGCAAGACGGAAATATTTCGAGGGTGACAGAAATCGAAAATTTTGACAATTTCGTGGAAATTTAAGACCATGTTTCTAAGACTTTAGAGCTGGAATGTTTCATTCTTTCAGTGCAATTTGGATTGCCTTTTCATGGAAATCTTTGCAGTTAAATGGATAATGATATTTTTTTTTAACCCTGGCAAGTGCACTGCTGTCACGTAGAGGTTTTGGTTCTTCCTATACTGCATATGCCATCATCTAATTGGTTGGTGGTTTAAGAACCATCCTCAGATAGCGTGCAGTTCCATTTTATAATCAGAATATTGATTTTTGCTAGCATGATTTGTTTGTGAATGAACCAAGTTCAGCTTTAGAAGTTCTGTGAGTTCAGATAGAAGTTTAAGCACGGGTTTTGAGAAACTAGTACTGAAAATAACAGGGCTCTAAAGTTTGTCAGCTGGTGACTCAGATTGGGAAATGGCTGAAGTAGATTGAGGGCATGGTAGTACCAATTGCATGTTTGGTATACATAGGAATAGAACTAAATTGTATTAGATTGAATTGAAATTATTACTTGATTTTTTTTGTTCTCTTCCTTCAAAGTTTCTTCGGTTCCATTTATACCATATTTCATTTTGCAATCGCATAGAATCAAAGAGATTTAAATCGAATTTATCACTTGATTTCATTATGCAACGCGTTTCACTTTTAATTTCATTCTTACTCCATTTCATTATGCAAACCAAACTTGACATCAATTCCTACTTACAAAACATGCAGTAAGAGTTGAAGAGAGACAAATGCAATTATTCCAATCATATTATGCATCTGGACCCCCACGCCTTAAAATTTTCATGAAATATTTGTTGACAGTTGCGTTAAAATTTTCACTTTTCCAAACTATCTAGTTTGAAATGTATGTTAATTTCCATATTTCTCAATTTCCTTGCCCAGTATTTGGAAAAATACATTTGAAGTCTTAGATTTAGATGAAATGAAGTATAAATTGTATTGAATTTTATCCCGATTCAATATCGAAAATTTGAAATACATGTTCCATACCACAATCATAGATATTTTTATGAATAGACACCATGAAATACTGAGATGTGAACAAAATTTTCAGAAACCCCATGAAAACAAAATTCCCTTGGAATTGTTACTTTAATTTCAAAATCCTTCAACATCAAAATTCATTATATGACCACTTTAGTTCAAGTCTGAGGAAAATTAAGTTATCAAACAATTTTCTTGGGTGATGGAGTTTTTCATGTTTGAACTTTAAACAAGCATGTTTTAAGAATTTGATAAATCCTCACATCCCCGATATATGAAAGCCCTATTTTTAAGTTTCGGGGTTCTCTAGAACTTATTTGCCCGTATAAATCCAACTTTTCAAGATTTTGGTTATTTGTACATAAAAATTTATTTCGCTACTAATTTCTTTCATTTATAAAAGTAAACAAAATATTTGAAATCAAATTGAAGTAAAGAAATTTGTCAAAAATCAATCAATATTTATGACTTTGGCTTTGGACCTTGGCTGCACCACTATGGCTGCAACTGCAGCGGCTTTGGGAAACATCATTAGCCTATATCATCCTCAACCGGATCATGCACATCCAAAACATAGGGCCAACAATATTTATGCTTGACCAAATCTTTAACCATGCGTGTAAAATTAAGAAGTACAAAGCAGACCGCATTTCTATGCTATGACTTTATCTTATAATCCATCTATATACAAAAACTTAGGAGAATAGTAGCCTGCCACCTTCCATACATGTCGTTGCAGCAATAACAATTGGTCACCTTACTCCATGATTAAGTTGAAGATTTCAGTGTAGCTAGGTTGCATAAGCCATCCTGGAATCCTTCTTTTAGAATTTGAAATACAAATAAATTATCAATTAGGCCAAGAAATTATCTGCAGTCTTGTGTTATTCTAGTTCTAAGCAAAATTGCGAAAAACAAAAAAATAAAAATAAAAATAAAAAAACAAAACAAAAATGAAGAAAGAAGAATAGAACAAAACAGCGGCAGCAACAACAAATTTTGTTGAATTGATTGAAAAACTAAACAAATTCTACGCAATCCAAATTCAAGTGCAAAACCTATCCTGCCTAACATTCTGGCGCCCTCCAGCAAAAATAGTACAGCCTCTTTTTTTTTATGGCACCTTCTAACTTTATTAAAAAATCCCTCACTTATGACGGGAGAATACCGTGGTTTCAATCTTGAAACTTTGAGACAACAAAAGCAAATTCCAAGACCCTAAAACTAACTTAACCAACATAAACCAAACCAAATACCAGCAACCAAACAAAAAAAAAAAACTAAGAAACTAAACCACTAAAAATAAAAAACAAACAAAATTTCAAAAAATAACACAAAACATCATGAGCGCAAAGAAGGAAAACCCAACAAATCCAATCAAATCACTCCCCTGATTTGCTGAGAAAGATATAGTATTGCTTTCTTGAGTCTTATGGAAGTTGTGTTGAAACAACGGTAGGCGCCTTTAAAAAAAATACAAATTTTTGGGATGAGATAGGACAACCGATAGCCTAGCGCAAAAGAGAGCAATAAGAGGAAGAGGGTGTAACCAATTGGTTTGGACATCAGAGTGGTTTGCAAACTAATTTGCTTCCAAGAAAATGTGGCCATCAATCCTTCCAACCCAAAAGACGAGTGATTAATTAAAGAAAGCATGATATCGAACAAAACCGATCATTACTTTATTAATTTTATCAGTTTCAACAGTAAAACATTATACAACACGCCCAAACAAATTGATAATTAATCACCCCCAACCCCGCACAACGAGTAACAATTACAAAATGGAGACTTGCACAATAATAACCTCGAGGCAAATGCATGAAATACCAAATCATATCAATGCCACCAGGTATGATTTCTGGTTGTCATTGCGGTGGAAGTCCTATGTATATGAGACACTCCTCTCCTGCAAACAAGGACGAGTTGAGAAGAGGCTTGCAAATCCCTTTGAAAGACAACCTTCAACCGCACATGGAGACTTGGATGAACCCAATGTGCCGTTGTGCTTCACAATTTCCATGCACTCATCAACTGCATTTCCAGGTGGATTATCTTCCCACTTAGCAGGTTTGCCAGCAGAAGAAATCTGCCTGCTCCTCTTCTGTCTCAAAACTGCATTTGAGCCAACAGGATCAAGGAATAGGACATCTGACGAGCCCAATTCAAGGCTTTGGAAGTCCTCAGAAAGCTTTCTTTTTAAGCCCGGAAAGATTTTCAACCCTGCAACAAAACCACACCGAAATCATGGGAAACATGAAAGATGAAATTGTCCAGGGTCGCAAACAATATACAGATCTAATAGTTCTCTAGGTTTTTTTTTTTTTTTTTTAATCCCCTAGTGATTTAGCATACCAGGGAGAGGATCCTCAAATATGCACCCTTGGGCTTCTGAATCGCCACATTTGCAATAAAAGTTTAAACTATCATCGGACCCCGTGACCCTGAAAAACAGGCACAATGTGTCTCTAAAAAGGTGAAGATCACATTAAACACAGATCAACCAGTATTTAAAAAATCGCCACCACCAACTATAGCTACAGAATTTTATGATCCCCCACTGGTTTGGCACCACGAGGATGGTAGAAGAACACCAACACTTCCCAGATGGGCCTAGCGAGTTCGATACCATGCACACCCACCTTAATAGGGGCTATAGGGAGTGTTCTGTTTATGTGCCACAGAAAGAGCTAAATAAAAGTCCGCATTCTAGAACCATGTAAATAGAATATGAAAAAATCTGTGCTTGCTTCATTTTCCGTCTATCATCCTGAGCTCAAAACATGTAAAGTTACACTTGCTTCACATAATATTTGATCTTAGGAATTGGGTGGAATAAAATGGGAAGTCCTACCTGTCTATTCCATATAATGGAATAGGATACAAATAGGGATGGGAGGTGAAATTTAGGAAGTCATACCTTGTTATTCCATGTTATGGATCCATAAAGAATTATTGCATCATTATTTATTTTATGATGGCAATACATCTCCTTCTAAGCTATCAAATCCTCATATATTACCATTCTACTCCTAGGAATAGGCATTCCATTAACCAAATGTAACCTTATAACAAAAGCTCTGTTGAGTTCAAGATATATATAACCTGTATTGTCTATACTTCCATGCAAACCAGACTGGCAACATATCTGCATTTACAAGACTGCAAACAAGACAGTAAAGAGGATGACAGACATGCATATTTTACACCCAACAGCCCAGAGAGGGGTTGTTAAGGATTCAAGTTCTATAGTTATTTAACTAAAGTAGAAGGGATAAAAACTATTTCAATGTTCAGGAAATTTTCACAGAAATGGCAACCATTCTCAAATTACTATTTCAAGAGTGAATATGCAAATAAATTCAAGTATCCATAATGAAAAATCTGGTTGGTATCTCAAATATTGTGGCAATGCATATATCAAAAAATCTCGTTCAGTTAATCATCAGTCCCACCAACACCTGTTGATGATCTCCACAAACTTTAGAATTTAAAGAATAGAAATGCATCACAAGAAAATAATGAATGAGCTTTGGATAGAATGAATTTCATAGAAACAATCAATAAATGAGTTACGATAAAATGAATGATTGGATGAACACCAGGGACTGCTGCTTTAGGAAAGAAATCATACCTGTACATATGCTCAACAAAATCATCTATTAAAACAGGCCAAGCACCTGCACAGATATGAAAGTAACTGAGTAACACTTTTACTGAGACGAAGAAAGGTCTCCTACAAAGCAATGTATATTCTAAAATGCAAGATCAAAATTAAAAGGTAATATGTTTATCAAAAAAATTAAAAGGTATATGGTGGTGGTTAAAAGTTGCCATATCAAGATGGAAGACATCCATGTGTTTAAATCCACAGAGCCTTATAACTTTTCCAACGATCAGGAGTTAAAAATGCTATGATGAATATTTTATAATGGTACTGGTGGATGGATGAATCCTACATATCCTATCAATGCTCCAAGTATCCAAGATTCTCTGCAGAATTACCATAAATGTGTTGTTTATGCACCTTATAGAAGTATACTGACAAGAAGAAAGAAAGGAGAGGGGGTGGTCCAGCCATCAAGAAATCATTGATGAAAACAACCTCCCCTTGTTTCCACAGTAGCATAAAAAATTTCTCTTTTCCTCCTTTTTTTCGCCTTTTTTTCCTGTGTGGGGAGGGGATTTGCAACAGACTATATGCAAAATACCATAACACTTACAAACTCTAATCATGCCAAACCAATCAGTGTATCTGAGTTTCTTAGTTAATAAAAACTGTTAAAGCTCGACATACATTGTTGGCCCACAGCCTAACAGCTTAGGTGTCATTTGATATTACTATAAAAAATTATGAAAATGGAAACTAAACGAAAATTAAAAACCAGAAATAGAAACTAAAAACTGAAAATCAGCAACAAGTTTGGTTAATATTTTTAAAACTAGAACAAATTAAAAACTGATAAAAAAATGCTCATTTTTGTCCTTGAATCAAATAACAATTACAAAAAATATGATTAAAATAATAAAAGTACAATGTAACATAAATTATAAATATTATAATAAAAATAAAAATTATTATAATTATTTTACTTAATTATTATATTTCAATTCACTTTACAAGAAACAATCTTATTGTATATGACCATTGAAATATAGTAATATATTTTGTAATGGCTTTTATTATTGTTTATTTTTTAAAAATTTTATGGGAATTTTTTATTTGAATTATATTCTAAATTTATATGATAATTTTATTTAAATTTCAATTAAAGAGTATGGACAAAATGAATCATTTAATTCAAAAAAATTAATTCTGGATACTAGAATATTCTGGAAATAGGTTGCCAAAACAATTGAAAGCCATAAAATTTGGTTTTAAATTTTTTTCAAACAGCTGAAAACCATCAACAAAAATAGAAAACCAGTAACATGAACAAAGGCATTTTTCATAACCTGTTTCTTCACTGTATAGAAATGAGAATAGAAAATCATAAACAACAACAATAACAAGCGGACCCTTAAGCTTTTAAGTAAAGTGGTAATCTAACATGGTATCAGAGCTAGTTACCAAGAGGTCCTGGGTTCTAGTATTGTTGCCTGCATCCACCATGCTGTGTTTAAAAAAAAATTATTGCATTCCCTATTATGGGTATTATTTATTGTGTGCATTTATCTCACCACGTGCTATTGGGCTATCAAGCTGCAAAGAATAAGAATAGTAATGAGAGTCTTGGAAAATCAATTTGATTTTATGACTGGGAGATCAACAACCGAAGCTATCAATCTTCTAAGAAAGTTAATGGAAAAGTTCAGAGAAAAGAATAGGAACTTACATATGGTTTTTATCGATCTAGAAAAAAACTCTGATAGAGTACCTAGGGAAATGCTTTGGTGAGTCCTAAAAAAGAAGAGAGCATGCAGTGGGTATACTGATGTTATTACAGATATGTATGATAGAGTAACGACTAATGTTACCATTGCAAGTGGAGATTCTAGGGAGTTTTCAATCACAATAGGTGTACACCAAGGTTCTATTTGCTTTTGTGATTGATGAACTCACTAGGAATATCCAAGACGAGATCTCTTGATGTATGTTATTCGCAGATGATATTGCTCTGATTGATGAAAATAGGAGCGGCTAGAATCCATGCTATAACTTGGAAAACGACCTTAGAGTTTAGGATTTAAGGATAAGTAGAAATAAAACTGAATATATGAAATGTAATTTCAGCCAAAGGAATATTGAAGATAAGACTAGACTTGATAATCAAGAAATCAACAACACTAGTAGTTTTCGATATATAGGATTTATTATGCAAGCAGAAGGAGAAATTGAAGAGGATGTAGAGCATAAAGTTAAAAAAGGTTGTGTAAAATGGACGAGTGCTTCGGAAGTGTTGTGTGATCGTAGGATACCATTAGAATTAAAAAGGAAAATTCGATAGGACGGCTGTAAGACCAACCATGCTCTATGGATCAAAATGTTGGGCAATCAAGAAACAACATGTTTAAAAAGTAAAATCACCGAAATGTGAATGTTAAGATGGATGAGTGGTAAAACACTAGAAGGATAAATTAAGGAATAAACATATCCGCAACAAGTTAGGTATAGCATTAGTAGAAGATACGGGAGGCATAGTTTAAATGGTTTGGGCATTTGAAGTGTAGGCCAAATAGTGCACCAATGATGAGTGAGTGAGCACT
Organism: Malania oleifera; assembly: GCF_029873635.1. Lineage (NCBI taxonomy): Eukaryota > Viridiplantae > Streptophyta > Magnoliopsida > Santalales > Ximeniaceae > Malania > Malania oleifera. The sequence goes on along the minus strand of NC_080417.1, from coordinate 104,938,100 downwards.
TATTGTTAATGGTACTAGAAGAGGTAGAGGTACACCTAAAATAACTTGGAATGAGGTTGTAGGGAGCGATTTAACAGTTCTTAAGCTAGGGGAGGATAATACCCTTAATTGCGTGAATTGGAAAAAAAACGATTCATATAGCCGACCCCACTAAGTGAGACTTAAGACGACTTCTTGTTGTTTGCGCTATTGAGCCACACGTGCAATGGAGTGTTAAAGCTAGATATATATTGTTGGCCCACAACCTAATATAGCTTAAGCTTTTAGGTGAAGTTGTAACCTAACAAAAACAAAAACCAAAAAACAAACAATATACATATATTAGAGGCCCCGATCATATCCAAATATGACTCCAAAATACCATGATTATCCTAAAAAATAATGTTGCTTCTTTCATCCCAGAATGTGAGATGCAAACCCAAGTATTGTGCTTCTAGAAACACCTTACCTAAGAAACACAGACACTCCAAAAAGGGCGGAGTGTCAGCATCTGACATGTTAGTAGTGGACATGCCCCTAACACAGCCGAATACGTGTCCAACGTGCTAGAAATTAATTTTGTAGTTTAAATTTCTGGACATAGATGGATGCGGCCAAACACAGAAGATATACCTGGGACATGCTTTAGTAAAAAACATTGCAATTACAACCATTTTATACAAAATCGAGGAAAAAAAAAAAAAAAAAGAGGCTCGTAGAACAAAAGAAGAGCAGGTAGAGAAGATTCATCAAACGACCGCAAGTCTAGAGCTCTCATAACCAATCCACCTAGTATTTGAACCTCTCTCCCAACCTCTAGTCGCCAGACATCTCAACCTTCCAACTCTTCTAGCCTCCAGTTGCAAGACATCTCATCTTTATCTACATTTGACGACGATATTGGCTTCTTCAAAGGCTCCAAGCCTCTTCTCTACCGAAGGATCTTTGGTTTGAAGGCTCAAAGCCTCTTCTCACTCTAAGGCTTGAAGGCTCTTCTTTCCTCAACTTGAGTCCCTCCCTCCTCCATTCCTCCCTCTTCCCCGTATCCTTACCTATTTTCTACTAGTTCACAAAATATGATTGAACCATTGAAGTGCCAAAGCACAAAAAAATTGATGTTTCGATTGTTGATGAATGATGAATGTTGCTTCAGTTCTCTAAAATGAGTGTTAATGATTATCCAAGTCTTAATTGAGCATAAATGATGGCTATTACCTCAATATTTATGTCTATATTAATTAACGTTTGTTGAATCCTTGTTTTTACAAAATCGCCATATCGTTGTGTTGGTATGATATCGTATCCATATCCTATATAGATATCAATGCTTCCTAGCACCTGAGGATGGAAATATGGACATTTTAGGTGGAATTATCTTGTAGGGATTTATACTGAAAGACATTCTTTATGTAATCGGTTTTAGTATTTATTAGTAACTTCAGTTATTCCATTTTAATGAGAATCTTTGTAAGAAATGTTAGCTTGACATTATTTATTTACTGATTATGCATGTGTGTCTTTTATTCTATATAGCAGGTGATCTAGTGTGTAAAGTACAACTTATACACAAAAGATTAGATCATCAGTTCTTATAGAATATAAGTTTATTGTTCACAATCTTGAATGAAATTGGACACACCATTGGTACGACTGTAACACAAGGTTTTAATAGGTCTGTCTTGACTATTGGGAATGGTTCAGTTCCAACTCCTTGTGCTAGTACACTTTGTGTGTATTGAACAGGATCGTCTTGGGGTAATTGTTTTTATATTGACTATATAGAACAATTAATACCTCATGGTTATTATGAGTGCTTATGCTCTTAATCTTGATATGATTATTGGACACGTGCATATAGTGTTTATTACTTTAATTCATAAAAGAGTGAGATTCTTTATAGGTCAAAAAACTTAGTGAGTTGGGTGATGACATTATGTGTGTAGTGAACATTAATTATTGATGAAATCTACGTCCCAGTATCGGGATTGATGATACCCCCTTGAGGAAGCTTATAATCTTTGATTGTGTCAAACCCTGCAGGTGGATTTTGAATCCGACACATCAAATAAGTTAAGTGCAAGGTCTCAGGGAATTAATATGTCAATTGATTAAATTGTCAATAATTTAATATAATAGACAGGTATCTGTAATCTTTACGTGGGGAGATAAATAAGCATTTAAAAATAGGAGCTCAAAATTCAATTTCGAGTATGACAGGGGGTGCAATTATAATTCTTTAGTGGTATAAATTATAATTAACGTAATTAAAGATGAATTCAGGTCGGATTAGGAATTCTTAATTACGTGGGAAGCCCTAGTCTTATTTGCCTAGAGGTCCCTGTTGTAGCCTATATACACGCGCTCCATTCAGCAGTTAGGGTAAGACGAGTGAACTCTCACAGAGGCATACGTTTTCGTGAGAGAAGAAAACCCTAGCAGCCGCTTACGAGCCCACTCTCTAAGGAGCAAGGCGTGTTCAAGGAATACAGTAGAAGATTCCTAGTCGTCTTCAAGAGCTCGTTTTCGTACTTGCAGATTCGGGATCAAACCAGACAGATCTTGCAAGTATAATCCTAATCACGGAATTAGAGTTTGTATGATCGGATTATTCTTTTTTTGGTTATCCATATGGACTACAGCCGGATCTTAGGGCTATTCCGCAAGTCTCTTCACTATCGGGTACCACTACCAGGCTGATCCTAACCAAAAAAAATGAAATAGAGAACTGCACAAAGGTGGAAAAGAAAAAAAATTAACAAATGGCCTTCCTAGCTTCTTTCCCAACTAGACAAATGGTGGATGCATAATAAGATAAGCCTATTGTAAATGTATAAAATTACCTTTTTTCCCTAGATTATGAAATTGACCAACATAAAAAACTACATGTGCACAATTATGATTTAAATGCTAATTGTCATATATTTGCACTCATGCGGGAGGTCAAAATTGGCAGCACTTGCTAGGCATTGACCACAATGGCACGTCATGGGGTCTATACCAATCCCAATTTTGGGATTTTGTAAAGAATTTTGGACTGTTGGTTTGGTGAACTCAATTCAAGGTTCTCTAGGGGAAACCCCCTTTAGGGTTGTTTGGTTCGCAGCATCAAACTATTTCCATGGACTGACTGCCTCATAGGAACATTTTTGTTTGGTTTGCATAGTAACGAATATATGAAGAACAATTGTATTTTTCAACACAAAAACCAACTAAGATTATACTTAATTAAATATATATCATAAAGTTTTCAAAAATTATAAATTTAAAACAATTAACACTTAATAATCGATTAGCCAAAATAATTGAGGATCATATAATGTTTAGATATTATATTAAATTTTTAATTAACATTTTCAATTGTCATTTTAATATTTTCTAATTAAAATTTTAATTATTTTCTAATTAATAACTAATCAAATTTTAATTAAAACTTTATAGGTAATATCTTTAATTAACATTATATATATATATATATATTTCTAATTAAAATAATTAATGTTATGCTAATTTAAATTTTTTTATTTTATTAGTAATTTATTTTTAAATCTAATAATAGAGTGATTATATTATTGTCTAAAAGTCAAAATAGCGAGGGAAATTTGGTCCAAAAAAGTAGGATTCCCATGGGAATAGGATGTCTTTTTTTCATGGCAATCCTTACACTTTCAGGTATGTGAATATGTCTGCAACATCAAATTCTCATGCTCAAACAAACGTGGGAATGAGATGTCATAGGCATCACATTCTCAGGAATCTTGAAAGATGTCGTGAAACAAACACCCCCTTAGCCTTTTCCTACCCTGATCAAGCATCTTCTACGTATCATTTGTGGCATCATCCTTTCTCACCTTGATAATGTGTCATTATTCATTGGCCCAACAATTTTTCACTTTATCATGAACTGAGACGTGATGTTGAGTTCTTTTATTGGAGGATGACATCTCACATCCTTTGCCTTTCCCTATAGATCTCTATTTCCCTCCTTTCCACCCCCTAACCTTTGGATTCCCACGAGTCCCCTTCATTTGCCACCATCTGCACTTGAGCTGTTGGGAATTGCCTAGTTCTCCTCTCTGGACCTTCTCTACAACATCCATTGTGTAGAACACAAACTCTTCTCCTCCCTCAATAACCCCGACTAAATCTATTAATAACTTGAGGTATGAATTTTCCTATAAAATATTTCTTTGAAGGACCTAGAAGGAACTCATGATGTTGAGAAAACATTGAAAAAGGTAGGAACTTTAAAAAATTAATGGCCAACTAAAATATCAAAAAAATCAATCAAGTAAACCTAATTGGTAAAATTATGTGGGATTGAGCTTTTGAAATTTGAATCATTTTGCTTCATCTGAATTTTTCCCAATAATAGGGGCGGGGGGGGGGGGGGTGCGTGGAACTAAAAAAAAAAAAATTAATCATTGTAACTAGTAATCCTATAAAGCAAATATAAACCACAAACAAGATGGTACGGAAGAAATTAAGCAAGAAGCCAACACCTATGAAGATGAAATAGGAATGCCAATTGCCATAATGATTATTAGAATAATGCACCATTGCTCTCTATAAATGAAGAGTCATCTAAGATAAAAGGGTAAATTTGATGTTAATAATACCTTCTGGATCATACCCTTCAAGATTTTCATGTACACATCTGCTGAAGGCTAAAACTTGCCGCCAAGTATCCTCAGAGATGTTATGTCGCTGGTTTTTCTGAGAAGGATGATATAACATAAGGAACATTTACCTCAGAAGAAAGTTAAAGAAACAATAATATATCATCAAAAAGAGTTTCAGCTGTAAACGCCATCTGGGAAGAACATCGCCACAAAGACAAACAAAAGGATAATACAGAAATTAAATGAATAAAAATGGCATTCCACATGTAAAAGCAATACAATAAACTGTAAAAGCAATACAATCACAACTTCATATCAAATACTTGTAGTCTTCAGCTACTACATTAAATTGTACTGCAGCACCAAGGTATGAATGCAAATGGGGTGCAACAGTATGGCAGTCAACTACACACTGTCAGACATATACTGGTAGTTGAAAATTCTACTGTTTCTTAGAAGTATTTTGAACTTTCTCATTGGGAATCAGTTCAAGTAAGAATTTTTACAGGGTGAGTGATGCCAAGAGAGGATGATGGCTCTCACTCTCGCACTCACTTTCGCTCAATTGCTTTTGTTCTTGTTCTCTCCTCTAGTTCTCTCTCATCTGTTTTGATGAATTTGATCATAAGTGGGTATGGAAGTGAACCTCTACAAATCAATGCAGACTGAAAGAAAATCCTTCGATCTGCAACTGGAAAAGGTGGGGGTAGTGGGTTTTGTTCATTGGGAGGAGAAAACTCAGAATCTCAGCCAATGGATTAGGATTACTCTTCGGCTGCTAGATGGGTATCTAAGTGTTTGCCTTTGCTTGTATCGAAATCAGAGAAGATCACTCATTGCAGGAAGTTCATCAAGGTAAAATTATGAAGTGGAAACTAAAGCAAACCATAAGGGAAATTTATGGAATTGGGTCTGTGATCGAACAGCAAGGGTTATGCCATCTTCATTCCTTGACATCAGGAAGGGGAGGGTTGGCGGAGGTTTTTGCAAGAGCTGCAGGAGAGAGAGAGTCCAGATAAACAAGTAAAGTTGTGGCTCAATCTTCAGGGACTCATGATTGCTGGAGATGAAAGGAGACACTATCTGGTTGTCCAGAGACAGCAAAGGATGGGTGGATGGTGATGCAGGAAGGAGGCTTTCCAAAGGGTGAACACTGGAGTCGCAATGGCTGGTAGTCCAGGAGTTTTCAAGGAAACTAGAGGTTGTGCGGGGAAGGAGATGATTGTAAAGGCTTGAGAAAGTGGAGTGGGCTTCAAACAGGCAGGGCCAGGAATTCTTAAAATCACAATTCATATGGCCCAATCATTGGAAAATAAGCCAGGGGCCTTTCAGGGAGATCTCGCCCAATTACAATTTGATGGGCACTTAAGAAATTTTTTAAGGGTTGTTGAGATCTCTAACAGACGAGATTTTGTCAGGCCAGAATGGGACTGCATCCTCTTCGCCCATGTTCCAGGCGAACAATATACAAGTGAAGAGGCTGCACAGTTTAGTACACCTCAAGCCCAACAGTTATTTCAGCATATCATAACACAATGGGCTTCAAGAAGGAGGAGAATAGCAGGTCTGGTTTTGGGCAATGCAAGCATGTGGAGGAGACACAGGTTCATAGCAAGGGGTTGTGTGAGTGGGCGGCATATGTCTTTGCCTTCTGGGCAGAGAGCAGAGGGAATGAACTTTCTGAAAATCAATGAGCCTCCAAGAGGGGTTTCTATGGAGGATGAATGTCACTATGTGCAGATGAAGGATAATATGACTGCTGCTTTGGCTGGGAATCAAGTTAATGTGAGTTCTAGTAACAGGGTGGGAATGGAGAGAGAAAATCTCGGATTACCGGAAAGTTGGCATTACCACAGGTGAATACTCATTAGGGGCAGAAGAGCAAGGAAAAAAGACTCCTCAATTGAGAGGCATTTTGGTGCAGATGTGAGTTAAGTTTTTGAAAAGACAGCACTGACAATTTTACATTGACGAGCCTTCGACTGGGTTGAAGATCTATCAAAGAATCTTAGTGAGGAAAATTCGCAAAGAAGACCTTGGCTGATGTTTCAGACAATGAGGGTGAGTTGGATGGTGATTTTGATTATGATGGCGGGCTACTTATAAATGAGGTTCACGATTAAATCAGGTTCGAATCAGATTCTTCTGATGTATTGGACTATTCTTGCTTTAAGCCTTTATCTCCATTGGAGGTCTTAGAGGGAGTTTGAGCCTGGAGAACAATGAAATAGGCAAGGAAAGAGACAAGTTTGAGCAGACAGAACCTGTTCTTGGCTCTCACTTTCAAAGCTTGCTAGATAAAATGGGCTTGCAGTTAGAAGCTTGGACGGTGGAAGAAAAAGTAAGGCCTAGAAGGGGACAATGGAAATTGGCAAATTTGCAGTGTTCTCTAACTATGATGGAAAGGGACTGAAAAGGGGGTTTCTTCAGTAGTGCTTGTTATGTTTTGGTTGGTGGGCCGTAGTGTTTGGGGTTGTCTTTCCTTATTTGCTTTTAGCCTTCTTTTTTGAGGACTCCTTTTTCCCTTTTGTTTGTCTTCTCTCTCAATGTATTTTCTTCATTTATCTGAAAAAAAACTTCAGATTAAGAGTATCATATCTCTGTCCCTCTCCAATTTCAGACATTACCAATAAATTGCTTCTTTGATGCACCATAACTCCAGTGAGCATATGATCATGCTATGAATACAAAATCCATTTAGTAACCAGACCAGAAATCGCAAGCCTATGCCTTTTCTTATTTATGTTTTGTCATCAGTCCATCAACGTCAGTCATTTTCTTCAGTCTAAAAGAGAGGACAAGAAATCCTCAAGAAAAGACAAAAAAGAAAAACACAAAAGAAACTAAATTGAAGTACTAGATAAGAAAGCCCCACTTTAAACCCTTCCCATTATGATTCACTAAGCACCACAAGCTAGACATATGACATCACACAAATTATAAAACATTAATTTCAATGGGATACCATTAAGCATCCAAATTTTCAAGGGGTCACAGATTTTTCCTAACACTTGGGCAGGGAGAGGACCCCCCAAATCCTCTAGCTGCATACACACACCTCCTCCCCACACGCACCCCAAACAAGCTGGCACCTTTGAATAGTTTACCCACAAATCATTAATGATTATACCTCAACAAAGCTGCACCATTGATTGAGCAACCGAAAGCGTCCTGCTAAAACTATTCTCCATGCAGTAATTGCCCTGCTAATGGCTAAAAAACATTCAAAAACAGAAATAGGTTAACAGGGAACAAATCATGAGATTTCCACAGCCCACCAATTCTGTATATCTGTGAAGCGGACAGCCCACTTTAATGCTTAATTTGGAAAGGTTCAACTTACTAATATTCTTTTGACCATTTTCTCGGCACATGAAGAACACAAAATCATAGAATCGTGAGAATTCAGAGAAGTCCACCTGCAGAAAAAAATGCCAATGCACTGATCAATAGGCAGCCGGAGTACTAAATAAAACTGGGCTAATTCATTTAACTTAAAACATCATTGCTTAATGAAACAAAATCTTACCGTCAAGTCTAGCTTTGACATGAGTTTGACAAGTTCATCAAAAATTAAAGTCCTGCATTAAAAAAATGATTACTGGAGTAAAATGTTCGGAATATAATAAACTAAATGTTCCAAAAAATGGTACATTAAAAAAACGATGAGTAGTGAAGAATAAAATGTTCTGGAATGTCTTGAACTAAATGTTCCAAAAAAGGGTAAACCATAGAATTTTTTATAATAATAAAAATTTTCAGTCTTAGCAGACTAGAATGTGGTTGAATGAATCAAGTTGTATATGGAATAATATTCTTCAATATAGGAACTCCAAGTAACACCAATGCACAAAATGTGCATGATACGTAAATAGTTTTAACGTGAACTGTGAGCGTGAGCATAACACAGGCCAATGAGGAACAGAGAAATCCACTCATTGGCAGGGTTGAGCTGGACTCCCAAAATTCAATATTTTGAATAATATATTCCCAGTAGCCAAGAGGCGGAAATCAGGTCCTAAAAACTTGATTATGGGGACTGCACAATCCAAACCAACATGTATGGTTAATTTGGCCCTTCATGTCAATTCTAGGTCTAATAAGTAGGAACTTGACCGGGTTGGCTGCTTGGCTCAAGACATTTGGATAACCTGACCCCAAATTTTAACAATTTAAATTAATGTGTTAGTTTGTGTGATGTGTAACTTGTGGTGTTTGGTGAATTATAATGGGAAGGGTTTAAAGAGAGCCTTTCTTATGTTCTTTCAATTGGTTTTCTTTTGTTTTGATTTTTTGTTTCCATTTTTTTCTTGAGGATTTCTTGTCCTCTCTTTTAGTTTGTAATTTCCGTTCTTATGTTCTTTCAATTAACTTTCTTTTGTTTTGATTTTCTGTTTTCATTTTTTTCATGAGGATTTCTTGTCCTCTCTTTTAGTTTGTAATTTCTTCTCCTATCTTAATACAATTTCTCTTTAATTTTTTATCAAAAATGTGTCTACCTACTAATAACACAAGTGATCATTATGCATAAAATTTGGTATGGTAGAGCAACTCGCCGCTTTTTGATAACTGGCAAAGAAAGAGTCCGATTATTTCACACTACAGTAGCCATTTGACTGCAGAGCTAGGTATTCCTGCTAGACCAACAGTTAGCTCAATCATTAAGGATAAAAGCTGAGTTTAGCCAAGAAGACTTACTGCCAATGTGAAGGACTTCAGAAATGCTATAAGCTTTAATCCAATTGCAGACAAAGAAGATAGTGTCTGCTGGACTTTATCATCAAATGTTCAGTTCTCTTCCAGCAGTGCTTGGGTGGTTTTAAGAAGGAAGGGGGATCCCACTAAATGTGGTGAATTTATAGGGGTGAAGATTTGAGGTCTTGGAAAGAGTAAGCATGAAAAGTTGTTGAGAAGAAGGCACCTTCCAAAACAAGGAACCAAAATTACATATAGCCCCCCTCCAGCAAATAAGTAGTCTGAAAAAACCCAAAGAAAAAGCCCAAAAAGAATCTAAATAAATAAAATTATCTAAATAAATAAAATTTTCTTCCAGGTAAGCCAAAAAAATAAGCCAACCTCAAAAAGTCCCTACAGCACCCAACAAATAGGACAACATGTACAAATGCCGCAAACCCTTGCACATAGAATATTCTTACTCCACCAAAAAACCTCAAGAAATCGTCCTCAATTCACCAAAAATACTCTTCTAAATAAAATATGTTCTCCCTACTTTGTAATAGATATTGCCCTTTGCCCTAATTGAACTTCAACATAGGAAAGGAATCTGACATTTTTGTTTTCAATTTGATATTGCATGCTTTGACAAAAATGCCCATCATATCATGGTTTTAAAACCCAGATGAAACAGGCAGGTTAATCCAGGTTCAACATGGTTAACCCAGTGAGACTGGGTCTAAACCAACCTAACCGAGCAGGTTACCAGAGTTTACCGAATCACAAAATAATGTGGCAAGTGCTTGGTGGACAAGTTCAGCATCTTGCACCAATAGATGTTACCAGAGAAGCCTGCTTGATCATTTCCTAATATAAATCTATACTAAAGCCTAGAGAACTAAGCTAATCCAAAAAATGTTGTTTAAACTCATCCTTTGATCAAATCCCAAATGACAGGTAGGGCTTCCTGCAGTTCTTCTTTGTCAATCTCCAACTATGGCAACATGAAAGCAGTCAACAATGCTGTTCTGGTAAGGTTGGGAAATGGAAGGTCAAAGATGCTCCTCCCTTCTCTGCTTGCAGTGAGTCTTACAGAGGTCACTGAGACAACAAGGGAGCATTGTTGGCAGTAGACAAAGTTCCAACTGAGATCAAAGGGATGACTGAGTCGGTCACAATCTATAAAGGGCAGCAAACACCTCTTTGAGCCATTCATTGAAAATGATAAAGACTTGGATCTCACAACAACCTGGGATAGTGATGCAAAACAGATATGCAAGCTTCAAAACCTTGTCTCTGAAGAATGCAAATAGCTTAAGATTTCAGGGATGGGAGTGGACTCCAACTCACTGATACTTAACAGGGAAGAGGATTAGCTTTCTTGAGCGCTTCAACAAGCAAATCCCCATTCTTTTGATACTCCAGAAGCTATGGACTCGAGCTCGACAACCATAGCAAGAATTTTTAAAAAAAATAAATAAACTAGAAGAGGGATGAAGGTAGACAAAAAAACATTCTGCGGATTTATGGAGAAAAAATTAGGCACTGGATTAGCAATATTTGCAGCAACAGCATACAACATGCTTGGCAGTGTTGGGGGAGATGATGGTATGGCAGGTGTTAATGGTAAGGGTGGAAACAGTGGTGTGATGGCAGCAATGGCGATAGTGATGCAGGACCAACATCCTTGCACACAAGGGACACAAACCCTAATGACACAAAATCAATTCAAAAGATTCAATTCCAAAGAAAATATCTAACGATCATATTCTCATTGGCCCAATATACTTGGGAATCGAGCAAATAAAACAAAGAAGCCAAACAAAACTAGAATACTACTTTCCTAATAAATATTAAAAGAAAATGTCACGAAAATTGGGAAAAAAAATTAAAAATACGAAAAGTAACTTAAAATTGAGTAATTCACTCCAAATGTCTTAATCTTGTTCATATGTGACGCTTGGCATTCTCTGTCAACCTTCCAAGCAACAAAAGCTAAAGCTCTGACCTTCGAGGTACTTTTGTAAGGAAAATACCCTCCAGTACAAGGATATTGGAAAGAGCAAAAAGTAACACGCCAAGAACAAAATATCCCGTCTAGCTTCCAAGGCATCCTATCCTCACTTCCAGCGTAAAAACCTAACCCTCCAAGCCAACAAAATAATTCTTCCACCTCTTCAACTTCCCCATACTAAAAATGCTTCAGAAAAAAAGTTCAGATCCACATCACATTCACCATTGCTCATCTTCATGTAATGAATGACTAATGCTTATAATCTCAGCATTAAGTGTCAAAGAATATTAGATATCTCCTTCAGCCACAAACTGCAGTACTAGTGAACTACACATCATTGATCAATTTAAAAAAGAACATTCTTCCCATTTCCTGCTTTTTAAAAGATGACTTGTCCACAAAAACAGCCCAATATTATTTGTCTACATGACCCTCATGAAAATTTTGAAGCATCCCCCAGGCTCAAAAAATCATTCAAAATTGCAAAAGCACGCACATGTTCTGGTAATCTGGCCAGCAACCACTTGAATGCAGGAATAAAACACACCAAAATAACTAACAGTAACACCAGCTTTCACAAATCTTTGCTTTGGAGAAACACCTTTTGTCAAAAAAGTTTGAATTGTGTAATGTCTATCATGTACAAGTTATACCAACTAGTTAGTGTGGTTGTCCATTGTCTTTGATAATAGTGAGACAAGTAGTCGATTGTTCAAAAGCTCTTCTATTTCTTTCACTCCATAAATGGTAAGGGGAATCCATCCAGTTCAAGGCTTTCCCATCTTTCTTTACCTAAACGAATACTTCTCCAAGCCCTTTCATTGTCAGCTGTCATAGCAACACACGCTACTGTCTTGATCAGAGCAGTGGCCACATCCCATGGGTTTTAGGTCCAACAGCAATGCAGGAGGATAAGCTCAATAGATTTAGCAGCTTCCTCAGCCAAAAAAATTTGTTCAGTAGAGGTTGACCCCTTTTCTGAAGGTTGTTAATTGTGAAAATCTTCAAAAGAGTTGTCAAAAAACAAACAAACAAACAAAAAGCTTACTTTGTGGAGGCAGGTGACTTACCAGGGGGGAAATGGTATCTGGTTACTGCAGGAGAGATAAGTTTACTGCAGAAAGAGCTCACTCCTGGCGGCAAAGCTACCAGCCTTGTCCAAGATCCACTTTGGTTCATTAAGGATGTTATGAAAAGGAATTCCATACAGGCTGCCAAAAAGCTCTCTACAAAATCTAGTCTCCAGATCGTGGGCATTTCTCACAAACGGGATGTCCCAGGTAATCTCATTGGGTGCAAGCTGAAGATTACTGCTAACTAGAGCATCTTTGTCACAGGTCAAGCTGAAAATAATTGGAAATCTTGTGCCAACAGATACGCTATACCAAGTGTCATGCCAGAAGTAAATATTTCTCCATTCCCCATATCAAAGCTGATACAAGGGAGAATTCTTTCCAGCCTTTCTGGATATATCTCCAAACCCCCCCCCCCCCCTAGCACCCATAGGGTTCTGTATTCTTTAGAAGTCCTTCTGTTGTGATCAAGGCTATATTTCGAAGCAATGATCTTTTCTCCAAAAAATATTTTATTCATTCATAAGGGATCAAAAAGGGAAACTGTTAAATGTTCTCTCCAAGATTGGAAAGGTGATATAAAATGCTTGCAGGAAATAAAAAATGAGGACTGTTGACAGATTTATGATCAGCACTCAAATGGGGCACAAAAACTGCAAGTGGGTGTACCTCAGAGCTTCTGGAAGTGTGGGAGATCTTATTATGGAAGGATGACGTAGTAAATGGAAGGATGACGTAGTAGAATTGATTGATCACATAATTATGTACCTTCTAAGTAACATGCCTCTTTACGAACTTGGAAATAACTTCATGAGGATTTTCACAAGAATTAATGGCCCAGTGAAAGAGCCTCTAGCCAGCTGCTGTGGAAGGAGCTTTTCGAGGTTAGAGCCAAGTGGGATGCCACTTAAGTTATCAGGGCCAACTATAACATAGTATTGTTGCTCATGAAAGAAGTGTTGGAATTCCGGAGAGCATAGGCATGAAGGAATTTTTAGAATTCATTAATGAGAACGCCCCTATGGACCTTCCCCTCCTTGGAGGTTTTTCACATTCTAACTTGAGAGAGACCCCCTCCTGCTTGAGGGTTGATAGGTCTATAATCCCGAGAGGGTAAGTAGAACATTTCCCCAAGGTTTCGCAAAAACTTCTACCGATGCCTATTTGGGATCATTTCCCCATCATGCTTGATACAGGGGAATCTTGGGGGTCCAATTCCCTTCCCTTTTGAAACTATATGGCTCAAGCACAAAGGTTTTGGAGACCAATTAGGCTATGGTGGTCTAATCTCCCTTCTGAAGGGCAGGAGCTTGATGATGAAGAGATAGCACAAGGCCTTGATGGTGAAGAGAAAGCAAGAAGGCTTTTTCTTATAAAAGAGATATTTTACGTTATTAACATGGAAGAAACAGCTCGGTGACAAAGATTTAGGGCCTTGTGGCTTAAGAAAAGAGGGGGGGGGGGGGGAGAGGAGACCAGAATACCAACTTCTTCAACCAAATAGCGAATGGCAACAAAAGGTTTAAGGAGGAACATTACTCCAATTAAGACATTTTTTAATGAGAATTCACTAAAGGGTACGAAGAGGGTGCCACCTATGTAGAAACAAGTTCTAAAAAGAAATCACTTGTAATACAGGGAATGAAAAAAGCTAAAAATTGTATGTGTTATCATGTACAAGTCACTACCGACAAGTTAGAGTGATAGTCAGTAGTCCATCTGCCTCTAATTATATTCAAAGATGTAGCTGATCCTTTGAAGGCTCTTCTATTTATTTCCCTCCACACATCCAAAAAATGGCAAGGGGAGTAAGTGTTGAGCCTTCCTTCTTTGCTTACTTGGACGAATACCTTTCCATGCCTAGATTTCTTTCTCCATTGTCAAAGCACTATGCCAGTAACCAAAAGCAGCCTAATTAGAGCAGTGGCCAAATCCCAAAGATTTTTGGTCCAAGAACAATGTAAAGGGATATGATCAATTTTCTCAATGTCCTCTAGCACAAAAACAAATTAAAAAAAAAAATTTATAGCAAAAGAAGAGATAACTTCACCTATGATGCACTTAATGTCCTCATTTTTCACACACATACTAGTCTCAAGCCCGAGTAAAGGAGGAGGATGCATTAGGTAGCAAACTGCCAACGTAAAACTTGTCAGATCACAATAATATGAATCCTTACTGATTATCCGCCGGAGCATCCTTTACAAGTGACGCATTGAAAAGTGGGCGAGGGTGGGCTAGGTTGGCCTCCCAAAGTGACGCGCCCTATCAACGTCTAGGAACAGTGTCAAACATGCAAGGGTTCCCACATCATTCTAGGCGTGGGCAGGTAAAAGTTACTTTAGGAGACTAGGATTAGATTAACAACTTGGAATATAGGGACACTTTATGGGTAAAAGCAAGGAAATTGTAGACACAATGTTAGAAGAATATTAATCTAATATGCCTTCAAGTAACTATATAGGCAGGGGGAAAAGCTACAGAATTGAACAATCAGGATTCAAACTTTGGTACACCAGAAAAGAGAATCATAAGAATGGGGTAGGAATTATTGTAGAAAAAAACTTAAAAGACACCTACTAGATTACCACTTTAGCTAAAAGCTTAAGCTATTAGGTTGTGGACCAACAACGTATATCAAGCGTTAACACCTCAAACGTGTAGTCTGGCAGCACGTGGAGAGATAAACGCACAATAAATAACATCCATGATAGGGAAGACAATAACATTTTTTAAAGCACACAATAAATGCGGGCAACAAGACTAGAACCCAAGACCTCCTAGTAACCAGCTCTGATACCATGTTAGATTACCACTTAACCCTAAAAGCTTAAGCTATTAGATTGTGGGCCAATAATGTATATCAAGCTTTAACAATAATGTTGTAGATGTAAAAAAAAGTAGGGGATAGAAATATAAAAATTAAAATGGTTTTAGGCCAAGAGATAATAAATGTCACTAGTGCTTATACTCCTCAAGTAGGCTTAGCAAAAAAACTTAAAGAGACAATTTTGGGAACATATGGATGGTACTATACAAGGGACATCAATGACTGAGAAAATATTCATAAAAAGCAAATTTGAATGGACACGTTGGAAGGGAAAATAAAGGTTATGAGAGGATACATAGAAGATATGGATATGGAGACAAATGAGTCTAGGAGATGATCTTAGACTTTTCCATGTCATATGATTTTACATCTATGAATACTTGCTTTAAGAAGAGAGAAGAACACATTATAACCTTCGAAAGAAGACAAAATAAAAGTAAAATAGATTTTTTCTTAACTAAAAGAGTAGATTGTTTATCATGTGAGGATTGTAAAGTTATCCTAGGTGAAAGCATCCCAGGTGAATCCCTATGATTCCGGCCTTCGACAGTCACTTCCTTTGTAATATTCTTTGTCGAAGCAGCCCTGACAATGTCAGAGGGGCTTGCCGGAGTTTTGTACAACTTTCTACTTGTTTCCCCTTCCCTTTGTATGTTTCATAACCCACAATCTAGACATCTTAGTCTCCCCTCGAAGCTAATTTTTTCAATCTTTCTTATCTTCGACAATTCCAACAAAGCTACAAGAAAGGATTTTCCAATCCTTAAGCTTTTCCCCTTCTAGAATTCTAATGTCCGACCACCTCCCCCACTAACCTCCTTTAGCAAGATAAAAAAGAGGCCTGAGGCTAATTGCTCTTCCTTCCTCTGAAATGGATTGGACTCCTCTACCCACCTCTGCTCTTTCAAACCCTTCGCATATAACTCCCATCACCTTTGTTACCCACATAAAGTCTTCTTTCTTCAGCACAATGAAGGAAGTATGCTACCCAGCATATTCAGTGATGCGAAATGTCGAAGAGTCTACCCGAATCAAGCTGAACACCTTTCTATCAGTTTTAACAAAGGATAACTCTACCATCTCTAAAACCCAAGCCTCAAATTTGACTGAAGTCTACAAAAGAAAGAAAAGAAGGGGACTCTGGTGTGAAGCAAGAAGCAGAAGCGAGGGCTGCAATTATAGCTCCACACGGCCATTTTTTTTCCTAGATTGTTAATTGTGAAAATCTTCCCAAGAGTTGCCTCCCACATGAAAAAAGCAACCTTTATCAGGAAAGGTGTCTTCCAAATAGAATTCCAAGGGAACTTGCTGCTGGTTACTGCAGGAAAAATTAGTTATCTGTAGGGGAAGCTAGCTGTAAAGCTGCTACTGTTGTCCAAAGTTCCTTCTGGTTTCAATAGGGATGTTTCGAAAGGGAACTTGTACCGGCTGCCAAAGAAATTCACAAATTTTTCAATACCCCAATCATGGGCATTCCTCATCGTGGGCATGTCCCAGGTAATCGCATTGGCTGAAAATTGGAGGTGGCTTCTAATTACTGGGTCTTTATTGCAGGCCAAGCTGAAAATAGTTGGAAACCTTGAGCTAAGGAGCGAGGGCCCACACCAAAATGCCATGCCAAAAGAAAACATTATCTCCATTCCCCAAGTCAAATTTGATAAAAGCGATGTTGTTTCAGCCTTTTCGTCTAAATCTCCAAACTCCTAAAGCATAGGGTTCTCTAACTTCTTTAGAAGTCCATCTATTGTGAGCAAGACCATATTTTGAAACAGTTATCTTTCTCATCTTGTTCAATAATCAACCTCCATGGCCATTTCCCTAGATGAGCTTTGTTAAAAAGAAGAGGGATTTTAGCCCTAGCCCCCATTTTGAATAGGTTTCTTAACAGCCTCCCATTTGACAAGATTGTATTTGAAATACTCTCCCATGTTTCCCTATGATCAAAACCGCATTTTGAAAGAATGATCTTTCTCATCTTGTTCACTCATGAACCTCCATGGCCATTTCCCTTGAGGAGCTTTGTTAAAAAATATAGAGGGACTTTCGCCCTCACCCCCATTTTGAATAGGTTTCTTAACAGCCTCCCATTTAACAAGATCCTATTTGGAATACCCTCCCGTATTTCCCCAAAGGAATCTTTTCTTTCTCCAATCTTTTTGGCTACTAAGCAACAAATGTGAAAGGACATATAATAGACTAGGAAGTTTGAGAGGGTGCTCGTGATGCAGTCAAGTCTTCCTCCTTTTGATTGATATTCCTTTTTACAGGCAGCAAGTTTTTCCTCAAATCTCGTGATGATATGATCCTAAACACATTTGTCTTTAAATTTAACTCTGAGTGGGAGACCAATGCAAAGGAAACGTCCCCAATTTGCAGCACAAAACAACCACAAGGAGAGCCTCTTCAGTACTGTCCCCCATTGGAATGATTTTGCTTTTTCCCAAGCTGACTTTCAGCCCAAAGACTGTTTCAAAGCATAAAAATGTACCTTAAATTGAGGATTTGGAGGATTCTGCCTCACAGAAGACAATAGTGTCAACAGCAAAAACAAGGCAGGAGACTTCCATTTCCCCAATACTAAAACCTTTAAAAGGCCTTCTTCACTGGCATTTCACAGCTAGAGGCACAAAACTTCCATCACCATGATAAACAATGAGATAGAAGACTGCCATGCCTCAACCCATCTTGATGATTAGACAAAATCTAAGGGGAGGCCATTGATAAACACCGAAAAAGTTGGAGTGGTAACATATTGATGGATCCATTTACACCAATGATCCCCAAAGGCCAACCTTTCGAGAATGTAGAGGAGAAAATGCTTGATCATTTATGAGACATAAGTACCATATCACCATACATGTACAAATGAGGTTGGTGAACCTGCCCCAATATCCAAAGTTTCTAGTTTGATTTCATACCCAGAACCCTATTGAATTAAGGCTGCCTGAGAATCTGCCTGATCTGTGAAAATCATAAAAAATCTTGATTATTTCCAGCTAGAGGATGTCCCGGTTTGCTTGAAAGAAAGCAAAAGTGAAGCCATTAGGGCCAGGCGCTTTGTCTCCATTGCAGTCCTTGAGGTCTTGAAGAATTCGCTCCTCATAAAAAAAGGCCTTTGCAGCCATTACACAGTGGAGTAATTCAACGCACTGAAAGTGATGCCATCAACTCCAGGTCTCCAAATCGCAGATTTGGAGTAGAGATTCTTATAGAAGTCAGAATGCCCTTCTTAATGGCTGCTTCCTCTACTAAAGTCTCCTTGATTTCAGCTCTGCTCAAGGCATTGAATGTCCGTAAAGCTGGTGTTCCAAGCCCCCTCTTTGAGCCATTAGGCCCTAGAGTTTTGTCTTCAAGTTTTTTATTCCAAGTTCATGATATTAGCCATCTCTTTTCTTTTTTTCATTTTTTCTTTTTTTTTTTCTGATTAGTAGCCTTCTAGCTTTCTCTTCAGCATTAAGGCATTGAGCTATTTCCTTATCATCAAGCTCCATGAGGCTGCAAAGAACCACATCCCTTTTCAAGTGAATATTGCCAAAAATATTCTTATTCTACCATTTCAATTTTTCTTTCAGTCTTTTCAATTTTTAGGCATACACTAAGCTTGCTGCACCTTCAAAGTAACAGAAGGCCACCATAACTTAATTTTATTTGCCATACCCTTCATGCTTGAGCCACATATTTTCATACCAGAAGGGAGTTGGACCCCATTTTCTTACTCCAATTAAGACATAAGGCCTTCTTTAAGCAATTCGCAGCAAAATAAGGAAGATATTTTGTCCAAGAGCCAAAATATTATAATCACTTAATCAGCCAGTCCAGAGCTTCCTTACATTCACAAATATTATCATAGATTCAACATTTCAAGAAATGCAATACTGAAAAAGCAATCCACTAAAAACTTGTATGTGATTTAATAATCATACCGAATTTTCCAAGGTTTCCTCACAAAGTGTCCAAAATTTGAACAAAATTCTCCCTCACATTGAAAAACTAATCCTACAATACTCAATAATTAATGGCCGCTGTGTGACTGGTGAATTGGTGAAAATATATGGCTTGCACATTATATGTGCTTAGGAAAAAAACTATTCCTGACTACAGCTGTATTGACTTCTCTAGACTTAAGACATTGTAAATGACTTTGGAACTAGACTCATTAATCAACTTGGCAAATGAAGTTGGACTAAGGAAATTACAAACTTTGGCTAGACCATAATTATGACGCCTAGATAACAACTAATAAATATAATAGCAACTAACAATACTAACTATATATTACTGATGCAGCAAGCCTGCATCATCTGTCAAGCCATCTACCTCTTGTTCAAGATTTACTTTAGTTTCCAGAATTTTCTTAATTCGCAAAGTATTCTGATTTCTGGGATCTTATAGAATATCTTAATTATGGAAGATCGTGCAATATCTTGATTGAAAAAAATCCATCATGACTTTTTACTTTGGGGATACCATTTCTATATATCAATTAATGAAAGGAAAACAAAGTATTGGATTTGAGATTCTAAATATTGCCTTCTAGGTTCACCAATTACCCCTGCTAATCAAGTGTAAGGCTTGGTCATGTTGAGCTATCATGTGATTAGCAGTGTAGATCAATCACTAAATACCCATAAAGCTTCATTAACATTAACACCCTGCCCCAAGTTTGGGGCTACCGTCACCAAGTATTGCTAGCTGATCCTTCAGCAAACAACCAATTCCCTATGCTCAGCTCTTGGATAGAACTTTCAATATTTACCAACCAAAGATGAGGATGCGATATAAGAATGGAATGTGACTTATTGCTATTATGGACTTTCATTTGCTCTAGATCAGAGAGGTGGGTTTCTGGTAGATTAACATACAGATATTAACCTTGAACATGTTAATCAAAGAGGAGGAACTGAGGAAGTTGTTGGCTGCTTGATCTTCTGGTGCAACCTCTAAAGAAACAAACATATCACAGTCATATTTGTGAATGCAATAACATTTGAGTATGAATTCCAAGTCCTACTTTACTTAACTGAAGCAGCGTAGATGAATTTTTAAATACTCTCTTGTTCCTTTCTTTCCAAGCACACCAGAAGATTGCAAGGGGGATGAGAGTGAAAGCCTTTCTCTTCTCCTTGGTTGCCCAAATCTCTTTCCAAGCCCAGAACTCCCCTCTCAGAGAGCTGGCAGTAGCCCACTGTTGTCCGATCAAGTTCAGAGCCATATTCCAAAGGTTCTTGGTCCAAGAGCAATGAAGGAAGATGCGCTCAACTGATTCAGCATCAGCCATGCAAGAGAACATCTGTTGGCAATGGTCAGCCCCTTTTCTGCAAATTGTCCAGGGTTAAACTCTTTCCATGTGTTGCTTAATAGGAAAGAAAAGCAACCTGTGTAGGGATGGACAGCTATCATCTAGATGTGAATCCATGGGACGTTGCTGCATTTTGATCCCATTGGAGAGAGCTTCCTGTAGAAGGATTTGACTGTGAAGACCCTATTTCTATCTAAAGCCCATTCTGGTTCATTGGGAATGTTTTGGTGTCAAAAGTTGTAAAATTTCTGTAAAAATCAGCGAAATGATAGAGTTCCTGATCTGCCACATTTGTGAAAAGGGAATGTTCCAGAAGATACCCTGATATGAGATGTGAAAGGTGATGGCTAACAAGGGCTTCCTTATTGCAGGCCAAGTTGTAGATGAGAGGAAATAAATCACTAAGAGCCCTTTGATCACACCAAACATCGTGCCAAAAGTAAACATCGTGCCCATTCCCCACTTAAAAGGGAAAAAATCATCGCAGCCTTTCCTAATAAATTTCCACACCCCCAAGTTGTATTATCATCGACCAGCCTCAGAGGTTAATTCATTATGCTAGAGCCCATATTTAGAAGCAATGATTACCACCAAAGGTGGTCTTTCTCCTTCATGAACCTCCACAACCATTTTCCAAGAAGTGCTTTGTTGAAACAATGGAGGGATTTCAACCCCAATCCTCCTGAATAAATTGGTTGTTTAACCATGCCCCATTTGACAAGGTGGAATTTAAATTCTGCCCCAGAGCTCTCTTGTAGGAAACTCCTTTGAATTCCTTCAAGTCTCTTGGCAACTGAAGCCAGTAAAGGAAAGAGAGACATGAAATAGATGAGAAGGTTTGTCAAGGTACTTCTAATTAGAGTAAGTCTGCCACCTTTTGACAAGAAGTTCCTTTTTTCATCTTGCCAATTGTTTTTCGAACTTCTTAATAATGGGGTCCCACACTCCTCTTTATCTCTAAATTTGACTTCAAGAGGGAGACCTAGATAATTAGTGGGGAATGTTCCAATCTTAGCATCTTATAACCCAGAAGACCAGCAAGGAAAGGCCCTCATGTGCTATTGCCAATTGAAATAAGCTCACTTGTTCCAAGTTTTACCATCAATCCCACGACAGCCTCAAACCCTACCCAAAAAAAATGTATCAAAGGTTGAGTATGTGGAAAGGGTCACCTCCACAAAAAATGATGGTATCATCCACAAATAAGATTGGACCCGTTCTTGCCCACTCTGAGACCTTTAAGGAGCCCTCCATCAGTGGCCTTCTTCAGCATGAGGCTCAGCATCTCCATCACCAAAATAAACAAGAAGGGAGACAAGGGATCCCCTTGTCTCACGCCTTTATAGGAGGAAGAGAAATCAATGGACAGCCATTTATACAGACTGAGAAGCTTGGAGTACTGATGCAGTAAGTGATCCAGCTACACCAACACTCCCCAAAGCCCATTCTCCTGAGAAGATACAGAAGAAAGTTCCAATTGACATGGTCAAAGGATTTCTCCACATCAAGCTTGCACACCACACCACTTTTTCCTTTCGATAGGATTCCACAGCTTCGTTTGCAATAACGGCAGCATCCATGATCTGTCTACCAACCGCAATGGGTTCTAATGTAGCCCAATGACTTCTACAATGGCAATTTTGATCCTCATAGCACGGACTTCGGCAAGGATCTAAAGAATTCCTTGAATCATTTTATATATATTTGTGGCATATTGTAAAACATGCCAAAAATAAATACATATATACCTAGTTAAACCATGATATTATATTTCTACTACAATGAAAGATTTGAAATTCTTCAAAACTCAATCATACATATTTTCATGTACTATTATAGTAATAAACAATGAACATCTCTTTTAGTCGCAGTTATTTGTAGTTTACAATTCTTCATAACTCAATCATATATATTTTCATGTACTATTATAGTTAAAAACCATGAACATCTCTTTCCATCACAGTTACTGTACATTTTTCCACTTTAGCAATAGAAATTGCAAAACACTCATTCCACATCCACTCATTTAGTAATTTGCCTCCACATCTAGACATAACCTACTCAAATGCGTTTTGCAAATGCAACAGGTAGCTAAGCTCATCAAGCCCACAAACTTTTGTTCATTAAATTGGTTGAGTCATATGCAATTGCGTTTACTCATAACTCTTGAGTTTGACTAACCCTAATCTACATACCTACATTGCATTAATTGTCAAGATGTATTATGCACAGATTTCACAGATGCGTACCTTTTAGGCATCTTTGAGTCCACCAGCTTCAAGAATTGGGTCAATGCTTCCCGAGAGAGTTTAGCCCTTTGTAATTCATCCTCAAGATTATATCCTTCCTTCCCATAATTACATGCACTATCCACAATGATGTCTACAAAATAAGTTCACACAAATAAAGTACCACATCATCTAGTTTAAATTAGAAGTATCAATAAATAGAATGAGTGCAAGAATTTCACATAACACCTTAAATGCAATATGTACTGAAAAAAAAAAATTGTACTAGGAACATGACAATTATTGTGTTCACAGTGTTTCCATCTTTGTTTGCTAGTAAATATATGTGAATTTGTACAAGCAAGCACACGTGTTATTTGTGTGCAGGAATAGACGCATAAAAAAGGGAAAAAGGGGGAGGGGGAGGAACTGATGTAGTCCCTCTAGCAAGAAAATTGGGTAATGCACAACAGGTCTATTTGGGACAATATGTACAATTAAGCTTTGACCTCACAAACTTGTTAATAGTTTTTTTTTTTTTTTTATCAGTAAAGAGAAAAATATAAAGTGTCTCTAGGCAAAACGATTTTTTTTCCCTCTTGCTTAGGACCTTGTATATCCTCTACTTAGGGCTCTGCCAGCCAATCTCTATCTCTGGTCTCAGTTGTTTCCATTCATCTATTTTTTGTTTTTTTTTTCTCCTCCCTTCTCCAATTTCTTCTTCTCTAGTGTTTTACTCTACTCAGACTATACCCGCTAACCATTGTTTTATATTTTTCTTCTCCCTAATTCGCTTGAGATGGATGATCCAAAGAAAACTTCATAAAAAAACATGGTGAAATCCATCCTCAAAAGGGTTTGCAATCTCAAGAACAATATGGTGATTGTACATGTCCAACGCTAATACCTTCATTTCCAAGTTCTCAGATTATTATGATCTTAAAAAAGAGATGTAAGTGGTACTCCATCCTCAGTTGATGAAGAGAAAACACAATTGACAGTTGGAAGCCTAGTGATGGAAGTTAGGATGTCAAAAACTTCGACAAGGATGAACTTGGAAAAGTCTTTATTCCTCACTTTTCAACTTTGGTAACATTCAGTGCCCATATAGATGTAAGTGGTACTCCATCCTCAGTTGATGAAGAGAAAACACAATTGACAGTTGGAAGCCTAGTGATGGAAGTTAGGATGTCAAAAACTTCGACAAGGATGAACTTGGAAAAGTCTTTATTCCTCACTTTTCAACTTTGGTAACATTCAGTGCCCATATAATTCAGCGTTCGTTGTGAATTCAAGTATTGCTAAAGAAAATAGCCAACTATTGTGTTGAATCCCTCAAATAAGGAAATTTCATTCACTTGCATAGGAATGAGCTCAGTGAGCAAGTCTAATGTAGTTCTCTAGAACTCTTTCGAGGAATTCTCACTACCTCATCCCATTTCCTTAGGGGTCGTTTGGTATCATTGTCAAAAATTAGAGAAACGAAAACTAAAAACTAGAAACAGAAACTAAAAACTAGAAACCAGCAACCTGTTTGGTTAACATTTATAAAACTAATACAAAATAAACTTAATTAAAAAATATTAATTTTCATCTTTAAATCAAATAATATTATAAAAATATGGTTAAAATAATAAAATTACAAATAATTCACATTAAAAATTAACTATAATAAAAATAAAAAAATTTATTATATTATTTTAATTTTTTGTTCTACTTTCAAAATTTACTTTACAATAAAATTTTATTAAACATAGCAAAAACATTTTGTAATTGGCTTTATTATTATTTTTTGAAATTTATGTCTTTTTTTAATTATATTTAAATTCATATGATCATTTTAATTTTGATTTTAATTAAAAATGTATAAAATTAATAATTTAATCCAAAAAAGCTATTTTCGGATATTAAAATTTTTGGCAAAAGGTTGAAAAAATAACCGAAAAACATAAAATTTGGTTTTCAGTTTTTTGGCAAATAACTGAAAACCATCAACAAAACAAAAAATTGACAACATAAACAAACGCATTTTTAGAATTTGTTTCTTCAGTGTGGATTAACAGAAACAGAAATCAAAAAACAACAACAATACCAAACGTTTCTGGCAGTGATATTTGATGTTGTTTGTTTTGTTGGTGTTCTTTAGTTGTTTGCTGCTTTATTCTATGTTGTTCAGATTTCTGTTTAATTTGTCATTTTTTTGTCAGCTTTCCAAGTATGCATAGCAAAAAGAAAACGATTGATCTTTGAAAACTTTGACCAGCTCTGCCCTAGAATGGCAGAAAAGAATTCATAACCTAGTGGAACTTGAGGAGTAGCTGCTGTTGTTTGTAAGAAACGTAAATCAAATTATGAACTATTTCCTCTTTCTTAAACAATAATCTGGCGTTTTAGAACTTGAAAAGCAGAAACTCTCAAGCAAGCAACGGCAGCAGTGTCTTCCATTAAAGAGCAACACAAAAATGCCGTGCATTATTAAGAACAATGCAGCTAACACAACACAACAAACACTATTGCGGTCCTGCAATTTATACAACAAATGAGAAAATCTAAAGCATTGCCATGAAATATAAGATCAAAACTGAATGAACTGAGTTACATCTCAACAGAGTGAGCAAGATGAGTATTATAAGAGAGGTAATCGGCAGATTTCTTCAACATGCGTGCTTTTTTCACAACCAATCCAATTACTCTAGATTCTCATAAACAGCTTCAAACATTAAATTTCATATCGATTAAATAAACACCTCAAAATCATAAGCATGCAAGAAGCTTCAGATATATATATATATATATATATATATATATGGCCCGCTGCCACCAAAATATTCATCTGAAAAAGGACGTACAGGAAACAATCAACAATGAAATTAGGACAAATAAAGACTCATTAACTTACCACAATATCGCCGATATATCTCGAAGACATCGAACCGAATCGAGCCAGACCAATCCATCGATAGATGGAATCGGAGCTCCTGCGAGGTAGGGCTCCGCAGAGGCAGGTAATTGATTCTCAGGTCGGGAAGAAACCCTAGGGCGAATTCCCCGTCCCTCTTCGTGTTCGTGTGTATCAGTGAAAGAGCACGCAACTTTCCCCTGAGGCTTTGCCGTGGAAGAGAGAGAGAGAGAGAGAGGTGATTGGATGGAAAAATTCGGATCGAAACCGGGTCTTTTGTCTCGGGTTTATTAGCCGTTAAGCGAGTTTGCGGCTCAGGGTGCGAGAGGAGGCTGATCTGATGGTCCGGGAAACGGATCAAAGCCGATTCATTCGGAAAATAATTGGATCTAATTCTCGCTGTAATGTTTTAAAAAAGGGAATGCAGCACTTTAGTTGAAGTTTCAAAATGCTTGCGTACGCGCTCTGTTTCCTATTTTCTCATTACAACAACTCAACACGACACTTACTTTTGGTAATTGTCATAATTATTGACATTTTGATTCAAATATAAATGGTGGTCAAATCATAAATTATATGAAATAATATTAGATCTCATTGCATATGTATATAAGTTTGCATATAGTATTTATCTAATTTTTAAAAAGTTAACCAAAAACAGCCAATTTATAAATGACACCTAAAATAACTTCGAAGAAAATATTGAATAAGAATTTAATATTCCTAAATCTATCAAAAGAAATGATTAATAATCATATAAATTAATGGAAAATGATTCTTATAACCGATCCCACCTAATGTGAATTAAGGCTTGATTTTGTTATTGTACAAAATTAAAAGATAACTCCTTCCATATAAATTTATAGATATTTTCTTCAATATCAAACGATTCTATTAGTTAAATCTTTTAATCAATAATAAGGACAAACAAAGAACTTAAATTAACTTAATTTGTATGGTGCCCATATAATCCTTTTTATCCATCAAACATGTTGAATTTGGTTCTCATTTGTCATTGCCTTTTTATTTCTTCCCCAAACAAACTTGCACTCACCCATTCTCCAAATTATATATGCACATGGGCATACAAATTGGATCACTTTTTAAATGATTATCTTGATTTTTCTGTAAGATAATAATAGTTTACATTAATTTGATAACCTCATGAATAATTGCAAAAATTTTGAAATTATATAATTTTCCAATTTTCTTGCAAGTTAATATTCTCTCTCTTTATTTTTTGAAATCTTATAAATTTTATGACATTTTAAAAATTTTCTAAATTCTGATGATATTATTGAAATAAATATTCATGTCATATTTTCTTTTAATACTTTGTAATTTTATTAATTAATAAGAGTCTTGATATTATGATTTTTATGGATTTTTTTAAAACTTTATCAATTTCTTAGAATTAAAAAATTATTTTTCAAATTTTGATTAATTTTTTAAAACTTTTTTTGACTTTAATGAATTTTGTTTAGAAATGAAAATTTTGGAATTTTCATACTTTTATTATACTTTTGAAAATGTTTAATTCTATGATTATTTTAGAATTTTATGGTGTTTTATGATATGTTAGAATTTTATTAATTTTAAATAAAATTTCATATTTCCAGATTATTACGAGATTTTTAAATTCATGATATTTTATGGAAACTTCTAAATCTTTATGACTATTATAGATTCAAAAGTTTATCCCTTGAACTTTCATGGAATTATAAAATTTTAAATTTTTTTATGAAAATCATAAAATACTAATTTTTTATGGTATTTATTGATATTTTAAGGTTTTCATGAAAATTTTATAATATTTCAACTCCTGATATTTTCATACTTTCATGAATTTTCATACTTTTAAAATTTACGATTTTACAATTTTTTTTTGTAAAAATTTAGTTTTATGGTTCTTTTTGAATGTCTATAAGTAAATCCAAGTTTCTTTATTTTTTATATAATTTTTAATATTTTCCCAATTTTAAGAAAATGTTGGATTTTTAAAACTTTTTTGGGTTCCTTTTAAAATAATGAATCTTTGTGAAATTTTTGGAGTTTTTGGTTTTTTGTGATAGTTTTGGGCTTTTACAAAATTTATGATACTTTTTAAACTTTTACAAGCATAACTAAGATTCAGTCAATCGTGCATAATAGGGTACGGTTGCTATAGAGGAATCCTTGCTCGCTAGATAGGATATACTCTGTTCTCCCAATCATGTTTCGGACAATTGGTGCGAATCTGACTACGCTATGTCACTCGAGCAGATTGCTTGACCGTTTAAACCCTAGTATGGATAATGGACCGAGCATAGTCATTGCATATCAACCATGGTGGATTCATAACCAAAGACTTGTTTTTCATAGATAATTTAATTCAATTTAATTGTTTTCATAGTTTAATAGAAAAACCAAAATTTCATATTTTCATTCTTGTTCCAGCGTAGTAAACCAGATTAAATTGGTTAACCACTGCACTTAGTCCCTGAGATCGACACCCGACTCACTCTTTGTTCTACTGAACTTGGGATTAGTTATTTTTTTTATAAATATTATCTTTGGTAGTTAAGAACCCAAACTTTAGCAAGCCTACTAAGGATACATCCCAATCTTCTAAATCTCTAAATTAATGGCATGATTTATTTTCAAAGTTTATGCCTTGTGCAGGATTGATCTACCTTTTGTTTTTGGGTGCAGGGATCTTTGGAGGTACTGTGGGGTATTCCTGCGTCAAAGGAGCTACTCAGTCCCTCAATATTTTGAATTAGAATTTTCCTTGTATTGTGTTTGAATCCCCCGGTATGTATCCCTTGTATTGTATTTGAATCTATACCCCCGTATGTACCCCTATATTGCAATAAATTTTTTTATTTTTTCAATCAATGGCCTTGTGGGACCCAAGAAGAGGGTAGTCTTAATTTCAGGAAATCAAAAGGACTTAAAAAAAAAAAAAAAGGCTCATCAGAACATGACTCAATTAAAAAGAAACTTAATTTTAAACAATACTTAACAGGACTCAATTTCAAATAATCGGGACTCAATAAGAATAACAAGGGCTTGGTAACAAAAGGAGGACTCTAATTAAAAAGGTTTTCAAAATACTTGACACTTAGCAGGGACTTGATTTCAAACACACAAGGACTCAATAACAGGGAGTCAATTTTTAAAATAAGGGCTTAAAAAAAGGACTCAATAGGGACTTAATTTTAAAATAAGGACTTAATTAATAAAAAGGATTCAATAACAAGGACTTAATAAAAAGGTACTTAATTTTAAAATAACAGGGACTTGATTCTATAATAATAGGGACTCAATTTTAACTCCTAAGGACTCAATAAAATTTTTCAAAAACGGACCTTCAAATTTACAGAATTTACCCCTTATGTAAATTACTATGTTGTTACGAGGGGTCCCCACACTAAGAGGAAAAGAGAGGACCGGTTAAAATTAGGGTGCCTACAACTACACATTTCAATTCAAATTTTCTCATTTTCAAACTCACTTTTTTCAAATACCAGTAATACAAACCCGGTCCTTTTCCTAAAACTTTGGTTTTCTAGGCTAGTAAATATAAGTTTGGCATTTTTCAAATCAACATTTTTCTTTTCATCAATCACCATCACTATCGTCATCATATTTCCACCGAAACTTAGGATTCTGGAGCCAACCCCTTTTAAAGCAATGCTTTGGGCTTCTTGAAGCCATGTTGGAGTGTTCAGGCAGTGATTTCATCACTAGGTGACCAAAAAAGGCTTTTTCTCTCTTATTTTCTTTTTATTTTCTATTTAAAGGCAACATCTGCATAATTGCGACAACCATTCTGTGAATGGGTATCATTAGGGGTGCTGAGAGGCTAGTCATCATAGATATGATTAGTTGATCATCTTCTCTACACATAAATGTACTCTCAGACTCATTTTTGGGTTTTTGCAGACCTTTTGCACAATTTTTTTTTATTTCCCCGTAATTTCAAAAAAATATGGTGCCGACTTTGTTTTCAAATGTTTATACACCAAAACTCCTCTTTCTTTCTCATTTAGGGACCCCCAATCCCTCTTCGTCAGCACCCCTCGGATAGAAACTGACATTGACACACATACATATATATATACGTCCATGCATATATTCATGCATTCTTATGCATATTCACGTTCATGTATGTCTATGTATCTATGCAACACACATGCATGCTTTCAATTACATGTACACACTCACTTATACATTGCATGCATCCATGTATTCACTTCATATACACACACACACGACCACACACATTTACACACTAAATCACACATTCATATGTCTGTCTGATCATGGATACACATATGCACACACCCATGCACCTATATACATGCATTTTCACACCCACATGCTACAGATGCACACACTGAAACACACACACCCAAGCACTGAAGCACATATATGCTATCGTAAACAAAACACACACACACAAACACACACATACATACACAAAGCTTATTGTGAGAGGTGCTTCAAGCTGGAGTATAAGGGGAAGAAAAGGGAAAAATGAAGAAGAAATAGAGATGAAGAGAGAGAGAGAGAGAGAGAGAGAGAGAGAGAGAGAGAAGGAAATAGGTAGAGAGAGAAAGGGAGAGGAAAGAGAGAACTAATAGAGAAGTGAAGCAATTGAGAGCCTCTCTTTCCTTCTCCCACTTTGGGGGTTTTAAATGGTGGGGAAATAGGGGAAAAAATAAAAAATTAGATAATAAAAAATAATTAAAAAGGGAAAGAAGGGGTTGTCAGCGTAGTAGTCGGAGCTGAACTGACAGTGGCTAGTAAACGGGAGATTTTGGGTCGATTTGAGGGTATTTAGGGGAACGGGTTGCACGTGGCAAAGGTGAAAGGGGGATAGAGAGGAGAGAGAAAAAGGGGGCATGGAAGTTAGCAATGGTAGCTCCAACGGTTGGAAGGAAACCGGAGACGCGAGGAAGAACAAGAAATGGGGGGAGAGGAACAAAACAATTGCATTTTTGTTTTGTTTTGTTTAATAAATAGTTAGTCAAAACAATGTCATTTGACTTAAGCGTCGTGCACACATCTGCCTAATTTACTTAATTTTTTAAGTTTTTGAGTAAAAACAAAATGGCGCTATTTGAGGTCACGTGTGCGTGCCTGTACGCAAGTGTGCGTGGTCCTCCATGTGTCAGGCTTGAAATTTTTTATTTTTCATTTTTTGAAATTATTTTAATTTTTCAATTATTAAAATATTATATAATTTATTTTTAAAAAATATTTTATTAAAATAAAGAAAAAGACATGTGAATTCCATAAAAAAATGGTCAAAAATTTCATAAGTATCTAAAAATCTAGAAAAATATTAAAAAACTAGAATTTTGTCTTGATTTTCATACAAGAAGCCGAAATTATAGTTTTATCCCTCATTATCATTTCAGACCGTGTTGGATCATCCGTATAGTCAAATTTGGCAAAAAGAGAGCCAAAAAGCCAGAAATGACCAAACTTTCACCTTAATTTTCATGTAGGAGAGCAAAATTATTATTGGACACTTACGTTCCATTTTGAACTACTTCAAATCTCAGTACGATCAGAATAGGTGGAAAAAGATTTAAAAAAAAACCTAAAATAATAGGATTTTCCCTCGATTTATGTGTTTGAAGTCAAAATTTTCTTCAAACATCTTTTTACCATTTCGAAATGCTTTGAATCACTTGGTATCATTGGATTTAGCAAAAAAAAAAGAGCAAAAAAGTCTAGAATGATAGGGTTTTGTCTCGATTTTCATGCCCAACATTTAAATCACTACCAGACATTTTCTTACCATTTTAGATTGTTCAAAATCACCCGACACGGTCAGAATTGATAGGAAGGAATCAAAAAAGCCTAGAATGATAGAAGTTTTATCTCAATGAACATGTTCAAAATCATTGTCGGACCCTAACTTATTGTTTTGGACTATCTTAGATTACCCGATATAGTCAACAATGCCAAAACAAAGTAACAAGGTAAAAAAAATAAAAAGTAAAAGCCAAGAAAATGCAAAAGGACTTGCCAATCTCCGTTTTGGTTGTTCGGTTAAAATGACCATCAACATATACAAAGAAAAATTTTAAAACACTTAGAAAAAAAAAAAAAAAAGGAAGAAGGGCAAGGATGTACATGTAGACACTTGATGATATTTTCTCTAAAGTGAAGGGAAAAGAATGACATGGTCATGTTCACCATCTAAGGTTAGCTCCAACTCCTTTTATGCTTGGTGGAATGACCTTAGATAGTTTTGAGTCATTAGAGTAGATACATGCACAAGAATGTTTGAAAGATGAAATACTACAAATTCTTAGTGTGAGAGTAACCTCTTTAGAGTCTAAGGACGAACAAACCCAAAGGAAGCTTTCCATTATAACGGATATTACGTTAACCAATCAAAATGATGATTGACATGCACATGTTTATAAAATTTTTCACAATTATTTATTGCTCACTTATTGGGTTTTAACTAGTTTTACTTGTTCCTAATGCAGGTACAAGATTGACTAGTGGTGATAATTTTGAATCTCTCGATTATGTAGATCTTTCTTTGGAAGCACTAACTATGTGGTAATCTCTCATGTAGTTCAAGTTTGTTTTATTCTATATTTTTTTTCATAACATTTTTTGTGAAAGTTTTGTGCTTAGTCATTTGTAGCTAGAACTAATATTATATATATATATATATATATATGTGTGTGTGTGTGTGTGTGTGTGTGTGTGAGAGTGAGCGTTTATGAGCAACGAGTTTCTACTTTTGCATAAAGAGACTTTAAGTTGTGAGCTTTTATTATTGACATTTATGAATTCAAAATTTTTTTTCTTGTGAATTTTATGTGTGATTTAGTACTTGATTGCTTGCATAGTTTTCTTCAAAAATATTTGCTTAAGGATTTTTTGATCTAGGATGACTAGTCACGTTGTGAATTTTGGAGAGCACTATTGCTTATTTTCTTCTTCTTTTTGTTTTTTCTTGCTTTTTTTGGTTGTTGGATGAACAATTCTATGGCATGTTGTGTCATTTTTTAGAATCTTTTTGAAGAAGGCATATAAATAGCTTCCACACGTGTGCACTATTTTTCATTCAAGTTACCAAAGTAATAAGAGAGGTAAACTACAATGCAACTAAAAGTAAGTGGCATATATAGGTATCCAAGCATATACATATATGTATACATCTATATACGCGCACGTGTGTATATATGTATGTATGTATTTATATACATATACATATATATATATATATATTTAGATACATACACATATACTTATATGGATGTGAATATGATATCATGTACTTCTATTAGTGATCATAATAAGTTTTATCAGTGATTTTTAATCACAATAAAAAAATTGACAAATATGTTAGTTCATGTGACTAAGTTATTACCAACGGTCCTCCAAGCATATACCAATGATTTGTGAACTACAACTAAGGGAGGGTTTGATATAGCGATTTCTCCAATTGCAAATACAAATAGTTAGTGACAATATTTTAGCTGTAGTTAAGGAATATATACTAGTGGTTTTCATAACTATTAATAGAACTTTTACCTGCAGTTATGACAAACTATAGTAGTGGTTCTAATCACTTGTAAAACCCAAGTTTTTTCTTTTAATAGTGAAATTTTACAATTCTCTAGAAAATTGAAAAAATAAAAAAATAAAAAATATTTTCCACAACTAAGTAGACCCTTAGATTTTTTCAACCATGACCTCCAAC
Source organism: Malania oleifera (assembly GCF_029873635.1). Classification (NCBI taxonomy): domain Eukaryota; kingdom Viridiplantae; phylum Streptophyta; class Magnoliopsida; order Santalales; family Ximeniaceae; genus Malania; species Malania oleifera. The sequence continues at coordinate 104,904,762 of NC_080417.1, read as the reverse complement.
AGTAACAATAATAGCAACAATCACCAATTGCAATTATAATATCAAGCAAACCTTTCAGCTTAAGACTTAGTGCATAGTTTTTATTCGCATCATTTAACAACTCTTTTTTTATTGTTGAATATGAATTAAATGTTCACTTATTTTTTATAGTTTTTTGTTAACTTTTAACTTAAATTATCTAATTTTCATTTTTATCGCTTGTGTTGACTCTACGAGTCCAATCCGATTTTGATAATGACAAATCACTTGGTATTTGATCTGTGTATTGAGTTTGTGAATATGACCCATATTAAGCATGCACAGAAGGATAACAAGTCATGGAAGCATTAAAGTAAAGCATATATATCTTGGCAAGATCCATGGAACTCAAAGAGTACGAGAATCAAGATGCAAGCGGCAAAGTTCAAGCACATTTGGGGAATGGGTAGTTAGACCTCATGTATTTACTTTTTTGTATGATTTAATTTGAGGCTCAACATAACATAGAAATACTTTAGTGTTGACCTTATAGGTCACGCCTGGTTTTGATAATGACAAATACTCCTGTATTTAATAAATATTTAGCTTATGCGTAGGTTCATATTAGCATATCATCAATGGCACGAGAAAGCTCAAAGCTTGAAGACTAGTTCATATTTTCAGTTGTAATATATTTAGTGGTCTATTTGGTCTATAATAGTAATTAGAACATTTGATTTGTAATAAGCACACACAACACATGCATGATTTATCTTGTAAGCTCAAATCAAATCATAATGCAAAATGACCTTAGGGGGCATCGGTCGACCGACACCAGACTTTTTTGGTGTCTTCAAATTGGACCCCAAGTGACCCTAGAACACACACATATACACATTTGTTTGTTAGGCACTTGAATAGGATTTATATGCTTCAAGATTGGACCGAAATGCACACATGGTGCACTTTCGGTCGACCAGCACATTCAGTTCATTTTGGCCTGGTCAACCAAAACTAGGCCTGGGTCAACAGTTGACCAAGGCCCTGGTCGACCGAACCAGAATAGTTCAAAAAGCCCCGGTCGATCGAAACCCTTTTTGGTCAACATTTTGACCACCTGATCGATCGAACCAGGTAGTTCAAAAGGCCCTGGTCAATCGAAACCTCCCTAGGTCAAAAATTTGACCATCTGGTCGACCAACCCTTTTTTTACTCCAACTACCTGGTCAATCGAAGGGTCCTTGGGAGAATTCCCAACTGTCTGGTCGACCGAACCAGCCAGTTTAGAATGGCCTGGTCGACCAAACCTCGAAAAATTGAGAAATATCCCTCTTTTGGTCGACCGAGCCCTTAGTTCAAAAGTCCCCTAGTCGACCGAACCATATGAGTCTTGGTCGACCGAAACTGATCTGGTCGATCGGACCTCTCAGGTTGCCATAATTTTTACCGCAGATAAATAATTTTTAAACAGGGTTAAAATGGTTTAAGTGTCATTAAACTTTTCCAATAATCCCTAATAGGTCCCCAACGATCAAATATTTTGGTATGTCTATATATAATGTTTCATTTGAGAGAACTAAGATGTGATTAGAAAAAGCCAAAATCAAAATTTCTCTTTCAAGCTAAATATTTCCCATTGCTCATAATCTTTCAAAATCCACTCAAGCTTACCTTCTTCATCTATCTACATTATTTGTAAGTGTATTGAGTGGTATTTCTTAGAAGGTTTGCTCTCTCATTTTTTGTGTATTTGAATCGATTTTTCTTTGAGAGCATAACCTAAGTATTCTTAGGTGGCTTTTCTAATACGCCTACCCTAAGAAGACTTGTGTTAAACTTCCTAGTGTTGCATTCTCATTGCAATAGCTTAGGAGGTTTGTATTTGCTTTTGGCTTGCAAAAATATTTTCAAAAGTACTCAAATATCTTGTGGTATTCATATTGATACATTTGTGTAAAGATATTTGTGTGTGTTATATTAATCTTTGTGGCAATATTCATTCAAGCCTACATCATTTGCTAAAATACAAAGATTACATATATATTGCAAACAAAGCATATACACTATTCACGTGATTGACATATTCTGCTATTTGGGATATTTGAATATTGCATGATATCTTTGTTTGAGCTTCTTGATTGAGAACATCTAGAAATACAAAGATTGCTTGTTGACACTCTCACGTACGTATAACACTGAAAGAAAATATATTTGAGAGTTGAATTATCTAGACCACACTAAGCTACATTTTAAATCATCTGTGGTGTTTGTGATTGTGCGCATTTGTGGTACAAATATGCTTTACGTGAAAGCACCCTTATACTGTACCTTTTGTTTGTATATCTGAGAGATTCCAGGTGCGGCCTGAGGGGGCGGTAATCCAGCCCGGTAAGGATTGGTAAAGTTTGAGGTCAACCCTGTGTTAATTGGCCTAGTTAAGGTTGAGGTCAGTCCTGTGATAATTTGACCTGGTTTGTATAGGTGCCGCTCCACCCGTTTAAGTGAGCAAGTTAGTGTGATAATCCTTATGCTGGTTAGCCAAGGTGGGGATGTAGGCAGTTGGCCGAACCTTGATAACATATCTGCGTGTCACCCTTTATTTACTGCTTTTTGGTGCTTGTGTGATTAATTAAACTGCTTCATTTAATTTTTGATATATTTATATTATTCGCATTAGATTGACCATAGGATTGTGAACATACTACAGTTAAGAGGAATACCTAGGGGTTTAATTTTAAAAATACCAATTCACCCCACCTCTTGGGATCACGGTAAAGCTAACATTTAGGATTCATGCATTTCATGTATATCATTAGGGGACTTTCATGGACTTAGAAACACTTTTAAAATCAAGAAAAGTATGTTTTATAAAAGACCCAAGAAGGAGAGCAAAGTAGAATTTTAACTTAGAAAAAAAATATGCAGAATTTGGGGACTTCGGTTGACTGAACGTTAAGTTCAGTTAGCTGAAGACTTTCCTCATAAGTCTGAAGAATAAGTTCAGACGTGTGAAGATTTATGGGTGACAAACAGAATCTGGCAGAAGCACCTTAGATGATTGAACCTTGACCTCGGTCGTCTGAACTCAACACTTCGGTCATCTGAACCTTGACCTCGGTCATCTGACCCTGTGTCCAGGCTATTTTTTCAAAGGTTAACAATGACTTCGGTCATTTGGGCCCTTGGCCTTGGTCGTCTGAACTTGCTGGAAAACTTAAAAATATGATTTTTATTGAGCAAACACACGAGCTATCTCATGATTCAACGGTTAAGATCAATTCTAAGGGTAAGACACTATAAATACTGATTATCTAAACCCTCGTAGGTATGCAAAACACAAGAAGATCAACGTAAAGCGAAGAACACATCTTGTTGAAAAGAAAACTGAGATTCTTGAGTTGATTGCTGTACGTTGGCCTACGCTATAGCTTCTACACATCATCTTAGGGCAAATCTACTCAGAATATCTAAGTGGAACTTAACTACTTATTTGGTTCTTTCATTCTAGTATTGAGGTTTGATAAATCATATTTTTTATAAGAGTTAGTTGGATAAAGTTTTTCTTATATAAGCTAATCTACTTGTTGATATCCATTTTTCATAGAGTGTATCATTCCAAAATCTATTTTTGAATTCTTGTTAAGAAGTTAATCTTGTGTGTGCATATAGCAAATCATTTCATTAAGAATTTTGCTTCTTGAGAAGAGCTTTTGGTATTGATTAAACACTCTTGATTCAAGTGAGATTTCATTCAAAGAGTTGATATTTTCAATATAACAAACCTACTGATTTGAAGATCATTTATGTTTGTAACTATATATATATTGAAGGATATTTTCAGAAAATCATATAGTAAGAGTGTTGATCCTTGGTATCATCATCTTAGAGATACATATACAAATACATCAAGTCAAATATTACCTAGATCACATTAAGATTGAAATATTATTAAGGTTATCATATTTCGTGAAATAAGTTTTACAAAGTGGGTGTAACATTTTTGCAATCTGCAAAGTTATTTTTATATTCAAAGATCTAACCTAAGATCTCAAAAGCATTGTTTTATACAAACATTTTTTGGAGAATTGATAAAAAGGGATTTGTGTGTTAAAGCATATCATACATAAACGATTATATCGTTTCATACATTCTGAGCTTCAGATTATATCATATGTTAATGTATTAGGAATTTGAATTGTACTCACAAGCTTTTATTTAGAAACATTTTTGAGTGTTTTTAAAGATTTTATTGTATACACGGTTCGGTGTGTGAACCGGTATTTGAGAAGAGAGTTGTATTTCTTGTAAGCAATGGGTGAGGAGGAAGTTGTACCTTTTGTAAGCAGCGGATTATAAGGGAAGCTCCGTCCCAATTTAAGGAGCAGGGATTTTAGTGAAATCCTTGAGTGGTTACTCAAGGCGAGGACGTAGGCCGAGTTGACTGAACCTCATAAAAATTGCATTTGTCTTCTCTCTTCCCTTTACTCTTTACTTTCAGCACTACATTTTCAATTGCTCATATTACATGTATAGGTTGAATAACATTGCATACTATTAATTAGGAAATAAGAACTCGTTGCTAAATATACAAGTAGGGAGTAAGTGGTAAAAAGATTTAAAGAATTTTTAAAATACCCAATTCACCCCCCTCTTGGGATTACACCTAATTCAACAGCTTGCAACTAAACTAACATTTTAGTTGATACTTTTAAATGCTCGTTTACTGGAGTTATGTAAAAAACTACTGAAACTTGCTTATTGATTATTTTGTATAAAACCTAAAATACAAATGAATGATAATCAAATACAATTAAGAAGCTAAAAGAAATATATATTTAACATTCAAGCAATGTGTAGATATGCAAACAAAAAATTTTGAACTCAATTGTATTAATTTCAATTTATACCGTTAATGAAAAAAAACCATAGTAAAAGTTTGTCAAAGATCATGATTTCAAATTTATAAAATTTACAATTTTCAATAAACTATACAACAAAAAATTGTTAGGAATCTGTGAGCAATAAACACACGCTAGAAAAATAAAAGACACCAGAAATTACGTGGTTTGGTCTAGATTGACCTATGTCCATGGAGCACACCACAATCCACTATGAAACCGGGAGAAAAATACAAACTCTCAGGCAGGTCTCTCTTTGCACTCTTCCTCACTCTCTTCTCTACACCCACCTACCTCTCTTCTCTGTTCTCTCTATTTATAGATGGCTAGAGGAATTATATAAAATGGTGATGGAGGAATTACAATAAATCAGCAATCAATAGCCGCGGACACAGCTCAATGCAGCTCCAGCTTGCACGTGTCTCTAGCTCCAGCTACTCAATAATCTCCCACTTGGATACGGAGACGCCTCCTCAACCAGTGATAAATGATGAGCTCAAATATATCTTCAGGAATGAAGACCAACTAAAGTTGAACACAACTTCAGCTTCTCTATAGTCACCACCTTTGTCAACATATCTGTCGGGTTCATGCTACCTGGGATTTTTACTAGTGTCAACACAAAATCCTCTAATAGAGATTTGACGAAATGATAATGTAATCCAATGTATTTGGTTCTAGAATGAAATGTAGAGTTCTTTGCTAGATGTATCACACTCTGATTGTCGTTGTACAAAACATTTCTTTCCTGCTTTATTTCGAGCTCTGTTAACAAACTTTGAAGCTAAATTATCTCTTTACTTGCTTTTATCACTGCTATGTACTCAACTTCTATAGTGGATAGAACAACAATCTTCTGTATTTTGTGACATCCAACTAACAACTATTGTGCCAACAGTGAACATATACCCGATGGTGCTTTTGCGATGATCAATTTCACCTACAAAATCAGCATCTACATACCCTTGAATTTTCAAGTCGCTTTTGCCAAAACATTGGCACTTATCAATAGTGCCACATAGATATCTCAAAATCCACTTCATTGCTTCCTAGTGTGTCTTCCCTAGATTTGACATATACTTGCTGACAGCTCCCACTGCTTGGCCAATATCTGGTCTGGTACCAACCATAGCATACATGGGACTTCCAACGGTTGAGGCATATGGTACCTTAGCCATGAAATCTTTTTCTTCATATGTCTGGGGAGACTGATCCTTAGAGAGTCAGAAGTGACCTGCCAATGGTGTATTTACTGTCTTGGGGCTGCTTATGTCAAACCTCTGTAAAATACGGCTAATGTACTCTGACTGAGATAAGCGCAACGTTCCTTGTTGCTTATCTCTAGAGATCCACATCTCAAGAATCTGTTTTGCAGGACCCAAGTCTTTCATGTCAAACTCCTCTGACAATTGCTGCTTCAACTTTTTGATCTCTTCTATATTTGATCTTGCGACTAGCATATCATCAACATATAACAATAGAATAATATAGCTAGTACGATACCTCTTGAAGTAGCATCAATGGTCGGCATTGCACTTCTAAAAATTTTTCCTCTGCATACAGCTATCAAACTTTTTGTACCATTGCCTAGGAGCTTGTTTGAGGCCATACAAGCTCTTCTTCAATTTGCACACAAGATTCTCTTTACCTTTAACTGAGTAACCTTCTGGCTGTTGCATATAAATTTCCTCATCAAGGTCACCGTGAAGAAATTCTGTCTTCACGTCCAACTAGTCAAGATGTAAGCCCTCTGAGGCAACAATACTCAAGACAGATTTGATGGTTGTCAGCTTCACAACTGGTACAAAAATATTAGTATAGTCAATTTCTTCCTTTTGCTCAATACCTTTGACTACTAACCGGGCTTTATACCTCTTGGATCCATCATGCTCTTCTTTGATTTTGTACACCCATTTGTTGTGAAGAGCCTTCTTACCTTCGGGCAACTTAACTAATTCTCATGTTTTTTGGAGGTAAGAGACTTCATCTCGTCTTTTATTGCAAGCTCCCACTTGCTCGAATCTCCTGCCTGACATGCTTCAACATAACATTCAGGTTCTCCTCCATTTATAAGAAGTAAATGATTCATATACCTCCTATTTGGTACATGCTGGAGTAGGAGGTGGTGGTGCAACAATCTACTCCACAAGTTCCTCTACCTAAGGATTCTCGGTGTTTCGCTGATGTGTCCTTACACCTTCTAGGACATCATCCACATCTACATAGGTTGTCTCAAACTCTGTAGGTTCTGTTGTGTGTCTATCTTTGTACATTACCTTTTCATCAAAAATCACATCTCTGCTTTTGATCACATTTTTGTTTTCATCATCCCAAATGTGATACCCATATTCATCTCCACCATAACTGACGAAGGTGCATTTTCGGGATTTTGGATCGAGCTTAATCCTGGCATGATCATTGATATGTACGTATGCAACACAACCAAAAACTCTCAAATGTGAAAGTATTTCCTCTGTACCGCTCCATACTTCTTCTGGTAGTCTATAGTCCAATGGTACTAATGGACTCCTGTTAATTAAGTAAGCTGCTATCTTTGAGTGGATGATGGGTGCTTATATACATGGTTGGACCCAAAACCCAATAGGCTTAAGCTTTTGGGTCAGGTTGCTATTCGCCCATGTGTATCAAGCCCACCTATGGGCTCCTCCGGTCCTAGCAAGTGGTATCAGAGCCGACGGTTCGTAACTCTAGGTGAGCAACATCGTAAAAAGTTGAGACATGAAGTTAATTCTTTTGACGTGCTAACAGTTGGAGGACCAAATGTGTGGTTGAGGCCAATAAGTATCATCTAGGTTGCGGATGAATCCAAATAGGGTCAAGACGTGAGAGGTAGGATTAGTTCGGAGGCACGTGAAATGCAATCCGACACACGTAAGGCATCAGTGGTAAGGCCCACTTGAGCAACTATTGGAGAATTGAGCTCAAAAGAGAGACGATTTCCGTTCAAGGGGGAGCAGTTGGAACTCACAAGTGAGGGGGAGATTGTTGAGAATTCCACTTGTGAGCTTGTCCCACACACAATAGAGATTATTCATGGTAGTAGCATTTATACTTAGCGCTTTCATATCCTCATCAGTATATTCATCTTCAATTTTAAGAACTCTAATTTCACCCTCAGTTTTCATGGGAACATAGTTTCCCTTAGAGACAACTCTCCACATCTTCTAGTCAATGTTCTGAAGGTAAATGTACATCCTTTGTTTCCAAAAGGTGTAATTGACACCACTAAAAATAGGAGAACGTGTGGAAGAGGGTCCCTTAGGGAAAGGGGTTACAGTGTTATGAGTCATCTAGATCTTTTGTAGAAAAACGATTAAGTCTAAGCTACTAGGCTCTGATACTAATTGTTAACCTTAGTGTAACCCCAAGAAGGGGAGGTGATTGGTATTTTAAAATTTTCTCCCTTAGGTCTTATATCTAGCAGCAGTATAACTCAACCCTAAGGTTAATCTAGTGCAGATAAAAAATAAATCAATATATTCATCTGAAATTAAATTGCACAAGTAAACTAATTACGCATGCACAATAAAGTAAGTAAAGAGAGATAACACCAGATATGTTATCGAGGTTTGGAAAATGTGCCAAAGTCCCCTCCTTGGCTCACAAGCACAAAGATTCCACTAAGGCTCACTTCATGGGTGGGGTGACACCAAAATACAATCAGGTCAAATTAACATAGGGTTGACCTCAACATTTACAACCAATTCTTTTCGTCTAGATTAATGCCCCCTCAGGCCATGCCTGGAATACAACCAAATCACAATACAAGATGTGTACAAAAAATATGCTTCTCCAACAAGAAGATTTGTACCAGTATCAATCAATGCACATCAATAATATAAGAACTACAAACTTAGTGCTATATGCGTGCAATCAACACTCAATATAATATCTATATTCAATCAAGCACAAGAGTGTATTAACAAGTTAATCTTTGAAGCAATGTATAGATGTAAATCTCAATAACAATTTAGGGTTTCAAAGACTTTCACCAAGAGTAATCAAAATATCTCTAAAAACATGTTCTCAATATTCAAGCACAAGAGATATTTGAAATGTAAGCTTGTGAAAATGATTTTTGCTCAAACAAAAACACAAGCTAAAGTTTCTTGCAATTTGAATGCCAAGGCCCTCAAGCTTTAAGTTTTCCCACACAAAAGATTTATTAAATTAAATAAGGGGAAAACCTATGCTCAACTCTCAATCTGAAAATCAAACATACAATGAACACAATGAGAGTTTTTAGTGAATGGGAATAACGTATAATCACTCAAAGTACTCTCACAAGGATTAATTTAGCAAAGGAATAGTAGTGAGAGAGTGTATGAGCTTTTTGTTTGGAAAAAGTTCTCTACAAAATACAGAGAATATTTTTGTTAATCAAAATTCTAATTGCTCTTAATCTGAGCAAATGAACTCATATTTATAGACCTGGCCAAAATTATAACTGTTGGGGGTACCAAGGGAATTATTAAATTTTTTTAATCCAATTTAACCTTAATAATCCCGTGTTACCGCAGTTAATAATATAGCAACCCAATAGTTTCGGTTAACTATATTTTAAGTTCGGTCGACTATATTTATAAGTTCGGTCGACCGAATCACTTTTGAACTACAGAATATAGTCGGTTGAATTAGGGCAATTTTGGAACCCTTTGAGGTTTGGTCAGCTGTATCTGAGTTCATTCTGCTATTCATCCGATTCAGTCAACTCAATCATAAATGAACTTGGAAGTTCAGTCGGCTGAACCGTTGGGTGTCAGACACGAGCGAATTCAGTTGACTGAGGAAGATATATTCAAAAAGATATAGTCGACCGAACCAAGTCAATAGGTTGATTTTTGATCAGTTTGGTCAACCAATGCTTTTATAACGCACTACACTTAAGATTTTTGTCCTGATTTTGAGTCGTGTTAAGTGTGGAGACCTAGGGTCTATCTAAGGTCTTGAGCTTATCAGTTCCTACATGGATGATGTGCATCAATTATTACAGACCTTTATAAATTAAATATTACAAACCCAAATTGAACTTAATATAAATTACAACAAATAAATATTCTGGGTTTTTATCTTCTTCAAGTCACCACATGCCATCATATGATCTCGCCAATATGATCCTGCACACAAACTTGACGCACATTAAATATCGGAGTATTTGTCATAATCAAAATAGGCTATGACCTATAAGGTCAACACATTCCTTGACTTTCAACTTAACACATTAACTACCACATTGACTTTCCTTGGGTGGTAGTTGATGGTACAATCATTGTCCTTTATGAGTTCCAGTCATCTCCTCTGTCTCAAATTCAGTTCTTTTTGCGTGAAAAAGTACTTGAGACTTTTATGGTCCATAAAATCTCGCATCTTTCACTATACAGGTAGTGTCTCCATATTTTCAATGCATATACCACTGCCACCAATTTCAAATCGTGCGTGGGATAATTCTTCTCATACTCCTTGAGTTAATGAGAAGCATATGCAATGACCTTCCCCTGTTGCATTAAAACACACCCAAGCCCTTTTTGAGACGCATCACTGTAAATCATAAAAGCACCCTCCCCTAATGGAATGGTTAGGACCGGAGCAGTGACGAGTCGTTATTTCAATTCTTGGAAGTTCTGCTCACAATCATCAGTCCATTCATACTTCACATTTTTCCTCGTCAACCATGTCAGAGCACCTGATAGCTTAGAAAACCCTTCCATGAACCGACGATAATACCTTGCTAGACCCTAGAAACTCCTGACCTCGTGAATATTATTCAGCCTCACCTAATCCACTATTGCTTCTATCTTCTATCTTACTCGAGTCCATCGAAATACCACCCCTGGATATCACATGTCCAAGAAATGCAACTTGTTCCAACCATAACTCATATTTTTTGAATTTAGCATAAAGGTTTCTTTCTCTTAGTACCTGAAGTACCAACCTTAAATGAGTCTCATATTCCTCGAGACTCCTCGAATAAATCAGAATATCATTAATAAACACCACCACAAACTGCTCCAGATATTTATGGAAGATCCTGTTCATCAGGCCCATAAATGCAACAGGAGCATTTGTCAGTTTAAATGACATAACTAAGAAATTATAATGATCATACCTGGTTTAGAATGCAGTATTTAAAACATCCTTTGATTTGAATTTCACGTTATGATACCCGGATCAGAGATCAATCTAAGAGAAGACATGTGTTCCCTGAAGTTAGTCAAAGAGATTATCAATACGGGGTAGCGAGTTCTTGTTCTTAGTCATAACTTTATTTATTTCCCGGTAATCGATACACCTCCTCATTGACTCATCTTTCTTTTTAACAAACAACAATGGTGCACCCCAGGGGGACACACTAGGTGTGATAAATCCTTTGTTTTGTAGTTCCTGTAATTGCTCCTTCAATTCCTTCAATTCTGATTGAGCCATTATGTGGGAGCCTTAAAGATTGGTGCCTTTCCTTGAAGTAGGTCAATAGTGAACTCTACTTCATGATCGGAAGGCAACCTAGGTAAGTCCTCCGGAAACACATTCAAGAATTCCCTCACTACTAGGATATCCTCAAGCTTTACTTCCTTCTTTGGTGTTTCCTTCACACATGCTAGGTACCCCTGACATCCATCCAAGAGTAACCTTTTGGCCTAAATAGTAGATAGTATTTGTGGTGAGAAACGTACACACGACCCAACAAATTTGTACTCCTGCTCTCTAGGAGGTCTGAACACTACCTTTTTCTTGTAACAGTTTATGTTAGCATAACGGGAGGCTAGCCAGTCCATTCCCAGAATCACATCAACCTATGCATGTCAAATACTACTAGATTTGCAGGTAGCGTTCTTCCCTAAATACAAATTGGGTAGTCACTAAGTACTTTTCTACACACTACTACGGTTCTCGTCGATGATACCACAGATAATTCGGCGTCTAATAGCTGAGTTTCTACCCCCACACAATTTGATATACCCTATAGATATGAAAGAATGCATTGCTCCTGAATCAAATAATACAACAACTTTATTTGAAAACATAAAGATATTACTTGTCACTACGTCTCTAGCATTTCTGCATCTCCCAAAGTAAAAGAGTAAACCAGTGCCTGGGCCGTGTTCCTCTAGTAGCTACCTCGGGGTGCATTAATCAATGGCCCATGACAATCTCGTGCAACATGGCCAGGTCTACCGGACTGGTAACAGGTATTCATTCCATGCCGACATTCCCCCCTCGAGGCCTTTTGTTACATTTAGGACAAGTAGGGTGTGATGGGTTACCCTGATACGATCGATTCCCCATTTCTTGCCTCTGGCCTCCACTGTTACCATTTCTCCTCCATGAACCCTGACTTGTACCTGCATGAAAAGCAGGAGGCATTGGCCTCTTCCTATGATTCAGTATCCCTACACTTCTCTGCAGACTTGTTTCCAATACCATGACTTTATCCACCAACTCTAAGAAATTATGCACTTGGAATGCCACCACCTACTCATAAATCCCCATTTTTAGGCCTTTCTCAAACCTCTGTGCCTTCTTTGACTCATCTAGAACCATGTACGGGGCGAACCGAGACAGTTCAACAAAGTTGGCTGCATACTGCAGCATGGTCAAGTTCCCCTGGGTTAGATTCATGAACTCCTCCACCTTAGCATCTCTAATGGAAGTGGGGAAGTATCAATCAAAGAAGATCTCTTTGAAATGATTCCAGGTCAGAGTTGTGGATACTGGCCTCTGTTCCTCAAGTAGCTTCACAGCTATCCACCAATGCTTGGCCTCTCCCGTCATTTTAAAAGTGGCATAGAGGACCTTCTGTTCATCAGTGCAACAAAGGACTGCTAGTATTTCCTTGATCTCTTGAACCCAATTTTCTGCAATGATTGAGTCGGCTCCTCCCACAAAGGTTGGATGATTCATGTGAGTAAATTGTTCGATGGTGTAACCCAGGTTAGTAGTGGGACTATTTTGGCCCCTAGCACTCCGCATGATCTCCACCATCACCTACTGGGCTAAACCACGAAGCACTGAAGTAAAATCATTGTCATCCTTATTGGATCCCCCTCATTGCTACTTCCTCCGTCATTCATGTTGTTATCCTTGGGATCTATCCTGAAGATAGGATAGAAATGAATTAGAATTCCAATATCGTAACATGATCAGCATAATCATTAACTAGGGAAACCAAATTAACATCCAAGTTCTCATTTTAAGGTCATTCTTACTATTCAGACACAAAACTGTCGACAGTTTTTCTATGAGTCCTGAAACCATTGACGAATTTCCTAAGATACTAAGAGCCTGTTTTAAGGAAACCGTCGACGGTTTGACCTTATAAAACTTCACTAATCCCTTTGTTGTATACGTTTAGTCATTTCAAGGTACTGACCTCTAATCACAACATAGAAATTATGACATATCCAATTAGCTTAATGTTCCAATTCTACTTTTAAAGTTCTAGTCTCATTACTCAGAAACAAAATCGTTGATGGATTGTTGTGACTTTTCTGAAGCTGTCATTTCAGGAAAATCATAGAAGACCGTCAAGGAATTTTTATCTCTAGGTTGCAAAACAAAACCCAAAATTCCAATAATGACCTACTAATGTCCTAATCTACCTGTTGATTAAGGTGTAATCCCAAGAGGGGGTGAATTGGGTATTTTAAAATTCTTTGAACCTATTTACCACTTAATTCCTATTTGTATATTTACCAAATCAATTGCAGAGATTTATGACTGAATTAAATTTATTTTATCAATGAGTTCTTTTTACCCAATTAAGTTTGTGTAGATTTAGTCAACATACACATGCAATACAAATAATAAAATGTAGTGTGAAAAGTAAAGAGTTAAGGGAAGAGAGAAGACAAATGCAATTTTACGAGGTTTAGCCAACTCGGCCTACATCCTCGCCTTGAGCAACCCACTCAAGGACTCCACTATAATCCCCACTCCTTAAATTGGGACAGAGCTTCCTTTACAATCCGCTGCTTACAAGAGGTACAGCTCCCTCATACTCCGTTGCTTACAAGAGATATAGCTCTCTCCTCAAACTCGGCTCACAAGCCGAACCGTGAATATAATGAAATTTGTAAAACACTCAAAATTGCTTCCAACAAAAGCTAGTGAGTACAATTAAAATATCTAATACATTAACATATGATGAAACATGAAGCTCCGAATGTATGAAACGATACAATCGTTTATGTATGATATGCTTCAACACACAAATTCCTTTTTATCAAATCTCCCAAAAATATTTATATAAATCAATACTTTGCAGAACTTAGGTTAAAGCTTTGAATACAAAAACAACTTTGAAGATTGCAAAGATTTGAAACACACTTTGTCAAAAACAATATTTCTCTCAAGATTTCAATCTCAATGTGATCTTGGTAGTATTTGACTTAATCTATATATATATATATATATGATGAGAATACCAAAGATCAAAAACTTAATATATCATTTTTAGAAAATATCCTTCAATATATATATATAGTTATGCACTTCTAAGCATATCTAATCAACTAGTTTAGAAGTATCCAAAATATCAAGTCTTTAACTTTGAACACACTTGAATGATAACTCTATAATCAATGGCCAAAGAAAAACTTTCTCAAGTATTGAACTTGTCAAAGACAATCTTTATATGAATATGAAAACTCAATATCAATGATGATATGAGAATATTTTGAAAAACACTAAATGGATTAACCAAACCTCAATACTAAGTTGAAATCAAGATGTGTAAATGAATCCCCTTTGATTTTCAAAGTAGATTTGCCTAAGCTTGATGAGTATGAGCTAGAGTGTAGGCAATCGTATAGCAATATGCTTAGATTTCTTAATTCTTTTTTAAAACGAAGTTCTCTTCTCTTCTCTTTGATCTTGGCTAACGCCCTAGGGTTTAGATATTCAGTATATATGGTGATCTTGCCCTTAGAATAGATCTCAACCGTTTGATTAAAAAATATTTCGCAAGTTCTCTTAATAAAAATTAAAATTTTAAGTTTTCCCGCAAATTCAGGTGAATGAGGTCGAAGGCCCAGGCGACTGAAGTTCCTTAAAGCTTTGAAAAATCAATTGGAATATAGGGACAGACGACTGAAGTGGGGTTCAGCCTCCTGAAATGATGAGTTTAGGCGCTTGAAGTGCCAAGTTTAGGCAACCGAAGTGCCTCGGCCAGATTCTGTGTTTCACCATTAATTCTTCAGGTGACTGGACCTAATCTTTAGACTTCTGAAGAAAAATTTTTCAGGAAATTGAGGTTGAGTTCAAGCTACTAAAGTTCCTATTTTTTGAATTTTTTCTTTCCAGTTAAAAAATCTGCTTTGCACCTCTTTCTTGGCTCTTTTATAAAATTACTTTCCAAGGTTTTAAAAATATTTTTAAGTCCATAAATGTCCCCTAATGATGTTCATGAAATGCATGAGTCCTATGGTCATTCTAGGGTATATTTTGAGCCTTAAATTAAATCATATGAAAATGTAAATACATAAGTTCTAAGTACCCATTCCAATGACGTTCTTGAACTTTTTGGCGCTTGCATCTTGATTCTCGTACTCTTTGAGTTCCATAGACCTCTGTAATGACCCAAAAAATAATGGTATTTAAATAATAAAGAGAGGAAAATGGAATTAGTAAAAGGGTGGCAACAGACTTCATCGGCGAACGCTTCACATTCGACGACGACGTGGCATTTTGGGCTTGTCGACGAGGGCGTGCTTCGTCGACGAGAAGATACCGAGAGGATGTTTTAGGTGACTCTAAATTTCATTGACGAGGGGGAGAGTCATCGACGAATTACCTTCTTGACCTCATCAATGAGGTGATGTGGCTCGTCAACAAAGGCTAGTGTATAAATAGGCCTAACCCTTCATTTTTTGGCCAAAAATTCTACGGGAACTTCTCTCTCTCTCCTCACTTCATCCCTCCTACCTTCTCTCTAAGATCTAGGGCTGGATTCTCATCGGTTCGACGATCTGAAGCCACCACGATGCTCCTAGGAAAGTTCTCTATAAACCTACTAGAGTAGATTGTTGGTGGAGCTACTTTGGAATTCATCCCTGAGTTAAGGTAAGACTTTTTATTCAAAATTGGGTCTCTCCATAGTTATAGGAAATGTTATATATGAAGAAATACTGAAGTTTAGTTCTAGGAAATATCATTTTCAAGGTGTTGAATGGGGAAACCTGCGGGTGCAGGATTGTTTATTTTATGGGCTTTTCAGGAATCAGGTAAGGGGATAAACTAAGCTAGTTATTTTATTTTATATATGTGTGTGTGTGTGTATAATGTTATAGAATCTGATTTCAGGAATATATATATATATATATATATATATATATTTACATGCATTATGTTTGGAAAATACTTCTCTAAATGACAATATGTTTAAATATACGAAAAACCTAATTTTGTGTGGCATGAGTGGAATTTGTTATGAATTATTGTTTTTTGGGAACATGATAATGATATAGAATTTTATAATGGAAAACCGACATACGGGCTGAGAATTTTATATGATTTGCCGGCGTACAGGCCGAGCTATGGATATGATTTTCTGGCGTACGGGCTGAGCTATGAATATTATATGACGACATATGGGTCGTAAATGGTAGAATATGAAATGTCGGCGTACAGGCCGATGATTTTCACGATATATATGCATATATATATATATATATATATATATGCAAAATGATGTGATGTTATTAACTTGGAAAATATTAGTATGAAATATCCATGTATCACAGTGTGATTATATGCTATATGTTATCAGAACCTGGTTGGCTTGGTTTAGGCTAGCACTTGCATGGTACCGTTGCTATGTGTTCATGATCATCATGATATTGTGTTAATTTTTTCGTATGGGGCGGCATAAGGATGGATAGTCCATGTGGTTTATAAGAAGTGTGGACGCCCCTGGTGTACGGACCAGGTCTGGCAGACCCATCAGACTTACAGACTGTACTTTTGACTTGGCAGTGGTCGGCCAACCATTGTCAGATCCTGCCTTTGGGCCACACAACCCAGTCATGTGGGGGTAATACATGACAAAAACCAGCTAATGTACTAGTGTTGTTTTCGTATTATTATTATATGATATGATTTACACTTATGGAAATCCTGTATGTTCTACCATGCTATGAGTATATATGTTTTCCCATATATGATACAAACAGTTTTATTAAATACGTTTATGTATGGTTTCACACATAATACAGTAAAACTTATGTTGCCACACACTAGTATTATTTTATTTTCCCTTACTGAGAGGTGTCTCACCCTGAATTATATGAACATTTCAGGAGCCCTTGATAGGAGAGCGGATAAAGCTCCGCTCAGATAGACACAGCTAGTTTCCCCTTTCTAAAGGGTAAGTGTTTTGGTAGGGTCAATTGTTTTTGTGGGAAATGACCCTATGGCTTTTTTGGATTATATTTATATTTACAATGGATGTAGTAACTTTGGTATTGTGATGGTTGCTGTTATGTAAATGGCTTTATGAGTTATTTATGAGTTTATGTTTCCTACTGCTTAGGCTTCCATATTGTACTTCTAATGTATCCTTAGTACCCACAGGTTCTGGTTGATTATGATCTACTGGATTTGTTATAAGGGTTTGATTTATTATAAAAAAAATATATAGAAAATAAGCAGGTCGTTACAGTTTGGTATCAGAGCCTAGGTTACTAGGTTCTATAGACTTTAGAGTGCAGCGGAAACGATACCAGAGTATAGGAAAATGATTTAAGGTGTTGTTCTATAGCCTGGAGACAGGACTTCCGTGGTGGTTTCTATGTTTTTCCTAGGGTGACAATTTCAGGAAAACCATAGTAAACTATTGTCGGGTTATTTTCCTAGAATGTAGGATTGGGGTTAGGAAAAGCTGAGAATGTTAAGATATGAGGTCAGGTTAGGCAGGCAAAATATAAGGATATGATTTCTAAGCTACATTTGTTGTTTTTTAGGATGGATCCAGGAGGAAGTAGTGCCCATGCGAGTGGCAATGATGGAGCACGACCATTAGGTCCAAGTGGGACTAATTTTGGCGCAATACTTTGTAGTGTGGCTCAGTAGGTTATGACTGAGATCTCTAGGAGCTCTAAAGAGCAGGGTGGTTCATCTGCAGGCCATGGGTGTTCTATAGAGAAGTTTATGAAGATGAATCCTCCGACATTCTCAGGAGAAGTCAATCCTGCAGCCGCCGAGAATTGGATACAGGAGATCGAGAAAGTCTTGGTTGTACTGCAGTGTACAGAGGAGTAAAAAGTCCTATTCTCCACTTATAAACTGATGGGGGAGGCCAAGAGGTGGTGGACTTCTGTGAGGCTTTTGGAGTAGTAGAGGACGACGCCGATATCCATGACTTGGGACTGATTTAAAGAGTTTTTCTTTTATAGATATTTTCCAGCTACTGTTAGGAAGGCTAAAGTGGAAAAGTTCTTGATTCTGAAGTAGGGACAATTATCGGTCCAGTAGTATGCGGCACGTTTCATAGAGCTCTCTCGCTTCACTTCATATATTGTTCTTGATGAAGTGAAAAATGCGAGACAGTTTGAAAGAGGTTTAAGGCAAAGTATATTTAAGCAGGTGGTAGTGCTGAGGATCCAGGATTTTGTTGAGTTGGTCGACAGAGCAAATTTAGCAGAGATTGGAGAGCATTTGGATGCAGAGCATTAGGAACAGAGGAAGAGATCTGCATCTTCAAGCTACCAGCAGGGTCCTAGACAGAATTAGTGGAAGAGAGGAAATCATGGCAGGGGACGGAGGCAAGAGACTGGAAGACGCGAGGTTCAGGCAGTGTAGGGTTCTCCTGTCTGTCAGACTTGTGGAAGGAGACATTGGGGAGAGTGTCGAATAGGTGGAGCTGTCTACTATCACTGCGGTAGACCGGGACATATGGTGCGAGATTGCCCTCCACCACCAGATGCAACCCCTACTCCTAGACCGTACTGGGGAGGTTACCAAGTGCCACGTGGAGGCCAGCAGAGGAACATGGCTATAGCCAGAGTGTTCGCTCTGACGCCGGATGATGCTGAGATAGCTAGTGATGTGGTGACATGTATAGTTAGCATGCTTTCTTTTAAAGTTATTGCATTGTTTGATTCAGGAGCCACGCATTCGTTCGTAGCTATGAGGTGTATTGTGCGGGGCAGAAACACAGTTGTTGAATACTGAATTGTTAGTGTCTACACCGACTAGGTCAATAGTGAGGTGTAGTAGGGTACTCCAGGATTGCCTAGTTGATATTTAAGGGGAAATTCTATCTGCCAATTTAATAGTGCTGGACATGCACGGGTTTGATGTAATCTTCGGCATGGATTGGCTAACGGCTAATTTTACCAGTATAGATTGTCATTCACGAGAAGTGATATTTAGACCTCCAGGAAGAACAGAATTCAGGTTTATAGGGTTGCGAGTGCAATCTTCGCCCCAGTTGGTTTTAGCTGTTCAGACGAGGAGATTACTGTTTGATGGTTGTTAGGAATTTGTGGCTGTTGTGAAGGAGATGTCAGAGAATTAATTGGAACTCGCTAGCATGCCTGTAGTACAGGAGTTTATAGATGTTTTCTCTGATAAGTTACCAGGCTTGCCACCTGACCGTGAGGTAGATTTTCTTATTGATCTACTTCCAAGTACAACGCCGATTTCTAAAGTACCTTATCGTATGGTGCTAGCAGAGTTGGTAGAATTGAAGAATCAGCTGCAAGATTTTCTTGATAAGGGCTTTATACGACCTAGTGTATCTCTATGGTGAGCTCCAGTTCTATTTGTGAAGAAGAAAGACTAGTCTATGAGGATGTGTATAGATTACAGGGAGATTAATAAAGTGACAATCAAGAACAAGTATCCTTTACCCCGTATAGATGATTTGTTTGACCAGCTCTAGGATACACGGGTATATTCTAAGATTGACCTTAGATCAAGATATCATCAGGTGAAAGTGAAAGTAGAAGATGTCTCGAAGACGGCCTTCAGGACCAGGTACGGGCATTATGAGTTCCTTGTTATGCCATTTGGTCTAACAAATGCTCCTGCTATATTTATGGATTTGATGAATAAGATTTTTCATCTATATTTAGATTTGATTGTTATTATTTTTATAAATGATGTACTGGTCTATTCGAGGAGATATGAGGAGCATGAGAAGCATTTGAGGCTGATTCTACAGAGACTTCGGGAAAAGAAGTTAACGCTAAGTTCAGTGAGTGTGAATTCTGGCTTGAGAAAGTCGTGTTTTTGGGGCATGTTATCACAGGTGATGGTATTTCTGTGGATCCCAGTAAGATTGAGGCAATAGTGAATTGGACTAGATCGAGGAACGTCCAGGAGATCAAGAGTTTCTTGGGGTTAGCTGGGTATTACTGTCATTTTGTTGAGGGATTCTAGCATTGTTAGGGCTTCTAACACGATTGACTAGGAAGAATGTCAGATTTGAGTAGGACGATAGCTGTGAGCAGAGTTTTCAAGAGTTAAAGCAGAGGCTTGTCATGGCGCCAATGTTGATCATCCCATCAGGGGGTGAGGGTTATGTCATTTACAGTAATGTGTCCTTGAAAGGACTGGGTTGTGTATTGATGCAGCATCGCAAGGTGGTGGCGTATGCTTCCAGGCATCTAAAAGAATATGAAAAGAACTACCCTACCCATGATCTTGAATTGACTACAGTGGTACATGCATTGAAGATTTGGTGGCATTACCTGTATGGCGAGCCGCGTAAGATTTTCTCCGACCATAAAAGTTTGAAGTATTTCTTCACTCAGAAGGAATTGAATATGAGACAGAGAAGGTGGTTGGAGTTTATTAAATATTTTGATTGTACCATCAGTTATCACCTAGGAAAAGCAAACGTGGTAGCTGATGCACTGAGCAGAAAGTTTGGGGAATTAGCATTGGTAGCTATGGAGATCCAGTATCCGATCATAATGGATCTGGAGAGAATCGACATTGAATTAGTCGAAAGTGACCCACGGGTATGTATTTTCAGTTTAGTAGTGCAACCTACTCTGCAGGAAAGGATTAAAGTCACTCAGAAGGAAGTCCCAAAATTAGCAGAGGTGATAGATAGAGTGCAGATTGGTTAATGAGAGGAATTCTGCACTACAGATGATGGAGCTTTACGATTCCATTCCAAATTGTGTGTTCCTTCTTATGCTGACATCAGGAAGACCATCTTAGAGGAGGCTCTCATATCTTTACACATAGTTCATCCCGGCAGTAGGAAAATGTATAGAGATCTGCGAGAGTTTTTTTGGTGGAGTGGGATGAAGAAAGAGATCGCTGAGTATGTAGCTCAGTATTTGATGTGCCAGCAGGTAAAAGCTGAGCACCAGAGGCTAGCAGGTTAGTTGTAGCCACTATTTATCCCAGGGTGGAAGTGGGATCATATATCTATGGATTTTGTCTCAAGACTGCTGTCGACATCGCATGGCCAGAATGCGATTTGGGTGATTGTAGATCGATTGACTAAGACCACCCATTTCCTCCCTATCAAGATCAGTTACTCCCTCAACTGTTTGGCAGAGATTTACATACGGGAAATAGTTCGTTCTCACGGGGTGCCAATATCTATTGTGTCAGATCGAGATCCGCGTTTTAAGTCACGTTTCTAGAGAAGTTTACAAGAAGCTTTAGGGACTCAGTTATCGTTTAGCACAACATTCCATCCTCAGTCAAATGGGCAGACTGAGAGAACGATATAGATATTGGAAGATATGCTTCAAGCATGAGTATTAGATTTTACGGCTAGTTGGACTCAGTTCATGCCGCTGGTAGAGTTCGCGTATAATAACAGTTATCAGGCCAGAATTGGTATGACACCATTTTAGGTTCTATAAGGTAGGAAATGTCATTCTCCTTTATATTGGGACAAGATGGGTGAGCGGCGAGTTATGGGACCATAATTAGTGCAACAAGCATATGATAAGGTTCGGCTCATCAGAGATAGAATCAGTGCAGCTCAGAGCCAATAGAAGAGTTATGTCGATAATCGCCGCAGGAAATTAGAATTTGATATGGGTGATCGTGTATTTTTAAAGATAGCTCTGTTAAAAGGGGTTATGAAATTTGGAAAGAAATGTAAACTTAGCCCAAGGTTTATCGGTCCATTTGAGATTCTAGAGACAGCAGGGCCGATTGCCTACAGGTTAGCTTTACCACCTGCGCTATCCAGGATACACGACGTATTCTATGTTTCCATGTTGAGGAAATATGTCTCATATCCTTCTCATATTATTAGTTATGATGAATTAGAGTTAAGTGATTCGCTAGTTTGTGAGGAGGTACCAGTGCAGATTCTGGATAGAAGAGAATGGGAATTACGTAATAAGAAGATTCATTTGGTAAAGGTTCTATGAAGGTCACGTGATAGAAGAGGCTTCTAGGGAGCTTGAGGAATAGATTAGACAGAAATACCCACAATTGTTCCTTGGGATTCAATCATGATCAAGGAAATGTAAATAATTGTATAATGTTTCTTTTGTAGGCACATGTAATAGTTTAGTTAGTAAGTAATATTTTAGTTTTGGGAGAATTTTCTTTGTATATGTAATCTCCCAGGACTTGAAATGTAACCATGGTATTCCTCCGCCATAAGTGAGGGTAAGTAATCAAATAAGTAGACCATTTTACCTTTTAATGGATGATGAATTATATGAATAGTAAATTTCGAGAACGAAATTTTATAAGAAGGGGAGAATGTAGTGACCTGAAAAGTAATGGTATTTAAATAATAAAGAGAGAGGAAAATGGAATTAGTAAAAGGGCGACAGTAGACTTCGTCGCCGAATGCTTTGTGTTTGTCGATGACTTGGCATTTTGGGCTCGTCGACGAGGGTGTGCTTCATCGACGAGAAGATTCCAAGAGGATGTTTTGGGCGACTCTGAATTTCATCGATGAGGGGGAGAGTTCATCGACGAATTACCTTCTTGACCTCGTCAACGAGGTGACATGGCTCTTCGACAAAGGCTAGTGTATAAATAGGCCTAACATTCATTTTTTGGCCAAACATTTTGCAGGAACTTCTCTCTCTCTCTCTCTCTCTCTCTCCTCACTTCGTCCCTCGTACCTTCTCTCTAAGATCTCGGGTTGGATTCTCGCCGGTTCGACGATCTTAAACCACCATGACGCTCTTGAGAAAGTTCTCTACAAACCTACTGGAGTAGATCGTTGGTGGAGCTACTTTAGAATTCATCCCTGAGTTAAGGTAAGGCTTTTTATTCAAAATTGGGTCTCTCCATACTTATAGGAAATGTTATATACGAAGAAATACTAAAGTTTATTTCTAGGAAATATCATTTTTAGGGTGTTGAATGGGGAACCCTGCGGGTGCAGGACTATTTATTTTAGGGGCTTTTTCAGAAATCAGGTAAGGGGATAAACTAAACTAGTAATTTTATGAAATATATATATATATATATATATATATATTTACATCCATTATGTTTGGAAAATATTGCTGTAAATGATGATATGTTTAAATATACGAAAAACCTAATTTTGTGTGGCATGAGTGGAATTTGTTATGAATTACTGTTTTCTTGGAACATGATAATGATATAGTATTTTATAATGGAAAATCGGCGTATGGGCCAAAAATTTTATATGATTTGCCGATGTATGGGTCGAGCTTTAAATATGATATGATAGCGTACGGGTCATGAATGGTAAAATATGAAATGTCGGCGTACGGGCCGATGATTTTCATGATATATATATGCAAAATGATGTGATGTTATTAACTTGACAAATATTAGCATGAAATATCCATGTATCACAGTTTGATTATATGCTATATGTTATTAGAACCTGGTTGGCTTGGTTTAGGTTAGCACTTGCATGGTACCATTGCTATGCGTTTATGATCATCATGATATTGTGTTAACGTTGTCATACGGGGCGGCATGAGGACAGATAGTCGATGTGGTTTATAAGAAGTGTGGACGCCCCTGGTGTACAGATCAGGTCTAGTAGACCCATCAGACTTACAGACTGTACTTTTGACTTGACAGTGGTCGGCTAACCATTGTCAGGTCCCGCCTTCGAGCCACACAACCCAGTCATGTGGGGGGTAATACATGACAACAGCCAGCTAACCTACCAGGGTTGTTTTCGTATTATTATTATATGAGATGATTTACACTTATGGAAATCATGTATGTTCTACCATGCTATGAGTACATATGTTTTCCCAGATATGATACAAACAGTTTTATTGAATATGTTTATATATGGTTTCACATATAACACAGTAAAACTCATGTTGTCACACACTAGTATTAGTTTATTTTCCCTTACTGAGAGGTGTCTCACCCCGAATTATATGAACATTTCAAGAGATCCTGATAGGAGAACGAATAAAGCTCTGCTGAGATAGACACAGCTGGTATCCCCTTTCTAAATGGTAAGTGTTTTGGTAGGGTCAATTGGTTTTGTGGGAAATGACTCTAGGACTCTTTTGGCTTGTATTTATATTTACAATGGATGTAGCAACTCTGGTATTGTGATGGTTGGTGTTGTGTAAATGGCTTTATGAGTTATTTATGATTTTATGTTTTCTACTGCTTAGGCTTTCGAATTGTACTTCTGATGTATCCCTGGTACCCACGGGTTCAGGTTGATTATGATCTGCTGGGATTGTTATAAGGCTTTTATTTTATTATAAAAAAATATATGGAAAATAAGCAGGTCGTTACAATCTTGTCAAGATATGTATGCTTTACTTTATGGCTTCCATGACTCGTTATCCTTCTGTGCATGCTTAATATAGTTCCTAGTCACAAACTCAATGCACAAATCAAATACCAAGTGATTTGTCATTATCAAAACCGGTGGACTTGTAGAGTCAACACTACCTATTCCTATCCTCATCTTAACTCAAACCTATACTTTGGTAAATTATTTGCCAAAGTCTACAGGACCTATCAACTTGGTCTCTGATACCACGATCGTAGCGCCCCAAACCCAGTGGAGCCCAAAGTGCTACATTTCCATCCATAAATAATCCATATATATTTCTGGTACCATAATTATAGCAACCTGAACCCGAAAGGGGGTCTCGGGTATCCCTGTCTATAACTCAACTTAAAACATGCAATGAAAGATAATTAAACCTCAATACTTTACCAGAGTTCTAAAAATTACCATAGTTACACATGTACCTCCAAATCTTAATATTACATCCAAAAATAGACAAAAACATGACAAACCCAGTGTCTCGCAAGCACTTACGATAACTATATAATCTAATCCCCACCCCGTAGCTCCCTAGGCTTGATTCCTTATAGATCCTGAAATATGAGAGGGATATTAGGGCGAGACACTTCTTAGTAAGACGGATTAGATTATCATTAGTATGTGGCTAACATGAGTTTTAGTGTGAACAAAATATATATTTTGTTTAACTGTAAGTGAAATGGCATTTGAAAACTGCACTCACACCTATATAATTAAAAATACATAATTTCCTTCATAACATAGTTTCAACTCAATATAGCCCATTTTACATTAATCGATGAAATGTGCATAAAAGAACCTCTCACCTTGGACTAGCGACATGTTTAACCCCCATGACGAGTTGTGCGGTCCAAAGACTGGACTTAGCCTTGACTAGCCTACCACCAAGCTAAGTCAACATAACGTGTCTGTAAGTACGATTGCCTTACCGCATCCTGGTCCGGACCTAAAAGGGTACCCTACTTTTCGTAGGCTTAATTGACTTTCCATTTACCAGCACTTCCACTACAGTATGGCTGCACTGATTCCTATTTGTAGCTATGGTACCGTGCTTTCATCATATCTAGTCTCTTAGGATTCATAAACCATATATAGAAAAATAAAAACATTAACATGATCTCATTTTCACAAATCGGTATAAAACCGTCATATCCACAAATCGGTATCAAACCATCATTTCATAAATCGGTATAAAATCGTCATTTCATATATCGGTATCAAATCGTCTTTTCATAACTCGGTATCAAACCATCATTTTCACAATTTCACAATGTTCTCAACATTTCCAGAGATCAGTATAAAATCACAACTTTCATTGTATAATACTGTGAAAAATCCAACAGGTTTAATTATGCAATAATAATAAATCATTCTCATGCCACACGATTTGAATGTTAAATCATAATATAATAAACTATCTCGGGGAAAATATATTTTTTTAAAACCGAAGGTATGATCTTCTCCATAATTTAATTCAACTCAAGATATATGCATTACAAGAAAAAAAAAAAGATGATCACCCCGCTCACATTAGTTTTTCCCAAATACATATAATATACAAAACCATTATTTTCATACGCCCGATTCATTCAGAAAATCATATACAATATTCCTATATCCATATACTTCAGTTTAATCGGTTCACATTTCAAAAATAATTAACATAATCTAATCCCCTTATCTGTTCCTAAAAATCTGCCTACAATGTTCGAAGGAAAACCCTAGCTTCTTAACCTGGCTGAGGATAGAGTAGTCGGCAAACCGAGAGGAGGGAGAGAGGAACAGAGAGCACGTGCAGAGAGATTCTGGGCTAGAGAGAGAGAGTGAGAGGCTCGGTTTAGGGAAAGGGTGAGAGAGAGAGTGAAAACCTTAAGAGAGAGAGAGAGTGAGTGAAAATGAAAAATAAATTATAAGATTCTAACTTATAGGCCCTTGGCCTGCAGGAAATCGTCGATGGTTTTCCTAAGATTGCCGAAACCATCGACGGTTTGGTCTCATACCAAACTGTGCCCATCCAAAACCATCGACGATTTTTCTGAGATTCCTCTAACCGTCGACGGTTTGGTCTTTGTACCAAATCGTTCTTTTTTTTTTTTTCCTTTTTCTTGGTTCGGGTTCCTACAACTTGGCCCCTGCTCAACTTCTTTATTCTCTTTGCCTTTTCTCTATCAATTGAGCCTTCTTTCTTCAAATTTTTCCTTTGGGCTTTACACTCTTCAGTTCCTCTATTTTTACTTTCCACTCTCTTTTTTCTTTCTTCTTACTCCTTCATGACTCTCTCGGGTGTTGTCAACCTCCAGCCCCTTTTGCCTCTCTATGTGAAACTTCTATTTTTGGACAAGGAAAAGGTAGGGAAGAATCTTGATTGACCCCTAATTTTCTTGAGGAGTGGTAGAGGCCAAAAAGGAAAGTAGGCTTGGGGAGTTTGCTGATTTTATGGTTGCAAAGGAGGGTTAGGTGGGAAAAATTAATGCTTGCAAGCTATCCTAGATTGGGTTACTCCCCTTCTTTTCTTATTTATTTATTTATTTATTTGCTTTTTTGTTTATTTACTTATTTGGACAAGCTCCCTCCCTTAGGCTAAGCTTTAATAATTGCATAGGCCCACTGTAGGTCCTAATTTCCAAAACAAGCTTTGTTGGGCTTTAAAACTAATCTAGGCCCACAGTGGACCCTAAAATCAGCACAGGTCCACTATGGATCTCAAAATGCAAAATAAGCCCAAATTGCGCTTCTTGTTGGGCTACAACTAACTTGAGTTTGATTTTTTGTGTGTGCAGGTGCAGAGACTCTAGGAGGGTTGAACCATTGAAGCTCCAAAGATGGCTAAGGCTTTTTTTTTTTTTTTTCTCCTTCTTCTTCTTTTTAATGCATTTATTATTTTTCATTTTTTTGATTGTGTATTTATAAATAAAAATATATGCTTGTAAAATCTGTTTAATGCATGAATACTTGAACCAGGGCGAGGAGAATGAATGAATTCAAATGAGAGACTACGTCTAGGCAAAGACCTTAATTAATATCAAAATTAAATAAAAAAGAAGAAATAAATTTAATAAAATTTAAGGTTTTACCATATAATGGTGGGACAAAATGGAGTGTCTACGCAATAGCCAATTAATTAATATAAATTTAAATTTTATTTATTCATTTAGTATTCATGTTTTACATACAGAAATATTAACATCCAATTTTATAATTTTAATTTATAAATAATGAATTTTAAAATTTTAGTTTATTCTTTTTTTAAAAAAAAAAAACTATATCAGATAAGTTACTTGAATTTAAAAATATTAAATTATGTTGTATTTGTTTTACGATGTACTTAGTCATTAAATTTTTATGAAAATTATATCTAACAAAAATTGTGTTGTATTATAATTGTTAAGTATTTTTTATGATTTATTAATATTTTTATTTTCTCATATTTTTCAATAAAAATTTTAGAATAATAGTAAACTTTTTTTTTTGTTATGCTTATTTTAATTGGTTGATTTAAAATGATTTGAACCAAATATATTAGTTAATTTGAAAATCAAATAAGTCTTTGAATCACTTAACTAGTTTTCAAGATATTATAATTTTTTTAATTTAATTTATTAAACATATCCCATTTTAAAATATAATTTTATTTTGATAAATTAGTATTTTTTTTTCACATATAACTAATAGTTGACTAATGATTAACTAACAGAAGGTTCATTTTGTTAATAAAATTAAATCTCAGTGATTTTTTAGTTGTTTTTAAAAATATAGAGGATAGAATAATTTTTTTAGTATACTCAAAAAATTTTAATAGATTTTACCCTAGTATTAATTATCATTTTCTTGTTCCATTTATATTTTCTCATTTTTTTTTACTATAACATTGCTATGATTTATTGTTACACCTTACTTTTATAATTTGTCACTATACTTCTTTGATCATGTATCACAATTTTAAATAAATGGTAAGAGGAAAAAACTATCCTGGATAAGAATTAGAGTAAGTATTTCTCTTGTCAAACATTTATGACCCATCAATTACATTAACAAAAAAATAAATGTGCTTAGCCCTAACGAGCTTGACAAGGTGAAAAGACATCAGTACGTAAGAAATAGTATTAGCGGTTCAATTATAGGTAAATATACTCATGGAGCCAGCGGTACTTATGGATGGTGAGAGTTTACTCTGTGAGCCAGCGGGAATCGTGAATGGTGAGAGTTTCCTCTATGAGCCAATGGGGAGCGTGAATGGTGAGAGTTCTCTGTGAGTTAGTGGAGATCGTGGATGATAATGAAGATGTGTTTTGGGGGTCGGATTGACTAAACGTCCAATTGATGCACGGAAACCGTGTCTACATTTCAAACTGTACCTTAATCTGCGAGAATTGGGGGTAGAGGACTTTGATCCATAGGTTTGGTGCCACACCAAGGGGTTCGAAGGGTTCGTTGGTTGTTAAAGTTCTAATGTAATAAAAAAAAATAAAAATAAATGTACCAGTCATAAAATGTTTTATTAATTTTTGAGTCAATTAAAACATTGTGACACTGACATTATTAAACATGCAATAAAATATATCAGTTGCTTTTGTGAGACATTAGTAAAATAATGTTCTGGTAATTTTCTGGAGATTTCACCTCAAATATCTCTAAAATATAATAATAAATTATTACAAATTTAATAATTTTTAATTATTCACTTAAAATAAATTAGGCGGAGCAAAATTGATTCAAACTAAAGTCCGGAGCAACGTCAATGAAGGAGAAACTAGAATTTCCCCATAAGTGGGCCCCACATTGCACCGCGGTGACCTGACCCGTCATGCGCCGCCGCCACGTCACACAACCACTAGCGCCGGGGAGATTTCATAAAATGGCTCTGGTTCTGGGGGTGTAAGATACAGAACCCCACGCCACCCTACTCGCCCAACGCGAATATTCAGCAGCCTTCAACGATAACTCCAAGCGCTGCAACTAGATCCTTCCACGTCCCTTCCCTTTCACACCTCCCCTCCCTATTTATACTTCCTTCTTCTGAACTCCCTTCTCATCTCCTGTGCTCTGCAAAACCCTCTCTCTCTCTCTCTCTCTCTCTCTCTCTCTCTCTCTCTCTCACACACACACACACACACACACACAAACACACATCAATGGCGTCCGAGTCTGAGACCCAGTCATCAGTAACCTCAAGCCCAACAATTCACGAGCTCATGAACGGAGACCGTCCCCTCCCTTTCCTCGTCGGCGTCGCAACCACTTCTCCGCCGGAAGGAGAACCCGGCACTGAATTGTCCAATCAGACTCAGACCCCCGACCGGGTTTTCATCTACAACCCCTTCATGCGATCGGTGGCCGTCTTCGACGCGCCCGAGTCGGAGGAACTCGACGAACTGATGCGCGAGCTGGAGCGCAGGGGCGCACCAGGTCCGGCCTCGGAGGTCTCCATTAATGCCATGCCGTCGGTGAAGGTCGCGGAGGACGGACTGTGTCCAATTTGCCTGGGGGCTTGGAAATCCGGCGACGAAGCGAGGGAGACTCCGTGCAAGCACGAGTTTCACGGGGAATGCATAGAGAAATGGTTGGGAATCCGGGGGTCGTGCCCGGTCTGCAGATTCGAGATGCCTGTGGACCAGGAGCAGCACAAGAGGATATTTACTGTGGGCGCAGAGGGCCGGAGAGTCAGGGAGATATGGGTGAGGTGGGTGTTTCACGACGATCAGATGGATCTGGATTCGGATCTGGATAGTTTGATCGAGGCTTTGGAGTCGGGTCCGGAGCAGGACGACGCTGCTGCGGTTGAGGAATTGTCAACACCAGAAGATATGGAGTGCTCTGCCGAGTAATAAATTCCTGGAAGAAATTGGATAATGTTTCCCCATTTTTTTTTCCCCTTTTGCGCTTTTGTTGTCATCATCGTTTTCCGATTTGAACAGCGATGCAGAAGTTTAAGGTGTTTTTTTCAATGCAAGTTATTTTTTCAGTGTGCTGAAATTTTGAATTTCTGTCCATCGTTTTGTTTTGAAGCTTCTTCTTCCTCTCTTCAATGGCGGACAGACAGGATCATAACTCCATTTTCGTATTTATTTACTTATTTCTTAAAAGAAACTTGAATTCCAGCTTCCGTGACTCCCTCTCTAGCAATCAAGGCATCCAAAAAAGTTTCTTATGTTATAATTTTTACTTTATTTTTATTAAAATTTGAACATATTAATAGAATATGTTAGTTTTATTGGATTTTTTATAGTTTTTTTTATTGAATTTATTAAATAGAGAATAAGCATTTTAAGAGTCTAAGAAAAATATCAAAACAAAGAATAAATTTTTTATTTGTAAGAATGCATTTTTTTAGAAATATTGTTTTAAAAAAAATTGTAATAATATAATCAATAATATGAGAATGTAATAAAAATTACAAACATACTATAATAATTTTTTAAAAGATATTTATGTAAAAGTTTGTGTTATTTTATCTAATATGAAATAGAAGCAAATATTTTTTATAGTAAATGTTATAATAATTAGTCCTTATTTATTTAAAATTATAAATTTATAAGAATCTTTATATTATCATTTGTTTTATTTTAACAATATACATTTCTTGTTAAGTTTTTACGTTCTTAATTAGTTTGTGTTTGGAAGTATAAATTTCAAACTTTATTTGAATTATATAGGTTTGAAAAAAATTGGATATGTTTTCTTTTATATTTTGTTTAAATCTATATTTCTTGATAAATTGTCATGTTTTCAAGTTTGTAAAAATATAATGAAAATTTTATGCAAATTCAATAATTTAAAAAGAAGCAACTTATACAAAACTTTATGTTATTCTATTTAACTTAAGACGAGAAAGAAATAAGAATTTACATTCACATTATGAAATTAATAATAACTATTTTTTTTTCTATTCCCAATCATAGATTCACAAAAAATTTTACAATGTAATTTGTTTTATGATAATAACAATTTTTTTTTAATGTAAAGTATCAACTTCTTTTTTATAACTATTCTTATTGTAAGGAAAGATATTTTGCAAGTGAAAAATAGAACTATATTCCTAAAAATATATATTCTATGAAGCAATAAGCACATTCTAATAGGCTTATGGTCTTGTTTTATGCAATTTTTGTATAAGCCACTAGTGATTGAGTCTTAATAATGGCTTTGAACAATTTGAATCATTTAATCGTAGTGTCTGGCTCAAATTATTTAGCTTATTTGAGACTATTGTTTTGTCATTTTATTAGTGGAAAATAGGTAGTTTAAAATATATATGATATATGTATCGGGTGCAAGTTGAATATTGGTATGATTTTGATTAATTTTTTTAAAAAATTAAAAGTACATGCATACCGGACACTTGGTGATCGTAAATGAAAAAGTACAAAATGCTTCTAAGAAGAGCTCAGTTGTACTTTTAAAAAATAAAATACGAATCTATTCTATGTATTATTAATTTTTATCATATTAATTAGAACCTCTAACTTTTCATGCGATGTTTAGGCACTGTTTGTTGAATTTGTTTGTCTCTAATAGTGTATATTACAGCCTATGACCATGAGGACCCATGTGATGCAATCAGATACGAATGTACAACAAGGGATTCGTCCATATCCTCCTCTACACATTTCTTGTTCGCAAGTGTTTTGTATCTATTTTTATTTATTTATAAGATTTTATTTTATTTTACTAGATTTTTCATAAGTATAAGAGCATCTTAAGAACTTTTAAAAAGTGGATAAAATGATGAAGATATTTTTTTTAGTACTAATAAAATATGTTAGCTTTGTTTGATTTTCTTGAGTAAATATAGAATAATTAAGGAGCATTTAAGGATTTAAGGAAAATATGAAAAGAAGAATTTTTTAGGACTATTCATTTTTAAAATTTTAATTATTTAATAAATAATATGGGAATGTAATAAAAATTACACACATATATTAGAATAATTTTTTAAAAAATTATTTATACAAAAAATTTGTGTTGTTTCGTCCATCTAGAAATCAATATTTTCATGATAAATTTAAGAATAACTACTCTTTATTTACTGTATATTATGGATTTATCAAAATTTTGCATTGTTGCTTGCTTTATTATAACAATATACATTTATTGGTAAATTGTTATATCCTAAACTTCTATTTAGAAGTATATATTCAAATTTTATTTGAATATGCATAGATTTTAATAAAACTTGATATAATTTTGTGTTATACTTGTTCGAATCTACATTTCTTGTTAAGTTGTCATATTATTAGGGTTTGACAAATATCTAAGAATATGATAGAACACAATCAAAAACTCATGTAAGTTTAATAAAAATAATAGAAATCACTTATACAAAAGCTTATGTTATTCTATTTAAGATGGGATTGGAAAAAAATAAGAATCGATATTTACATTATATATTGAGAATAGTTATTTTGTTGTCCATTCCTAGTTATGGATTCACAAATTTTTTTACATTGTAATTTGCTTCATGACAATAACTCATTTCTTTTTAAAGTATAAAATTATTTTATTGTAAAAATTATGTTCTTAAAAAAAATTTCACATATCAAATGTAAAATTATATTCTTAAAAATAAATATTTTGCCAATATTTATGTCTATATTTTACGTGATTTTTTTTTATTTTATATAAATGACCATTCATTGAGTCTCAATAATAGCTTTGAACAATTTGAGTTTTTTAATCGTTGTGCCCAGTTAAGATTCTATGGGCTATTTAAGACTATTGTTTGTCGTGTTATTAGCGGGAAATGGGCAATTTAAAACCCATGCCATAAATGTACTCTGCGCAAATTGGATATTGACACGGTTTTGATAAGTATTCATTAATTTATTTTATTTTTAAAATTATAAGTACATGCATATGGATACATGATGACTATATAAATGAAAAAGTACAAAATGCGTCTAACTGGCATCTAGCTGTGATTTTAAGAAAGTAAAATATGAATTTATTTTATTTATTACTTTTTTGTCACATTAATTGGAATGTTCTCCTTTTGGTGGGGTCCTTAGGCATTGTTCGTTGAATTTGTTTGTCTCTAATAGTAGGTAGCTCACGACATCTAAAGAGAGTAGTGCTGCATATCAGGACCTGTGACCATCATGAACCCATGTGATATTGTTAAGGAAGAGTGCACAACAAAGAATTCGTCCGTATCATCTGTATTTGTTTATAATTGTTTTCCATCTATTTTTTTTGTATTTTAAAATTTTTATTTATTTTATTAGATTTTTCATAAGTATAAGAGCATTTTAAGGATTTAAAAAGAAGTGGTTAAAATAATGAAGATATTTTTTTTTATTATTAATATAATATGCAGTAGACAACTTAAAATGATTCGCTAAAGGTGTACACACTGGTCTTGTATCAGCTATGCTAAACCTCTCAAACACCTTCTTTACATAACCGCTCTGTGATAGCCATAATCACCTTGCAGTTCTGTCATGGCGAATCTCCATCCAAAGTATTTTCTTGGCCAATTCAAGATCCTTCATGTCAAATTCTTTATACAACATGTCCTTTAACAAATTCACCTCAATTAAATCTTTTACAGCTATCAACATATCATCAACGTACAATAACAAGAAAATAAGAGAACCATCCTCAAGCTTGTTCACATATACGCAGCAGTCATATTCACACCTCTTGAAGCCAATCTTGATTATGTAAGAATCAAACCGTTTATACCATTGCTTTGGAGACTGTTTTAGCCCATAAAGAGATTTCTTCAACCTGCAAACTAAATTTTCTTTTCTCGTTTCAATAAACCCCTCCGGCTACACCATGTAGATTTGTTCCTCCAAGTCACCATAAAAAAAACGCCGTCATCACATCCATTTGCTTCAAATGAAATCATAATGGGCTACCAATATCAACACAATTCTGATAGAAGTATATTAGACCACTAGAGAAAAGATCTCATTATAATTTATCCCCTTCTTCTGTGAGTATCCTTTTGCCACCAACTGTGCCTTGAATTTCTCTCATTCCTTTTATCAAATCGCTTCCTTCTTCCTATGTACCCATTTACAACCTATCAGTCTCTTTCCATCTAGAAGCTCCACCAAATCAGAAGTTTGGTTCTTATGTAATGATTCCATCTCCTCAATCATCACACCCATCCACCTATCTTTCTTCTGGCCGTGCACTGCCTCTTGGAATGTAGTTGGATCATTGCAACTAGTAAGGAAAACATAAGATACTAACTCTTTGAATCCATACCTTGGTGGAGGTCTGATAGTGCATGTGGATCTCTGTATAGGAATATCGTCGACTTGCTGGTTTCCCGAGCTAGAGCTCCCTGCAACCATAGGACCATGATCATTGCTATTGCCCTGAGCTTCCAACTCCATCTGCACAACATGTTCATCACTGCCCTAGCTTTCTGGCTCCTGTTTCTGATCATCACACTTTTGAGTATGCTTTACCATAGCCTTCTCATTAAAGACTACATCATTATTGATCACCACCTTGTTTGTCACTAGGTCCCATAACTTGTACCCTTTGACACCCTCTGAATATCCCAAAATAAATGCAATGATGAGACTTTGTGTCAACCTTAGACCTTTACTCACTAGATACGTGAACATAGGCTGGACACCCGAATACCTTCAATCTGGAGTAGTCTAATGCATTTCTCGTCCAAACATCTTTTGCCACTCTACCCTTTTGTGATGCCCTTGGTGATTGGTTTATCAGAAAACAAGCTATACTCATTACCTCGGCCCAAAAGTTCTTCGGTAGCCCTATATTTAATCTGAGACACCGTGTCCTTTCAAAAAAAGTCCGGTTCATTCGTTATACAACACCATTTTGCTGAGGTATCTGACGAACTATAAAGTGTCTTTTGATGCCCTGCTCCGCACAAAACTCCATAAACTGAGAATCAGCGTACTCAGTCCCATTATCCAACCTTAAGTATTTGATTCTCTTACCTGTTAGGTTTTCCACTTCAGCCTTCCAAATCTTAAACTTGGCAAACATATCAGATTTGTGATGTATGAAGTAAACCTAGACCTTTTCTGAGTAATCATCAATAAAACTCACATAATACACACGTCCACCCTTTGATGCAACTCTAATTAGGCCCCAAACATCTAAATGTACATAATCAAGAATACCTTTTGTCAGGTGTATAGCTGATCTGAACCTTGCCTTGTTTTATTTTCCAATAACACAAATCTTGCAAAATTTCAGTTGACATGATTTCAATCCTTTCAAAAGTTTCCTCTTGTGTAGTTCCTTCATGTCGTGTTCTACCATATGCCCAAGGCGCATATGCCACAAGATAGTCTCATCTGATTAAGCATTTATGGCTGCAGCTCCACCTACAATGGTAGTTCCCTGCAATGTGTAGATATTCCCATCTAGTTTCTGCCCTTTCATTATAGTCAAATTTCCTTTCCATACTGTCAAAACTCCATCTTTGGACTTGTAATTAAAGTCATTACAATCCAAAGTACCAAGTAATATCAAACTCTTCCTCAACTTCGGTATATGTCTTACATTACACAACGTTCTTACAACACCATTGAACATTTTTATCTTTACATTTCCTATGCCAATGATCTTGCAAGAAGCATCATTTCCTATAAGAATTGATCTAGGATTCACTAACCTGTAAGTGTTGAATCACTCCTTGTTCGGAGTCATATGATAAGAACATGCCGAGTCAAGTATCCAAGACTCTGTTAGATTATCCATCCCCGCTGAAACTAATAGAACATCACCATCACTACATGCTGAACCTACTTCTTGAACAACATTCATAGATTTTGAAGTACCCCCATGTTTCTTAGAATTTCCATTCTTCCAATCTAGACACTCCGGTTTCACATGCCCCTTTTTACCGCATTTATAACACTGAATTTCTTTTTTCTTCTCGGATTGATTTTGGGATTTCTGACTTGATCCATGTTTGGATTTTCCTTTGCCTCGCTTGTTATTACCCTTTACCACAATTCCTTCTCCTTCATCACATATTTTCAATTTTTGATGAAAATTTTGCAAAACACTTGTTATCTCTTCAAGATTAAGAGTTTCTTTTCCCCACGTAAAAGTAGTCACAAAATTTTCATAGGTATGAGTTGAGGGCAAAGAGTTTAACAACATCAAATCTTTGTCATTCTCATCAAACCTAACATCAACTCTCATCAAATCACTAATAATTTGATTGAAAGCATTTATATGTTAATTTAAGTTTGATCCTTCAACCATCTTAAGCCAATACAAACGTTGCTTAAGAAAAAGTTTATTATTGAGAGATTTGGACATGTACCGACTCTCTAACTATTGCCATATAGCTGTTGGAGAATCCTCCTCCATTATCCGATAGAGTACTTTGTCGGCCAAACACAAGCGTATTGTAGAAGCGGCCTTTGCTTGCAAATCTCCCTATGTTGCCTCATCCATTCTATCCGATTGAATACAAGTAATGCCTTTCCCATTTCATTGTTGTACAAGAATGTCTTTCACTCTTCTCTGCCATAAACCAAAGTTCCTAGTTCCATCAAATTTGACGATGTCAAATCTTGCAGAAGACGATTTTGATGCCATAACAACCTCGTTCTGATACCAATTTGTTATGATATAGATGGGATAAATAAGAAGCACAGTGGAATAAATACAGCAAGTAAATGAAACATAACCAAAAAAACGATAAACAACAAGAACAACAATAAGATTCACATGGTTCGGCAAAGCCTACATCTATGGAAGCAATAACACAAGAATTTCACTAAGGAAATCTCAAAGTACACAATACACTTCTCAAATGATTACTCACTCTGTCAATACATGCCTAGAATGACATATATAACAGTCCCTCAGAGGTTTTCCCCCAATTACCCAACTACTCGAATGTTTAAATTCAAAATTCGAAAAACTACTCGTAGCCCAGGCGCACCCGTCGATGAGTAAAGTGATTCGTCGATGATTCAAAGAAGGACAGTCGTTGACGAGAATATGGCATTCTTCGATGAGCCCATTTTCTACTTTTGGTATCTCCAGAACTCTGAGATTTTTATACTCTTGGGAACTACTTATCGACGAGCAGGGCACTCGTCGACGAGTCCCTACTGTGTTGCCCCTTTATGTTTTTCTTCTTTCTTTGTTTATGAAATCCAAAGTATAAGAGCCACACCATAAACAACAATAATAAATAATATGAGAATGTAATAACAATTACAATGATACTATATTAATTTTTTAAAAGATATTTAAGTAAAAGTTTGTGCTGTTTCATCCAACAAATTATCGAAGCAGATATTTTTATGAAAAATTTTAAAACAATTTATTCTATGTTATAAATTTATAAAATCTTTACGCTGTCATTTGTTTTGTTACAACATTATACATTTCTCACTAAGCTCTTATGCTCTTTGTAGTAACCAAGAAAAAAAAAAGAATAAATAAATAAATAAATAATAATTAATTAATTAATTAATTAATATTAAGAAAATTAATTAAATTAAGAATTTTGAGGATTTTGGGTATATATATATAAAATACATATAAGGATATATATATATAAGTATATATAAAGTTATTATATAATAAGGTATATGGTAAAA
Source organism: Malania oleifera (assembly GCF_029873635.1). Classification (NCBI taxonomy): domain Eukaryota; kingdom Viridiplantae; phylum Streptophyta; class Magnoliopsida; order Santalales; family Ximeniaceae; genus Malania; species Malania oleifera. The sequence goes on along the minus strand of NC_080417.1, from coordinate 104,866,597 downwards.
GGATAAAGGAAAGGAAAAAAAAGAAAAGAAAACTTAGTGGCTAAGCTTTCTAGAGCAAATAGAGAGGAGAAGAAAGGAAAAAAAAAAGGATTCATGCAAAACAGGAAGGAAAGGGAAAGAAAGAAAAAAAAAAAAAAAAAAACTCTCACAGCTTACGCTCTCGACTCCTCCTCTCTCTATGATTTCGCGACGGATTTTCGCCCAATTGAAAATCCAAAAATACCACTAGACTCCATTCTCCGCCACCAACATATCTACCGAAGTGGATTTTTCGTAGGAGCAATGTAGGCATATCTCCTGGGATAAGGCAAATTCTTATTCTTGCCTCAATTTTTCTTAAATTTTAAGTCAAATTGACGATTAGACACCACCACAAGAATCTAGGAATGATTCTCTACAAGTCTAGCGGAGCAGATTTCTCGTGGGGTCGTTGTAGACATAGCCCAAAACTAGGATAAATGTATGATTTAGAAATTAATTGTTATTTAATTATTATAAATTAGGAAATGTTAAAATAATATTTATTAGGGTTGATTTGATTGAATCAGGGTTTGGGTGAGCGCTGCGGGTATAATTTTGGGAACCCTACAGGCGTGGTTCAGGAAATCAGGTAAGGGAGAATAAAATTATGTCAGTATTTTATTAAGGTGAACTGGTTATTTACGAACATATGAAATTTATTATTTATCTATATGAATTTTTTAGAATAGCTTGAGTATTGGAAAATGATGATTTTGTTTAAGGTTTATATTTGGGATAATTGTATAGGATATTAAATTCATGTGACATGAGAACAATTTTTCCTAATAAATTGAATATGAATTATTGTAGTATTTGGATTTGCATGTGGAAATGTATTGATCTGTTGGACTACTGTGTGGGAATGTATTGATTTTTTGGATACATGTGTGGTAATGCCTTGATGCGTCTGTGTGAACTAGCTGGTGTGGCTACTCGTGTGCATCTCAATATAACGTTGGCATGAGGAGGTTGTTATATTGCCTAGATATAAATCATGATATGACGTTGGTAGGTCGAGGAGCTCGTCATATTGTCATTTATATAGGGTAGGACATTGGCTGGTCGAGAAGTTTGTTCTACTGATGCACTATGGGTAGGTCATGGGGATTGGATACTGGTGAATAGTGGTTCCTGTGTGGACCACGTGTCGCGGAAGCTGGAGTGGTGCCTGTGTGGGCCACGTTATATCCTGTGTGGATAATGGCGCCTGTGTGGGCCATGTTATGTATACTGTATGGATGGTAGCGCCTGTGTGGGCCATATTTTGTACCCTGTGTGGGTAGTGGCGCCTGTGCAGGCCATGTGTAGATAAGCAGTACGTAGGTGCCTGTAGGTAAACATACCACCGGGGGCTTGCTGAGAAAGGCGAGTGCCCTGCTAGGTAGTTTCTTGGTATCAATGCAAAGGAATGTTACTTGTATGGGCGAGTAGACATCCCAATCCTCGGAAACCTTCACCTTTAAAATAATAAAGATGTGTATACTGATGGTGAGATAATTCTCCACCCGAGGGCTTACTGAGTAAGGTGAGTGCTTTGGTAGGTAGTTTTTAGTACTAGAGCAGAGGGAAGCTACTTGTATGGGCGGGTAATCTTCCCTATCCTTAAGGACTTTTGCCTGCATAAAAAATATGTACTTGTGCATATTAGATGTGTGTATGATATTAGATGTCAGTGATGTTATTAATGGTATGTTTTCTCAGTTATTATTGATGTTATATGAGAAACAGTTTATTTTGATATATAAATATTAAAACTTATTTGTCACACATTGTTATAATTTATTCCACCCTTACTAAGAAGTGTCTCACCCTAGTGGATTAACAACTTTTCAGGTTCTTCGGGAGACCGGGTTTGAAGGCCTAGGATGGGATTATTTTTGGTGGTTTCCTTTTTGGGATATTGTGAGATACTGGTATATATACAAATATATTTGTACGGGGTTATGTTTTAAATGTTGGTTGTGGGTACGGATATCTGGATGTTGTAGTGTTCGTTATTGGGTTGTTATATAGAACTCTGGTACTTATTTGAGGTTATTTATTTATGTTCCGCTGCGTGCATGTTAATTATGGTATCAGATATAAGTGATTAGAATACGTGGCACCCGGGCCCCACTTGGTGATTTCGGGGCATCACACTCTTAGGTTGTCTTTGGAAATATAGATTTCAACACTTTATTTGAATTTTATAAATTTGGAAAAATAGAGATACAATTTTTTACCATATTTTGCCTAGAATCTACATTTCTTAATAAGTTGTCATATTCTCAGGTCTGCAAAATATATAAGAATATGATGGAATAAAATAAAAATTCAATGAAAATTTTATACAAATTCAATAATTTAAAAAAAAGCTACTTATACAAAAGTTTATGTTATTTTGGCCAACTTGGAATGGGGAAAAAAAATATATAAGATTCTACATTTAAATTTTGAAATTGAGAATAGTTATTTTTTTTATCTATTCTTAGTTATAAACTCACAAAAAATTTTACATTGTGTCAACCTTAGTGGCTACATGAGCCTATTTTTCTTATTTTGATGATTACAACCCATTAGTGGTTCAAAGTTACTAACTTTTGAATATCAAGTTATGATAGGTGTAAGTGGCAAAATCATGAAGATACAGGTTAAATTGTAAAGATCAAAGTGAACACTGTTGACCTTATAGGTCATATCCCATTTTGATAATGATAAATATCTTGGAATCTTACCTGTGCCTTGAGTTTGTAAATAGGACCATACATTACATGCAAGGGTAAGGACATAGTGGAGGCCATAAAGAGCTCAATGCTTGAATCACATGGTGGCGTTTGGAGAAGCAAAGGAAATGAAGACCAAATAATTTTGAAATTGTATTTGCTGTTTAATTCATTTGGGTCCGTAATAATTATGGTCTGTAATAATTAATGCATCGCAAGCATGATAGGTTGAATAAGCTCAAGAGATCATAAATTGACTCATAGGAACCAATACCCTTAAGATAAAATGCCATAGTTTAATCACACAGGGTTGAAAAAGTTCAAGGGCCAAAATGGATTTAACAAAGACTTTGGTCGACCGACGTCAGATATTTTGGGCTTAATTTAAAAGCCTAGGACTTAGACTGACAGTAGGTCCCCATAAACACTTCATGAAAAATTTCCTATAACTTAAAAGTTATACCTATGTGAACAGGGGTGACTTCCAATAAAAATCAAGACTAAAAATGAACTTTGAAAGGGCCCCGATCGACCGAACCAGTCTAGTTATACTAAGCTGGGTTGACTGAACCTCTATTGGCTGAAATGGCTTAGCCATGGTCGACCAAACTGTGGCAGTATATGCCACGGTCGACCGAACGGTCAAAGAAGTCAACACTTTGACTTCGCACAGTTGACCGTTCAACTTTTGAACGCAGTGTCTTTGGTCAATTGAATCACCACGTGTATGACACCCCAATTGTTTGGTTGACCAAATGCGTAGTTCATTTTTGCCACGATCGACCGAACTTACATGAGTGGCCAACCGAATTTGACTTGGTCAGCCGAACCCATGAAGGGGTTCAAAATCGCCCAATGATGGTCGACCATATTCTCAGTTCAAAATATCCGTGGTTGACCGAACCTCTTAAAGTGGTTGATCGAACCGTTAATACGGTTGATCGAACCTCTTGGGTTGCCCAATTTTTACTGAGGCTAAACAGGGGTTATTTTTTATTAACCATACTTAAACTTTTTTTAAAATGCCGAATGAGTCCCCAACAACCATATTTTTTGGAGTGTCTATATATACTCCCTCATTTGGTTTGATTAGCACCGATTAGAAAATATCATTAGAAAAATATTCTTTGAATTTTCAAATACTCATTTTCTATAAACAAGCTTATTACTTCCATTCTCACTCTTCCTTCTTGTTAAATTCATTTAGTAAGAGTGTTTTAGAGATCATACTATAAGCTTACACTCTCATTGCTTGTACTTGATTGAGATTGATTTTTATTGAGAGTAAGCTTTAAGTTTTCCCTTGTAATTTAATTGATAAGTCTTCTTTGGGAAAACTCCCTAGGGCTTGTGAGTCTTGCATTTTTGTTGCAAGATTCAAGTGCTTGTCTTGTGCTTTTAGCAAATTATTTTTGACAAGCTAGAAATCCAAATATCTTTTATACTCAATACTTAATAAAATATTTTTGAGATATTTATGTGTGATATATATATATATATTGTTTCAAAGAATCTATCATAACTCACTCTCACACATTACTTGCTATAGTGACATTATCCTGAGAGTAGTTGTATTAATCTTCATTGAGCTTATAAATCCTATCATATTGAAGTGCATTGGTTATATTGGTGCATACTTGCTTATTGGAGAAGCATTGATATTGTATACAAAAATTGTATCACTTATCTGTTGTATTCCAGGCGTGGCCTGAGGGGGTGTTGATCTAACCTGTAAGGATTGATTGTAAAGGTTGGGGTCAGCCCTATTAATCTGACCTGGGGTTTTCCTCGCTCAGCAAGAAGAGGAGGTTGTAAACGATGTCGCCCCACCCGGTAAGTGAGCATTAGTGGAATCCTCTTATTTATGAACTTGAGGCGAGGACGTAGGCAGTATTGGCTGAATCCTGATATCATATGGTGTGTTCCCTTATCTTCACACTTTAATTTCCGTACATGTATGGTATTATTTATTGTATTAATCATTTTACATACATGCTTTGAATGATTGTGAAATGCTGAGTCTACTATAAGTATTTTATTTATCGGTTCTATTTTATATTGTTGGGTAATTAGCATATGTTTAGAAAGATCCTAGGTTACGATATACTGCTTGTGGATTTGAAGATAACCTAGGAAATTTTTTTAAAATTTCAATTCACCCCCCTCTTGGGAATGCACCAAAGTCAACAAACACTCAAGTAGAAGATCTCAAGCACATCAAATGGATTGAGTGTGAATTCATATGTATGGGGAGTGTTTGAGGTAGAATTGTTTTAACTCTTTTAGCACTGTTTAACGCAAGCTTATTGAACAAGAGTTGAGCAATTCACACATGCATACGAGTCCATATAGTATAATAGGATATCATTTATCATTTGAATGAAAAATATGTTTTTCATAGTTTCGTATTTAAAATTTTTTATATACAAAACCATGATTTATATGATAATATCTTACACTCAATTTTGTTTATAATGGGACAAGGTTTAAATAATCCAAGTGTTGTACATTTTAATATATTTGGTCTCGGTTGGGTTAAGATTATTTTTATGTACCTAAAATAGAAGAAAAATCAAGGATTTGAGGAAACAGGGAAAACATTCGACGGTTTTCCATAGGTACATCAACGATTTAATGCATAAGCTAATTAGGAAAATGGTTTGAAGGAAACCATCCATGGTTTGAGGAAACCGTCGATGATTTTATAGAAACCGTCCACAATTTTAAGGAAATCGTCCACGGTTTTGTGAAAATAGTCCATGGTTTTGTGACACCGTCGACGGTTTGCGTTAAAATTCAAAAACCAATGAGTATAAATAGCCAGTTTTCAAAATATAAAATTGCTTTATTATATCCAACGGGTATAAATGGTTAATACATGAATTTTCCCATAAATGCAAGATTTCTAAGTTGTTCTAGCATGAATTTTTAGTGCTTCACATTTAGTAATCATCATCTTCAAACACATTGCATTTTAGTTCATAAATCTAGTACTCACTATCTCTTTTGCTCTCTAATCTTGTATGTGATTCGTTACTTGAGATATTAGTATGAGGATTTGTTAGTGATTGATATCAGCTCATTCAAGGAGCATTGTCTACTGCATTATCTTATTGTATATCTTCTTCAAACTGTAAGGGTTCTTGGTGAACCTAGATTGAAGGCTTTTAAGGGTTCTTTGTTAACCTAGCTTGAAGGCTCTTTGTGAGCAAGAAGGGATTTTTTTCCTTGTTGAGGCTCTTTATGTGCAAGAAGGGATTTGTTCCCTTGGTGTGGCTCTTGGTGAGTAAGAAGGTGTTGTGAAAACCAAAATCGCACAGCAGAATGTATTTGTGTAGGATCAAACACACAATGTAGTAAATGATGAATACATAGAATAATCAATAACCACAACAAGTATATGAAAGCAAGAACAACAAATAACACAAGGAATTATGTGGTTCGGTAATGTCTACATCCACAGGAAATGACAAGGATTCACTATCTTCTTGTCTAACTTACAAGAACATACAATACATCAATCCTCTTAACTATTACAACCATCTCTCTACAAATACATATGATATGACATATAAATAGAGTTCTTAGAGGTTTTCCCTCCAAACCCCAACCATATTAATGTCCCCCCTTGAAAATTTGAAATCTCTGCTGGGTGTCCTGAGCCAAACCGTCGATTGTTTTAAATAGAATGTAATTTGTCTGAAATACTACTCCAAACCGTTGACGGTTAGAGCCTTTCTATCAATGCCCTGCTGCGGCTTGATTTCCTTTATGCTTTCCTATTGTGTATGCTTTCCACTCAGTATGTGAGACATATTTCACAACAATCTCCATCTGGCGATCCTACGCCTCTAAGGGGAAACTAAAAACATGAACCCGCTAGTCCACTTTGAACTTAGGACATTAGGTTGGGACTGCATCCCATCTAGCAACTCGAGACAAATACAAAGTCCAAGCAATGCTTGAACTTAACCATGGTAGCTTTGGCTTCTACCATAAACCCCGATTCAGTTGTAAATGTAACAACCTAAGACTGTGCTGTAGGCTTCCAACAAGGCCTTCCCACAATAGTAAGCACAAAAGTTGCTACAAGCCTTCTATCACCAAAGCCCTCTACATAGTCTTCAACAAATCTTAGAACTGATGGTCCACTCTGTTGCTTGCCGAAATATCCTATTGCACCATCATGGGGGACCTTTAACATATCCTGGATATCACAATTCGTCCATGGGTACTGAGCGGTAGAAATTTCACATCTACTCTCCAGAGAACCCCCTTGAGATGGCAAACAAAGTCTCAATGCAATTCTGTCCACAAAGCCACCTCGAGAGAATACCAATCTTTCGGTAGCTCTGTTTATACGAATCTTCAAACCAAGACCCTTCTTAGCCATACGCAACATATTCATGTCAAAACCTTTTAATATAATTCCCAATTGATTAGCCTTAGTCAAAGCATTCCCAACCAATAACATGTCATTCACACTTAACAGATACATCACTCCACTGCAACCTATCGCCCTCTTACTCACTAAAAGCCTCACCAAATCCCACAACTAATTCTTATGCAATTACTTCATCTCTTCCACCATAGAACTTATCCAAATATTTTTCCCTTTTTTGTGCACTACAACTTGAAAAATAGTAGGAACCTTGTTGCTTGTAGTAATGAATGCATAAAACACCAAAATGCCAAATTTATACTTGAGTGGGGGTTTAATAGTACACCTGGGCCCACTGTGATCTTGTTGGTCTCCCGAACTGTAACTCTCTGCAATATGAACAATGTCATCTCTGCCTTGAGTGTGTAGCTCCACCTACATCATATGCCCATTTATATTGTGATGTTGTTGACCCGAGATAGAACTCCCTGCATTTCTACCCTGAGTATCTAACTCCACCTGAATTACATGTTTGCTGTTGCCGCAGTTTTTTTTGAATTTATTTCTCTTCCTTTACCCAAGTACGCTACCTCATGACTTTATCACCAAGAGCCATGTCTTTGATCACCCCTTTGTTTGCCACATGATCACCCAGCTTACACCCACCTTTTTTATACCTCAGAAAAATGTACTATGTGAACATTACACCAAGCCTAAATCCTCCATTACCAGAATAGTGCACTTGTGGATATCCATCAAACCCAAGTTGTCTACTGCAAAACTTGCCCACAATTCACTTGCAACTCTCCCATCTAATGATACCTTTGGCGATCGGTTAAACGAGAAATGCTCCATACTCCCTAGCTTCACCAAGAAGTTCTCTATAAGCCTTGCATGTAACTTGCCCTTCTCATAAAACTCCTTGAACGAAACCAATGTACTCGGTCCTATTGTCTGACTTGAGGATCTCTCCCAACATGATTCCTCACATCAACCACAAGATAAACCTGGTAAACACCTTAGGCTTATATAAAATGAGATAAACTAAAACCTTTTGTGATAAACCCACGAAATACATATGTCTACCCCGTGATACTAATATGATACCTTGTGGAAGAAAGGCTTAAAAGGATTTGATGTTACTACTCATATCAACAAGGTGCACCTTACTTTTCAGGATCCTTCCCATAAGAACTTCTTGGTTAAGTGTGTTTGGCTTGGAGTAATCTTGGGATGGGTGACCTTCTGGGAAGTTTTCTTAGGAAGTGTGTTAGTGAGGACAAAACACTAAAAATGACAAGTGTTGGTCTGTGGGGCCAGTCATTAGTTGGATAAGGCGCACCTATTTTTTCTGGTCTAGGTGGAGAAGGAGAGACGTAGTGCTCCTTGACAGTCCTAGGTTGGCGCATTGCAAATGGTATAAGAGCAATTACCCAGCCGGAAGTATGATAAGATTCACAAGACGTTGCGTTCTGTAAGTGGGGAAGAATGTGATACCCCGTAAAAGAAAAGCTTAAAAGTATTTGATATTACTACCCATATCAACAAGGTGCACCTTTCTTTTCAGGAGCCTTCAATAAGAACTCCTCGGTTAAACGTGCTTGGCTTGGAGTAGTCTTGGGATGGGTGACATTCTGGGAAGTTTTCTCAGGAAGTGTGTGAGGACAAAATACTGAAAAGGACAAGTGTTGGTCTGTGGGGCTAGTCATTAGTTCGATAAGGTGCACCTCCTGTTGTCTGGTCTTGATGGAGGAGGAGAGACACAGTGCTCCCTAGCAGTCCTAGGTTGGGGCGTTACAACTATCCTCATCGGTCCCCAAACATTTGAATATATGTAGTCACCCATATGCCCTATACACATATGCCACAGAACATCTAACTCAGATTCTACAGCTGTAGCTCCACCTACAACTATAATACCTTGCAGTGCATAGTGTTGGAATTGGTGTGATCCCAAAAAGGGGGGGGGGGTGAATTGGGTTTTAAAATATTTTGGCTAAATTTGAATATTTTCCGATTCACCACAGTTCATATCCCTTTAATATACACGTGTATATGTAAAATAAATAACAAAGAAAGCAAACATTCATGTGTGCATTATATCTTATTTAAATCAAATGTGTGTGTGCAAATAATTATGAAATTAAATAAACATTTATACACAGATGATATTTAAAGTGTAGGAAATTAAATAAGATAGAGAGAGAATGATACACAGATTTGTTAATGAGGTTCAGCCAATACTGCCTACGTCCCCACCTTGGGCATACCCCCCAATTACACTAAACCTCTTCACTTAAATGGGCAAAGCAGAAGCTGTTTACATCCTCTCCTTACGGGGTGAGGAAAATCCCAATTCAATTTTTGGGTTGAACCGAACTGATCTTACTTATGAGGATGAGGCTCTCCAATTCAATTTTTAAGCTGAATCGAACCGGTCTCAGTTACAGGGTTGAGACTCCATAGTTCAATTAAGGGCTTAACCCAATCGATCTAATAAAAATCATTTTTGTACATAATAGTGCTTTTGAAAATACAAGTAAAGATGTACACGTTTAAGCTAAAATAGATGCACTCTCTAATATGATATGAAATAACGCTCAGTAGAGAAAGGGTGCTTCTCTAGATAATATTTTTGAAATATTTGAACAAAATATATATAATGAATATTTTAAAGATTTAACCTAAAATGAATATTTCTCCCAAAAATATTTTTCAATGAAATAATCGGGAGAAACCAAATCTATACTCTCAAAAAGGATTTTCAAAAATAAATAATAAGTGAGAGTAAGCATGTAAAAATAAATGCCCAAAAATAAAATGTTCTCTTTAAAAATATTTTTAAAATAATGAATGGAAAATGGAGAGTATAAAATATAACCTCAAAAAGATTTTGCAATAGAAATATGTTTTGGGGAACTTTGATTAGGATAAAATTAGAGAGAAAAAATTTTCTAATCAAAGTTTCTAATTTTGAAAAATGAAGAGGTATATATAGTTTTTACGAAAAATATGACCTTTGGGACACGCTGGGTATTATTAAAAATGTTTAATCAATTTTTAATCCCAATTACCCTTAATTACCTGTGGGAAAAATATGGCAACCCAAGAGATTTAGTCGCCCGAACAGACACATGAAGAAAAGTGTAATTTTCATGTTCGGGTGCCTGAGGACAAGTTCGGGTGGCTGAACTAGGCGATTTTCCAATATGCTCAAGGTTCAGTCGCTTGATTAGAAGTTCGGTTTGCCAAACTTCAACATTCGGTCGCCTGAGGTGAATTTGAACATGAAGTTCAGGCGCCTGGGGCAGGTGGAACAGTCAGCATTAAAAGTTCGGTCGATCGAGAACACTCAGTTCATTTTGGTTCGATCGTTCGAAGATAGGTCAACAATTTGACTTTCCACTCGTTCGGTCGACCGAGGCATTTTGAACGCCAAGGTTCGATCGCCCGAGGCTCTATCATTTTAGGTTTTAAGTCCTGTTTTTAAATATAGATTTCCCCTAATTACATATATGATAGTAGGGACTTATCGTAAGTGCTTGTGCAAGGACCTAGGGTCTTTCTAAGGTCGTTTTAAGCTAACCCTAAAATTTCGGTGTTGGTCGACACTGAAGGTGATCCCTAAGGTCATTCTACAACCATTTGAGCATACAATTCATATCATATAGATGCATGCATTATTACAGACCAAAGATAAAAAATTAAATGCAATACAAATACAATGAATGTCTTCGTCTTTTGCACTTTCTTTATGGGATACGCCAAGCTGTGTGTATGCTTTAAGTCCCATCTTGGCTTCCATTTTCCGGTATCTTGTGTTTGTGCTGAAATGAAAACCTGTTCACACACTAAATGCACACATAAGATACTGGTGGTTTGTCAGCATCAAAACAGGGATCAGACTCGAAAAGCCAACAATCTCCCTCTTTTTGATGATGACAAACACCCAAGAGCAAAATGGGTATAGCTTGAAAAGGCTCCACCTAAGAATATGCGTAATGTAAAAATAAACATAATAACTCAAGCATATTTATGAAAGAAAGCATTACAAGAAATTATGCATTTAAATTTTTGCATTAAAGCACAACTGCTCAGAAATTTGCCCCTACCTTCCCTTTCGGTTATTATCATTTTTCTAAAAAACATTCTCCCCCTTTTGGCATCAGCAAAAATGACTAAGCTAAGTAGAAAAACATTTTATCATAAAAAAAAAACTTAGCAAAGAGAACTTCCCCTTTTTGAAAAACTCTCCCTTTTTAAGTATATATTATGGGCGTAAAAATTTTTATAATAGTTTGAAAGATATAGCAATGAAGCGCACAAAAATATTATAACTGGTTATTTAAAAGATTAAAACGACATGTTGAACAAGGCCAGATTAGAAATATGCAAAAACCATTTCAATTTAAGCACAACAAAAGAGACCCCCCAAAAGATTGGAATTCAAAAACATGCGGCACATAAAAAGTGATTTGAGCATAAAAATGATCTAACTAGTTCAAATGCCTTTCATATTTAATCCATGAACCAGTTATGCAACACTTTTAAAAGAAATTTCACGACAAATGTTGGCTTTTTGAGTCCGATCTCTGTTTTGGTGCTGACAAACACACGTGTTACTTATGTGTGTAACCTAATGGCTGAACAAGTTATAACTCAACACACACATAAGTGGAAGTAGAATGCAAGAGGAACTTCAAGTTTATCATCATTCTGGTGCATTTCATGGAGCCTTGAAGAGCAAAAGGAAGATGAAGACATTTGTTTATTTCATTTGTAATGCATTTATTTTTTAATTTGGGTTGTAATAATTGCATTCATCCTGTATGATATGAATATAAGCTCAGACAGAACCGTAGATAGACCTTAGAGTTGACTTCGGTTGACCGATGCCAGACTTTTTTAGGGTAAATTAATATACCTAGACCTTAGATAGACCCTAAGTCCCTGCACTTGATTTTTAACTAAAATAGGACTTAGGCTTAAGTTTGTGAGGTTTTAGGCGATCGAACCCAGACAAGTCAAATTGCCTCGATCGGCTGAATGGTTGGTTGGTCAACAAGTTTGACTTGGTTCGGGCGACCGAACCAAATTGAACTAAGTGTCCCTGGGCGACCGAACCTTAGAGCGGTCACTTTTCACCTTCTTCAAGCGCCCAAACTCCACGTTCAAAATACCCTCAGGCGACCGAACTGAGAAAATCGGTAGACCAAACTTGAGACCGGATGACCGAATCTCAGACATTTTGGGAATCGCCTAGTTTAGCCACCCGAACCATTTTTCAGGCACCCAAACTTCAAAATTGACTTTTTCTATTGTGTCTCTTCGGGCGATCGAACCTATGGTTTGGTTGACCGAAACTCTCGAGTTGCAATTTTTTAACTGGGGTAATTAGAGTTAAAAATTAATTAAACTTTTTTAATAATACCCAGTGTGTCCCCAACGGTAAAAAATTTCCTTGAGTCTATATATACCCCTTTTATAACTCAAATTAGCAACTTTGATTAGCCTATTTTCTCTCTAATTTTTATCCTAATCAAAGTTCATCCCAAAACATTTTTATTGTAAAAACTTTTTCATTGGGGAAAATCTTTTACTCTCCAAATCTCTCTTTATTATTATTTAGAAAATCTTTTCAAAGAGAGCATATATATTATTTGGGCTTTTACTTGTTTTGATTTGCACATAGATTTTCAAATGCATGAATTTTTGTCTTGTGCAAAATCATTTGAAACCAAAATCCTAGGTTCTTCGCTTTGTTCTTTAAAAATATTTTTTGGAAAAAATTTCTTATTAGGGTTTAAATATATTTACACACCCTTACTCCCTGGGCATAGTTCATATCATTAGAGTGTGTACATTTAAACTTTTTTGTGTACATTTATGCTTGTATATTTTAGAAGCATTTTCATGTACACAAATGGTTTTAATGTACTGGTTGGGTTCAGCTCATTAATTGAACTGGGGAGTCTCAACCTCGTAAATGAGACCGGTTTGGTTCAGCCCCAAAATTGAACTGGAGAGTCTCAGTCCCGTAAGTTAGACTAGTTCAGCTCAGCCTAGTAATTGAGTTGGAGTTTTCCTCACCCCGTAAGGAGAGGAAGTAAACGACTTCTGCTCCGCCTGGTTAAGTGAGCAGGTTTAGGGAAATCCTGATGGGGTATGCCCAAGGAAGGGACATAGGCTGGTTTGGCCAAACCTTGATAACAAATATCTCGTGTCACTCTCTACCTATCTCATTTTAATTCCCGCACTTTAAATTTGGTATGTGTATGCCTATTTATTTACTAGTATATTAGTTGTATGCACACCTTTATTTTAAATGAGATATGCTGCACACTTGTATGTCTGCACTCACAGTTCTATTATTTTACGTGCACATTTGCATTATGAATGAGATATGATTAGTGGTGAATTGGAAAAATGCTTAATTAGCCGAAAATTTTTTAAAACCCAATTCACCCCCTCTTGGGATCACACCAAAGTCAACAACAAATAATTTTAAAACAAGATAGCACAAGTCATGAAGCATAAAACACACAAGCAAGATATAGAAATATTCTATATAAGTTCAATTCTTACTTTTATAAATGTATATATATATATATATATATATATATATATATATATATATATTCAAAAAAATATATGTTAAACATTTAAGCACATCACAAAGTATGACCAGAAAAATAAACACAACCATATAAATCCAGAGAAATTGAGTAAATTTAAAACAAGGATCATATGGCAAATCCAAGGAACTTGTGGCAAAATGATATTTTTCAAATTAAGGTTTTCAATAACATCATTACATTAAATCACGTACCACAAGATGAATTCAAAATAGATCTAAGCCAGAAGTTTGGGTGAGCATACAAAATAGAGATTTAAAGAAAAGATGCTCCCCCTATCAATTTGAATACATGCTTAGATACTGTTAGCTACTTATACAGATACAAAGTATGAAAATTTATTAAGAGTTCAAACAGTATAAGTACCATTTTTCATTTTAAAACAAAATTTACTGGGTATGTGTTAAATCAATTTATCTCACCAGTAAAGTGTTCCTAAATACACATGCACTAAAAATCAAACATTAAGTCATGCATGTTGTTCATGAGTACTAGGAACAATCCATATCAAATATAATTTTAATGAAGATAGGATATGATGTTCATGGTACCAAAAAAAATTTCGAACTTAAAAAGTAGAAACAATGAAATATGAGTTCATGGGTTAGGTGATTCAAATCCTCTTTCAAGGATGGGGCTTAAACTCCCTTGTATATTCTCAAGCACAGAAGAGTTCATTTACAGTCAATGATGAATTTCAATTAACCACATTCAACACATGTTCATCCTTCAAAACAACATTTAACATGCAAGAGATTATAAACGTTAAGCTCCTACTCATTCTTTCCTAAAAGTGGGGCTAAAGCTCTCCCTGTATATTTGCATGCACACATACTTGCAATAGAGTTCAAGGATGATAGTCATTTAGGAACATTCCTCATATATTCATCCTTTCTAAGAATTTTAGAATGCAACAAATATTAAACATTCAGTACATATGCATGACATATTGCATTTCATATAAAATGCATGATAGCCAAATAAGGCTATACTCCGAGGTAATGCAATAGGGGTTAAAAAAGGATGGCATAACTCAAAAAATACAATGAGTGTGTACAATACAAAGTCTCCCCCTAAGTTATGCAATTGCCCTAGTTTATGGACCATCATTAGAACATGGTATGCTTAATTAAAAGGATGATGCTTTACCATTTGGGTCCTGAGTGAAAGTGCATAATACAAGGATATGGACCAAATGGTGTCTATAAACTAGTCCCTCCTAGGACGACAAGATGTGTACACATTTTTTATTTACATCGTGGCTTGGATTTGACATGTACAACCTATATAGTTATTTTGCATGCATTTTCAAAAAAGGGTGAAAAAAAAATTCTTTTATGATTCACTCATCCTTTCAAAAATGTTTGGACATATATTAAACTATCTATCCTAATATATGGTTTCATTTATGGGAAAAATTCTACCGAAATTTTGGTAGCACTTCTTCTGTAAATTGAACATTTTTCCATGTACTTAAAACCTGATAGATTCATGCAATTAATTTAGAATTCAGCTCAAGCATGCGAGAACATATATCCACTACCAACATACAATTCACATCACTACATCCGCCATGTAAGAGGCATTCAAGACAAGCATGCATTCAGTAGTTCAAACAATAGTTCATAGAAATATAAACTTTCCATCAGAAGATAAAATCATTACGTAAGTAATGGATAGTGACATTCAGCCTAAAAACAGTTTATGTTGAAAAATATAATCCATTCATAAAAAAATATAATTATTTAGCACAAATGGATATTTGCATTAAGTACCAACAAATCATCCAATAAATATAATAAGATAAATATAATACAATTTATTGCTTATTGGATGAGTTTTAAATTTTTTGCCCCCCCTTTGTTATGCAGCTAAAGAGCTTTATATTCAATCAATAGTATTTGGCATAACCAATATTTTCAAATATGGGGATGAGCCTATGAATTCCTTAAATTTATACATTTAAGAGCATTATGAGTTCAATGTTGCATGCTATATAGTACTATGATAAATTCCCTAAACATCATTGCTGTGTGATGGACAAAATAGATACTATATTTAAAAATATTTGTACTACAGTACATATAGCATCATTTCACAAATTAAAACCATTGTCCATTTGAAGGGGATTTTCAACCAAAATCATTCTATAGCCAATATTGTTATATAATAGACAATCATAATGATATTTATTTATATTAAGCATAAATTGAACATAAAACTTTAATTTTCATATTGGTTTGTCTTTCCTATGGTTCTCAAGATGATAATAGTGTATACAACAATTTATAATTTTAATCATACACACTATTTAAGCATTTAAAGCAATATACCCCTTTTTACAACACTCTCTAAGATCTTATGAGTATGTGAAAATTTCTATGAAACAAACCTCATAAGATATCATGCAATTTTAAAAAATCATGATTCATACAAAGATTTAGCACAAGATATAGCATACAAATCATGACATAACAAATACAATAAACTAGAAGGAGAAAGATATATACCTTTTCATTTTACTCCTTAAACGTTTAAGCTTGAAGTGGTTTCTTTTTCTCTCTTGATTTTTCCAAAATTCTATTTTTTCCAAAATTCCTAAGGTATACTACAAGACATAATCTTTTAGAGATATTGTAGCTAAGGCACCATATAAATATATGCATGGCATTCAAATGATATGCATTAAAACAATGTCATGAAAATTCAAATCATTCTCAGGTTTGGGAAACTTTGCAAATTAAAAACATTTTCAATGGGATATGGAAAACTTTGACAAACCCTTTCCAAATCCACCAATCATTTGATTTTACAAAAATATTTTTAAAATTAACATAGTAAAATCTATGCAATAAAACAATGGAGGATTTGCAAGGGCTTGAACCTCAAAATAGGGATACACTGAAATATGAGTCATTGCAATCTTTATGAAAATAGCGGTTAAGCTTATTGCAACAAGGCTTTGATGTTAATTGTTGGAATTGGTGTGATCCCAAGAGGGAGGGGGGTGAATTGGGTTTTAAAACATTTTGGCTAAATTTAAATATTTATCGATTCACCACAATTCATATCCCATTCAATATATACACGCATGTATGTAAAATAAATAACAATGAAAGCAAACATTCACATGTGCATTATATCTTATCAAAATCAAATGTGTGCATGCAAATAATTATGACATTAAATAATAATTCATACACATGCGATAGTTAAAGTGCAAGAAATTAAATAAGATAGAGAGATAATGACACACAAATTTGTTAATGAGGTTCAGCCAATGCTGCCAACGTCTCCGCCTTGGGCATACCCCCCCAGGGATTACACTAAACCTGCTCACTTAAACGGGCGGAGCAAAAGCCATTTACATCCTCTCTTTATGGGGCGAGGAAAACCCCAATTCAATTTTCGGGTTGAACCTAACTGATCTCACTTACGGGGCTGACTCTCCAATTCATTTTTCGGCCAGAACCGAGCCGGTCTCACTTACAGGGTTGAGACTCTCCAGTTCAACTACAAGCTTAACCCGATCGATCTAATAAAAATCATTTTTGTACATAATAGTGCTTTTGAAAATACAAGCAAAGATGTACACATTTAAGCTCAAATAAATGCACTCTCTAATATGATATGAAATAACGCTCAGTAGAGAAAGGGTGCTTCTCTAAATAATATTTTTGAAATATTTGAACAAAAAATATATAATGAATATTTTAAAGATTTAACCTAAAATGAATATTTCTCCCAAAAATATTTTTCAATGAAATATTCGGGAGAAACCAAAGCTATACTCTCAAAAAGGATTTTCAAAAATAAATAATAAGTGAGAGTAAGCATGTAAAAATAAATGCCCAAAAATAAAATGTTCTCTTCAAAAATATTTTCAAAATAATGAATGGAAAATGGAGAGTATAAAATATAACCCCAAAAAGATTTTGCAATAGAAATATGTTTTGGGGAACTTTGATTAGGATAAAATTAGAGAGAAAACATTTGCTAATCAAAGTTTTTAATTTTGACAAATGAAGGGGTATATATAGTTTTTACCTAAAATATGACTGTTGGGACACGCTGGGTATTATTAAAAATGTTTAATCAATTTTTAACCCCCAGTTACCCTTAATTATCTGTGGCTAAAATATGGCAACCTGAAAGATTCGGTCGCTTGAACAGACACATGAAGAAAAGTGTATTTTTCATGTTTGAGTCCCTGAGGACAAGTTCGGGTGGCTGAACTAGGCGATTTTCCAATATGCTCAAGGTTCGGTCGCCTGATTAGAAGTTTGGTCTGCCAAAATTCAACATTCGGTTGCCCAAGGTGAATTTGAACTTGAAGTTTGGGTGCTTGGGGTAGGTGGAAAAGTCAGCATTAAAAGTTCGGTCAACCAAGAACACTTAGTTCATTTTGGTTCAGTCGCCAGAAGATAGGTAAACAATTTGACTTTCCACTCGTTCGGTCGACTGAGGCGTTTTCAACACCATGGTTCAATCGCTCGAAGCTCTATTATTTTAGGTTTTAACTCCTGTTTTTAAATATAGATTTCCCCTGATTGCATATATGATAGTGGGGACTTATCCTAAGTGCTTGTGCAAGGACCTAGGGTTTTTCTAAGGTCGTTTTGAGCTAACTCAAAAATTCCGGCATTGGTAAACACCAAGGGTGATCCCTAAGGTCATTCTACGGCCATTTGAGCATACAATCCATATCATGCAAATGCATGCATTATTATAGACCAAAGAAAAAAAATTAAATGCAATATAAATATAATATATGTCTTCGTCTTTTGATTTTTCTTTATGGGATATGCCGTGCGGTGTGTATGCTTTAAGTCCTGTCTTTACTTCCATTTTCTGGTATCTTATCTTCGTGCTGAAATGAAAACATGTTCACATACACTAAATGTACACATAAGATACTGGTGGTTTGTCAGTATCAAAACAGGGATCGGACTCAAAAGACCAACACATAGATATTTCCCGCTACCTTTTCTCCTTTCATCACTATCGAGTCACCTTCATACACTTTCATTTTCCCACTTTGAGATTTGTAACTATATCCGTTACAATCTAAAGTGCCCAATGAAATTACACTCTTACTTAGACACAGTACATGCCTTACATCACATAAGGTTCTTACAACACCATCATATATTTAGATTTTGACATGTCGAATACCAATTATTTTGCATGAAATATCATTTCTCACGAAAACACAACCACTATTAATTGACCTATAGGTGTTGAACCAATTTCTATTTGCTGTTATGTGATAAGAACATCCGTTATCTAGGATCCAAGATATTAAGGATTTATATTGAAATACATGCTTTATGTAATCGATTTTAGTTTTTTTTAATAACTTCAGTTATTCCATTTTAATGTGAATCTTTGTGAGCAATGTTTGCCTGACAATATTTATTTAATGATTATGCATGTGTGTCTTTTATTCTATATAGTAGGTCACTAGTGTGTAGAGTATGACTTATACACATAAGATTTGATCATTAGTTCTTATAGAATATAAGTTTATTGTTCACAGTCTTAAATGAAATTGGACACACCATTGGTAGGACTGTAGCACAAGGTTTTAATAGGTCCGCCTTGACTATTGGGAATGGTACAATTCCAACTCCTTGTGTTAGTACACTTTGTGTGTATTGAACTTGAGGTAATTGTTTTTAGACTAACTAAATAAAACAATTAATACCTTATGGTTATTATGAGTGCTTATGCTCTTAATCCTAATATGATTATTGGACACGTGCATAAAGTGTTTATTACTTTGATTCATAGAAGAGTGAGATTCTTTATGGGTCAAAATACTCAGAGAGTTGGGTGATGACATTATGTGTATGGTGAACATTATTTATTGATGGAATCCACATCCCAATATTGGGAATGATGATACCCCCTTGAGGAAGCTTATAAGTTTTGATTGCGTCAAACCCTGCAGGTGGATTTTGAATCCGACGCATCAAATAAATTAAGTGGAAGGTCTAAGGGAATCAATATGTCAATTAATTAAATTGTTAGTAATTTAATTTAATAGACAGGTATCTGTATCTTTACGTGGGGAGATAAATAAGCATTTAATAATAGAAGCTCGAAATTTAATTTTGAATATGATAGGGAGTGCAATTATAATTTTTTAGTGGTTTGAATTATAATTAACATAATTAAGGATAAATTCGGGTCGAATTAGGAATTCTGAATTACCTGGGAAGCCCTAGTCATATTTGCCTAGAGGTCCTTGCTGTAGCCTATACACACGCACTCCATTTAGCAGCTAAGAGAGACGAAAAAACATTCACAGAGGCAGACATTTTTGGGAGAGAAGAAAATCCTAGCAACTACTTACGAGCCCACTCTCTCAGGAGCAAGGCGTGTTCAAGGAATACAGTAGAAAATTCCTGGTTGTCTTCAAGAGCTCGTTTTCGTATTTGCAGATTTGGGATCAAACCAAACAGATCTTGCAGGTATAATCCTAATCACATAATTAGGGATTGCATGATTTGATTATTATTATTTTTTTTGTTTGCACTACAACCAGATCTGATTATTTTCTATTATGTGATAAGAGCATCCGGTATCTAGGATTCAAGAATTATTCGTGAGGCACTCTGAACCCAATGAAACACATAACATATCACCATCACGGCTTCTTGAGTCTCCTTCCACTACATTTTCAGATTTTGATGAATCCTACTGATTTTCAGCATTCCCTTTCTTCCACTCCGAACATTCTGGTCTTATGTGCCTAATTTTACTACACCTAAAATACTTTATGTCCTTCCTCTTCTTGGACTGCAAATGTGATCCGCTTCGAGACTTATGTCTGCCACGTTCTTGGTTACTTTTCACCACAAGCCCTTCACGGTGTGAAACTTAATCATTGGCAATTTTTCTTTCATGAAAACCAAGAAATGCACATGTCACATCTTCCAAATTTAGGCTTTCTTTGCTTTATGTCAGAATGGTAACCAATTTTTCATACGTGTGAGACGGAGGTCTGGAATTCAATAGCATCAGTGCCTTGTTTTTCTCCTCGAACTTTACATCAACACGCATCAAATTACTCATAATATGATTGATTGCATTGATATATTGGTTCAAATATGAACCTTCCACCATCTTAAGCCAATACAACCTTTTCTTAAGAAATAGTTTCTTCGATAAAGACTTAGTTATATATCGGCTTTCCAGTTTACACCAAATTGCTGCCGGAGAATCCTCATCCATGACGTGATATAACTCGTCATTAGCCAAACATAGTCAAATGGTTGATACTGCCTTTGCCCCCAATTCATTCCAACTTGCTTCATCCATGCTTTTTGGTTGAATTCCGTATAAGGCCTTCACCATGCCTTGCTGCACTAAGATATCCTCCACCCTTCTCTTCCACAAACCGAAATTTTTGGTTCCATCAAATTTCACAGATGAAGATCCAAAGGCCATTACAACAATGTTCTGATACCAATTTGTTGTGAAAAACCCAAATTGCACAGTGGAATATATTTGTGTAGGATCAAACACACAATGTCGTAAATGATGAATATACAAAACAATTCACAATCGCAACAAGTATATGAAAGCAAGAACAACAAATAACACAAAAAATTACGTGGTTCGGTAATGCCTGCATCCATAGGAGCAAATGACAAGGATTCACTATTTTCTTGTCCAAATTACAATAACAATACATCAATCCTCTCAACTATTACAACCATCTCTCTATAAATACTTCTGATATGATAAATTGGTAGCTTAAAATATATATGATAAATGTATCAGGTGCAAGTTGAATATTGGTATGATTTTGATTAATTTATATTTTTTAAAAATTATAAGTACATGCATACCGAACACGTGGTGATTGTAAATGAAAAAGTAAAATATGCTTCTAACAAGAGCCCAATTGTAATTTTAAAAAAATGAGTCTAGTCTATTTATTATTAATTTTTATCATATGAATTAGAACTTCTAACTTTTGGTGGGACCTTTAGACATTGTTTGTTGAACTTGTTTTTCTCTAACAGTGGACAATCACTGCATCTAAAACGAGTAGTATTGTATATCCCGGCCTATGACCATCACGACCCATGTGATGTAGTTTGATACGAATGTACAACAAGGGATTCGTCTGTATCGTCCTCTACATATTTCTTGTTCACAAGTGATTTGTATCTATTTTTTTATTCAAAAGATTTTATTTTATTTTATTAGATTTTAATAAGTATAAGAGCATTTTAAGAACTTTAAAAAAGTGGATAAAATGATGAAGATATTTTTTTAGTACTACTAAAATATGTTAGTTTTGTTTGATTTTCTTGAGTAAATATAGAATAATTAAGGAGCATTTTAAGGATTTAAGAAAAATATGAAAAGAAGAATTTTTTAGGCCTATTCATTTTTAAAATTTTAATTATATAATAAATAATATGGGAATGTAATAAAAATTACACACATATATTAGAATAATTTTAAAAAAATTATTTATACAAAACATTTGTGTTGTTTCGTCCATCTAGAAGTCGATATTTTCATGATAAATTTAAGAATAACTACTCTTTATTTACTGTATATTATGGATTTACCAAATTTTTGCTTTGTTGCTTGCTTTATTATAACAATATACATTTCTTGATAAATTGTTATATCCTAAACTTCTATTTAGAAGTATAGATTCAAATTTTATTTGAATATGCATAGATTTTGATAAAACTTGATATAATTTTGTGTTATACTTGTTCGAATCTACATTTCTTGTTAAGTTTTCATATTATTAGGGTTTGACAAATATCTAAGATTATTATAGAACACAATCAAAAAGTCGTGAAAGTTTAATAAAAATAAAAGAAATCACTTATGCAAAAGCTTATGCTATTCTATTTAAGATGAGATTGGAAAAAAAAAAAAAAAAGAATCGATATTTACATAATATATTGAGAATAGTTATTTTGTTGTCCATTCCAAGTTATGGATTCACAAATTTTTTTACATTGTAATTTGCTTCATGACAATAACTCATTTCTTTTTAAAGTATAAAATTATTTTATTGTAACAATTATATTCTTAAAAAAAAGTTCACATATCAAATGTAAAATTATATTCTCATAAATAAATATTTTGCCAATATTTATGTGTATATTTTACGTGATTTTTTATATAAATGACCATTCATTGAGTCTCAATAATAGCTTTGAACAATTTGTGTTTTTTAATCGTTGTGTCCAGTTAAGATTCTATGGGCTATTTAAGACTATTTTTTGTCATGTTATTTGAGAGAAATAGGCAATTTAAAACCCATGCCATAAATGTACTCTACGCAAATTGGATATTGACATGGTTTTGATAAGAATTCATTAATTTATTTTATTTTTAAAATTATAAGTACATGCATATGGATACATGATGACTATATTAATGAAAAAGTACAAAATGCGTCTAACTGGCATCTAGCTGTGATTTTAAGAAAGTAAAATATGAATTTGTTTGTCTCTAATAGTAGGTAGCTCACGACATCTAAAGAGAGTAGTGTTGCATATCAGGACTTGTGACCATCAGGAACCCATGTGATATTGTTAAGGAAGAGTGCTCAGCAAAGAATCCATCTGTATCATCCTCTTTGTATTTGTTGATAATTGTTTTCCATCTTTTTTTTTTTTTTTTGTATTTTAAAATTTTCATTTATTTTTATTGGAATTTCATAAGTACAAGAGCATTTTAAGGTTTTAAAAAGAAGTTGTTAAAATAATGAAGATATTTTTATTATCATTATTAATAGAATATTTTAGTTTGATTGGATTTTGATTTTATTAAGTAAATAGAGAGTAATTAAAGTGCATTTTAAGAGTTTAAGAAAAATATCGAAATGAAGAATAATATTTTTATTATTAAGATTGCATTTTTTTTTTAAATATATTTATTTCAAAATTTAATAATATAATTGTTGTGATATGGATGAGATAAATACGAAGCACAGCGGAATAAATACAACAAGTAAATGAAACACAACCAGAAAATGATAAACAACAAGAACAATAACAAGATTTACGTGGTTCGGCAAAGCCTACATCCATGGAAGCAATGACACAAGAATTTTTCTAAGGAAATCTCAAAGTATACAATACACTTCTCAAATGATTACTCACTCCGTCAATACATGCCCGAAATGACATATATAACAATCCCTCAGAAGTTTCCCCCTAATTACCTAACCACCCCAACGTTCAAATTCAAAATTTGAAAAACTGCTCGTAGCCCAAGCGCACTTGTCGACAAAGTACAGGGATTTGTCGACGATTCTGGGAAGGATACTCATTGACGAGAACAAGGCATTTGTTAGCGAGCCCATTTTATGCTCTTGGTATCTCTTGAACTCTGAGATTTTTTTGCTCTCGGGATCTACTTGTCGACGAGCACAGGATACTCGTTGACGAGTCCTTACTGTGTTGCCCCTTTATGTTTTTCTTCCTTCTTTATTTTCGAAATCCAAAGTATAAGACCCACACCATAAACAACAATCTCCACCTTGGAGATTATACACCCCTTAAAAGAATCTTGAAAAACATATCTAACTGCTTCACCTTGAACTTGAACCACTCAGTTGGGTTTGTCTCCCTTCTATCATTTGGAGATATGGAGTAAGTCCAAGCAATGCTTGAACTTCGTAGAAGTAATTTATTTCATACAAATATCTGCTGCATTTTTAAACGTGTGAACTTTCTCCAACACAAGATCACCCGAAGCAATCAATTCCCGAACTCTATGGAAGCTCACATCAGTATGCTTGTTTTTGGCATGGTATATCTAATTCTTCACCAAGTAAATGACATTCTGACTATCATAATGCAGCACCACTTTATTTTACTGTAAACCCAGCTCTCTAACTAAATTGGTAAGTCATAAGGCTTCCTTTGCATCTTTGACAATTGCCATATATTCCGCCTCAGTCATGGATAATGCTACCAGAGACTATACCATAGATCTCCAACATACCGGTCCTCTTATAAGGGTAAATACATATCCCGTTGTAGATCTTCGTTCATCCATATCTCTAGCATAATCATCATCTACAAACCCTATAATTGATAGAAAACCCTATTGCTTGCTGAACATTATACCATATCTTGATGTACCCTGAAGTTTTTAAGTATCCATTTGACGGCTTCCCAATGCTTCCTTCCTAGATTAGAGAGAAACTTACTTACCACGCTCACTGCATGAGCCAAATACAGCCTCGTACAGACCATGACATATATTAACCTCCCTACAACACTAGCATAGGGGACCTTTGACTTGTCCCGGATTTTCTCATCCGTACTTGGGCAACCTGCAGAAGACAACTTAAAATGATTAGCTAAAGGTGTAGACACCGGTCTTGCATCAGCCATGCTAAACCTCTCTAACACCTTTTGTACATAACCACCCTGAGATAGTTATAATCTTCTCGAAGTTCCATCATAGCGAATCTCCATCCCAAGTATTTTCTTGGGCAAGCCAAAATCCTTCATGTCAAATTCCTTATACAACATGTCCTTTAACTGATTCACCTCAATTAAATCATTTGCAGTAGTCAACATATCATCAACATACAATAACAAGAAAATAAGAGAACCATCCTCAAGCTTATTCACATATACGCGACAGTCATACTCACACCCCTTGTAGTCAATCTTGATCATGTAAGAATCAAACCCTTTATACCATTGCCTTGGAAACTGTTTCAACCCATAAAGAGATTTCTTCAACCTACAAACTAAATTTTCTTTTCCCATTTCAATGAACCCTTCCGGCTGTACCATGTAGATTTGTTCCTCAAAGTCACAGTAAAGAAACGCCGTCTTCACATCCATTTGTTTCAAATGAAAATCATAATGGGCTGCCAACCCCAACACAATTCTGATAGAAGTGTATTAGACCACTGGAGAAAAGATTTCATCATAATCTATCCTTTTCTTCTGTGAGTATCCTTTTGCCACCAACTTTGCCTTGAATTTCTCTCCTTCCTTTTCTGAAATTGCTTCCTTTTTCCTATATACCCATTTGCAACTTAACGGTCTCTTCCCATCTGGAAGCACCACCAAATCCCAAGTTTGGTTCTTATGTAATGATTCCATCTCCTTAATCATTGCACCCATCCACTTATCTTTCTCTTGGCGGTGCACTACCTCTTGAAATGTAGTTGGATCGTTTCAAGTAGTAAGGATGACACATGATACTAGCTCTTCAAATCCATACCTTGGTGGAGGTCTGCTAATGCGTCAGGATCTTCGTATAGGAATATTGTCGACTTGCCGATTTCCCAAGCTAAAGCTCCTTGCAACCATAGGACTATGATCATTGCTGTAACCCTGAGCTTCCAACTCCACCTACACAACCTGTTCATCACTACCCCAGCTTTTGGCTCCTGTTTCTGATCATCACACTCTTGAGTATGCTTTACCATAACCTTCACATTAAAGACTACAGCCCTACTGATCACCACCTTGTTTGCCACAGGGTCCCATAGCTTATACCCCTTGACATCCTCTGGATATCCTAAAAAAAAAAAAAAAAAATGCAACAACGAGACTTTGGGTCGAGCTTAGACCTTTCCTCACTAGGTATGTGAATATAGACTAGACACTTGAATACCTTCAATCTAGAGTCGTCTACTGCATTTCCCGTCAAAACCTCTTCTGCCACTCTACCCTCTAGTGATGTCCTTGGTGATCGGCTTATCAGAAAACAAGGCATACTCACTGCCTCGACCCAAAAGTTCTTTGGTAGCCCTGCGTTTAATCTAAAACACTGAGCCTTTTCAGAAAAGGTCCGGTTCATTCGTTCTACCACAAAATTTTACTGAGGTGCCCGGCAAACTGTAAATGTCACTTGATGCCCTGCTCCGCACAAAACTCCATAAATTGAGAATCAGCGTACTCAGTCCCATCATCCAACCTTAAGTATTTGATTCTCCTCTCTGTCACGTTTTCCACTTTAGCCTTCCAAATCTTAAACTTGGAAAATGTATCAGATTTGCGAAGCATGAAGTGAATCCAGACCTTTCATAAGTGATCATAAAAAAAACTCACATAATATACATTTCCAGCCTTTGAGACAACTCTAACCGGGCCCCAAACATCTGAATGCACATAATCAAGAATACCCTTTGTCTTGTGTATAGTTGATTTGAACCTTGCCCTATTCTATTTTCCAAGAACACAAATCTTGCAAAATTCTAGCTGCCATGATTTCAAGCCCTTCAAAAGTTTTCCCTTGTGTAGTTCCTTCATGTCGTGTTCTCCCATATGCCAAAGGCGCATATGCCACAAGACAGTCTTATCTAATTCACCATTTATGGCTACAACTCGACCTACAATGGTAGATCCCTGCAAAGTGTAGATATTCCCATCCAGTTTCAGCCCTTTCTTTATAGTCAGATTCCTTTCCATACCGTCAAAATTTCACCTTTGGACTTGTAATTAAAGCCATTACAATCCAAAGTATCAAGTGATATCAAACTCTTCCTCAACTCTAGTATATGTCTTACATTACACAACATTCCTATTGCACCATCGAACATTTTTATCTTTACATTTCCTATGCAAATAATCTTGCAAGAAGCATCATTACCCGTAAGAACTAATCTAGGATTCACTAACCTGTAAGTGTTGAACCACTATTTGTTCGGAGTCATATGATAAGAACATGCCAAGTCAAGTATCCAAGAGTTCGTAAGATTATTCGACCCCATTGAAACTGATAGAACATCACCATCACTACACGTTGAATCTCCTTCTTGAACAACATTCACAAATTTTGAAGTACCCTCATGTGTCTCAGAATTTCCCTTCTTCCAATCTCGACACTTCGGTTTCACATGCCCCTTTTTACCGCATTTATAATGCCAAATTTCTTTCTTCTTCTTGGATTAATTTCAGGATTTTTGACTTGATCTATGTTCGGATTTTCCTTTGCCTAGCTTGTTATCACCATTTGCCACAAGTCCTTCACCTTCATCACATATTTTCAATCTTTGATTAAAATTTAGCAAAGAACTCTTTATCTCTTTAAGAACAAGAGTTTTTTTCCCCATGTAAGAGTAGTCACAAGATTTTCATAGGTATAAGTCGAGTGCAAAGAGTTTAACAACATCAAAGCTTTGTCATCCTCATCAAACTTAACATCAATTCTCATCAAATCACTAATAATTCGATTGAAAGCATTAATACGTTGATCTAAGTTTGATCCTTCAACCATCTTAAGCCAATACAAACGTTGCTTAAGAAAAAGTTTATTATTGAGAGATTTGGACGTGTATCGGCTCTCTAACTTTCGCCATATAGCCGTTGGAGAATCCTCCTCCATCACTCGATAGGGTACTTTGTCGGCCAAACACAAGCGTATTGTGGAAGCGGTCTTTGCTTGCAAATCTCCCCATTTTTCCTCATCCATTCCATCCGATTGAACATTAGGTAATGCCTTTCCCATTCCTTGTTGCACAAGAATGTCTTTCACTCTTCTCTTCCATAAACCAAAGTTCCCATTTCCATTATATTTGATGATGTCAAATCTTTCAGAGGATGATCTCGATGCCTTAAAAATCTCACTCTAATACCAGTTTGTTGTGATATGGTTGGGATAAATATGAACCACAGTGGAATAAATACAACAAGTAAATGAAACACAACCATAAAATTATAAACAAGAAAAACAACAATATGAGATGGCACAAGAATTTCACTAAGGAAATCTCAAAGTACACAATACACTTCTCAAATGATCACTCACTTTGTCAATAGATGCCCAGAATGGCATATATTACAGTCCCTTAGAGGTTTTCCCCCAATTACCCAACCACCCCAACATTCAAATTCAAAATTTGAAAAACTGCCCACATCCCATGCACACTCGTTGACGAGTACAGTGATTTGTCGACAATTCAGATAAGGACACTCATCGACGTGAACAGGGCATTTTTTGACAAGCCCATTTTCTACTCTCGGTATCTCAAGAACACTGAGATTTTTCTGCTCTTGGGATCTACTCGTTGATGAGCACAGGGCCCTTGTGGATGAGTCCCTACTGTGTTGCCCCTTTATGTTTTCCTTCTTTGTTTATGAAATCCAAAGTATAAGAGCTACACCATAAACAACAATAATAAATAATATGAGAATGTAATAAAAATTACAATGATACTATATTAATTTTTTAAAAGATATTTATGTAAAAGTTTGTGCTGTTTCATCCAATATAGAATCGAAGCAAATATTTTTATGATAAATTTTAAAACAATTATTTCTTATTTATTCTAAGTTATAAATTTATAAAATCTTTACACTGTCATTTGTTTTGTTACAACATTATACATTTCTCACTAAGCTCTTATGCTCTTAGGTTGTCTTTGAAATATAGATTTCAACACGTTATTTGAATTGTATAAATTTGGAAAAATAGAGATACAATTTTGTACTGTATTTTGCACGGAATCTACATTTCTTAATAAGTAGTCATATTCTCAGGTTTGCAAATATATAAGAATATGATGGAATAAAATAAAAATTTAATGAAAATTTTATACAAATTCAATAATTTAAAACAAAGCTACTTATACAAAAGTTTATGTTATTTTGGTCAACTTGGAATAGGGAAGAAAAGTATAAGATTCTACATTTAAATTTTGAAATTGAGAATAGTTATTTTTTTTATCTATTCTTAGTTATAAACTCACAAAAAAATTTACGTTGTTTTAGCCTTAGTGGTTACATGATCCTATTTGTCGTATTTTGATGATTACAACCCATTAGTGGTTCTAAGTTACTTACTTTTGAATATCAAGTTATGATAGGTGTAAGTGGCAAAGTCATGAAGTTACAGGTTAAATTGTAAAGATCAAAGTGGACATTGTTGACTTTATAGGTCATATCCCATTTTAATAATGATAAATATCTTGGTATCTTACCGGTGCCTTGAGTTTGTAAATAAGGCCATACTTTACACGCAAGGGTGAGGACATGGTGGAGGCCATAAAGAACTCAATGCTCAAATCATATGGTGGCGTTTGGAGAGGCAAAGGAAATGAAGACCAAATAATTTTGAAATTGTATTTGCTGTTTAATTCATTTGGGTCTGTAATAATTATGATTTGTAATAATTAATGCATCGCATGCATGATAGGTTGACTAAGCTCAAGAGACCATGGATTGACTCATAGGAACCAATACCCTTAAGATAAAATGCCACAACTTACTCACACAGGGTTGAAAAGGTTCGAGGGCTAAAATGGATTAAATAAAGACTTCGGTCAACTAACGCCAGATTTTTTGGGCTTAATTTAAAAGGTTAAAATTTAGATTGACAGTAGGTCCCCATAAACACTTCTTGAAAAATCCCCTATAAATTAAAAGTTATACCTATGTGAACAGAGGTGACTTCTAATAAAAATAAAGACCAAAATTGAACTTTAAAAGGGCTTTGGTCGACCAAACCAGTCTAGTTATACTAAGCTAGGTTGACCGAACCTCTATTGGCTGAAATAACTTAGCCACGGTCAACCAAACTGTGGCAATATAAATGCAACGGTCGACTGAATGGTCAAAGAAGTCAACGCTTTGACTGTGCATGATCGACCCTTCAACTTTTGAATGTAGTGTCCTCGACCGACAGAGTCACCACGTGTCTAACACCCCAACCGTTTGGTTGACCAAATGCGTAGTTTATTTTTGCCATCGTCGACTAAACTTACATGAGTAGTCGACCGAATTTGACTTGGTCAACTAAACCCACGAAGGGGTTCAAAATTGCCCAATGACGATCCACCATATTCTCAGTTAAAAATCTCCACGATCGAACGAACCTCTTAAAGTGGTTGATCGAACCCTTAATACGGTCGATCGAACCTCTCAGGTTGCTCAATTTTTACCGAGGTTAAACAAGGGTTATTTTTTATTAACCATACTTAAACCTTTTTTTAAAATGCTGAATTAGTCCCCAACAACCATATTTTTTGGAGTGTCTATATATACTCCCTCATTTGGTTTGATTAGCACCGATTAGAAAACATCATTAGCAAAATATTCTCTAAATTTTCAAATACTCATTTTTCACATACAAGCTTACTACTTCCATTCTTACTCATCCTCTTTGTTAAATCATTTAGTAAGAGTGTTTCAGAGATCATACTATAAGCTTACACTCTT
The DNA here is from genome assembly GCF_029873635.1 of Malania oleifera. NCBI lineage: Eukaryota > Viridiplantae > Streptophyta > Magnoliopsida > Santalales > Ximeniaceae > Malania > Malania oleifera. The sequence continues at coordinate 104,835,678 of NC_080417.1, read as the reverse complement.
ATTGCTTGTATTTGATTTGGATTGATTTTTATTAAGAGTAAGCTTTAAGTTTTCCCTTGTGATTTAATTGATAAGTCTTCTTTGGGAAAACTCTTTAGGGCTTGTGAGTCTTGCATTTTTTTTTTTTGCAAGATTTGAGAGCTTGCCTTTTGCTTTTAGCAAATTATTTTTGACAAGCTAGAAATCGAAATATCTCTTATACTCAATACTTGATAAAATATTTTTGAGATATTTATTTATGGTATTAAAATCTTTGAAACTATATTTGTGAGTGATATATATATATATATATATATATGTATATATATATATGTATGTATGTATATTGTTTCAATGAATCTATCATAACTCACTCTCACACAATACTTGCTATAGTGACATTATCTTGAGAGTAGTTGTATTAATCTTCATTGAGCTTATAAATCCTGTCATATTGAAGTGCATTGGTTATATTGGAACATACTTGCTTATTGGAGAAGCATTGATATTGTACACAAAAATTGTATTGCTTATCTGTTGTATTCCAAGCATGGCCTGAGGGAGTGTTGATCTAACCCATAAGGATTAGTTGTAAAAGTTGGGGTCGGCCTTGTCAATCTAACCTGGGGTTTTCATCGCTCCATAAGAAGAGTTGGTTGTAACCGGTGTCGCTCCACCCGGTAAGTGAGCATTAGCGGAATCCTCTTGCCTGAGAGCTTGAGGTGAAGACGTAGACAATATTGGCCGAACCCCAATATCATATCGTGTGTTCCCTTATCTTCGCACTTTAATTTCCATACATGTATGGTACTATTTATTGTCTTGATTATTTTATGTACATGCTTTGAATGGTTGTGAAGTATTGAGTCTACTATAAATATTTTATTTATCGGCTCAATTTTATATTAATGGGCAATTGACATATGTTTAGAAAGACCCTAGGTTGCAGTATACTGCTTGTGGATTTGAACATAACCTAGAAATTATTTTTGAAAGTCCAATTCCCTCCCCCCCCCCCCTCATGGGAATACACCAAAGTCAACATACACTCAAGTAGAAGATCTCAAGCACATAAATTGGATCAAGTGTGAATTCATATGTATAGGGAGTGTTTGAGGTAGAATTGTTTTAACTATTTTAGCACTGCTTAATGCAAGCTTATTGAGCAAGAGTTGAGCAATTTGCACATGCATACGAGTCCATATAGTATAATAGGATATCATTTATCATTTGAATGAAAAATATGTTTTTCATAGTTTCATACTTAAAATTTTTTAAAGGCAAAATCATGATTTATATGATAATATCTTATACTCAATTTTGTTTATAATGGGACAAGGTTTAAATAATCTAAGTATCGTACACTTTAATATATTTGGTCTCAGTTGGGTTAAGATTATTTTTATGTACCTAAAATAGAAGAAAAATCAAGGGTTTGAGGAAATAGAGAAAACCTTTGACTGTTTTCCACAGTTATGTCAATTGTTTCATGTAGAAGCTAATTAGAAAAATGGCTTGAAGGAAACCGTCCACGGTATGAGGAAATAGTCGGCAATTTTGTAGAAACTGTCCACGATTTTGTGGAAACCGTCCATGGTTTTGTGAAATCGTCAACAGTTTGTGTTAGAATTCAAAACCCAATGGCTACAAACTGCTAGTTTTCAAAATATAAAATTGTTTTATTATGTCCAACAACTATAAACGGCTAATACATGAATTTTCCCATAAATACAAGGTTTCTAACTTGTTCTATAATGAATTTTTAGCACATTTAGTGATCATCATCTTCAAGCACATTGCATTTTAGTTCATAAATCTATATCTCACTATCTCTCCTGCTCTCTAATCTTTTATGTGATTCATTACTTGAGATATTAGTTTAAGGATTTGTTAGTGATTGATATCAGCTCATTCAAGGAGCATTGTCTACTGCATTATCTTCTTATATATCTTCTTCAAATTGTAAGGGTTCTTGGTGAACCTAGATTGAAGGCTTGTATGGGTTCTTTGTGAGCCTAGCTTGAAGGCTCTTTGTGAGAAAGAAGGGATTTTTTTCATTGGTGAGGCTCTTTATGAGCAAGAAGGGATTTGTTCCCTTGGTGCGGCTCTTGGTGAGTAAGAAGGTGTTGTGAAAAACTCAAATTGCACAGCAGACTATATTTGTGTAGGATCAAACACACAATGTAGTAAATGATGAATACATAGAATAATCCATAACCACCACAAGTATATGAAAGCAAGAACAAAAAATAACACAAGGAATTACGTGGTTTGGGAATGTCTACATCCACAGAAGGAAATGACAAGGATTCACTATCTTCTTGTCTAAATTACAAGAACATACAATACATCTATCCTCTCAACTATTATAGCCATCTCTTTACAAGTACATATGATATGACATATAAATAGAGTTCTTATAGGTTTTCCCTCCAAACTCCAACCATATTAACGTCCCCCTTTTAAAATTTGAAACCTTTGTTGGGTGTCTCGAGCCAAACCGTCGATGGTTTTAAATAGAATGTAATTTTTCTGAAATACTGCTCCAAACCATCGACGGTTAGAGCCTTTTTGTCAATGCCCTGGTGCTGCTTGATTTCCTTTATGCTTTCCTGTTGTGTATGCTTTCCACTTAGTATGTGAGACACATTTCACAACAATCTCCATCTGGTGATCCTACGCCTCTAAGAAGAAACTAAAAACAATCCACCTTGAACTTAGGACATTAGGTTGGGACTGCATCCCATCTAGCAACTGGAGACAAATACCAAGTCCAAGCAATGCTTGAACTTGCCCATGACAGCTTCGACTTCTACCAACAACCTCGATTCATTTGTAAATGCACAACCTAAGACTGTGTCCTAGGCTTCCAATAAGGCATTCCCACAACAGTAAATACAAAAGCTGCTGCAAGCCTTCTATCACCAAAGCCCCTTGCATAGTCTTCAACAAATCCCAGAATTGATAGTCCACTCTGTTTCCTGTTGAAACACCCCAATACACCATCATGGGGGACCTTTAATATATCTCGGACATCACATTTCTTCCATGGGTACCAAGCGGTAGAAATTTCACATCGATTCTCCACAGAACCCCCTTGAGATGAAAAACAAAGTCTCCATGCAGTTTTGTCCACAAAGCCACTCTAAGAGAATACCAATCTCTTGGTAGCTCTATCTATGCGAATCTTCAAACCAAGACCCTTCTTAGTTGTACGCAACTAATTAGCCTCAGTCAAAGCATTCCCAGCCAATAACATGTCATTCACACATAACGGATGCATCACTCCATTGTAACCATCGGCCTCTTCCTCATTAGAAGCCTCACCAAATCCCACACCTGATTCTTATGCAATAACTTCATCTCTTCCACCATAGCACTTATCCATATATTTTCCCTTTTCTGTGCACTACAACTTGAAAAATAGTAGGAACCTTGTTGCGTGTAGTAATGAATGAATAAAACACCAAAATGTCAAATTTATACTTGAGTGGTGGTCTGATAGTACACCTGGGCCCACTGTGATCCTTCTAGTCTCCCGAGTTGAAACTCCCTACAATATGAACAAGGCCATCTTTGCCCTGAGTGTGTTACTCCACCTGCATCACATGCCTATTTATATTGTAATACTGTTGATCCGAGATAGAACTCCCTGCATTTCTGCCCCGAGTATCTAACTCCACTTGAATTGCATTTTTGTTGTTGCCGCAGTTTTTTGAAATTTGTTTCCCTTCCTTTACCCAGTATGTTTCCCATGGCTTTATCACTAAAAGCCACGTCCTTGATCACCTAGTTTACACCTACCTTTTTTATACCTCAGAAAAATGTATTATGTGAACATAACACCAAGCCTAGATCCTCTATTACCAAAATAGTGCACCTATGAATATCCATCAAACTTGAGTTATCTACTGCGAACCTTGGCCATAATTCACTTGCAACTCTCCCATATAATGATACCTTTGGCGATCGGTTAAATGAGAAACACTCCATACTCACTGGTTTCACCAATAAGTTCTACATAAGCCTTGCATGTAACTTGCCCTGCTCATAAAACTCCTTGAATGAAACCAGCGTAGTCAGTCCTATTGTCTGGCCTGAGGACCTCTCTTATGGTTTGATTCTCCATATTAACCACAAGTTAAACCTGGTGAACACCTCAGGCTTTTATAAAATGAGACAAACTAAGACCTTTCATGATAAACCCACGAAATACATTTTTCTACCCTCACCGGTCCCCAAACATTTTAATACATGTAGTCAACCATATGCCCTATACACATATGCCAAGGAACATCTGACTCAGATTTTAGAGCAGCAGCTCCACGTACAACTGCGATACTTTGCAGTGCATAGATATTTCCCGCTACCTTTTCTCCTTTCATCACTATCGAGTCACCTTCACACACTTTCATTTTCCCACTTTAAGACTTGTAACTATATCCGTTACAATCAAAAGTGCCCAATGAAATTACACTCTTACTTAGACCCAGTAGATGCCTTACAAGACATAAGGTTCTTACAACACCATTATATATTTAGATTTTGACATTTCCAATACCAATTATTTTGCATGAAATATTATTTCCCCTCAAAACACAACCACTATTAACTGACCTATAGGTGTTGAATCATTTTCTATTTGCTGTTATGTGATAAGAGCATCCGGTATCTAGGATCCAAGATGCTAGGGATTTATACTGAAAGACATGCTTTATGTAATCAGTTTTCGTATTTATTAATAATTTTAGTTTTTCCATTTTAATGAGAATCTTTGTGAGCAATGTTTTCCTGACATTATTTATTTATTGATTATGCATGTGTGTCTTTTATTCTTTATAGTAGGTGATCTAGTGTGTAGAGTATGACTTATACATTGAAGATTAGATCATGAGTTCTAATAGAATATAAGTTTATTGTTCATAGTATTAAATGAAATTGGACACACCATTGGTAGGACTATATCATAAGGTTTTAATAGGTCTGTCTTGACTATTGGGAATGACACAGTTCCGACTCCTTGTGCTAGTACACTTTTTGTGTATTGAACATGACCGTCTTGAGGTAATTGTTTTTATAATGACTATATAAAACAATCAATACCTCATGGTTATTATGAGTGCTTATGCACTTAATCCTGATATGAATATTGGACACGTGCATATAGTGTTTATTACTTTGATTCATAAAAGAGTGAGATTATTTATGGGAAAAAATACTCAACAAGTTATGTGATGATATTATGTGTATGGTGAACATTAATTATTGATGGAATCCACATCCCGGTATTGGGGTTGATGATACCCCTTTGAGGAAGCTTATAAGTTTTGATTGTGTCAAACCCTTTAGGTGGATTTTGAATTTGGCGCATCAAATAAGTTAAGTGGAAGGTTTAAGGGAATTAATATGTCAATTAATTAAATTGTAAGTAATTTAATTTAATAGACGGGTTTCTGTAATCTTTACATTGGGAGATAAATAAGCATTTAATAATAGGAGTTCGAAACTTATTTTTGAATATGACAGGGAGTGCAATAATAATTCTTTAGTGGTATGAATTATAATTAACATAATTAAGGATAAATTCGGGTCGAATTAGGAATTCTATTACCTGGGAAGCCCTTGTCATATTTGCCCAAAGGTCCTTGCATTAGCCTATGTACACACGTTCCATTCAGGAACTAAGAGAGATGAAAAAACTCACATAGAGGTAGACATTTTTGGGAGAGAAGAAAACCCTAGCAGCCACTTACGAGCCCACTCTCTCCGGAGCAAGGCGTGTTCAAGGAATATAGTAGAAAATTACTGGTCGTCTTCAAGAGCTCGTTTTTGTACTTGCAGATTTGGGATAAAAAAAAACAGATCTTGCAAGTATAATCCTAATCACATAATTAGGGATTACAAGATTTGATTATTTTTTTTCTGTATGCACTACAACCGGATCTCATTATTTTCTGTTATGCGATAAGAGCATCCGGTATCTAGGATCCAAGAATGATTCATGAGGCACTCCGAACTCGATTAAACACATAACATATCACCATCATTGCTTCCTGAGTCTCATTCCACTACATTTTCTGATTTTGACGAATCCCACTGATTTTCCGCATTCCCTTTCTTCCACTTCGAACATTCTAGTCTTATGTGCCTAATTTTACTGCACTTAAAATATTTTACGTCCTTCCTCTTCCTGGACTACAACCGAGATCGGCTTCGAGACTTATGTCTGCTACGTTCTTGCTTACTTTGCACTACAAGCCCTTCATGATGTGAAACTTAATCATTGGTAATTTTTCTTTCATAAAAACCAAGAAATGCGCTTGTCACATCTTCCAAATTTAGGCTTTCTTTGCTCCATGTTAGTGTGGTAACCAAATTCTCATACGTGTGAGATAGAGGTAAGGAATTTAATAGCATCAGTGCCTTGTCTTCCTCCTCGAATTTACATCAACACGCATCAAATCATTCATAATCTGATTGATTGCATTGAATTTTTCGTTCAAATCTGAACCTTCCACCATCTTAAGCCAATACAACCTTTGTTTAAGAAATAGTTTCTTTAATAAAGACTTAGATATATACAAGATTTTCAATTTACGCCAAAGTACTGCCGGAGAATCCTCATTCGTGACGTGATACAACACGTCATTAGCCAAACATAGTCAGATGGTTGATACTGCGTTTTCCCCCAATTCATTCCAACTTGCTTTATCCATGCTTTCTGGTTGAATTATGTATAAGGCCTTCACCATGCCTTGCTGCACTAAGATATACTTCACCTTTCTCCGCCCAAAACCTAAATTTCTAGTTCCATCAAACTTGACAATGTCAAATTTTGCAGATGAAGATCCAAAGGCCATTACAATAATGTTATGATACCAATTTGTCGTGAAAAATCAAAATTGCATAGCGGAATATATTTGTGTAGGATCAAACACACAATACGGTAAATGATGAATATACAAAACAATTCACAGCCATAACAAGTATATGAAAGCAAGAATAACAAATAACACAAGGAATTACGTGGTTCGGTAATGCCTACATCCACGGGAGCAAACGACAAGGATTGGCTATATTCTTGTCCAAATTACAATGACAATACATCAATCCTCTCAGCTATTACAACCATCTCTCTATAAATACTTTTGATATGATAAATTGGTAGCTTAAAATATATATGATAAATGTATCGAGTGCAAGTTGAATATTGGTATGATTTTGATTAATTTTTATTTTTTAAAAATTATAAGTACATGCATACTAGACACTTGGTGATTGTAAATGAAAAAGTAAAATATGCTTCTAACAAGAGCCTAATTGTAATTTAAAAAAAAAATGAATCTATTATATTTATCGTTAATTTTTATGATATGAATTAGAACTTCTAACTTTTGGTGGGGCCTTTAGACACTGTTTGTTGAATTTGTTTGTCTCTAACAGTAGATAGTCACTGCATCTAAAATGAGTAGTATTGTATATCACGGTCTGTGACCATAACAACCCTATGATGCAGTTAGAGACGAATGTACAACAAGGGATTCGTCTGTATTCTCCTCAACATATTTTTTGTTTGCAAGTGTTTTGTATCTATTTTTTTATTCAAAAGATTTTATTTTATTTTATTAGATTTTAATAAGTATAAGAGCATTTTAAGAACTTTAAAAAAGTGGATAAAATGATGAAGATATTTTTTTAGTACTACTAAAATATGTTAGTTTTGTTTGATTTTCTTGAGTAAATACGGAATACTTTAGGAGTATTTTAAGGATTTAAGAAAAATATGAAAAGAAGAATTTTTTAGGAATATTCTTTTTTAAAATTTTAATTATATAATAAATAATATGGGAATGTAATAAAAATTACACACATATATTAGAATAATTTTTAAAAAATTGTTTATACAAAACATTTGTGTTGTTTCGTCCATCTAGAAGTCGATATTTTCATGATAAATTTAAGAATAACTACTCTTTATATACTGTATATTATGGATTTACCAAATTTTTGCATTGTTGCTTGCTTTATTATAAGAATATACATTTCTTGGTAAATTGTTATATCCTAAACTTCTATTTAGAAGTATAGATTCAAATTTTATTTGAATATGGATAGATTTTGATAAAACTTGATATAATTTTGTGTTATACTTGTTCGAATCTACATTTCTTTTTAAGTTGTGATATTATTAGGGTTTGACAAATATCTAAGAATATGATAGAACACGATCAAAAAGTCGTGAAAGTTTAATAAAAATAAAAGAAATCACTTATACAAAAGCCTATGTTATTCTATTTACGATGGGATTGGAAAAAAAGAAGAATTTATGTTTACATTATATATTGAGAATAGTTATTTGTTGTCCATTACTAGGATTCACAATTTTTTTTTACATTATAATTTGCTTCATGACAATAACTCATTTCTTTTTAAAGTATAAAATTATTTTATTGTAACAATTATATTCTTGAAAAAAAGTTCACATATCAAATGTAAAATTATATTCTCATAAATAAATATTTTGCCAATATTTATGTGTATATTTTACGTGATTTTTTTATATAAATGCCATTCATCGAGTCTCAATAATAGCTTTGAACAATTTTTGTTTTTTAATCGCTGTGTCGAGTTAAGATTCTATGGGCTATTTAAGACTATTTTTTGTCATGTTATTTGTGAGAAATAGGCAATTTAAAACCCATGCCATAAATGTACTCTGCGCAAATTGGATATTGACACGGTTTTGATAAGTATTCATTAATTTATTTTATTTTTAAAATTATAAGTACATGCATATGGATACATGATGACTATATTAATGAAAAAGTACAAAATGCGTCTAACTGGCATCTAGCTGTGATTTTAAGAAAGTAAAATATGAATTTATTTTATTTATTACTTTTTTGTCACATTAATTGGAATGTTCTCCTTTTGGTGGGGCCCTTAGGCACTGTTCGTTGAATTTGTTTGTATTTAATAGTAGGTAGCTCACGACATCTAAAGGAAGTAGTGTTGCATATTAGGACCTGTGACCATCATGAACCCATGTGATATTGTTAAGGAAGAGTGCACAACAAAGAATCCGTCTGTATCATCCTCTTTGTATTTGTTCGTAATTGTTTTCCATCTAATTTTTTTTTTTTTGTATTTTAAAACTTTTATTTATTTTTATTGGATTTTCATAAGTACAAGAGCATTTTAAGGATTTAAAAAAACGTCGTTAAAATAATGAAGATATATATATTTTTTATTATTAATAGAATATTTTAGTTTTATTGGATTTTGATTTTATTAAGTAAATAGAGAGTAATTAAAGAGCATTTTAAGAGTCTAAGAAAAATATTGAAATGAAGAATAATACTTTTATTATTAAGGTTGCATTTTTTTAAATATATTTATTTCAAAATTTTAATAATATAATTGTTGTGATATGGATGGGATAAATATGAAGCACAGTGAAATAAATACAAGAAGTAAATGAACCACAACTAGAAAATGATATACAACAAGAACAACAACAAGATTTACGTGGTTCGGCAAAGCCTACATCCATTGAAGCAATGACACAAGAATTTCTCTAAGGAAATCTCGAAGTATACAATACACTTCTCAAATGATTACTCACACTGTCAATACATGCCCAGAATGATATATATAACAATCCCTTGGTAGTTCCCCCCTAATTACCTAACCACCCCAACGTTCAAATTCAAAATTTGAAAAATTGCTCGTAGCCCAAGCGCAGTCGTCGACGAAGTACAGGGATTTGTCGATGATTCGGGGAAGGGCACTCATTGATGAGAACAAGGCATTCGTTAATGAGCCCATTTTATGCTCTCGGTATCTCCAGAACTCTGAGATTTTTTTACTCTCGAGATCTACTTGTTGACGAGCACAGGACACTTGTTGACAAGTCCTTGCTGTGTTGTCCCTTTATGTTTTTCTTCCTTCTTTATTTTTGAAATCCAAAGTATAAGAGCCACACCATAAACAACAATCTCCACCTTGGCGATTATACACCACATTGGAGAATCCCGAAAAACATATCTAGCTGCTTCACCTTGAACTTGAACCCACTCAATTGGGTTTGTGTACCTTCTATCAATTGGAGATATGGAGTAAGTCCAAGCAATACTTGAACTTCGCAGAAGTAATTTATTTCGTCAAAATATCTACTGCATTTTTAGACGTGTGAACTTTCTCCAACACATGATCACCCGAAGCAATCAATTCCCGAACTCTGTGGAAGCTCACATCAATATGCTTGGTTCTAGCATGGTATATCTGATTCTTCACCAAGTAAATGACACTCTGACTATCATAATGCAGCACCACTTTATTTTACTGTAAACCCAGCTCTCTGACTAAACCGGTAAGGCATAAGGCTTCCTTTACAGCTTTAACAATTGCCATATATTCCGTCTCAGTCTTCGATAATTCTACTAGGGACTATACCATGGATCTCCAACATACCGATCCTCTTACAAGGGAAAATACATATCCCGTTGTAGATCTTCGGTTATCCATATCTCCAGCATAATCATCATCTACAAACCCTGTAATTGATGGAAAACCCTATTTCTTGCCGAACATGATGCCATATCTTGATGTACCCTGAAGTATTTAAATATACATTTGACAGCTTCCCAATGCTGCCTTCCTAGATTAGGGAGAAATTTACTTACCATGCTCACCGCATGAGCCAAATCTAGCCTTGTACATACCATGACATATATTAAACTCCCTACAACACTAGCATAGGGGACCTTTGACATGTCCCGGGTTTTCTCATCCGTACTTGGGCAACCTGCAGAAGAAAACTTAAAATGATTAGCTAAAGGTGTAAACACCGGTCTTGCATCAGCCATGCTAAACCTCTCCAACACCTTTTGTACAAAACCACCCTGAGATAGCCATAATCTTCTACAAACTAAATTTTCTCTTCCCATTTCAATGAACCCCTCCAGCTGTACCATGTAGATTTATTCCTCAAAGTCATAGTAAAGAAACGTCGTCTTCACATCCATTTGTTTCTAATGAAAATCATAATGGGTTGCCAACCCCAACACAATTCTGATAGAAGTGTATTAGACCACTGGAGAAAAGATTTCATCATAATCTATTCTCTTCTTCTGTGAGTATCCTTTTGCCACCAACTGTGCCTTGAATTTCTCTCATTCCTTTTCTGAAATTGCTTCCTTTTTCCTATGTACCCATTTGCAACCTAACGGTCTCTTCCCATTTGGAAGCTCCACTAAATCCCAAGTTTGGTTCTTATGTAATGATTCCATCTCCTCAATCATCGCACCCATCCACTTATCTTTCTTTTGGCGGTGCACTACCTCTTGAAATGTAGTTGGATCGTCTCAACTGGTAAGGATGGCACAAAATACTAGCTCTTCAAATCCATACCTTGGTGGAGGTCTGGTAGTGCATTAGGATCTCTGTATAGGAATATCATTGACTTGTCGGTTTCCCAAGCTCGAGCTCCCCACAACCATAGGACTATGATCATTATTGTTGCCCTAAGATTCCAACTCCACCTGCACAACATGTTCATCACCACCCCAGCCTTCTGGCTCCTATTTCTGATCATCACACTCTTGACTACGCTTTACCATAGACTTCACATTAAAGACTACATCCCTACTGATCACCACCTTGTTTGCCATAGGGTCCCATAGCTTATACCCCTTGACACCCTCTGGATATCCAAAAAAAAAAAATGCAACAACGAGACTTTGGGTTAAGCTTAGACCTTTCCTCACTAGGTGTGTGAACATAGGCTGAACATCCTGAATACCTTCAATCTAGAGTCGTCTATTGCATTTCCCGTCAAAACCTCTTCTACCACTCCACCCTCTAGTGACGTCCTTGGTGATTGGCTTATCAGAAAAAAGGGCATACTCACTGCCTCGACCCATAAGTTCTTCGGTAGCCCTGCATTTAATCTAAGACATTGAGCCCTTTCAGAAAAGGCCTGGTTCATCTGTTCTACCACAAAATTTTATTGAGGTGCCCGACAAACTGTAAAATGTCTCTTGATGCGCTGCTTCACCCAAAACTCCATAAACTAAGAATTAGCGTACTCAGTCCCATTATCTGACCTTAAGTATTTGATTCTCCTCCCTGTCAGGTTTTCCACTTTAGCCTTCCAAATCTTAAACTTGGCAAACGTATCAGATTTGTGAAGCATGAAGTGAATCCAGACCTTTCGTGAGTGATCATCAATAAAACTCACATAATACACATTTCCAGCCTTTGAGGCAACTCTAACCGGGCCCCAAACACCTGAATGCACATAATCAAGAATACCCTTTGTCTTGTGTATAGCTGATTTGAACCTTGCCCTGTTCTATTTTCCAAGAACACAAATCCTACAAAATTCTAGCTGGCATGATTTCAAGCCCTTCAAAAGTTTTCTCTTGTTTAGTTCCTTCATGTCGTGTTCTCCTATATGCCCAAGGCGCATATGCCATAAGACAGTCTTATCTAATTCACCATTTATGGCTATAGCTCGACCTACAATGGTAGTTCCCTGCAATGTGTAGATATTCCCATCCAGCTTCTGTCCTTTCATTACAGTCAGATTCCTTTCTATACCGTCAAAATTCAACCTTTGGACTTGTAATTAAAGCCATTACAATTCGAAGTATCAAGTGATATCAAACTCTTCCTCAACTCTGGTATATGTCTTACATTACACAACGTTCCTACTACACAGTCGAACATTTTTATCTTTACATTTCCTATGCAAATAATCTTGCAAGAAGCATCATTACCCGTAAGAACTGATCCAGGATTCACTAACTAATAAGTGCTGAACCACTCCTTGTTCGAAGTCATATGATGAGAACATGCGGAGTCAAGTATCCATGAGTCCGTTAGATTATTCGACCCCATTGAAATTGATAGAACATCACCATCACTACACGTTGAACCTCCTTCTTGAACAACATTCACAAATTTTGAAGTACCCTCATGTTTCTCCGAATTTTCCTTCTTCCAATCTAGACACTTCGGTTTCACATGCCCCTATTTACCGCATTTATAACACCGGATTTCTTTCTTCTTCTTGGATTAATTTCAGGATTTTTGACTTGATCTATGTTTGGATTTTCCTGTGCCTAGCTTGTTATTACCATTTTCCACAAGTCCTTCTCCTTCATCACATATTTTTAATCTTTGATTAAAATTTAGCAAAGAACTTGTTATCTCTTGACGATCAAGAATTTATTTTCCCCATGTAAGAGTAGTCACAAGATTATCATAGGTATAAGTCAAGGGCAAAGAGTTTAACAACATCAAAGCTTTGTCATCCTCATCAAACTTAACATTAACTCTCATCAAATCACTAATAATTCAATTGAAAGCATTAATATGTTGATCTAAGTTTGATCCTACAACCATCTTAAGCCAATACAAACATTGCTTAAGAAAAAGTTTATTATTGAGAGATTTGGACATGTATCGACTCTCTAACTTTCGCCATATAGCCGCTGGAGAATCCTTCTCCATCACCCGATAGGGTACTTCACTAGCCAAACACAAGCGTATTGTGGAAGCAACCTTTGCTTGCAAATCTCCCCATTTTGCCTCATCCATTCCATCCGATTGAACATCAGGTAATGCCTTTCCCATTCCTTGTTGCACAAGAATGTCTTTCACTCTTCTCTGCCATAAACCAAAGTTCCCAGTTCCATCATATTTGACGATGTCAAGTCTTGTAGAGGATGATCCTAATGCCATAAAAATCTCGCTCTAATACCTGTTTGTTATGATATGGTTGGGATAAATACGAAGCACAGCAGAATAAATACAAGTAAATGAAACACAACCATAAAATTATAAACAAGAAAAACAACAATATAAGATGGCACAAGAATTTCACTAAGGAAATCTCAAAGTACACAATACACTTTTCAAATGATCACTCACTTTGTCAATAGATGCCCAAAATGACATATATTATAGTCCCTCAGAGGTTTTCCCCTAATTACCCAACCAACCCAACATTCAAATTCAAAATTCGAAAAACTGCTCCCAGCCCATGCACACTCGTCGATGAGTACATTGATTTGTCGACGATTCAGATAAGGACACTCATCGACGTGAATAGGGCATTCTTCGACAAGCCCATTTTCTACTCTCGGTATCTCAAGAACACTGAGATTTTTCTGCTCTCGGGATCTACTCGTTGATGAGCACAGGGCCCTCGTGGACGAGTCCCTACTATGTTGCCCCTTTATGCTTTCCTTCCTTCTTTGTTTATGAAATCCAAAGTATAAGAGCTACACCATAACAACAACAACAACAAAACCAAGCCTTAGTCCCACTAAGTGGGGTCGGCTATATGAATCCTTTTCCGCCAATTTATTCGATCATGGACCATTTCTTTTGATAGATTCAAAGACATTAAATCCTTACTCACTATCTCCTCCCAAGTTATTTTAGGTCTACCCCTACCCCTTCTACTGCCCCCCACAGTAACTAAGTCACTCTTCCTCACAAGTGCACTATAAGGCCTACGTTGCAAGTGTCCATACCATCTGAGTTGTCCTTCCCTTATCTTATCTTCTATAGGAGCTACACCTAACTTACCGCGAATATGTTCATTCCTTAATTTATCTTTTAATGTTATACCACTTATCCATCTAAGCATCCTCATCTCGGTAACTTTTACTTTTTGGATATTATGCTTCTTCGTCGCCCAACATTCTGATCCATATAGCATAGCTGGTCTTATAGATATCCTATAAAGGGTATTCTACGATCACATAGAACACTTGAAGAACTTCTTCATTTTACCCAACCTGCTTTAACTCTATGCATTACATCATTTTCAATTTCTCCTTCAGCTTGCATAATAGATCCAAGGTATCGCAATCTACAAGTACTATTTATTTCTTCATCATCAGGTTTAACTTTGTCTCCAATATTCCTCCTATCATTACTAAAATTACATTTCATATATTCTGTTTTATTTCTACTTATCTTAAAGCCTTTGGATTCCAAAGCTTCTCTCTATAATTCTAACTCAGCCTCTACTCTATCCCTAGTTTCATCAATTAATACAATATCATCTGCAAACAACATACACCATGGAACCTCCTTTTGAGTACTCTTAGTCAATTGGTCCATCACTAAAGCAAAAAGATAAGGACTCAAAGCAGATCCTTGATGTACACCTATGGTAATTGGAAATTCTCTAGTTTCTCCATCTATAGTCTTTACACTAGTCATTACTCCATCGTACATATCCTTAATGACATCGGTATACCTACAACATACACCCTTTTTTTCTAAAACCCACCATAAAACTTCCCTAGGTATCCTATCATATGTTTTCTCAAGGTCAATAAATATCATATGCAAGTCCCTTTTCTTTTAACTAAACTTTTCCATTAATCTTCTTAAAAGATAAATAGCTTCTGTGGTAGATCTTCCAGGCATAAAACCAAATTGATTTTCTAAGATCTTCGTTTCTAACCTTAATCTTTGTTCAACTACTCTTTCCCATAGTTTCATCGTATGACTCATAAGTTTAATTCCACGATAGTTATTACAATTTTGAATATCTCCTTTATTTTTATATATAGGTATTAAAGTGCTTTTCCTCCATTCATCTGGCATTTTCTTAGTTTTTACAATTGTATTAAATAAATTAGTTAACCATATAATTCCGTTATCACCCAAGCATTTCCAAACTTCAATTGGGATGTTATCTGGTCCCATAGCTTTCCCATTTTTCATCTTTTTTAGTGCAAACTTAACTTCGTTAACTCTAATTTTTCGAATAAATCTTATATTTTTAGTCTTTTCCTCATTTGACAATTCTAAATTTAAGCCTTCTATTTGGTTTTCATTAAATAACTTACTAAAGTAACTTCGCCATCTTTCTTTAATATCTTCGTCCTTAACCAAGACAATATCATCCTCACTTTTATTACATTTTACATTTCCTAAGTCCTTGTTCTTCCTTTCTCTAGCTTTAGCAAGTTTAAATATATCTCTTTCCCCTTCTTTTGTACCTAATCTATCATACAAACTATTAAATGATCTATATTTAGCTTCACTAATGGCCCTTTTTGCATCTTTTCTTGCCTCCTTATATTTTTCAAAGTTATCGTTGTTTCTACATTTTTGCCACGTTTTATACCAAATTCTTTTTGTCTTTATGATTTTTTGTACATCTTTATCCCACCACCAATTTTCTTTGCTATTTGAGAATCTTCCCCTTGATTCGCCTAAAATCTCTTTTGCTATCTTTTTAATAGAGTTAGCTAATCTATTCCAAAGAGTATTTGAATCTATCCCATCCTCTAAGGTCCAATCCCCATCTTTGATCATTTTATCTTTAAATTTTATTATATTTTCTCCTTTTCGGTTCCACCATCTAGTTCTCCTACACTGGTTTATTTTATCCTTTTTCTTCCATTTTTTACTGCATATATCTAACACTAAGACTCTATGTTGTGTGGTTAGACTTTCACCTGGAATAACTTTACAATCCTTGCATGATACACAATCTACCCTCCTAGTTAAAAAAAAATCTATTTGACTTCTATTTTGTTCACTTTTAAAGGTTATTAAGTGTTCTTCTATCTTCTTAAAGCAAGTATTCATTATACTAAAATCATATGATATAGCAAAGTCTAAGATCATCTCCCCAGACTCATTTTTGTCTCCATATCCATATCCTCTATGTATGATTTCATAATTTTTATTATCTCTTCCAACGTGTCCATTCAGATCTCCTCCTATAAATATTTTCTCAGCCCCTGGTATGCCTTGTATAATACTAATAATAAATAATATGAGAATGTAATAAAAATTACAATGATACTATATTAATTTTTTAAAAGATATTTATGTAAAAGTTTGTGCTGTTTCATCCAACATAGAATCGAAGCAAATATTTTTATGATAAATTTTAAAACAATTATTTCTTATTTATTCTAAGTTATAAATTTATAAAATCTTTACACTGTCATTTGTTTTGTTACAACATTATTCATTTCTCACTAAGCTCTTATGCTCTTAGGTTGTCTTTGAAATATAGATTTTAACACGTTATTTGAATTGTATAAATTTGGAAAAATAGAGATACAATTTTGTACTGTATTTTGCATGGAATCTACATTTCTTAATAAGTAGTCATATTCTCAGGTTTGCAAAATATATAAGAATATGATGGAATAAAATAAAAATTTAATGAAAATTTTATACAAATTCAATAATTTAAAACAAAGCCACTTATACAAAAGTTTATGTTATTTTGGCCAACTTGGAATAGGGAAAAAAAGTATAAGATTCTACATTTAAATTTTGAAATTGAGAATAGTTATTTTTTTTATCTATTCTTAGTTATAAACTCACAAAAAATTTTACATTGTGTTAGCCATAGTGGCAACATGATCCTATTTGTCGTATTTTGATGATTACAACGCATTAGTGGTTCTAAGTTACTTACTTTTGAATATCAAGTTATGATAGGTGTAAGTGGCAAAATCATGAAGATACAGGTTAAATTGTAAAGATCAAAGTGGACACTGTTGACTTTATAGGTCATATCCCAATTTAATAATGATAAATATCTTGGTATCTTACCGGTGCCTTGAGTTTGTAAATAAGGCCATACTTTACACGCAAGGGTGAGGACACAGTGGAGGCGATAAAGAACTTAATGCTCACATCATATGGTGGCATTTGGAGAAGCAAAGGAAATGAAGACCAAATAATTTTGAAATTGTATTTGCTGTTTAAATCATTTGCGTTTGCAATAATTATGATTGGTAATAATTAATGCATCACATGCATGATAGGTTAAATAAGCTCAAGAGACCATGGATTGACTCATAGGAACTAATACACTTAAGATAAAATGTCACAACTTACTCACATAGGGTTGAAAAGGTTCAAGGGCCAAAATGGATTTAACAAAGACTTCAGTCGACTAACGCCAGATTTTTTGGGCTTAATTTAAAAGGTTAGGATTTAGATTGATAGTAGGTCCCCATAAACACTTCATGAAAAATCCCCTATAAATTAAAAGTTATACCTAAGTGAACAGAGGTGACTTCTAATAAAAATAAATACCAAAAATGAACTTTGAAAGGGCTTCGGTCGACCAAAAAAGTCTAGTTATACTAAGCTGGGTCGACCGAACCTTTGTTGGCAGAAATAATAGCCATGGTCAACCAAACGGTGGCAATATAAATGCAACGGTCGACCGAATGGTCAAAGAAGTCAACAATTTGACTTTGCCTGATCGAGCCTTCAACTTTTGAACGTAGTGTCCTCGGTCGACTAAATCACCACGTGTCTGACACCTCAACTGTTTGTCCGACCAAATGCGTAGTTCATTTTTGCTACGGTCGACCGAACTTACATGAGTAGTCGACTGTATTTGACTTGGTCAACCGAACCCACGAAGGGGTTCAAAATCGCCCAATGACAGTCGACCATATTCTCAGTTAAAAATCTCCACGATCGACCGACCCTCTTAAAGTGGTTGATCGAACCCTTAATACGGTCGATCGAACCTCTCAGGTTGCTCAATTTTTACCGAAGTTAAACAAAGGTTATTTTTTATTAATCATACTTAAACCTTTTTTTAAAATGCCGAATGAGTCCGTAACAGCCATATTTTTTGGAGTGTCTATATATACTCCCTCATTTGGTTTGATTAGCACCGATTAGCAAACATCATTAGCAAAATATTCTCTAAATTTTCAAATACTCATTTTTCACGTACAAGCTTACTACTTCTATTCTTACTCATCCTCATTGTTAAAATCATTTAGTAAGAGTGTTTTAGAGATCATATTATAAGCTTACACTCTCATTGTTTGTATTTGATTGAGATTTATTTTTATTGAGAGTAAGCTTTAAGTTTTCCCTTGTGATTTAATTGATAAGTCTTCTTTGAGAAAACTCTCTAGGGCTTGTGAGTCTTACATTTTTGTTGCAAGATTCAAGAGCTTGCCTTGTGCTTTTAGGAAATTATTTTTGACAAGCTAGAAATCCAAATATCTCTTATACTCACTACTTGATAAAATATTTTTTAGATATTTATTTATGGTATTAAAATCTTTGAAACTATTTTTGTGAGTGATATATATGTATGTATATTGTTTCAATGAATCTATCATAACTCACTCTCACACATTACTTGCTATAGTGACATTATCTTGAGAGTAGTTGTATTAATCTTCATTGAGCTTATAAATCCTGTCATATTGAAGTGCATTGGTTATATTGGTACATACTTGCTTATTGGAGAAGCATTGATATTGTACACAAAAATTGTATTGCTTATCTGTTGTATTCCAAGCATGGCCTGAGGGAGTGTTGATCTAACCCATAAGGATTAGTTGTAAAAGTTGGGGTCGGCCTTGTCAATCTGACCTGGGGTTTTCATCGCTCCATAAGAAGAGTTGGTTGTAACCGGTGTCGCTCCACCCGGTAAGCGAGCATTAGCGGAATCCTCTTGCCTGAGAGCTAGAGGTGAAGACGTAGACAATATTGGCCGAACCCCAATATCATATTGTGTGTTCCCTTATCTTCGCACTTTAATTTCCATACATGTATGGTACTATTTATTGTCTTGATTATTTTATGTACATGCTTTGAATGGTTGTGAAGTATTGAGTCTACTATAAATATTTTATTTATCGGCTCAATTTTATATTGATGGGTAATTGGCATATGTTTAGAAAGACCCTAGGTTGCGGTATACTGCTTGTGGATTTGAACATAACCTAGAAATTATTTTTGAAATTCCTATCCCCCCCCCCTCTTGGGAATACACCAAAGTCAACATACACTCAAGTTGAAGATCTCAAGCACATCAAATGGATCAAGTGTGAATTCATATGTATGGGGAGTGTTTGAGGTAGAATTGTTTTAACTATTTTAGCATAGTTTCATGCAAGCTTATTGAGCAAGAGTTAAGCAATTTGCATATGCATACAAGTCGATATAGTATAATAGGATATCATTTATCGTTTGAATGAAAAATATGTTTTTCATAGTTTCATACTTAAAATTTTTTAAAGGCAAAATCATGATTTATATGATAATATCTTATAGTCAATTTTGCTTATAATGGGACAAGGTTTAAATAATCTAAGTATCGTGCACTTTAATATATTTGGTCTCAGTTGGGTTAAGATTATTTTTATGTACCTAAGATAGAAGAAAAATCAAGGGTTTGAAGAAATAGAGAAAACCTTCAACGGTTTTCCACAGTTACATCAACGGTTTCATATAGAAGCTAATTAGAAAAATGGCTTGAAGGAAACCGTCCACGGTATGAGGAAATAGTTGACGATTTTGTAGAAACCGTCCACGATTTTGTGGAAACCGTCCATGGCTTTGTGAAACCGTCAACGGTTTGTGTTAGAATTCAAAACCCAACGGCTAGAAACTGCTAGTTTTCAAAATATAAAATTGTTTTATTATATCCAACAGCTATAAACAGCTAATACACAAATTTTCCCATAAATACAAGGTTTATAACTTGTTCTAGCATGAATTTTTAGTTTGTCACATTTAGTGATCATCATCTTCAAGCACATTACATTTTAGTTCATAAATCTATATCTCACTATCTCTCCTGCTCTCTAATCTTGTATGTGATTCATTACTTGAGATATTAGTCTAAGGATTTGTTAGTGATTGATATCAGCTCATTCAAGGAGCATTGTCTACTGCATTATCTTCTTATATATCTTCTTCAAATTGTAAGGGCTCTTGGTGAACCTAGATTGAAGGCTTGTAAGGGTTCTTTGTGAACCTAGCTTGAAGGCTTTTTGTGAGCAAGAAGGGATTTTTTTCATTGGTGAGGCTCTTTATAAGTAAGAAGGGATTTGTTCCCTTGGTGCGGCTCTTAGTGAGCAAGAAGGTGTTGTGAAAAACCCAAATTGCACAGCGGACTATATTTGTGTAGGATCAAACACACAATGTAGTAAATGATGAATACATAGAATAATCCATAACCACGACAAGCATATGAAAGCAAGAACAACAAATAATACAAGGAATTACATGGTTTGGTAATGTCTACATCCACAGGAGGAAATGACAAGGATTCACTATCTTTTTGTCTAAATCACAAGAACATACAATACATCAATCCTCTCAACAATTACAACCATCTCTTTACAAATACATATGATATGACATATAAATAGAGTTCTTAGAGGTTTTCCCTCTAAACCCCAACCATATTAATGTCACTCCACTATAACCTATCAGCCTCTTCCTCAATTAGAAGCCTCACCAAATCCCACACCCGATTCTTAAGCAATAACATCATCACTTCCACCATAGCACTTATCCATATATTTTCCCTTTTTCGTGCACTACAACTTGAAAAATAGAAGGAACCTTGTTCCGTGTAGTAATGAATGAATAAAACACCCAAATGTCAAATTTATACTTGAGTGGTGGTCTGATAGTATACTTGGGCCCACTGTGATCCTTTTGGTCTCCCGAGCTGAAACTCCCTACAATTTGAACAATGTCATTTTTTCCTTGAGTGTGTTACTCCACCTGCATCACATGCCTATTTATATTGTGATACTCTTGACCCGAGATAGAACTCCTTGCATTTCTGCCCTGAGTATCTAACTCGACTATAATTACATGTTTGTTGTTGCCGCAGTTTTCTAAAATTTGTTTCTCTTCCTTTACCCGAGTACGTTGCCTCATGGCTTTATCACCAAAAGTCACGTCCTCGATCACCCATTTGTTGGCCACATGATCACCCAGTTTACACCTACCTTTTTTATACCTCAGAAAAATGTATTGCGTGAACATAACACCAAGCCTAGATCCTCTATTACTAGAATAGTGCACCTGTGGATATCCATCAAACTAGAGTTATCTACTGCAAACCTTGCCCACAATTCACTTGCAAATCTCCCATCTAATGATACATTTGGCAATCAGTTAAATGAGAAACACTCCATACTCACTAGTTTCACTAATAAGTTCTATATAAGCCTTGCATGTAACCTGCCCTGCTCATAAAATTGCTTGAACGAAACCAGCGTACTTAGTCCTATTGTATGATCTGAGGACCTCTCTTCTAGTTTGATTCTCCATATTAACCACAAGTTAAACTTGGTAAACACCTCAGGCTTGTATAAAATGAGATAAACTAAGACCTTTCGTGATAAACCCACGAAATACATTTGTCTACCCTCACCGGTCACCAAACATTTTAACACATGTAGTCAACCATATGCCCTATACACATATGCCACGGAACATCTGACTCAAATTCTACAGCAGCAGCACCACCTACAACTGTGATACCTTGCAGTGTATAGATATTTCCTGATACCTTTTCTCCTTTCATCACTATCGAGTCGCCTTCACACACTTTCATTTTCCCACTTTGAGACTTGTAACTATATCCGTTACAATCAAAAGTGCCCAATGAAATTACACTCTTACTTAGACCCAGTAGATGCCTTACATGACATAAGGTTCTTAGAACACCATTATATATTTAGATTTTGACATTTCCACTACCAATTATTTTGCATGAAATATCATTTCCCCTCAAAACACAACCACTATTAACTGACCTATAGGTGTTGAACCATTTTCTATTTGCTGATATGTGATAAGAGCATCCGGTATCTAGGATCCAAGATGCTAGGGATTTATACTGAAAGACATGCTTTATGTAATAGGTTTTCGTATTTATTAATAACTTCAGTTATTCCATTTTAATGAGTATCTTTGTGAGCAATGTTTTCCTGACATTATTTATTTAATGATTATGCATGTGTGTCTTTTATTCTTTATAGTAGGTGATCTAGTGTGTAGAGTATGACTTATACATTGAAGATTAGATCATGAGTTCTAATAGAATATAAGTTTATTGTTCATAGTCTTAAATAAAATTGGACATACCATTGGTAGGACTGTATCATAAGGTTTTAATAGGTCTGTCTTGACTATTGGGAATGACATAGTTCCAACTCCTTGGGCTAGTACACTTTTTGTGTATTGAACATGGCCGTCTTTAGGTAATTGTTTTTATAATGACTATATAAAACAATCAATACCTCATGGTTGTTATAAGTGCTTATGCACTTAATCCTGATATGAATATTGGACACGTGCATATAGTGTTTATTACTTTGATTCATAAAAAAAGTGACATTATTTATGGGACAAAATACTTAATAAGTTGGGCGATGATATTATGTGTATGGTGAACATTAATTATTGATGGAATCCACATCCTAGTATTGGGGTTGATGATACCCCTTTGAGGAAGCTTATAAGTTTTGATTGTGTCAAACCCTTTAGGTGGATTTTGAATCTGGCGCATCAAATAAGTTAAGTGGAAGGTTTAAGGGAATTAATATGTCAATTAATTAAATTGTAAGTAATTTAAATTAATAGAAGGGTTTCTATAATCTTTACATGGGGAGATAAATAAGCATTTAATAATAGCAGTTCGAAACTTAATTTTGAATACGACAGGGAGTGCAATTATAATTCTTTAGTGGTATGAATTAAAATTAAAAAAATTAAGGATAAATTCGGGTCGAATTAGGAATTCTATTACCTGGGAAGCCCTTGTCATATTTGCCCAAAGGTCCTTGCATTAGCCTATATGCACGAGTTCCATTCAGCAACTTAGAGAGACGAAAAAACTCTCATAGAGGTAGACATTTTTGGGAGAGAAGAAAACCCTAGCAGCCGCTTATGAGCCCACTCTCTCCGGAGCAAGGCGTGTTCAAGGAATATAGAAGAAAATTCCTGGTCGTCTTCAAGAGCTCGTTTTTGTACTTGCAGATTTGGGATAAAAAAAAAATAGATCTTGCAAGTATAATCCTAATCACATAATTAGGGATTACATGATTTGATTATTTTTTTTTCTATATGAACTACAACCAGATCTGATTATTTGCCATTATGTGATAAGGGCATCCGATATCTAGGATCCAAGAATCATTCGTGAGGCACTCCGAACCCGATTAAACACATAACATATCACCATCATTGCTTCTTGAATCTCCTTCCACTACATTTTCTGATTTTGACGAATCCCGCTGATTTTCCGCATTCCCTTTCTTCCACTTCAAACATTCTAGTCTTATGTGCCTAATTTTACTGCACTTAAAATAATTTATGTCCTTCCTCTTCCTGGACTACAACCGAGATCCACTTCGAGACTTACGTATGCTATGTTCTTGGTTACTTTTCACTACAAGCCCTTTATGATGTGAAACTTAATCATTGGTAATTTTTATTTCATAAAAACTAAGAAATGCGCTTGTCACATCTTCTAAATTTAGGCTTTCTTTGCTCCATGTCAATGTGGTAACCAAATTCTCATACGTGTGAGATAGAGGTAGGGAATTTAATAGCATCAGTGCCTTGTCTTCCTCCTCGAATTTTACATCAACACGCATCAAATCATTCATAATCTGATTGATTGCATTGAATTGTTCGTTCAAATCTAAACCTTCCGCCATCTTAAGCCAATACAACCTTTGTTTAAGAAATAGTTTCTTCAATAAAGACTTAGATATATACAAGATTTCCAATTTACGCCAAACTACTGCCGGAGAATCCTTATTCCGTGATGTGATACAACACGTCATTAGCCAAACATAGTCAGATGGTTGATATTGCGTTTGCCCCCAATTCATTCCAATTTGCTTTATCCATGCTTTCTGGTTGAATTCCGTATAAGGCCTTCACCATGCCTTGCTGCACTAAGATATCCTTCACATTTCTTCGCCCAAAACCTAAATTTCTAGTTCCATCAAACTTGGCAACGTCAAATTTAACAGATGAAGATCCAAAGGCCATTACAACAATGTTTTGATACCAATTTGTCGTGAAAAACCAAAATTGCACAGTGGAATATATTTGTGTAGGATAAACACACAATGCGGTAAATGATGAATATACAAAACAATTCACAGCCATAACAAGTATATGAAAGCAAGAATAACAAATAACACACGGAATTATGTGGTTCGGTAATGCCTACATCCACGGGAGCAAACGACAAGGATTCACTATCTTCTTTTCCAAATTACAATAACAATACATCGATCCTCTCAACTATTACAACCATCTCTCTATAAATACTTCTGATATGATAAATTGGTAGCTTATATATATGATAAATGTATCGAGTGCAAGTTGAATATTGGTATGATTTTGATTAATTTTTATTTTTTAAAAATTATAAGTACATGCATACTAGACACTTGGTGATTGTAAATGAAAAAGTAAAATATGCTTCTAACAAGAGCCTAATTGTAATTTAAAAAAAAATGAATCTATTATATTTATTGTTAATTTTTATGATATGAATTAGAACTTCTAACTTTTGGTGGGGCCTTAAGACACTGTTTGTTGAATTTGTTTGTCTCTAACAGTAGATAGTCACTGCATCTAAAATGAGTAGTATTGTATATCACGGTCTGTAACCATAACAACCCTATGATGCAGTTAGAGACGAATGTACAACAAGGGATTCGTCTGTATTCTCCTCAACATATTTTTTGTTTGCAAGTGTTTTGTATCTATTTTTTTATTCAAAAGATTTTATTTTATTTTATTAGATTTTAATAAGTATAAGAGCATTTTAAGAACTTTAAAAAAGTGGATAAAATGATGAAGATATTTTTTTAGTACTACTAAAATATGTTAGTTTTGTTTGATTTTCTTGAGTAAATACGGAATAATTTAGGAGTATTTTAAGGATTTAAGAAAAATATGCAAAGAAGAATTTTTTAGGAATATTCTTTTTTAAAATTTTAATTATATAATAAATAATATGGGAATGTAATAGAAATTACACACATATATTAGAATAATTTTTAAAAAATTGTTTATACAAAACATTTGTGTTGTTTCGTCCATCTAGAAGTCGATATTTTCATGATAAATTTAAGAATAACTACTCTTTATATATTGTATATTATGGATTTACCAAATTTTTGCATTGTTGCTTGCTTTATTATAACAATATACATTTCTTGGTAAGTTGTTATATCCTAAACTTCTATTTAGAAGTATAGATTCAAATTTTTTTTGAATATGGATAGATTTTGATAAAACTTGATATAATTTTGTGTTATACTTGTTCGAATCTACATTTCTTTTTAAGTTGTGATATTATTAGGGTTTGACAAATATCTAAGAATATGATAGAACACGATCAAAAACTCGTGAAAGTTTAGTAAAAATAAAAGAAATCACTTATACAAAAGCCTATGTTATTCTATTTACGATGGGATTGGAAAAAAAGAAGAATTTATATTTACATTATATATTGAGAATAGTTATTTTGTTGTCCATTACTAGGATCCACAATTTTTTTTTACATTATAATTTGCTTCATGACAATAACTCATTTCTTTTTAAAGTATACAATTATTTTATTGTAACAATTATATTCTTAGAAAAAAGTTCACATATCAAATGTAAAATTATATTCTTAAAAATAAATATTTTGCCAATATTTATGTCTATATTTTTCGTGATTTTTTATATAAATTATCGTTCATCGAGTCTCAATAATAGCTTTGAACAATTTGAGTTTTTTAATCGTTGTGTCCAGTTAAGATTCTATGGGCTATTTAAGACTATTTTTTGTCGTGTTATTAGTGGAAAATAGGCAATTTAAAACCCATGCCATAAATGTACTTTGCGCAAATTGGATATTGACACGGTTTTGATAAGTATTCATTAATTTATTTTATTTTTAAAATTATAAGTACATGCATATGGATACATGATGACTATATAAATGCTGTGATTTTAAGAAAGTAAAATATGAATTTATTTTATTTATTACTTTTTTGCCACATTAATTGGAATGTCCTTCTTTTGGTGGGGCCCTTAGGCACTATTTGTTGAAATTGTTTGTCTCTAATAGTAGGTAGCTCACGACATCTAAAGAGAGTAGTGTTGCATATCTGGACCTGTGACCATCATAAACCCATGTGATATTGTTAAGGAAGAGTGCACAACAAAGAATCTGTCTGTATCATCCTCTTTGCATTTGTTCATAATTGTTTTTCATCTATTTTTTTTTGTATTTTAAAGTTTTTATTTATTTTATTGGATTTTCATATGTATAAGAGCATTTTAAGGATTTAAAAGTAAGTGGTTAAAATAATGAAGATATTTTTTATTATTATTAATAGAATATGTTAGTTTTATTGGATTTTTATTTTATTAAGTAAATAGAGAATAATTAAAGAGCATTTTAAGAGTCTAAGAAAAATATCAAAATGAAGAATAATATTTTTATTATTAAGATTGCATTTTTTTTTAAATATACTTATTTCAAAATTTTAATAATATAATGGTTGTGATATGGATGGGATAAATACGAAACACAGCGGAATAAGTATAACAAGTAAATGAAACACAACCATAAAATGATAAACAACAAGAACAACAACAAGATTTACGTGGTTCGACAAAGCCTACATCCACGGAAGATATGACACAAGAATTTCATTAAGGAAATCTCAAAGTACACAATAAGCTTCTCAAATAATCGCTCACTTTGTTAATACATGCCTATAATGACATATATAACAGTCCCTCAGAGGTTTCCCCCTAATTATCTAACCACCCCAACGTTCAAATTCAAAATTCAAAAAATTGCTCGAAGCCCAGGCACACTCGTCGACGAGTACAGGGATTTGTCGACGATTCAGGGAAGGACACTCATTGACGAGGACAAGGCATTCGTTGATGAGCCTATTTTTTTCTCTCGGTATCTCCAGAACTCTGAGATTTTTCTACTCTTGAGATCTACTTATTGACGAGCACAGGACACTCGTTGATGAGTCCCTGCTGTGTTGCCCTTTTATGTTTTTTTCCCATTCTTTATTTATTAAATCCAATGTATAAGAGCCCCACCATAAACAACTGTTGGCCTAACTAGGCTTTTCAATCTTGTTTTGATGATAATAAAATGAATGATGTTTAATATGTGGTGTTGAGTAATGTGTTTTTAGGTAAAATGACTTTCAAGGTTGATAAACTAAACGCTCAATCCTAATCTAGTGGAAGCTCTTCAGAATATTAAAGGCAATGGACGACAAATGAAGAAGTTAAGGGCAAGCAAACTCAAAGTCAAAAGTGAACCTTAAGAGGCTGAAGAAGGCTAAAGGACCTATTGATTTAAGGAGATCATAATTAGAAGGACTGTTGTAAGTACTTCTAAACCAAATGCCATTTAGATATATGAAACTCTCATAAATCAAAAGAAACTAAGAAACACCTTGTTAAAAGAGCTTAAAATATATTTTTAAAACCAAAGCAATAAAGGTTTTAAAGAAAGGAAAGTTTTCAAAAATAAAAAGAAGTTAGGCACCTGACAGACGATTGTCTGTCTATGGAGAGACGACTAGAAAAATTTAAGTGTTTTAAACTAAAGACAGTGTCCTAGCAGACGACTGTCAATGTTTTGGATTTAAAATTTAACCATGACAGACGACTGTCTATATTTTGGAAAATGACTGCCAGCATTCTAAGTTTCAGATTTAACCATGGTAGACGACTGCCACGCGGAGCAAATTTCAGATCTCAAACAGGAAGTTCTTTTTTAAAATTTTGAATTTTAAAATTAAGTCAACAATTCTTTTTCAAATATTACCTAACTTAAATGGGATATTGATATTTGAAAAAGCATATAAATACCTCCTTGGGTAATGAAAAATTTTGAATTTTAAAATTAAGTCAACAATTCTTTTTCAAATATTACTTAACTTGATGCGGATATTGATATTTGAAAAAGCATATAAATACCTCATTAGGTAATGAAAATTTTTGAATTTTAAAATTAAGTCAACTAATTTTTTTTTTCAAATATTACCTAACTTGATGGAGACATTGATCTTTGAAAAATCATATAAATACCTCATTGGGTAATGAAAAATTTTGAAATTCAAAATTAAGTCAACATTTTTTTCAAATATTACCTAACTTAATGGGGACATTGATCTTTGAAAAAACCTATAAATACCACCTTAGGTAATGAAAAATATACATAAGATAGAATACAAAAGAAGAGAGATTAATAAGTCTTTTGCTGAAACTCTTCTTGTGCTGAAATTCTCCTTGAGCTCCATCTGCCCACATCATTTTGTTGGAGAGAAAGGAATTCTCCTTGAGTTCAGTTTGCTCACATATTTTCTTGGAGAGGAATTCTACCATTTTGGTAGATTGAAAATATCAAAACTTGGTTTCGGGTTGCAATTCAATTTTTTTTAAGAACCATCGTTGACTTCTAAAACTTTAGAGCTTCATATATTCTATTTTGCTTTGGTTTTTATAAGTACAATTTAGATCTCAATTTGTACAACCTGCTCTAAATTTTGAGAGTATTTTTTATGCGCAGATTTATTTTCCATCTTATTGTACTTTGAATGGTTCAAAGGATTGATTGGATCGTTAGACCAAGCATAGGTTGGTGCTTGGAGAGGTTTTTCTCTTCCTGAAAAAAAAGGGTAAATTGTGTAAGGTTTTTTGTTCCACCCAGAAGGAACAAGATTTAGTTAACTCCTTAGGTGGTTGACCTAAGGCGAGGACGTAGGCTGGGGTAAGCCAAACCTCATAAAAAGTGGTGGTGTTATTCTCTTCTCCTTACTCTCCTTTTAATTTCAGCAACAATATAACTTGCGTGAATGTTTTAATACTTGAAATCATAAAGTAATACCTATTAGAATTTAAGTAAACCCAAAAGGCCTAATTTGTTCTTGGGCTTGTGGAAACCAAAAGGGAGTACGTTAGTTAATCGATCCCTTGCGAAAATCGAAAGGAAGTACGTTGATTGGTTAACACCCAAAACTTGTTAGCTGAAGGTTTAATTAAGTTCTGATATTGAAAAGGTGTTTGGTTGTCATTGCAATATTCAAATTCATAAATCAATAAAAAGAATTGAACATTCATTTGCAGGACCTTTAAATATTTCGAATTGATTTCTTGTCTTGTGGTTGTTGTATGTGAATGGTAAATTAATTGATTGTGTTTATTGATTGTGAATTGATTAAAAGAAAATAGGAGTTAGTGTGTATTGCCTAATTAACAAAAAATACGAGAAAACCTTAAGAGATTGTAAAAAGAGACAAGAGCTTATAAAGAGGATCAAAGAAATTTTTAATAAACCCAATTCACCCCCCCTTTTGGAACTACACCTTAGGTTTCAACAACAATCTCCACCTTGGCGATTATATGTCCCTTAGGAGAATCCCGAAAAACATATCTAATTGCTCCACCTTGAACTTGAACCGCTTGGTTGGGTTTGTCTCCCTTCTATCAATTGGAGTTATAGAGTAAGTCCAAGCAATGCTTGAGTTTCTCAAAAGTAACTGATTTCATCAGAATATCCGCTGCATTTTTAGACGTGTGAACTTTCACCAACACAAGCTCACTCAAAGCAATCAATTCCCGAACTCTGTGGAACTTTACATCAGTATGCTTGGTTTTAACATGGTATATCTAATTCTTCGCCAAGTAAATGACACTCTGACTATCACAATGCAGCACCACTCCATCTTACTATAACCCCAGCTCTCTGACTAAACTGGTAAGTCATAAGGCTTCCTTTGCAGCTTCGACAACTGCCATATATTCTACCCCTGTCACGGATAATGCTACCAGAGACTGTACCATGGATCTCTAACATACCCGTCCTCTTACAAGGGTAAATACATATCCAGTTGTAGACCTTTTGTCATCTATATCTCTAACATAATCAGCATCTACAGACCCCATAATTGAAGGACAACCTTGTTGTTTACTGAACATGATGTCATGTCCTGATGTACCCCGAAGTATCTAAGTATCCATTTGATGACTTCTCAATGCTACCTTCCTAGATTAGAGAGAAACTTACTTACCCCGCTCATCGCATGAGTCAAATCTAGCCTTGTACACACCATGACATACATTAAACTCCCCATAGCACTAGCATAGGGGACCTTTGACATGTCTCGAATTTCCTCATTCGTACTTGGGCAACGTGCAATAGACAACTTAAAATGATTTGCTAAAGGTGTACATATTGGTCTTACATCAGCCATGCTAAACCTCTCTAACACCTTCTGTACATAACCGCTCTGAGATAGACATAACTCCCTACAGTTCTGTCATGGTGAATCTCCATCCCAATTATTTTCTTGGCCAGGCCAAGATCCTTCATGTTAAATACCTTATAGAATATGTCCTTTAACTAATTCACCTTAATTAAATCTTCAATATATCATCAAGATACAATAACAAGAAAATAAGAGAACCATCCTTGAGTTTGTTCACATATACGCAGCAGTCATACTCACACCTCTTGTAGCCAATCTTGATCATGCAAGAATCAAATCATTTATACCATTGCCTTGGAGACTGTTTCAGCCCATAAAGAGATTTCTTCAACCTACAAACTAAATTTTCTTTTCCTGGTTCAATGAACCTCTCTGGATGTACTATGTAGATTTGCTCCTCCAAGTCACCGTGAAGAAACACCATCTTCACATCCATTTGTTCCAAATGAAAATCATAATGGGCTACCAACCCCAACATAATTCTTATAGAAGTGTATTAGACGACTGGAGAAAAGATCTTATCATAATCTATCCCCTTCTTCTGTGAGTATCCTTTTACCACCAACCGTGCCTTGAATTTCTCTCCTTCATTTTCTGAAATTGCTTCCTTTTTCCTATGTACCCATTTGCAACCTAATGGTTCTTCCCATTTGGAAGCTCCACCAAATTCCAAGTTTGGTTCCTATGTAATGATTCCATCTCCTCAATCATCGCACCCATTCACTTATCTTTCTCTTGGCGGTGCACTACCTCTTGAAATGTAGTTGGATAGTTTCAACTAGTAAGGATGGCATAAGATACTAACTCTTCAAATCCATACCTTGGTGGAGATCTGATAGTGCATCAGGATCTCCATATGGGAATATCGTCGACTTGCCGATTTCCTAAGCTAGAGCTCCTTGCAACCATAGGACTATGATCATTGATGTTGCCCTCAGCTTCCAACTCCACCTACACAACCTAGTCATCACTACCCCAGCCTTCTAGCTTCTGTTTCTGATCATCACACTCTTGAGTACGCTTTACCATAGCCATCACATTAAAGACTACATCCCTACTGATCACCACCTTGTTTGCCATAGGGTCCCATAACTTTTACCCCTTGACACCCTCTGGATATCCCAAAAAAAATGCAACAACGAGACTATTGGTTAAGCTTAGACCTCTCCTCACTGGATACGTGAACATAGATTGGACACCCAGATACCTTCAATCCAAAGTCGTCTACTACATTTTCCATTGAAACCTCTTCTGCCACTCTACCCTCTAGTGACGCCATTGGTGATCGGTTTATCAGAAAACATGTCATACGCACTGCCTTGGCCCAAAAGTTCTTCGGTAGCTTTGTGTTTAATCTGAGACATCGAGCCCTTTAAGAAAAGGTCCGGTTCATCCGTTCTTCCACACCATTTTGTTGAGGTGTTCGGCAAACTGTAAAGTGTCTCTTGATGCCCTGCTCCGCACAAAACTCCATAAACTGAGAATCAGCATAATTGGTCCCATTATCCAACCTTAATTATTTGATTCTCCTCCCTGTTAGGTTTTCCACTTCTGCCATACAAATCTTAAACTTGGAAAGCGTATCTGATTTGTGAAGCATGAAGTGAATCCGAACCTTTCATGAGTAATCATCAATAAAACTCACATAATACACATTTCCACCCTTTGATGCAACTCTAACCAGGCTTTAAACATCTGAATGCACATAATCAAGAATACCCTTTGTCTTGTGTATAGCTGATCTGAACCTTGCCCTGTTCTGTTTTCCAAGAACAAAAATCCTATAAAATTCTAGCTGACATGATTAAGCCCTTCAAAAGATTCCTTTTGTGTAGTTCCTTCATGTTGTGTTCCCCCATATGCCCAAGGCGCATATGCCACAAGACAGTCTTATCTGATTCAATATTTATGGCTGTAGCTCCACCTACAATGTTAGTTCCCTGTAGTATGTAGATATTCCCATCCAGTTTCTGCCCTTTCATTACAGTCAGATTTCCTTTCCATACCGTCAAAACTCCACCTTTGGACTTGTAATTAAAGCCATTACAAGTGATATCAAACTCTTCCTCAACCCTGGTATATGTCTTACATTACATAGTGTTCGTACAACACCATCGAATATTTTTATCTTTACATTGCCTATGCTAATAATCTTGCAAGAAGCATCATTACCCATAAGAACTGATCCAAGATTCACTAACCTATAAGTGTTGAACCACTCCTTGTTCAGAGTCATATGATAAGAACATGCCGAGTCAAGTATCCAGGAGTCCGTTAGATTATCCGTCCCCGCTGAAACTGATAGAACATCACCATCACTACACACTGAATCTCCTTCTTGAACAACATTCATAGATTTTGAAGTACTCTCATGTTTTCTGAGAATTTCCCTTCTTCCAATCTAGACACTCCGGTTTCACATGGCCCTTTTTGCCGCATTTATAACACCGAATTTCTTTCTTCTTCTTGGATTAATTTCGAGATTTCTGACTTGATCCATGTCTGGAATTTCCTTTGCCTTGCTCGTTATTACCCTTTACCACAAGTCCTTCTCCTTAATCACATATTTTCAATATTTGATGAAAATTTAGCAAAACACTTGTTACCTCTTCAAGATCAAGTGTTTCTTTTCCCCATGTAAGAGTAGTCACAAGATTTGCATAAGTTTGAGTTGAGGACAAAGAGTTTAACAACATCAAAGTTTTGTCATCCTCATCAAACTTAACATCAACTCTCATCAAATCACTAATAATTTGATTGAAAGCATTAATATGTTGATCTAAGTTTAATTCTTCAACCATCTTAAGACAATACAAACATTGCTTAATTAAAAGTTTATTATTGAGAGATTTGGACATGTACCAGCTCTCTAACTTTTTTCATATAGCTGCTGGAGAATCCTCATCCATCACTCGATAGAGTACTTCTTCGGCCAAACACAAGCGTATTGTAGAAGCGGCCTTTGCTTGTAAATCTCCCCATGTTGCCTTATCCATACCATCCGAATTAATACCAAGTAATGCCTTTCCCATTCCTTGTTATAAAAGAATGTCTTTCACTCTTCTTTGCCATAAACCAAAGTTCTCGGCTCCATCGAATTTAATGATGTCAAATCTTGCAGAAGACGATTCCGATGCCATAACAACCTCGCTCTGATACCAATTTGCTGTGATATGAATGGGATAAATATGAAGCACAGTGGAAGAAATACAACAAGTAAATGAAACACAACCAGAAAATAATAAACGACAAGAACAACAACAAGATTTACATTGTTCGGCAAAGCCTACATCCATGGAAGCAATGACACAAGAATCTCACTAAGGAAATCTCAAAGTACACAATAAACTTCTCAAATGATCACTCACTCTATCAATACCTGCCCAGAATGACGTATATAACAATCCCTCAGATGTTTCCCCTCAATTACCCAACCACCCCAACATTCAAATTCCAAATTCAGAAACTTCTCGCAGCCCAGGCGCACTCATCAACGAGCAGAGTGATTCGTCAACGATTTAGAGAAGGACACTTGTTGATGAGAACAGGGTATTCGTCGATGAACCCATTTTATGCTCTCGGTATCTCCAAAATTCTGATATTTTTTTGCTCTCGGGATCTACTCGTCGACGAGTCCCTGCTGTGTTGCCCCTTTATGTTTTTTTACTTCTTTATTTATGAAATCCAAAGTATAAGAGCCACACCATAAACAACAGTAATAAATAATATGAGAATGTAATAAAAATTACAATGATACTATATTAATTTTTTAAAAAATATTTATGTAAAAGTTTGTGCTGTTTCATCCAACATAGAATCGAAGCATATATTTTTATGATAAATTTTAAAATAGTTATTTCTTATTTATTCTACGTTATAAATTTATAAAATCTTTACGCTGTCATTTGTTTTGTTACAACATTATACATTTCTCACTAAGCTCTTATGCTCTTAGGTTGTCTTTGGAAATATATATTTCAGAACTTTATTTGAATTGTATAAATTTGGAAAAATACGGATACAATTTTGTACTATATTTTGCCTAAAATCTACATTTCTTAATAAGTAGTCATATTCTCAGGTTTGCAAAATCTATAAGAATATGATGGAATAAAATAAAATTTTAATGAAAATTTTATACAAATTCAATAATTTAAAACAAAGCTACTCATATACAAAATTTTAAGTTATTTTGGCCAACTTGGAATAGGGAAAAAAAAATTAGATTCTACATTTAAATTTTGAAATTGAGAATAGTTATTTTTTTTATTATCTATTCCTAGTTATAAACTCACAAAAAATTTTACATTGTGTTAGCCTTAGTGGCTACATGATCTTATTTGTCGTATTTTGATGATTACAACCCATTAGTGGTTCTAAGTCACTAACTTTTGAATATCAAGTTATGATAGGTGTAAGTGGAAAAATCATGAAGATACAGGTTAAATTGTAAAAATCAAAGTGGACACTGTTGACTTTATAGGTCATATCTCGTTTTGATAATGATAAATGTTTTAGTATTTTACCTGTGCCTTGAGTTTGCAAACAGGACTATACTTTACACGCAATGGTAAGGACACGGTGGAGGCTATTAAGAACTCAATGCTCACATCACATGGTGGCATTTGGAGAAGCAAAGGAAATGAAGACTAAATAGTTTTGAAATTGTATTTGTTGTTTAATTCATTTGGGTCTGTAATAAATATGGTCTATAATAATTAATGCATTGCATGCATGATAGGTTGAATAAACTCAAGAGACCATAGATTGACTCATAGGAACCAATACCCCTAAGATAAAATGCCACAACTTACTCATACAGGGTTGAAAAGGTTCAAGGGCCAAAATGGATTTAACAAAGACTAAGGTCGACCAATGCCAAATTTTTTGGGCTTAATTTAAAAGCCTATGACTTAGAATGATAGTAGGTCCCCATAAACACTTCATGAAAAATCCCCTATAACTTAAAAGTTATACCTATGTGAACATGGATGACTTCTATTAAAAATCAGGACTAAAAATGAACTTTGAAAGGGCCTCGGTCGACCGAACTAGTCTAGCTATACTAAACTTGGTCATTTGAACCTCTGTTGGCTGAAATGGCTTAGCCACAGTCAACTGAACTGTGGTAGTATAAATGCCACGGTTGAGCGAATGGTCCAAGAAGTCAATACTTTGACTTCACACGCGTGTTTGACACCCCAACCGTTCGGCTGTCCAAATCCATAGTTCATTTTGGCCACAGTCAACCGAACTTACATGATTAGCCAACTGAATTTGACTTAGTCAAAAAAACCCACGAAGGGGTTCAAAATCGCCCAATGACTATCGACCATATTCTTAGTTCAAAATCTGCACGGTCAATCAAACCTCTTAAAATGGTCGACCGAACCCTTAATACGGTCGACCGAACCTCTCAGGTTGCCCAATTTTTACCGAGGTTAAACAGGGGTTATTTTTTATTAACCATACTTAAACTTTTTTCAAAATTTCGAATGAGTCCCCAACCGCCATATTTTTTGGAGTATCTATATATGCTCCCTTATTTGGTTTGATTAGCACCGATTAGCAAATGTTGGCCTACAAAGGCTTACAATTCTTACTTTGATGATAACAAATCAAGATAAAATTGACATGGTTCAAGTTGAACTATTACAGGAAGCAGATAGTAGAAAGCTCAAGTGTTTCAAAGCTAAACTCAATGATAAAAGCTCAAGATTGGCATATTCTATAAAAGCTTGAAGAATGAAAGAGTATTGAAAGATCAAAGAATGCTTAATGATCAAGGAAAGAACTCAAAGTAAGAACTTTCATGAAGACTTAAGAAGCTCAAGGGTTTAGAGTCTTAAGAAAGTCTTTATGTAAGTACTTCATGTAAACCTTAATATAAATTGAATTGAAGTATGTTAAGAACAAGAAGGTAAGAAACCAATTTTCGAAGACCTTAAAATATGTTTTCTTAAATTAAAATAATA
Organism: Malania oleifera; assembly: GCF_029873635.1. NCBI lineage: Eukaryota > Viridiplantae > Streptophyta > Magnoliopsida > Santalales > Ximeniaceae > Malania > Malania oleifera. The sequence continues at coordinate 104,798,612 of NC_080417.1, read as the reverse complement.
AAGGTCTCAAATGAGAAGAAGTTATCAAAGTTAAATTTAGTTTTCTGGAAGCCAGGTGACTACCCAATTCAAGCAGGTGATTGCTCATTTTAGAATTTAAAATATGGCAGATAGTAGGGTCCCGGGCAACTACTAGGAACTTGCCAAACGCCTGGGTGATCAGGCCAGGCACGTGCCTGTGCTTTGGCAGGCGACTGCCTACCTTCTGAGTTTCAGGTTTGAACTATGGCAGGCGACTGCCAGATCGTGGCAGGCAACTACCACTCGAACAGTATGTTTAAAACTCCAATAGAAATTTTTTTAAATTTGGTTTCTTGGGCACTACTCTTGTTGAAAACTTGGTACATACTCCAAGAAAACTTGGGGGACAAGGTATTAACTTTTAAACATCTATAAATAGCCCCTAAAACAAGAGTTTTAAAAACCAAGAAAATTTCTCAGCAATCAAGAATTCTCAAAATACTCTAAATCTCTCTTGTTCACATCTTGCTTTCACTATTGAGTTGCTGTTGATTCTAACTTCGAATTTGTGTCTTCAAAGTGAAAATCTTTCAATCCAAAGAAGACAAATTTGGTGATTTAATTCAAACGAGCTTTAATCTCTTTATATTGAATTACATTGAAGTATATTGTGCTGATTGTTGTACTAACTTGCTCTGTTTGAGAGTGTCTTTTGTACACAAATTCTTTCCTACTTCTTTGTTGTTTCTAGACGATTCAGGGCTATTGGATCATTGTAACCAAGCAAGGGGATATTGTTTGGAGAGGTTTCTCTTCCTAAAAATAGGATTTTGTAAAGGGTTTGCTCCACCTGGAAAGGAGCATTCATGGTGGAATCCTTTAGTAGTGTTGACCAAAGGCGAGGATGTAGGCTGGGGATGAGCTGAACCTCGTAAAAACACGGTGTTCTTCTTACCCTATCTTTTTAATTTCAGCACTATATATTGGATGTGTATGTTTAGTGCAAGTTGCAAGGCTTGAATAACTAAAAAAAGAAGACTCTTAATCTATAGAAAGTACGTTTTCATTAACCATTTGTGAAAACCCACAAGGGAGTACGTTGGTTAATTTGCGGAAATCTTAATTAAGAGAGCGCAAACAAATTTCCAAAACAGGGCTTTTCAAATTGCATATAGGGTTGCTTACAAAACCTAAAGTTACAATTTCATAAGAATCTTTAAATTAAGATTGGTTTGGTGTTTGTGATTGTTGAATTGGTTGTTTGTGGTGTAATTTAAATTGTGAAGTGTTTTATTTACCTAAGGTTGCTGTGTGTTTTGAAACAAGTAAGTAAAATCTTAAAAGAACTTAAAATTTTCAATAACCCAATTCACCCCCTTTTGGGATCACTATTCCACTTTCATTTGGTATCAGAGCCTAGTTATAACACATCTTAAAAAGTAGTTATATAAAGATCTTAAATGGCTTATATAGGAGTAGCTCCCTTAGGAGAGGGCCAAGCGTCAACCCAACCACCAATCTTCTGTGGACATAACTATACCTTTTGGAAAAAAAAACGTATGCAAATTTACCTACAAACTATGGATTGGAAAGCTTGGGAGGTTGTCACGGATGGTGATCTAATTCCTCTCAAAATAGTAGATGGAAAACATATCCCGAAGGAGAAAAAGGACATGATTGATATAGATTACAAAAATGCTACAAATAAACTCAAGTGCTACCAATGCTTTGTGTTGTGCTCTAGACGCTAATGAATTTAATAGAGTCATGGCCTGCAAAACAACCAAAGAGATATGGGATAAGTTAGAAGTAACCTATGAAAGAACGGTCAATGTTAGAGATAATAGAATTAATATGCTAACCAGCAAATATGAGACCTTCAAAATGAATCCCGATGAATCCATAACTGAAATGTTTACTAGGTTCACACATATAATAAACTCCCTCATTGCTTTAGGAAAAACTTATTCAACATATGAGATGATCTGTAAAATACTTAGAGGGCTACCACCCATTTGGGAACCTAAAGCTACAGCCATTACAGAAGGAAGAAACCTTAAAAACACTTCCCTAGATGAACTTATAGGATCTCTTCTAACTTATGAGATGGCCATAAATGAACGAAATATTAACAAGAATAAAAAATCAATAGCCGTCAAGGTAGCCAAAGAAAACTCAAGTGAAGAAGAGGAAAAGACAAGTGACCTAGATGAAGAAGAACTAGCATTCATTACTAAGAAGTTTGGAAAATTCTTTAAGAAAAACAAAAGATTTGCTAGAAAGTTCAAAGGATCAAAATCTAAAAAAGGAGAAGGTAGTAAAAAGGAAAACAAGAAAGAATCACCTACTTGTTACAATTGTAAAAAGGAGGTCACATTAAGCTCGATTTTCCATAGCTCAAAAAGGAAGCCAAAAAGAAGAAAAAAAAGGCAATGAAAGCTACTTTGGATGACACCAGCTCAAGTGAATCAGAAACCGAAGCAAGTGATCAAGAAATGACCAACATATGCTTCATGGCGTATGATGATGAGGTAAATTCCTACTACTCATCAAATGAGTCTAGTGATAGTTCTTGTGATGATTCTAGTGATAGCATGCCATCATAAAAAGAAATGTAAAATGAACTCTTTGCCTTACACAAAAGATTTGTAAGAGTCACAAAAAGGAACATTGCTCTAAAAGAACAAAATGAAGCTTTCAAAAATCAACTTGACAAATTAAAATCAGTTGAAATAGAAAAAAAATTCACACATTGATGAACTAATGAGGAAAATAAATGACTTATCTCAAGAAATAGTCAAAATACAAGCAAATGAACAAATTAAGATAGATTTTAAAAATCAAGGATCTTAAAGACAAAATAGAAGATAAAGAGAAAATCATATACAATTTTACCAAAGGAAAAGAGAACTTTAAGAAATTGCTTGGTAAACAAAGATGACGCTAGATAAGGAAGGAATTGGATTTAATGGATTTAAAAACAAATAGAAAAAGGGACTTTGTATGAGATATTTTGTCAAAGAATCAAAATACTATGCAAGCACTTCCTCAAATAATATCTATCAACACACTACATGTTTCCTATGTAAGAAAAAGGGACACATTAAATTTGATTGTCCATTTAAAAGAAAAGGTGCAAGAGTAAAGAAAGTATGGAAACTCAAAGAAAATAAAGATGAATCAAAAAGTTATAAAAAGGTATGGATTCCTAAGAATAACACATTGAATCCTTCTTGTAGGGTTGCCTTAGGACAACCATAACAAAGAACAAATGGCACTTGGACAGTGGGTGTTCCACGCACATGATTGGAGACAGGTCCAAATTCACCTCACTCATGCTAAAAGATGGAGGATACGTCATTTTTGGAGACAATGCTAAGGGAAAAATAATTGGAATTGGTAAGATAGGTAATGAACCTTTCCTTACCATTGATAATGTATTATTGGTAGAAGGATTAAAACATAATCTCTTAAGCATAAGCCAGCTAAGTGACATAGGATTTGATGTAACCTTCAAACAAGATAAGTGTGTTATTGAGAATAGAGTAAAACACAATGTTTTCTTCACTGCTCAAAGAATTGACAATGTATATTGCATAAACTTTGAAAAGCTAAAATCTCAAAAAATTACATGCTTAGTATCCATGAACGAGGCTAGTTGGTTATGGCATAGAAGACTAGGCCACGCTAGTATGGACTTATTGTCAAGGTTAGCCAAAAAGAACTTAGTTAAAGGACTTCCTAATACAAGATTTGTTAAAGATAAAATATGTGATGATTGTCAATTAGGAAAACAAATTAAGTCTAGCTTTAAGAAAAAGAAACATATCTCCATTAGCAAGCCCTTAGAACTTATTCACCTAGATTTGTTTGGACTAACTAGAACACAAAGTCTAGGAGGAAAGAAATATGCTTTCATCATCGTTGATGACTATTCTAGGTTTACATGGGTACTCTTCTTAACCTTTAAGGATGAAGCATGCAAAATGTTAATAGATTTATGAAAAAGACTTCAAAATGAAAAAAAGGAATAACATTATAAAAATTAGAAGTGATCAAGGAAAAGAATTCAAAAATAGAGATGTAGAAAAATTCTGCAATGAGAATGGAATAAGTCATAAATTTTCAGCTCCAAGAACTCCACAACAGAATGGAGTTGTTGAAAGAAAGAATAGGACACTACAAGAAATGGCTAGGACCATGTTGAATGAAAATAACTTACCTAAATACTTTTGGGTTGAAGCAGTTAACGCTGCATGTTATGTAATAAATAGAGTATCTATAAGATCAAGTCTAAATAAAATTCCATATGAATTATGGAAAGAAAGAAGACCTAGTATAGCTTACTTTCATGTATTTGGATGTAAGTGATTTGTGCTTAATGACAAAGGTAACTTAGGAAAATTTGATGCAAAGTCAGATGAGGGCATCTTCCTAGGTTATAGAATCTACAACAAAAAAACACTCACTATTATTGAATCAATCCATGTAACATTTGATGAAGCTAATCCTTACACCAAAACAAATCAAATTGAAGAGAATGATGACACCTTACATAAACTAGAAAATTTAGACATTGAAGAAGTAAAAGAAGATAAACAAGAAATCATTGAAGAAACTACTCCTACAGAAAATTCTGAATTATCGAAGGAATGAAATACATAAGAAACCATCCTAAAGAGCAAATAATAGGAGAACCATCCAAAGGAGTAACTATAAGATCATCATTGAAAAATCTATGCAATCACTATGCATTCCTATCACAAGAGGAACCCAAAAATGTGGAAGAAACTTTAAAAGATGATTCTTGGATAATTACAATGCAAGAGGAATTAATTCAATTTGAAAGAAGCAAGGTATGAAAATTAGTACCCAAACCCGAAAATCTTTCAATCATTGGAACTAAATGGGTATTTAGAAATAAAAAGGATGAAAATGGTATAGTCGTTAGAAACAAAGCTAGACTTGTGGCTAAAGGATATAACAAAGAAGAAGGAATAGATTATGGCGAAACCTTTGCCCTTGTAGCTAGAATGGAAGCAATAAGAATGCTATTAGCTTACACATCCCACAAAGAATTTAAATTATACCAAATGGATGTTAAAAGTTCTTTCTTGAATGGATATATAAATGAAGAAGTATACGTAGAACAACCGTCAGGATTTGAAGATATAAAGCAACCTAATCATGTATATAAATTAACCAAAGCCTTGTACGGGTTAAAACAACCTCCTAGAGCTTAATATGATAGGTGAAGTAAATTCTTTCTAGATAATGATTTCTCAAGAGGAAACATTGATAGTACCCTATTCTTAAAGTCAAGAAACAAAGACATGCTTATAATCCAAATCTATGTTGATGATATAATATTTGGTTCTAGAAATGAGGACTTATGTGAAGAATTCGCAAGATGTATGCAGAAAGAATTTGAAATGAGCATGACGGGAGAATTAAACTATTTTCTAGGACTAAAAATTAAGCAAGCTAAAAATGGAACCTTTATAAATCAATCTAAATATATAAAAGATATGTTGAAAAAATTTGATATGGAAGGAAGTAAACCTATAGGAACATCTATGAGTACATCAATAAGCCTTGACAAAGATGAAAAAGAAAAACCTGTAGATACAAAATATTATCGAGGCATGATAGGAAGCTTATTACATTTAATGGCAAGTTAACCAGACATTATGTTTAGCGTATGTATGTGTGCTCGATTTCAATCTGCTCCCAAAGAATCTCATCAAATCGGTGTTAAAAAAAATACTAAGATACTTGATAGGAACTATAGACCTTGGATTATGGTATCCTAAGGACACTAATTTTGAAATAACTAGCTATTTCGATGCAGACTATGTAGGGTGTAAAATCAATAGAAAAAGTACAAGTGGAACTTGCCACTTCCTATGACGGTCATTAGTATCTTGGTTTTCAAAGAAACAAAATTTTGTGGCCTTGTCAACTGCTGAGGTTGAATATGTAGCAACTGGGAGTTGTTGTGCTCAAACACTATGAAACAACAATTGAAAGATTTCAAACTTGAATATCAAACAATCCCAATTAAGTGCGACAACACAAGTGCTATAAATATTTCAAATGATCCAGTATCTCACTCAAGAACAAAACATATTGATATTCGACATCACTTCTTAAGAGATCACATACAAAAGGAGGAAATAAATTTAGAATTCGTTAATAAAAATGATCAATTAGCGGATATATTCACAAAACCACTCTCTGAGGATCAATTTATATTTATTAGATGAGAATTAGGATTGATGCATGTTCGAGAAGTTGTTTGAAGAATATTTCAGAAATCATGCTTGGCAGGTGACTACCACCTGAGTGTCAGGCGACTGCCATGCTACTGATTTGGTGACTTTTGGGTTGCCAGGTGCCTGCCTCCTACGTGGAAGGCGATTGCCTCGCGGTGGGTACGGTTTTAAAACCCTGGTTTCCTATATTTTAACCTCTATCAGGTGCTTGCCATTCTTTATTTCACACCCAAAAGCCTCATCCCTATTCTTATACAACCTTATTACTCCTCAAAATTCTTCTAAAATCATAACACCACATCAGAACCCTACATTGCCATCGTTCAAAAACTATGGTTTCTCGGTTTCCATCTCCAAACAATCATGCCATGAACAAAGACTGCTGCAAATAAGGGTTCTTCCTCCTCCTCACGTATCAACAAAGATGAAGTCGAGAAATGGCTAACTACCCCTCAAGCCAAAACTCTTTATCGAAATCAAATCGCTTCATCAGAACCAATACTTGGTAAAGTTATTAATGTCTCCTTTTTCAATTCTGACTTTCCTGAAATTTTAGAGCTTTTCAAAGATATTGGATAGGAAAGGTTTATCTCATATAAAACCAAAGGGCATTATCCAATTTGGCAAGGATTTTCTATGCAAATGTGGAGAAACAAGATGATGGGATAAAAATTGACCTTTTAAGGCAAAGTATACATATCACTCCATTATCTTTAGGAAAAATCCTTCGTGTCAAACCTAGAGATTTTGAAGTTCAACCTGCAGACAAACAATGGATTATGGCACATAGAGGAATTTTTACCACTTGTGATGACCAATGAACCTATTTATTTTGGTAATCCACCTCTTTATAAACAGCTGAACGTTCAAGCCATAATTTTGCATAAACTCAATACCTACAATATCCTGCCTCACACTGGTTCACATGATCATGTATCCTTTCTCGATTGTTTCGTCATGTGGTGCATTTTGAAAGGTAAAAAGCTGGATCTCCCTAGTCTTATTATCAGATGGATAAATATGAAGGTTGAAGCTCCTCGAATTATTCTTCCATATGCCAGGCTATTGAATATGGTGTTTGCTCATCATAACATCATCACATCATCTTTTAACTTCATTCGAAGAACCTATTATGACATATTTATTGACACAAATATTAAGCGAATGGGTTATAAGAAAACCACTCAAGGCTGGTTTCACAAAGGCCTTTGACACCTCACACCAAACCCACCTCAGGCTTTTGTGCCAGCTACTTCAGTTCAACGCGACATAGATACTCCTTCCTAGTTTCTGCCATTTTACACTCACTATCTAAACTTCAGTGAAAGGATGCAATCTAGCCTTGGTTCACTTCAAGAAAAGGTTTCCACTGTAGAATCTCACTGCCCCTCCCTTACTCAGTGTGTCAATAATATTGAGAAGCATTTGGGCCGCTCTTCTAAAGGCGCAACATTGATGGACATTAGTTCAGTTCCTTCTAATGACACTAAATCTAATGAACATTATAAGGATCGGGAAGGTGATGGATCTGCATCCAAAGATGATTCAGAATAGAGTGATTGATCTTAGTTGTGTTTTGCTATTTTGTCTTATGTATTGTACTTAGTACTTGATGTTTTTATGTAAAATGCCAGCCAACATTTTTGCTTGTTTATTCTGGATGGCTTTAGTATTTTGTAATTTCAAACTTGAATATTGCTTATGGTTGTTAAAGTTCCTTGTCTTTTTGATTGATGTCCAAAGGGGGTGAGTATTTGTGTGAGCAAAAGAAGAATATGAATATGTTTTTTTTTTGTCATATGCTTTATCTTATAAACTTGTTTGACGACTTTGTGCTTGAGAATTTTATCTTACATTCATGTTTCTCTTACATTCATGCTTATCTTCATTCATGCTTATTGAAAGGGGGAGTTATGTTTATTGTAAAGGGGATCTCATTTTGCTCTAAATTTGTCATCATCAAAAAGTGGGAGATTGTTGGCCTAACAAGGCTTACAATTCTTATTTTGATGATAACAAATCAAGATAAAATTAATATGGTTTCAAATTGAACTATTGCAAGAAGCAGATAATAAAAAGCTCAAATGCTTCAAAGCTAAACTCAATGATAAAAGCTCAAGATGGGCATATTCGATAAAAGCTTGAAGAATGAAAGAGTATTGAAAGCTCAAAGAATGCTTAATGATCAAGGAAAGAACTCAAAGTAAGAACTTTCATGAAGAATTAAGAAGCTCAAGGGTTTAGAGTCTTAGGAAAGTCTTTATGTAAGTACTTTATATAAAGCTCAATATAAATTGAATTGAAGCTCGTTAAGAACAAGAAAGTAAGAAACCAATTTTCAAAGAGTTTATAATATGTTTTCTTAAATCAAAATAATAGAGGTCTCAAATGAGAAGAAGTTTTCAAAGGTAAATTTAGTTTTCTGGAAGCCAAGCGACTGCCTAATTCAAGCAAGTGATTGCTCATTTTAGAATTTAAAATATGGCAGACAGTAGGGTCCCAGGCGACTTCCAGGAACCTACCAGGCACCTAGGTGGTCAAGCTAGGCACCTACCTGTGTTTTGGCAGGCGACTGCCTACCTTCTGAGTTTCAGGTTTGAACTATGGCAGGCGATTGCCAGATCGTGGCAGGGAACTGCCACTCGAACAGTATGTTTAAAACTCCAATGAGAAATTTTTTAAATTTTGTTTCTTGGGCACTACTCTTGTTGAAAACTTGGTACATACTCCAATAAAACTTGGGGGACAAGGTATTAACTTTTAAACATCTATAAATAGCCCCTAAAACAAGATTTTTAAATACCAAGAAAATTTCTCAGCAATCAAGAATTCTCAAAGTGCTCTAAATCTCTCTTGTTCACATCTTGCTTTCACAACTGAGCTACTATTGATTCTAACTTTGAATTTTTTTCTTCAAAGTCTGAATCTTTCAATCCATGGAAGATAAATTTGGTGAATTAATTCATTCGAGCTTCAATCTCTTTATATTGAATTACATTGAAGTATATTGTGTTGATTGTTGTACTAACCTGCTCTGTTTGAGAGTGTCTCTTGTACCCAAATTCTTTCATACTTCTTTGAAGTTTCTAGCCGATTCAGGGTTGTTGGATCGTTGTAACCAAGCAAGGGGATATCGTTTGGAGAGATTTCTCTTCTTAAAAAAGAGGATTTTGTAAAAGGTTTGCTCCACCCGGAAAGGAGTGTTCATGGTGGAATCCTTTGGTAGTATTGACCAAAGGCGAGGACGTAGGCTGGGGATGAGCCGAACCTCATAAAAATGTGGTGTTCTTCTTATCCTATCTTTTTAATTTCAGCACTATATATTGGATGTGTATGTTTAGTGCAGGTTGCAAGGCTTGAAAAACTAAAAAAAGAAGACTCTTAATCTATAGAAAGTACGTTTTCATTAACCATTTGCGGAAACTCACAAAGGAGTACATTGATTAATTTGCGGAAATCTTAATTAAGAGAGCGGAAACAAATTTCCAAAATAGGGCTTTTCAAATTGCATACAGTGTTGCTTACAAAAGCTAAAGTTACAATTTCATAAGAATCTTTAAATTAAGATTGGTTTGGTGTTTGGTATTTGTGATTGTTGAATTGGTTGTTTGTTGTGTAATTTAAATTGTGAAGTGTTTTATTTACTTAAGGCTGCTGTGTGTTTTGAAACAAGTAAGTAAAATCTAAAAAGAACTTAAAATTTTCAATAACCCAATTCACCCCCCCCTCTTGGGATCACTATTCCACTTTCAACAAACATCATTCGCAAAATATTCTATGAATTTTCAAATACCCATTTTTCACATAAAAGCTTACTACTTCCATTCTTACTAATCTTCCTTGTTAAAATCATTTAGTAAGAGTGTTTTAGAGATCATACTATAAGTTTACACTTTCATTGCTTGTATTTGATTGAGATTGGTTTTTATTGAGAGTAAGTTTTGAGTTTTCCCTGGTGATTCAATTGATAAGTCTTCTTTGGGAAAAATCTCTAGGGCTTGTGAGTCCTGCATTTTTGTTGCAAGATTCAAGAGCTTGTCTTGTGCTTTTATCAAATTATTTTTGACAAGCTAGAAATCCAAATATCCTTATACTCAATACTTGATAAAATATTTTTGAGATATTTTATTTGTGGTATTAAAATCTTTGAAACTATATTTTTGATTGATATATACATACATACATACATACATACATATATATATATATATATATATATATAGTTTTGAAGAATTTATCATAACTCACCTTCACACATTACTTGGTAAGTGACATTATCTTGAGAGTAGTTGTATTAATCTTCATTGAGCTTATAAATCCTATCATATTAAAGTGCATTGGTTATATTGGTACATACTTGCTTATTGGAGAAGCATTGATATTGTACATAAAAATTGTGTCGCTTATCTGATTTAATCCATGCGTGGCCTAAGGAAGTATTGATCTAACCCGTAAGGATTGGTTGTAAAGGTTGAGGTCAGCCTTATTAATCTAACTTGGGGTTTTCCTCTCTCAATAAGGAGAGGAGGTTGTAATCGGTGTCACTCCACCTGGTAAGCGAGCATTAGTGGAATTCTCTTGTTTGTAAGCTTGAGGTGGGGACGTAGGCAATATTGGCCAAACCCCGATATCATATCGTGTGTTCCCTTTTCTTAGCACTTTAATTTCCGTACATGTATGGTATTATTTATTGTCTTGATCATTTTATATACATGCTTTGAATGGTTGTGAAATACTGTGTTTACTATAAATATTTTATTTATTGACTAAATTTTATATTGTTGGGTAATTGGCATATGTTTAGAAAGACCCTAGGTTGTGGTATATACTACTTGTGGATTTGAACATAACCTAGGAAAAGTTTTTAAAATTCCAATTCACCCCCCTCTTGGGAATACACCAAATTCAATAGACACTCAAGTAGAAGATCTCAAGCACATCAAATTGTTCGAGCGTGAATTCATATGTATGGGGAGTGTTTGAGGTAGAATTGTTTTAACTCTTTTAGTACTGTTTCATACAAGCTTATTGAGTAAGAGTTGAGCAATTTGCACATGCATACGAGTCCATATAGTATAATAAGAAATCATTTTTCATTGGAATGAAAAATATGTTTTCATAGTTTCATTCTTAAAATTTTTTAAAGACAAAACCATGATTTATATGATAATATCTTATATTCAATTTTTTTTATAATGAGACAAGGTTTAAATAATCTAAGTGTCGTACACTTTAATATATTTTGTCTCAGTTGGGTTAAGATTATTTTTATGTACCTAAAATAGCAGAAAAATCAGGGATTTGAGGAAACCAAGAAAACCTTCAATGGCTTTCCATAGGTACATCAACGGTTTCATACAGAAGCTAATTAGGAAAATGGCTTAAAGGAAACCATCCACTATTTGAGGAAACTGTCAAGGATTTTGTAGAAACTGTCCACGGTTTTGTGGAAACCATCCATGGTGTTGTGAAACCGTCAATGGTTTGTGTTAGAATTCAAAACCCAACGGCTATAAACGGCTAGTTTCAAAATATAAAATTGTTTTATTATGTCCAATGGCTATAAACAGCTAATACACAAATTTTACTATAAATACAAGGTTTCTAACTTGTTCTAGCATGAATTTTTAGTACTTCACATTTAGTGATCATCATCTTCAAGCACATTGCATTTTAGTTCATAAATCTAGTACTCACTATCTCTCTTGCTCTCTAATCTTGTATGTGATTCATTACTTGAGATATTAGTATGAGGATTTGTTAGTGATTGATATCAACTCATTCAAGGAGCATTGTCTACTGCATTAACTTCTTGTATTTCTTCTTCAAATTGTAAGGGTTCTTGGTGAACCTAGATTGAAGGCTTGTAAGGGTTGTTTGTGAACCTAGCTTGAAGGCTCTTTGTGAGCAAAAAGGGATTTTTTCCCTTGGTAAGGCTCTTTATGAGCAAGAAGGTATTTGTTCCCTTGGTGCAGCTCTTTGTGAGCAAGAAGGTGTTGTAAAAAACCCCAAATTGCACAACGAAATATATTTGCGTAGGATCAAACACACAATGTAGTAAATGATGAATACACAGAATAATCCATATTCACAACAAGTATATGAAAGAAAGAACAACAAATAACACAAGGAATTATGTGATTCGGTAGTGCCTACTTCCGAAAGAGGAAATGGCAAGGATTCACTATCTTCTTGTCTAAATTACAAGAACATACAATACATCAATCCTCTTAACTATTACAACCATGTCTCTACAAATACATATGATATGACATATAAATAGAGTTCTGAGAGGTTTTCCCTCCAAACCCCAACCATATTAAAGTCAGCCTTTTGAAATTTGAATTCTCCTTTGAGTGTCCCAAGCCAAATCGTCGACAATTTTAGATAGAATGTAATTTTTCTAAAATACTGCTGCAAACTTTCGACGGTTAGAGCCTTTGTGTCAATTCCCTGCTTTTGATTGATTTACTTTATGCTTTCCCTTTGTGTATGCTTTCCACTTAGTATGTTAGACACATTTCACAACAATCTCCACCTTGGTGATCCTAGGCCTCTAAGTAGAAACTGAAAACATGAACCCGGTGGTTCACCTTGAACTTAGAACATTAGGTTGGGACTGCATCCCATCTAGCAATTGGAGACATATACCAAGTCTAAGCAATGCTTTAAGTTGCCCATAGCAGCTTCGGCTTCTACCATCAACCCCGATTCAGTTGTAAATGTGACAACCTAAGATTGCGCCCTAGGCTTCCAACAAGGCCTTCCCACAACGGTAAATACAAAAGCAGCTGCAAGCCTTCTATCACGAAAGCCCCATGCATTGTCTTTAACAAATCGCAGAATTGATGGTCCACTCTCTTGCCTACTGAAACACCCCATCGCACCATCATGGGGGACCTTTAACAACTCCCGAACATCACAGTCTGTCCATGGATATCAAGTGGCATAAATTTCACATCGATTCTCCATAGAACCCCCTTGAGATGGCAAATAAAGTCTCCATAAAGTTCTGTCCACAAAGCCACCCTGAGAGAACACCAATCTCTCGATAGCTCTGTCCATGGGAATCTTCAAACCAAGACCCTTCTTGGCCATACGCAACACATTCATGTCAAAACCTTTTGACACAATTCCTAACTAATTAGCCTTAGTCAAAGCATTCCTAGCCAATAACATGTCATTCACATATAACATATACATCACTCCACTGTAACCTATCACCCTCTTCCTCACTAGAAGCCTCACCAAATCCCACACCTGATTCTTATGAAATAACTTTATCTCTTCCACTATAGCACTTATCCATATATTTTTCCCTTTTCCGTATATTACAACTTGAAAATTAGTAAGAACCTTGTTGCTTGTAGTAATGAATGCATAAAACACCAAAATGCCAAATTTATACTTGAGCGGTGGTCTGATAGTACACCTAAACCCACTGTGATCCTACTAGTCTCCTGAGATGAAACTCCCTACAATATGAACAATGCCATCTCTCCCTTGAGTGTTGTTCCACCTGTATCACATGCCCATTTATATTATGATACTGATGACTCGAGATAGAACTCCCTATATTTCTGCCCTGAGTGTCTAATGCCACCCGAATTACATGTTTGTTGTTGCCGCAGTTTTCTGAAATTTGTTTCTCTTCCTTTACCCTAGTACGCTACCCCATGGCTTTATCACCAAAATTCATGTCCTCGATCACCCCTTTGTTTGCCACATGATCACCTAGCTTGCACCCACTTGTTTTATACCTCAGAAAAATGTACTGTGTGAACATAACACCGAGCCTAGATCCTTCATTACCAGAATAGTGCACCTATGGATATCCATCAAACCCGAGTTGTCTACTGTAAAACTTGCCCATAATTCACTTGCAACTCTCCCATCTAATGATACCTTTGGCGATCAGTTAAATGAGAAACGCTCCATACTCACTGGCTTCACCAAGAAGTTCTCTATAAGCGTTGCATGTAACCTACCCTTCTCATAAAACTCCTTGAAAGAAACCAGCGTACTTAGTCCTATTGTCTGACTTGAGGATCTCTCTCTCGATCTGATTCTCCACATCAACCACAAGTTAAACCTATAAACACCTCAGGCTTGTATAAAATGAGATAAACTAAGACCTTTCGTGATAAACCTACGAAATACATATGTCTACCCCATGATACTATCCGCACCTGTCCCCAAACATTTGAATACATGTAGTTTCCCATATGCCCTATACACATATGCCACAGAACATCGAACTCAGATTCTATAGCTGCAGCTCCACCTACAACTGTAATACCTTACAGTGCATAGATATTTCCTGCTACCTTTTCTCCTTTCATCACTATCGCGTCGCCTTCACACACTTTCATTTTCCCACTTTGAGACTTGTAACTATATCCATTACAATCTAAAGTGCCCAATGAATTTACACTCTTACTTAGACCCAGTACATGCCTCACATCACATAAGGTTCTTACAACACCATCATATATTTAGATTTTGACATTTCCAATACCAATTATTTTGCATGAAATATCATTTCCCATCAAAACACAACCACTATTAACTAACCTATAGGTGTTATTTTCTATTTGTTGTTATGTGATAAGAGCATTCGGTATCAAGGATCCAAGATATTAGGGATTTATACTGAAGACATGCTTTATGTAATCGATTTTAGTATTTATTAATAACTTTAGTTATTCCATTTTAATGAGAATCTTTGTGAGCAATGTTTTCCTGACATTATTTATTTAATGATTATGTATGTGTGTCTTTTATTCTATATTGTAGGTGATTTAGTGTGTAAAGTATGACTTATACACAGAAGATTAGATCATCAGTTCTTATAGAATATAAGTTTATTGTTCACATTCTTAAATGAAATTGGACACACCATTGGTAGGACTGTAGCACAAGGTTTTAATTGGTATGTCTTGACCATTAGGAATGTTACAGCTCCAACTCCTTTTGTTAGTACACTTTGTGTGTATTGAACAGGACCGTCTTGAGGCAATTATTTTTATACTGGCTATATAAAATAATTAATACCTCATGGTTATTATGAGTTCTTATGCTCTTAATCCTAATATGATTATTGGACATGTGGATATAGTGTTTATTACTTTGATTCATAGAAGAGTGAGATTCTTTATGGGTCAAAATACTCAGTGAGTTAGGTAATGACATTATGTGTATGGTGAAATTGATTTTGAATCTGGTGCATCAAATAAGTTAAGTGGAAGGTCTCAAAAAATTAATATGTCAATTAATTAAATTGTTAGTAATTTAATTTAATAGATGGGTATATGTAATATTTACGTGGGGAGATAAATAAGCATTTAATAATAGAAGCTCGAAATTTAATTTCGAATATGAGAGGGAGTGCAATTATAATTCTTTAGTGGTATGAATTGTAATTAACATAATTAAGGATAAATTCGGGTCAAATTAGGAACTCTTAATTATGTGGGAAGCCCTAGTCATATTTTCCCAAAGGTCCCTACTGTAGCCTATATACACGTGCTCAATTCAGCAACTAAGAGAGACAAAAAAAGTCTCACAGAGTCAGATGTTTTCTAGAGAGAAGAAAACGCTAGCAACCGCTTACGATCCCACTCTCTCAGGAGCAAGGCGTGTTCAAGGAATATAGTAAAAGATTTTTGGTCATCTTCAAGAGCTCATTTTCGTACTTGCAGATTCGAGATCGAACCAAACAGAACTTGTGGGTATAATCTTAATCACGTAATTAGGGATTGCATGATCTGATTATTGTTTTTCGTTATCCGTATGCACTACAACCGGATCTGATTATTTGCTATTATGTGGTAAGAGCATCCGATATCTAGGATCCAAGAATCATTCGTGAAGCACTCCGAACCCGATGAAACAGATAGCATATCATTGTCACTGCTTCCAGAGTCTCCTTGCACTACCTTTTTAGATTTTGACGAATCCTACTAATTTTAGGCATTCCCTTTCTTCCACTCCAAACATTCTGGTCTTATGTGGCTAATTTTACTGTACCTAAAATACTTTATGTCCTTCCTCTTCCTGGACTACAACTGAGATCTGCTTTGAGACTTACGTCTGCCACGCTCTTGGTTACTTTTCACCACAAGCCCTTCACGATGTGAAACTTAATAATTGGAAATTTTTCTTTCATGAAAACCAAGAAATGCGCTTGTCACATCTTCCAAATTTAGGCCTTCTTTGCTCCATGTCAGAGTGGTAACCAAATTGTCATACGCGTGAGATGGAGGTAGAGAATTCAATAGCATAAGTGCCTTGTCTTCCTCCTCGAACTTTACATCAACACGCATCAAATCACTCACAATCTGATTGATTGCATTGATATGTTGGTTCAAATTAGAACCTTCGCCATCTTAAGTCAATACAACCTTTGCTTAAGAAATAGTTTTTTCGTTAAAGACTTAGATATATACCGGCTTTCCAGTTTACACCGAACTTGTAACGCCCCAAAAATTCTACTATATATTTTTTTTGGCCTAATAAGGCTTACAATTCTTATCTTGATGATAACAAATCAATGATATGTTTAATATGTTTTAAGTAAAATTTTTTCAGGAAAGTGACAAAGCTCCAGTGCATAAAGAAGCCTATGGATTACAAAGAATTCTTGAAGAACACAAGTATAGTTTATGGATTACAAAGAATCCTTGAAGAACACAAAGAAAAGCTTATGGATTACAAAGAGCATGAGGAATAAAATTATACTGGTGAAAAGCTCAAATAAAAGATTGAAACAACAAAGATGATGGAAGAACAAGATTGAAGATTAAAGAATTATATTTTAGGATGTTCGTAATGTAAGCACTTCAAAGGTTAAACTCAAATATAAAGTGGTTTGAAGCTCATAGAAAATCAAAAATAAATTTTTTAAACGTATATACTCTAAAAAGTATTTTTTTTTAAATAAATAAAAAGGGCTTAAGAAGGGAAGATTTTTTAAACCATGTTTTTAAACATATTTATTTCAAAATATTTGGAAATAAATTTTAGGAGTCTCTGGGAGTAATGGATGGCTTCTAAAAACATCTATAAATAGTTAAAAGCTTCAAAGGTTTAAGATAATGATCATAGAGGCAATATTGAAAGGTTTTTGAAATTAAGCAATTCTCAAAAGTTTTAGATCCAGAAATCTTCAAAAGTTTCAGATCCAGCAATCTTCAAAGTTTAAGATCAAGTAGCCTTCCAGGTTTTTAGATCAAGCTACTTTTCAAAGGTTTTTAGATCAAGTGATTTTCAAATATTCAAATTTCTCAAAGGATCTAAAATTTTCTTGTGCTTAAACTTTTTGATCTGATATTGATTTATATTTTTGAAGCAAAGTTTTAAAAAATCAGAATCTTTCATTTTCTTTGAAAAATCATTTGGTAATTCATGGTAAGCGTTGAGCTTCAAATTTCTTATATTTGAATTACTTTGGAGTATAAGTGAGCTGATCATTATACTAATCTACTCTATTGTGAGAGTTCTCTTTTGTACACAAATTTCTTTATTATCATTCTTAAATGATTCAGAGTTGTTGAATCGTTGGACCAAACAAGGGGTTATTGTTTGGAGAGGCGGGCTCTAACCTGACAAAAGGAGTGGTTGTAAATTGGTATTGTTCCACCAGGTAACGAAACTGATATAGTGGAATCCTTTGGTGTTTTGCCAAAGGCGAGGACGTAGGCTGTGTTGAAGCCGAACCTCATAAAAATCTTGTGTCTTTCTCTCTGCTTTACTTTATTTTATTTACTTTCTATTGTCGTATGATTTAAATGTGTAGGTTGTAGATTCTTAAGTGAGAAAGAAACAAAGGTATTTGATAATTAGAAAGTACGTTTTGATTAATCATTTGCAGAAACCCAAAAAGGGAGTACGTTGGTTAATCTATGGAAATCTTGATCAAGTAAAGTGCATACTAAGAGTTTACAGAAAAATCAACTAAAGCTCTAATATTTTTGGTTGAGTGATTGAATTACGTTGATTTCATTAATTGACTTGAAAATTTAAATTTCAGTATTTTTAAGTGTAGTTATCGTTTATATATCTTGTTTTCTGGGTAATTAAAATCAATAGCTTAAAAATCATTAAAATTTAAAAAGAATCCAATTCACCCCCCTCTTGGGAAGCTATTCCTCATTTCAATTTTTTTTTCACATAATAATAATAATAACAATAACTGTGATACCATAAAATGTAAACTAAATCAACCCAGACCCTAAAGGAAACCGGGGATATACCTGTCTATACATACATGACAACTATGCAATGGAAACTATGATTTATTCAACCTTATATACAATACCAGAGTTCTAACATGGCCATATATATACCCATATACATCCCAAAAAGGACCATAATTATCCTAAGGTCATACCCCAAAAATCCATCCTGATCTCAACCCAACTACTTACCTTTCAGCTAGGGTAGCACTATTATCCTCCTCTATCTCGAAGCTCGCTTCGCTCGTCTGTCTGGGTTTCCTGAAATGTTTGTATTGTTGGGGGTGAGACACCTCTCAATAAGGGAGATAGACTAATATCAGTGTGTGGCAACATGAGTATTATTGTGTTTTATACATATACTGTTCGTGATAAACTGTATATGATAAGTAAGGAAAATCTGTTCATAGTTTAACTGCATTTGACAAATCCGGTAAAACTGTACTTTATAAATATGAAAAAATCATAAATCAACATAACATTCTATATCATACTAAATTTCTGTGTATATATAAATCATCTGCTATATATCTATATATTACAGAATTTATACCTTGGATGAAAGGTTGAATTATGGATTAACCCCACATGATGGGGTTGTGCAGCCTGAGGGTTGGACTTAATCATGGCAAGCCTACCAGGTTAAGTCAATCATAACATAACTATGCACGATTGCCCACCCAATCTGGTCCGCCCATCCTACTCGCCGCAACACTTCTTGGATCGGCACACAGTGGGTATCTTACTTGCCGCAACACTTCGGGGTTAATCGGCCTTCGCCCCAACCTTTTTTGAATAGTGTAGTTGCACTATCAGTTAAACATCCAACCTGATTCGTCCATCCTACCCGCCGCAACACTTCTCAGGTCGGCACACAGGGGTTACACTGTCTGATCTGACTAGCTAGCTACGGTATCGTGCTCTAAACAAACCCAATCCATTAGGGGTTTTGATATCATATATTACATTTCTTATAATATATAACTAAAACATATCTCATTTCATATTTCTGCATAAAATCTATCATATCATAATTTATGAATAAACTGTTATATATATATAAATTCGTTCACGGCATCTGAGCCAGCTAAATAATCACGAAATTTGGGCCAACTAAAATATCACGGCATTTGCGCCGTCTAAAATATCACGGAATCAGCGACGACTGAATATTATAATATACTGAAAATGTAATTTCTGTATTATTTATAGTTTTCTAAAAACTGTTGTCAAATCATGCTTGTACTGTGAATTCATAAAATATTCTAACATACCATTATTTACAGTAAAATTTATACTCATGCCACACACAAGTGAGTACTACTCTATAATATATTATCTAGCGGGGGAAAACATATTTTTAAGACAAAATATTATTAAATCTATTTTCAAAGTTTCCTTAGTTCAACGTTAGTATTACCAAGAACTATACTAATTCATATATATCAAATACTGTATATTCAATAATTAATTTTCTGAAAATACCTGACTTAATCTATCCCCTTACCTGTTTCTTGAAGGTCTACTAAAAACCCTAAATCCATGCCTACGGCGTTCGGAGCTCCAAACACTAGAATCACATTTCCCAATTTAGTTAGTTAACTCAACCCCAGAATTACAATTATCTTAATATTCTTAGGCTCACAAGGTCCTATTAACTGGTTAAATTCTAAAAACACAGGTTTAATCCACTTCCCATATTTAAATTAATTTTTAAAATATTTAAAAACACCAATATTATCAAATTCCCGCAGTTTAATCTAATTCCACAATATTCCAAAAAATTTAACTTAATCAAATCCCTGAAATTTAACTTAATTCCAAAACACCCCCAAAAATTCTATTTCATCAAATTTTTGCAGTTTAACTTAATCCAAGGAATATCTCCAAAAATCTAATATAATTCAATCCTGCAGTTTAATTTAATCCCAGAAATATCTCCAAAAATCTAATATAATTCAATACTACAATTTAATAATTAAACACTAGAATTTAATCGGTTAACTTTTTTTTTTAAACAATATACACAATTTGTACTCCTCACCTTAGTCTTGGAGTGGTGCCTAAGATCCACAAATCAAAAATTTATTCAGATTAACTTGCCCAAAATCGAAGCTGGGACCCTGTGATGGTATTTGATCGTCAATTTGACTAAAGATATGAGGAGAAATTGAAGAGAGAGAGAGTGAGTTTGCCTTACCCCAGGAATGGTGCCTACGATGCTCCTACGACAAATTCACTTCGCTTAAAATGTCGGTAGTCGAGATAGGAACCTAGTGGAGTTTTCTATTTTCCGATTGGTACTCATTGGGCCGAGGAAATTAAGGAGAGAGAGTGATTGAGGAGAGAGAAAGTAGAGAGAGAGTCGCGTGAGGGAGAAAGAAACCATGAGAGGAAGAGAGGAAAGTGGCGCTGGGGCTCCTTGGATTGTCATTTAGAATTGAAATCTTCCTTTGGAAGATTCATTCCATTACACACACACACACACACACATATATATATATATATATTATATTATTTATTTAATTAATTTAGTTTAATAATATTTAATTAATTAATTAATAATTAACAATTAATATTTATTATTATTATTATTATTATTATTATTATCCCCGGATTACAACAAAACTGCTGTTGGGGAATCTTCATCCATGATGTGATACAACACGTCATTAGCCAAACATAGTCCGATGGTTGATACTAGCTTTGCCCCTAATTCATTCCAACTTGCCTCATCCATTCTTTCTAGTTGAATTCTGTATAAGGTCTTCACCATGCCTTGGTGCACTAACATATCCTTCACCCTTCTCTGCCACAAACCGAAATTTCTAGTTCCATCAAACTCGATAACGTAAAATTTTGCAGATGAAGATCTAAGGGCCATTACAACAATGTTCTGATACCAATTTGTTGTGAAAAATCCAAATTGCACAATGGAATATATTTGAGTAGGATCAAACACACAGTGCAATAAATGATGAATATTCAAAACAATTCACAACCACATTCAGTATATAAAGCAAGAACAATAAATAACACAAGGAATTATGTGGTTTGGTAATGCCTACATTCACGGGAACAAACGACAAGGATTCACTATCTTCTTGTCCAAATTACAATAACAATACATCAATCCTCTCAACTCTTACAACCATCTCTCTATAAATACTTCTGATATGATAAATTGGTAGCTTAAAATATATATGATAAATGTATCAGATGCAAGTTGAATATTGGTATGATTTTAATTAATTTATATTTTTTAAAAATTATGCATGCTAGACACTTGGTGATTGTTAATGAAAAAGTAAAATATACTTCTAACAAGAGCCTAATTGTAATTTAAAAAAATGAATCTATTTTATTTATTATTAATTTTTATCACATGAATTAGAACTTTTAACTTTTGGTGGGGCCTTTAGACACTGTTTGTTGAATTTGTTTATAAGATTTTATTTTATTAGATTTTAAAAAGTATAAGAGCATTTTAAGAACTTTAAAAAAGTGGATAAAATGATGAAGATATTTTTTTAGTACTAGTAAAATATGTTAGTTTTGTTTGATTTTTATGAGTAAATATAGAATAATTTAGGAGCATTTTAAGGATTTAAGAAAAATATGAAAAAAGAATTTTTTAGGACTATTCATTTTTAAAATTTTAATTATATAATAAATAATATGGGAATGTAATAAAAATTACACACATATATTACATTATTTAAAAAAAAAATTATTTATACAAAACATTTTTGTTGTTCCGTCTATCTAGATGTCTATATTTTCATGATAAATTTAAGAAATTATTTACTCTATATTATGGATTTATCAAATTTTTGCATTGTTTCTTGTTTTATTATAACATTATACATTTCTCAGTAAATTGTTATATTCTAAACTTCTATTTAGAACTATAGATTCTAATTTTATTTGAATATGCATTGATTTTGGCAAAAATTGATTTAATTTTGTATTATACTTGTTCAAACTTACATTTCTTGTTAAGTTGTCATATTTATTAGGGTTTGACAAATATCTAAGAATATGACAGAATACACTCAAAAAGTCGTGAAAGTTTAATAAAAATAAAAGAACTCACTTATAGAAAAGCTTATGTTATTCTATTTAAGATGGGATTGGAAAAAAATAAGAATCAGTATTTACATTATATATTGAGAATAGTTATTTTGTTGTCCATTACTAGTTATGGATTCACAACTTTTTTTACATTGTAATTTGCTTCATGACAATAACTCATTTCTTTTTAAAGTATAAAATTATTTTATTGTAACAATTATATTCTTAAAAAAAATCACATATCAAATGTAAAATTGTATTCTTAAAAATAAATATATTGCCAATATTTTTGTTTATATTTTATGTGATTTTTTTATATAAATGACCATTCATCGAGTCTCAATAATAGCTTTGAACAATTTGAGTTTTTTAATCGTTGTGTCCAGTTAAGATTCTATGGGTTATTTAAGACTATTTTTTGTTGTGTTATTAGCGGGAAATAGGGAATTTAAAACCCATGCCATAAATGTACTCTGCGCAAATTGGATATTGACATGATTTTGATAAGTATTCATTAATTTATTTTATTTTTAAAATTATAATTACATGCATATGGATACATGATGATTATATAAATGAAAAAGTACAAAAAGCGTCTAACTGGCATCTAGCTGTGATTTTAAGAAAGTAAAATATGAATTTATTTTATTTATTACTTTTTTGTCACATTAATTGGAACGTCCTTCTTTTGGTGGGGCCCTTAGGCACTATTCGTTCAATTTGTTTGTCTCTAATAGTAGGTAGCTCACGACATCTAAAGAGAGTAGTGTTTCATATTAGGACCCGTGACCATTATGAAACCATGTGATATTGTTAAGGAAGAGTACGCAACAAAGAATCCGTCTGTATCATCCTCTTTGTATTTGTTCATAATTGTTTTCCATCTATTTTTTTGTATTTTAAAATTTTTATTTATTTTTATTGCATTTTCATAAGTATAAAAGCATTTTAAGGATTTAAAAATAAGTGGTTAAAATAATGAAGATATTTTATTATTAATAATAATAATATCAGAACGAAGAATAATATTATTATCAAAGAGCATTTTAAGAGTCTAAGAAAAATATCAAAATGAAGAATAATATTTTTATTATTAAGATTGCATTTTTTTAAATATATTTATTTCAAAATTTTAATAATATAATTGTTGTGATATGGATGGGATAAATACGAAGTACAACAGAATAAATACAACAAGTAAATGAAACACAATCAGAAAATGATAAATAACAAGAACAACAACAAGATTTGCGTGGTTCGACAAAGCCTACATCTACGGAAGCAATGACATAAGAATTTCATTAAGGAAATCTCAAAGTACACAATACACTTCTCAAATGATCACTCACTTTGTCAATACATGCCTAGAATGACATATATAACAATTCCGCGGAAGTTTCCCCCTAATTACCTAACCACCCCCTAATTACCTAACCACCCTAACATTCAAATTCAAAATTCGAAAAACTACTTACAGCCCAAGTGCACTTATCGTTAAGTACAGGGATTTGTCAACGATTTAGGGAAGGATACTCATTGACGAGAACAAGACATTCGCCGATGAGCCCATTTTTTGCTCTCGGTATCTCTAGAACTCTAAGATTTTTCTGCTCTCGGGATCTACTCGTCGATGAGCACAGGACACTCGTCGATGAGTCCCTATTATGCTACCCCTTTATGTTCTTCTTCCTTGTTTATTTATGAAATCCAAAGTATAAGAGCCACACTATAAACAATAATCTCTACCTTGGTAATTATATGCTCCTTAGGAGGATCTTGAAAAACATATCTAATTGCTCCACCTTAAACTTGAACCGCTCGGTTGGGTTTGTCTCCCTTCTATCAATTGGAGAGATGGAGTAAGTCCAAGCAATGCTTGAACTTCTTAGAAGTAACTAATTTTGTTAGAATATCCACAGCATTTTTAGACGGGTGAACTTTCTCCAACACAAGCCCACTCGAAGTAATCAATTCCCAAACTCTATGGAACCTCACATCAATATGCTTGGTTCTAGAATGGTATATCTGATTCTTCACCACGTAAATGGCACTCTGACTATCACAATGCAGCACCACTCCATCTTACTGTAACCCCAGCTCTCTGACTAAAGTGGTAAGTCATAAGGCTTCCTTTGCAACTTCGACAACTGTCATATATTCCGCTTCAGTCATGGATAATGCTACTAGAGACTGTACCATGGATCTCCAACATACCGGTCCTCTTACAAGGGTAAATACATATCCCTTTGTAGACCTTCTATCATCAATATTTCTAGCATAATTAGTATATACAAACCTCATAACTGAAATATAACCCTGTTGCTTGCCAAACATGATGCCATATCCCGAGGTACCCCAAAGTATCTAAGTATCCATTTGAAGGCTTCCCAATGCTGCCTTCCTGGATTAGAGAGAAACTTACCATTCTCACCTCATGAGGCAAATCTGGCCTCGTACACACCATGGCATACATTAAACTCCCCACAACACTAGTATAGCGGACCTTTGACATGTCTCAGATTTCCTCATCCGTACTTGGGAAACCTGCATTAAACAACTTAAAATGATTCTCTAAAGGTGTACACACCAATCTTTCATCAGCCATGCTAAACCTCTCCAACACCTTATGTACATAACCACCCTGAGATAGCCATAACTCCCTACAGTTCTGTCACGGCGAATCTCCATCCCAAGTATTTTCTTAGCCGAGCCAAGATCCTTCATGTCAAATTCCTTATACAACACGTCCTTTAACTGATTCATCTCAATTAAATCTTTTGCAGCTATCAACATATCATCAACGTACAATTATAAGAAAATAAGAGAACCATCCTCAAACTTGTTCACATATATGTAGCAGACATACTAACACCTCTTGTAGCTAATCTTGATCATGTAAGAATCAAACCGTTTATACCATTGCCTTGGAGACTGTTTCGACCTATAAAGAGATTTCTTCAACCTGCAAACTAAATTTTCTTTTCCCTATTCAATGAACCCCTCTGGTTGTACCATGTAGATTTTTTCCTCCAAGTCACTGTGAAGAAACACCATCTTCACATCCATTTGTTCCAAATGAAAATCATAATGGGCTACCAACCCGAACACAATTCTGATGGAAGTGTATCGGACCACTAGAGAGAAGATCTCATCATAATCTATCCCCTTCTTATATGAGTATCCTTTTGCCACCAACCGTGCCTTAAATTTCTTTCATTCCTTTTCTGAAATTACTTCCTTCTTTTTATATACCCATTTGCAACCTATCGATCTCTTCCTATTTGGAAGCTCTACCAAATTCCAAGTTTGATTCTTATGCAATGATTCCATCTCCTCAATCATTGCACCCATCCACCTATCTTTCTCCTAGCCATGCACTACCTTTTGAATTGTAGTTGGATCGTTGCAACTAGTAAGGAAAGCATAAGATATTGATTACGCGCTTAAACTATGTAATTAGGTGCTTTAATTCATACATTGAGGCTTATATTTTTAATTAAATACCTAATTACTCTCAATATTTTAACATTGTACCTTATTTATAATATTTGAGTTTTATTGAGCAATTTATGAATTTTTGATATTTTTTATCGTAAGGCAATTATTGGGAGCTAAAACTGATGCTACTTCGTAATTGGTGTGTATTTTCTTGTTTGAGTTCCGATTGAGACGATCCAAAATGCCATGAAAAGATGAGAAGATTATCTAAAACTTTTGTGTTTTGAGTTTTGAAAGATACGAACTCTACAATGGTCAAAATCGGGCATATTCATTGGGAAGCAAAAAGAAGAAACAAAAAGAAGAAAAAAGAAAAAAAAACCATTTTTAAATGCCTTGATTTGACCCGGCCATGCAACCGGGTCTTTGTTGGGCGTGTGCAGGTAGGGCTGGCTCTGCACTCTCCTGTTATATTTGTTTTTCTCCTTTCACATAGCAGCGCCCCCTCTCTCACCATTTCAACTCTCAACTCTCTTCCTTTCTCTCCTTTTCCTCCCTTCTCTCCTCTCTTCTTCCTTTCAGAAGCACCCGACCCCTCTCACTCTCCTCTATCCTTACTTTCTCCAACTCTCTATTCTCCTAACTCTTCCTCTCCTTCCCTTATCTTCTCTCTCTCTATCCCCTTATCTCCCTTATCCTCTTGCTCCCTTGCTGCTGTCCCAAGCCAGTTGAGAAGCTCACCATTGCCGAGCTGTTACTGCTCCTACTATCTATGGCTGCCGCTACTGCTATCTCAACCCCCACGAAGCCACCTGTTGTTGCTGTCCCTATGTGCTGCTGCTCTCCCTCTCAATTCCCTGTTGCTGTGTTGGAGAAGGCCAGCCCGAGACTTAGCCGCTGTTACTATGCTGGAGAAGGCCAACTCAAGAACTCCCAGCTGCTGCTCTTTCTTCACTCTTGCTACTTCAACTTCTCCACAAGCCAGCCAACTCTTCTCTTTGTCTCTCTCTCTTTAATTTTTTCTTAAAATACTTAATTACATATTTTTAATTTTTAGGAGAATTTATTTTAAAGTTTGGAACTTTTGAATTATATTGGGTTAGTATTATTAAAGTAGCTTATTTTCTTTATTTTCTTATTTAACATTATTGTTAGAGTTAAATTTTTTTCTTGGTTATTTTTCATCGTTAAAGTTTGATTTGGCCTTTAAAAAAATATTTATCTTCTTTAAAAAATAAATTTTGCTAGATTTTAATTATTTTAATTTCAATTTAAGTAAAGTCTAAATTTTTATCATGTTCCGTTTATTGTTTAGTTGTTAAAAAGTTAATTTTAGTTCGCGTTATTGATTGCATTGAAATTTAATTTTTATTTGAGTTGAGTTCGATTAAGGTTTTTTTTGAAAGTTGCATGTTTGAATTGTGTAGAAAAGTTAGGAGTTTCTTTTGCATTATTAAATTTAGTGCCTGTTAGGATTCATAATTTAAATTGCAAGTTATTTTAATTCGTTAAAGAAATCTCAACAAACCTAAAAACCCGAATCTGATCTGTGTTCAGTGCCATTTTGTTTCTTATTTTTTGATTGGACTTATATAAAATTTGTAATTAAACTGCATTCCTTGAAGAGACGATCTGGCCCTTGGGTTAAATATTACACGAGAGAACTTCTATACTTGGGATAGCTTTCGAGCTGCTCATTTTTCAAGTGAGTTAGATATTAACTCTTCAAATCCATACCTTGGTGGAGGTCTAATAGTGTGTCTGGATTTCTGTATAGGAATATCATTGACTTGTTGGTTTCCCGAGCTAGAGCTCCCTACAACCATAGAACCATGATCATTGTTGTTGCACTGAGCTTCCAACTCCATCCGGACAACATGTTCATCACTGCCATAGCTTCTGGCTCCTGTTTCAAATCATCACACTCTTGCATACGCTTTACCATAGCCTTCTTATCAAAGACTACATCCCTACTAATCACCACCTTATTTACCACTGGGTCCCATAGCTTGTACCCCTTGACACACTCTGGATATCCCAATAAAAATGCAACGACGAGACTTTGGGTCAAGCTTGGACCTCTCCTCACTAGATACGTGAACATAGGCTGGACACCCAAATACCTTAAATCCGGAGTAGTCTACTACATTTCCCATCCAAACATCTTCTACCACTCTACCCTCTAGTGATGCCCTTGGTGATTAGTTTATCAGAAAACAAGTCATACTCATTGCCTCGACCCAAAAGTTTTTTGATAGTCCTACATTTATTTTGAGACACAGAGCCCTTTAAGAAAAAAGTCTGGTTCATCTGTTCTGCCACGCCATTTTGCTGAGGTGTTTGACGAACTGTAAAATGTCTCTTGATGCCCTGCTCCATACAAAACTCCATAAACCAAAAATCAGCGGACTCGGTCCCATTATTCAACCTTAAGTATTTGATTCTCCTCCCTATCAGGTTTTCCAAACTAGCCTTCCAAATCTAAAACTTGGCAAACGTATCTGATTTGTGACGCATTAAGTAAACCTAGACCTTTCGTGAGTAATCATCAATAAAACTCACATAATACACATGTACACCCTTTGATGCAACTCTAACCAGACCCCAAACATCTGAATGCACATAATCAAGAATATACTTTGTCTTGTGTATAACTGATTTAAACCTTGTCCTGTTATGTTTTCCAAGAACACAAATCCTGCAAAATTCTAGCTGACATGATTTCAAGCCCTTCAAAAGTTTCCTCTTGTGTAGTTCCTTCATGCGACGGTGTTCCCCCATATGCCCAAGGCGCATATGCCGCAAGACTGTTTCATCTTATTCAATATTTATGGTTACAGCTCCACCTATAATGGTAGTTCCTTGCAATGTGTAGATATTCTCATCCAATTTATGCTCTTTCATTACAGTGAGATTTCCTTACCATACCGTCAAAACTCCACCTTTGGACTTGTAAGTAAAGCCATTACAATCCAAAGTACCAAGTGATATCAAACTTTTCCTCAACTTTGGTATATGTCTTACATTACACAACATTCTTACAGCACCATCAAACATTTTTATCTTTACATTTCCTATGCCAATGATCTTACAAGAAGAATCATTACCCATAAGAACTGATCTAGGATTCACTAACTTGTAAGTGCTGAACCGCTCCTTGGTTGGAGTCATATGATAAGAACATGTCGAGTCAAGTATCCAAGAGTCCGTTAGACTATCCGGCCCTACTGAAACTGATAGAACATCACCATCACAACATCCTGAACCTCCTTCTTGAACAACATTCACAGATTTTGAAGTACCCCCATGTTTCTCAGAATTTCCCTTCTTCCAATCCAGACACTCTAGTTTCACATGCCCCTTTTTACCGCATTTATAACACCAGATTTCTTTTTTCTTCTTGGATTGATTTCAGGATTTCTGACTTGATCCATGTTTGGATTTTCCTTTGCCTCGCTCGTTATTACCCTTTACCACAAGTCCTTCTCTTTCATCACATATTTTCAATCTTTGATGAAAATTTTGCAAAACACTTGTTACCTCTTCAAGATCAATAGTTTCTTTTCCCCACGTAGGAGTAGTCACAAGATTTTCATAGGTATGATTTGAGGGCAAAGAGCTTAACAACATCAAAGGTTTGTCATCCTCATCAAACTTAACATCAACTCTCATCAAATCACTAATAATTTGATTGAAAGCATTAATATGTTGATTTAAGTTTGATCCTTCAACCATCTTAAGCCAATACAAACATTGCTTAAGAAAAAAATTATTATTAAGAGATTTGGACATGTACTAGCTCTCTAACTTTCACCACATAGCCGCTAGAGAATCCTCCTCCATCACCTGATAGAGTACTTCATCGGCCAAACACAAGCTTATTGTAGAAGCAACCTTTGCTTACAAATCTCCCCATGTTGCCTCATCCATTCCATCCGATTGAATACCAAGTAATGCCTTTCCCATTCCTTGTTGTACAAGAATGTCTTTCACTCTTCTCTGCCATAAATCAAAGTTCCTGGTTCCATAAAATTTGACGATATCAAATCTTGCAGAAGACGATCTTGATGCCATAACAACCTCGCTTTGATACCAATTTGTTGTGATATGGATGGGATAAAAACGAAGCATAGAGAAATAAATACAACAAGTAAATGAAACACAATTAGAAAAATGATAAACAACAAGAACAACAATAAGATTTACGTGGTTCAGCAAAGCCAACATCCACAGAAGTAATGACACAAGAATTTTACTAAGGAAATATCAAAGTACACAATAAACTTCTCAAATGATCACTCACTCTATCAATACATGCCCAGAATGACATATATAATAGTCCCTCGGAGGTTTCCCCCTAATTACCCAACCACCCCAACGTTCAAATTCAAAATTCGAAAAACTGCTCGCAGCACAGGCGCTCTCGTCAATGAGTATAGTGATTCGTTGACGATTCAGAGAAAGACACTAATTGACGAGAATAGGGCATTTGTCGACGAGCCCATTTTATTCTCTCGGCATCTCCAGAGCTCTAAGAATTTTCTGCTCTTGGGCTCTACTAGGCGACGTGCACACAACACTCGTCGACGAGTCCCTATTGTGTTGCCCCTTTATGTTTTTCTTTCTTCTTTGTTTATGAAATCCAAAGTATAAGAGCCACACCATAAACAAAAATAATAAATAATATGATAATGTAATAAAAATTACAATGATACTATATTCATTTTTTAAAAAATTATTTATGTAAAAGTTTGTGCCGTTTCATCCAACATAGAATCGAAGCAGATATTTTTATGATAAATTTTAAAACAATTATTTCTTATTTTTTCTACATTATAAATTTATAAAATCTTTATGCTGTCATTTGTTTTGTTACAATATTATACATTTCTCACTAAGCTCTTATGCTCTTAGGTTGTCTTTGGAAATATAGATTTCAACACTTTATTTGAATTGTATAAATTTGGAAAAATATAGATACGATTGTGTACTATATTTTGCTTGGAATCCACATTTCTTAATAAGTTGTCATATTCTCAAGTTTGAAAATTATATAAGAATATGATGGAATAAAATGAAAATTTTATACAAATTCAATAATTTAAAACAAAGCTACTTATACAAAAGTTTATGTAATTTTGGCCAACTTGGAATAGGAAAAAAAAAATAAAAATACAAGATTCTACATTTACATTTTGAAATTGAGAATAGTTATTTTTTATCTATTCTTAGTTATAAACACATAAAAATTTTTTACATTGTGTTAGCCTTAGTGGCTATATGATCCTATTTGTCGAATTTTGATGATTACAACCCATTAGTGGTTCTAAGTCACCAACTTTTGAATATCAAGTTATGATAGGTGTAAGTGGCAAACTTATGAAGATACATGTTAAATTGTAAAGATCAAAGTGGACATTGTTGACCTTATAGGTCATATCTTGTTTTGATAATTACAAATATTTTGGTATCTTACTTGTGCCTTGAGTTTGTAAACAAGACCATACTTTACATGCAAGGTTAAGGACACAGTGGAGGCCATAAAGAGCTCAATGCTCAAATCACAGGGTTGCATTTGGAGAAGCAAAGGAAATGAAGACCAAATAATTTTGAAATTGTATTTTCTGTTTAATTCATTTGGGTCTATAATAATTATGGTCTATAATAATTAATGCCTCGCATGCATGATAGGTTGAATAAGCTCAAGAGACCATAGATTGACTCATAGGAACCAACACCCTTAAGATAAAATGTCACAACTTACTCACACATGGTTGAAAAGGTTCAAGGGCCAAAATGGATTTAACAAAGATTTCGGTCGACCTTTCGTTGACCAATGCCAATTTTTTTGGGCATAATTTAGAAACTTAGGATTTAGATTGATAGTAGGTCCCCATAAAAACTCCATGAAAAATCCCCTATAACTTAAAAGTTATACCTATGTGAACAGGGGTGACTTCTAATAAAAATCAAGACAAAAAATAAACTTTGAAAGGGCCTTGGTCAACCGAACCAGTCTAGTTATACTAAGTTGGGTCAACTGAACCTTTGTTGGCTGAAATGGCTTAGCCACAGTTGATTGAAATGTGGCAGTACAAATGCCACAGTCGACCGAATGGCCAAAGAAGTCAATACTTTGACTTTGCATGGTCGACCATTCAGTTTTTGAATGTAGTGTCTTTTGTCGACCGAATCACCACGTGTCTGACACCCCAACCATTCGGGTGACCCAATGATTAGTTCATTTTGGCCATTGTCAACCGAACTTACATGAGTAGCCAACCGAGTTTGACATCGCCCAATGACGGTCGACTGTATTCTCAGTTCAAAATCTCCGCGATCAACTGAACCTCTTAAAGT
The DNA here is from genome assembly GCF_029873635.1 of Malania oleifera. NCBI lineage: Eukaryota > Viridiplantae > Streptophyta > Magnoliopsida > Santalales > Ximeniaceae > Malania > Malania oleifera. Next base: position 104,766,268 of record NC_080417.1, on the reverse strand, counting down.
GGTCAATTGAACCCCTAATACGGTCGACCAAACCTCTCGAGTTGCCCAAATTTTATCGAGGTTAAATAGGGGTTATTTTTTACTAACATACTTAAACTTTTCCAAAAATGCTGATTAAGTCCCCAACGACCATATTTTTTGGAGTGTCTATATATACTCCCCAATTTGGTTTGATTAGCACCGATTAGAAAACATCATTAGTAAAATATTATCTGAATTTTCAAATACCCATTTTTCACATACAAGCTTACTACTTCCATTCTTACTCATCCTCCTCGTTAAAATCATTTAGTAAGAGTGTTTTAGAGTTCATACTATAAGTTTACACTCACATTGCTTGTATTTGATTAAGATTGATTTTTATTGAGAGTAAGCTTTGAGTTTTCCTTGTGATTTAATTGATAAGTCTTCTTTGGGAAAACTCTCTAGGGCTTGTGAGTCTTGCATTTTTGTTTCAAGATTCAGGAGCTTGTCTGGTGCTTTTAGCAAATTATTTTTGACAAGCTAGAAATCCAAATATCTCTTATACTTAATACTTGATAAAATATTTTTGAGATATTTGTTTGTGGTATCAAAATCTCTGAAACTATATTTTTGATTGATATATATATATATATTGTTTCAAAGAATCTATCATAACTCACTCTCACACATTACTTGCTATAGTGACATTATTTTGAGAGTAGTTGTATTAATCTTCATTGAGCTTATAAATCCTATCATATTGAAGTGCATTGGTTATATTGGTGCATACTTGCTTATTGGAGAAGCATTGATATTGTACACAAAAATTGTATCGCTTATCTTTTGTATTCCAGGCGTGGCCTGAGGGGGTGTTGATCTAGCCTGTAATGATTAGTTGTCAAGGTTGGGGTCAGCCTTGTTAATCTGACCTAGCATTTTCCTTTCTCAGTAAGGAGAGGAGGTTGTAACCAGTGTCGCCAGCGAGCATTAATGAAATTTTCTTGCATGTGAGCTTGAGGTGAGGACATAGGCAGTATTGACCAAACCCCGATATCATATTGTGTGTTCCCTTATCTTAGCACTTTAATTTCTGTACAGGTATGGTATTATTTATTGTCTTGATCATTTTACATACATGCTTTCAATGGTTGTGAAATACTGAGTCTATAATAAATATTTTATTTATTAGCTCAGTTTTATATTGTTGGGTAATTAGCATATGTTTAGAATGACCCTAGGTCATGGTATACTGTTTGTGGATTTGAATATAACCTAGGAAAAGTTTTTAAAATTCTAATTCACCCCCCTCTTGGGAATACACGAAAGTCAACAAACACTCAAGCAGAAGATCTCAAGCACATCAAATGGATCGAGTGTGAATTCATATATATGGGGAGTGTTTGAGGTAGAATTGTATTGTTTTACCTCTTTTAGTACTGTTTCACACAAGATTATTGAGCAAGAGTTGAGCAAATTTGAACATGCATACGAGTCCATATAGTATATAATAGGATATCATTTATCATTTGAATGAAAAAAATGTTTTTCATAGTTTCATACTTAAAATTTTTTAAAGGCAAAACCATGATTTATATATAATATCTTATACTCAATTTTGTTTGTAATGGGACAAGGTTTAAATAGTCTAAGTGTCGTACACTTTAATATATTTGGTCTCGGTTGGGTTAAGATTATTTTTATGTACCTAAAATAGAAGAAAAATTAAGGATTTGAGGAAACAGTGAAAACCTTCAACGGTTTTCCATAGGTACATCAATGGTTTCATGCAAAAGCTAATTACGAAAATGGCTTGAAGGAAACTGTCCACAGTTTGAGGAAACCGTCAACGATTTTTTAGAAACCGTCCATGATTTTGTGGAAACCATCCACAGTTTTGTGAATCCGTCAATGGTTTGTGTTAGAATTCAAAACCCAAAGGCTATAAATAGCCAATTTTCAAAATATAAAATTGTTTTATTATGTACAACGACTATAAACGACTAATAAATGAATTTTCCTATAAATACAAGGTTTCTAACTTGTTCTAGCATGAATTTTTGGTACTTCACATTTAGTGATCATCATCTTCAAGCACATTGCATTTTAGTTCATAAATCCAGTGCTCGCTATCTCTCTTACTTTCTAATCTTGTATGTGATTCATTACTTGAGATATTAGTGTGAGGATTTTTTAGTGATTGATATCAGCTCATTCAAGGAGCATTGTCTACTGCATTAACTTCTTGTGTATCTTTTTCAAATTGTAAGGGTTCTTGGTGAACCTAGATTGAAGGCTTGTAAAGGTTCTTTGTGAACCTAGCTTGAAGGCTCTTTGTGAGCAAGAAGGGATTTTTTCCCTTGGTAAGGCTCTTTATGAGATAGAAGGGATTTGTTCCCTTAGTGCGGCTTTTTGTGAGCAAGAAGGGGTTCTAAAAAACCCAAATTGCACAGCGAAATATATTTGTGTAGGATCAAACACACAATGTAGTAAATGATGAATACACGGGGTGGGTGTCCTAAGCCAAACTGTTGGCGGTTTTTGATAGAATGTAATTTGTCTAAAATACTACTCCAAACTATCAACGATTAGAGCCTTTTTGTCAATGCCCTACTATTGCTTGATTTTCTTTATGCTTTCCCTTTGTGTATGCTTTCCACTCAGTATATAAGACACATTTCACAACAATCTCCACCTTGGCGATCCTACGCCTCTACGGAGAAACTGAAAACATGAACCCACTGGTCCACCTTGAACTTAGGAAATTAGGTTGGGACTGCATCCCATCTAGCAACTAGAGACAAATACCAAGTCCAAGCAATACTTGAATTTGCCCATGGCAGCTTCAGCTTCTACCATTAACCCCAATTTAGTTGTAAATTTAACAACCTAAGACTACGCCTTAGGCTTCCAACAAGGCCTTCCCATAATAGTAAATACAAAAGCTATTGCAAGCCTTTTATCATTAAAGTCCCCTGCATAGTCTTCAACAAATCTGAGAACTAACGCTCCACTCTGTTGCCTGCCAAAACACCCCATTTGTAGAGACTCGGTGAATTATAATAATTAAATAATAAAAGGATGAGAGAAAAGGAAATTGAATTTGGAATTCAAACAGGGTCTCGTCGACGAACATAACACGTTCTTTGACGAACATGCTTGATGGGATCGCCGACAAGGACACGTGTCTCGTCGATGAGAAGATACTAAGAAACAGTTTTCAGTTCTGAATTTCGTCAATGAACTCCCATCGTGTTTTCATCAGCGAGGTGACGTGGCTCGTCGACCAAGTCAGGAGTATAACTAGCCCTAAACTCAGATTCAGCGCAGATTTTTCAGCCAAAAATAGGTTCTCTCTCTCCTATTCGTGCCCTCTCCCTTCTCTCTAAGATTTTGGGCTAGTATCTCTTGCTGGTTTGACGATCCGAGACCGCCACGACACTCCTGGGAAGTTTCTTTTCAAGTCTACTGGAGTGGATCGTTGGTGGGGCTAACTTTGATTCCATTCCAAATTCAGGGTATGATTTTTTATTTAGTATTTGGTTTTCCTACAGTTGTAGGAAATGTAGTACTCAAAGAAATACTAAAGTTTTGTTCAGGGAGATGTTGTTTTCAGGGTGTTGAACGGGGAACTGCGGGTGTAGGACTAGTCATTGTAGGGGCTTTTCAGTAGTCAGACAAGGGAGTAAACTAAAGAAGTAATTTTCCATGAAAATTATTATTATTTAATACTAGATTAATTTTCAGAAAGCAAGTATGATATATGAGTATATTTGTGAAAATGTATATTTGGGAAAATACCGCTGTTACGCAAGAATATATATTTTTAAGTATTAAATGTCAGGAAATGTGATTTCAGAACAGAAATTCATGATTTTATTCAGTTTGTGTGGCATGAATATTATTTTACGCATATTGTATTATGTTAAGTCAATTTTACAAAAAAAAGCATGTTTCAGTTATTTTCACGAATAACATGATAATACAGTAAACTATGATTTCATAATATATGATAAACAGTACATTAGTTTAGATCAGTATGTATGATATGTTTGGCACAAGGCCGTGATTGATAGCCGGCGCAAGGCCATAGTTATGCATGTTTTCGGCGTAAGGCTGCAGTTATGAATGTATTCGGCGCAAGGTCGTAGTTATATATGTTATTACAAAATTCAAAAAATGCTATCAATCTAATTATGTTAAAACAGTATATTATCATGTACTATATGTTATTATAACCCAAATGATAGTTCAGATCAGTTATCAGGAGCATGGTGCCGTAGCTATACAGTTCAGTTCAGTTCATACTTGTACTAACCGCCCCTGCTAGTAGAGGGGGTGGGAGATGGATAGTCGATGTGGCTTTTCAGTGTAGAGTTGTAGACGTCCTCCTGGCTGTCTGGACTAGGATATAGCAGGCCCGTCGTACTTAGAGACATTTTTTGACTCGGCAGTGGTCGGCCAACCATTGTCGGGTCTCGCCTTCGAGCTGTATAACCCGTCATGGGGGGTAATACATGACATCAACTAGCTATTCATCCTAGGTAAATTTCAGAATTACTAGTTATATCATAGGATTTTATAAACAGTGAAATACAGTATAATTTAGTAAAATCATGAAGTTGTATGTTTACTCAGTTATGATATTATCAGTGTTTTCAAGCATGTGACATGTACTGCATATTTAATATAGCACGCAAATATTCATGATGCCACACAAATGTATTTAGTTTATTTCCCTTACTGAGAGGTGTCTCACCCCAGCTTAAACCATTTCAGGGAACCCAGAAAGACAGGTGGACCGAGCCTGCCATTGAGGCAGTTTTTGCTTCCTCCCAAGGAGGGTGAGTTTTGAGCTAGGATTAGCTAGTTTTTGGTATTAGATCCTAGTTTTATCTTTTGATGTTTTAAGGATTGTATATTTATATAGTATATGGTGGAAGGTAGGTAACTCTGGTATATTGTATTCTATTATTGGGAGAATGAAATTTATGTTTATTGCTGCTTAGGTTTCCGCTGTGTATGACAAGTGTGTCCCCGTTACTCATAGGTCTGGGTTGAGTTTGTTATGTTTTAAGTTAATGATAACTAATATGGTTGATTATGTAGTAAATTGGGTAGGTCGTTATAGTTTGGTATCAGAGCCTAGGATGTTAGGTTCTGTAAACTCTAGAATGCAGTAGTAACAATACCAGAGTATAGGATAAAGTAATTTGAGGTTTGGTTTGTAGTCTAGATGCAAAACTTCCGTGATGATTTGTGTATCTTTCCTAGGGTGACGATTTTAGGAAAGCCATGGTAAACTATCATCGGGTTGGGTATCTAGGTTGCAGGATTGAACCTTGAATTAAGATCAAGGGTGATGAATTAGTTAAGGATATAATATACTAGTTAGATGATATGTTATGGTAATAGGGTCCCAAGCTAAGTTTATTGTCTTTTCAAGATGGAACCTGGAGGTAGTAGCACCCATGCTAGTGGTAATGAGGGTGTTGGGCCCTTGGGCGCTGCAGGTGGGGATTTAGATGCAGTACTGCGCAATGTGACTTAGCAAATCATGGCTGAAATTTCCAGAAACTCTAGAGAGCGGGGTGGTCCATCTGCAGGCCATGATGGTTTGCTTGAGATGTTTATTAAGATGAATCCTTTAGCTTTCTTAGAAGGAATTGATCTTAAAGTTATTGAAAACTGGGTGCGGAAGATTGAAAAAGTATTTGCAGTGCTACAGTGTACTGAGGAGCAGAGGGTGTTGTTCGCTACGTATAAACTGACTAGAGAGGTCAAGAGATGGTGGACGACAGTGAAACTCCTGGAGAAGCAGAGGAAAGTTCCTATAGAGATGACATGTGAGTGATTTAAGGAGATATTTTTTGATAGATATTTTCCAACCTCATCCTGAGAAGTTAAGATTGAGGAGTTCCTGAATCTGAGGTTGGGACAGCAAACAGTGCAACAGTATACAGCGAGGTTCATTGAGTTATCTTGCTTCGCCTCGTATATTATTCTAGACGAGACGAAGAAGGTAAGACAGTTTGAAAGAGGTCTGAGGAGAGAATTATATAAGTAAGTGTCGATCCTGAAATTGCAAGATTTTACCAAGTTGGTAGACATGGCAACTATAGCAGAAGCTGGAGAGCAATTGGAGGTTTAGGAGCAGAGACAGAGGAAAAGATCCATGCCTTCTAGTTCCCAACAGGGGTTCAGTCTTGGTTTGTGGAAGAGAGGTTGCTACTATAGGGATCAGAGGTAGGAGACAGGGAATCATAGGTTTTAGGGTATGTAGTCTTTTCCAGCTTGCCCAACTTGTGGGAAGAGACACCCGGGTGAGTACTGTGCCAGGCGAGGTATCTGCTATCGATGTGGGGAGTTAGGACATATGATGAGAGATTGTCAGGCTCAGATTGGCGCTGCTCCCACTCCTAAACCTGCTCAGGCAGGCTATCAGGTGCTTTGTGGAGGTCAAGAAAGGAATATGACTCTAGCAAGAATTTATACTTTGACGCTGGGTGATGCTGAGATAGCCGGCGAAGTGGTGACAGGTATGGTTAGCATGATTTCGTTTAAAGTTATTGTGTTATTTCATTCAAGAGCCACACACTCGTTCGTGTCTGTGGGGTGTATTAAATCATATGGGGGCAGAAACACATTTATTAGACACCGAAGTGTTAGTAACTACACCGAAAGGATTAGCACTGAGGTGTAGTAGGGTGCTCTGGGGCTATCCAGTTGATATTCAGGGGAAGATATTGTCTGCTAATTTGATAGTGCTGGAGATGCACATGTTTGATGTAATATTCGGCATGGATTGGCTAGCAGTTAGTTTTTCCAGTATAGATTGTCATTCAAGAGAAGTGATATTCAGACCTCCAGGAAGACCAGAATTCTGGTTTATAAGGTCACAAGTGCAATCCGTACCTCAGTTAGTTTAAGCTATTTAGGTGAGGAGACTGCTCTTGAGTGGTTGTCAGGGATTCGTGGCCTTTGTGAAAGAAATGACAGGGAATGAATTGAAGTTCACTAGTACGCCGGTAGTAAAAGAGTTTATAGATGTGTTTCCAAATTAGGCACAAGGCTTGCCTCCTGAACATGAGGTAGATTTTCCTATTGATTTACTTCCAAGTACAACGCCGATCTCTAAAGCACCTTACCGAATGGTGCCAGCAGAATTTGCAGAATTAAAGAATCAGCTGCAAGATTTGCTTGATAAGGGTTTTATAAGGCCCAGTGTATGTCCGTGAGGAGCTCCAGTGTTATTCGTGAAGAATAAATACGGGTCCATCAGGATGTGTATAGATTATAGGGAAAGTAATAAGGTGACAATCAAGAATAAGTATCCTCTACCCCATATAGATGATTTATTTTACCAGCTCCAGGGTACATGAGTGTTTTCTAAGATTGATCTTAGATCAGGCTATCATCAAGTAAAGGTAAGAGCATAAGATGTATCGAAGACAACCTTTTGGACCAGGTATGGGCATTATGAATTTCCAGTTATGCCTTTTGGTTTGACGAATGCTTCTGCAATATTCATGATTTGATGAATAGAATTTTCCACCAATTCTTAGACCAGTTTGTTGTTGTTTTTATTGATGATGTATCGCTCTATTCGAGGAGCTATGAGGAGCATGAGACACATTTGAGACAGGTCTTACAGATGCTCAGGGAAAAGAAGTTGTATGCCAAGTTTAGTAAATGTGAATTCTGGCTCAAGAAGGTTATGTTTTTGGGGCATGTTATTTCAGGGGATGGAGTTTCTATGGATCCCAGTAAAATTGATGTGGTAGTGAATTGGGATAGACCAAGGAACGTCCAGGAGATCAGGAGTTTCTTGGGGCAGGCTGGTTTTTATTGTCGTTTTGTTGAAGGATTCTCAGTTTTATCAAGGCCTTTGATGCGATTGACTAGGAAAAATATCATATTTGAATGGGATGACAGCTGTGAGCAGAGCTTCCAGGAATTGAAGCAAAGGCTTGTCACGGCACTAGTGCTGATCATCCCGTCAAGGGGTGAGGGTTATGTTATCTACCGTGATGCGTCCTTAAAGGGACTTGACTATGTATTGATGCAGCATGATAGGGTGGTAGTGTATGCTTCCAGGTAGTTGAAAGAGTATGAAAAGAACTACCTTACCCATGAACTATAATTGGCTTTAGTTGTATATGCATTGAAGATTTGGAGACATTACCTGTATGGAGAGCAATGCGAAATCTTCTCCGACCATAAGATTTTAAAGTACTTTCTCGCTTAGAACTAAACATGAGGTAGAGAAGGTGGTTGGAGCTTATTAAAGATTTTGAATGCACTATCAGTTATCACCCAAGGAAAGTAAACGTGGTAACCGATGCCTTAAGTAGGAAGTCTGTGGGACTAGTGCTGGCAACCATGGAGATTTAGTATCCAATCATGATGGATTTGGAGAGACTCGGTATAGAGTTGGTCGAGGGTGATCCTTAGGTATGTATTGCTAGCTGACAACCTACTCTGCAGGAAAGGATTAAACTGCTCAGAAGGAGGATTTAAAATTAACAGAGGTAATGGTCAAAGTACAGGGTGGACAGGGAGATGAATTTTGTATTACAGATGACGAAGCTTTGTGGTTTTGTTCGAGATTATGTGTTCCTACTAATGTTGATATTTGAAAGACCATATTAGAAGAGGCTCACAGATTTTTATACACATTTCATCCTGGTAGTATGAAAATGTATAAGGATTTGTGAGAGTCTTATTGGTGGAGTGGTATGAAGAAGGAGAATGTCGAGTATGTAGCACAATGTTTGACGTGCCAATAGGTAAAAGCTGAGCACCGAAGGTCGGCAAGCTAGTTGTGGCCCCTTTTTATCCCAAAGTGGAAATGGGATTATATATCTATAGACTTTTTTTTAGGGCTTCCGTAAGCATTGCATGGTCATAATGCAATATGGGTGATTATAGATCATTTGACTACGACCGCTCATTTCCTTCCTATCAAGATTAGCTACTCCATTAACAAACTGGTAGAGATGTATATTTAGGAGATAGTCCGTTCTCATAGTGTGCCTATGTCTATAGTGTCAGATCGAGACCTGCGTTTCACGTCACGATTTTGGAGGAGCTTGCAGGAGGTTCTAGGGCCTCAGTTCTCTTTTAGCATGACATCCACCCTTAGTTAAATGAGCAGACTGAGAGGAAAATTCAGATATTAGAAGATATGCTTTGAGCATGCGTGCTGGACTTTGGGGGTAGTTGGACTCAGTTCATGCCACTAGTGGAGTTTGTGTACAATAATAGTTATCAAACTAGCATTGGCATGACACCATTTAAGGCACTTTACGGTAGAAGATGTCATTCTCCTCTATATTGGGATGAGATGGGTGAACAGTGACTTATGGGACCAGAGTTAGTACAACAAGCGTATGATAAGGTTCGGCTCATCAGAGATAGAATCAGTGCAGTTCAGAGTCAATAGAAGAGTTACCCTAATAACTGCCGTAGGAAATTGGAATTTTATATTGGTGATCATGTGTTTTTGAAAATAGCTCCGTTAAAAGGGGTTATGAGATTTGGAAGAAAAGGTAAACTTAGCCCTAGGTTTATTGGCCCGTTTGAGATTCTAAAGAAAGTGGGGCCGGTTTCTTACAGGTTAACTTTACCACCTGTGTTGTCTAGGATACACAATGTATTCTACGTCTCCATGTTGAGGAAATACATCCCAAACCCTTCTTACATAATCAATTGACGTGAATTAGAGCTTAGTGATTCACTAGTTTATAAGGAGGTACCAGTATAGAATCTGGACAGGAAAGAACAGGAATTACGTAATAAGAAGATTCCTTTAGTAAAAGTCCTGGGGAGAAATCATGCAATAGAAGAAGCTTCTTGGGATCTTGAGGAACAGGTAAGGTAGAAATACTCGCAATTGTTCCATGGGTTCAGTTATAACTAAGTAAAGTGTAAATTGTAATGTAATGTTTCTTTTGCAGGTTAGTCAGTATATGTATTAGTTTAGTTAGTAAGTAGTATTTTAGTTTTGGGAGAATTTTATTTTATATATGTAATCTCCTAGAACTCTGAATGTAACCACGGTATTCCTCCGTCATAAATGAGGGTAAGTAATAAAATAAGTAGACTGTTTATCTTTAGGGGATGGTGAATCATATGGATCGTAAATTTCAAGGATGAAATTTTTATTAGGAGGGGAGAATGTAAAGACTTGGTGAATTATAATAATTAAATAATAGAAGGAGGAGAGAAAAGGAAATTGAATTTGGAATTCAAACAGGGTCTCGTCGACGAACACACTTAATGAGATTGTTGATGGGGACACGTGTCTCGTCGACGAGAAGATACTGAGAGGAAGCTTTCAGTTCTGAATTTCATCGACGAACTCCCTTTATGGTCTCGTCAATGAGGTGACGTGGCTCGTCAACGAGGGTAGGAGTAAAACTAGCCCTAAACTCGGATTCAGCGTAGATTTTTTATCCAAAAATTGGTTCTCTCTCTCCTGTTATCCCCTCTCCCTTCTCTCTATGATTTTGGGCCGGTCTCTTGCCGATTCGACTATCCAAGGCTGCCACGACACTCCTGGGAAATTTCTCTTCAAGTCTGTTGGAGTGGATCGTTGGTGGGACTAACTTTGATTCCATTTCAAACTCAGGGTAAGACTTTTTATTTAGTATTTGGCTTTCCTACAATTGTAGAAAATGTAGTACTTGAAGAAATACAGAAGTTTTTTTTAGGGAGATGTTGTTTTCAGGGTGTTGAATGGGGAACCTTGCGGGTGTAGGACTAGTCACTACAGGGGCTTTTCAATAGTCAGGTAAGGGAGTAAACTAAAGAACTAATTTTCCATGAAAATTATTATTATTTAATAGTAGATTAATTTTCAGAAAGCATGTATGATATATGAGTATATTTGTGAAAATGTATATTTGAGAAAATACTGCTTTTACATAGGAATATATATTTTTAAGTATGAAATGTCAGGAAATGTGATTTCAGAACAGAATTCATGATTTTATTCAGTTTGTGTGGCATGAATATTATTTTATGCATATTGTATTATGTTAAGTCAATTTTACAGAAAAAGCATGTTTCAGTTATTTTCAAGAATAACATGATAATACAGTAAACTATGATTTCAAAATATATGATAAACCCTACTTATGCATGTTTTCGGTGCAAGGTCGCAGTTATGAATGTATTCGGCGCAGGGCTGTAATTATTTATGTTATTACATAATTCAAAAAATGCTATCAATCTATTTATGTTAAAACAACATATTATCATGTACTATATGTTATTAGAACCCAGATGATAGTTCAGATCAGTTATCAGGAGCATGGTGTCATAGCTGTACAGTTCAATTCAGTTCATACTTATGCTAACTGCCCCTGCCAGTAGAGGAGGTGGGAGATAGATAGTCGATGTGGCTTTCAGTGTAGAGTTGTAAACGTGCAACTGGCAGTCCGAACCAAGGTGTGGCAAGCCCATCGTACTTACCGACATTTTTGACTCGGCAGTGGTCGGCCAGCCATTGTCGTGTCCTGCCTTCAGGATGCACAACACGACTTGGGGGGTAATACATGACATCAGTTAGCTATTCATCCTAGGTAAATTTCAAAATTACTAGTTATTTCAGATGATTTTATGAATAGTGAAATACAGTATGATTTAGTAAAACCATGAAATTGTATGTTTACTCAGTTATGATACTATCAGTGTTTTCACGCATGTGATATGTACTATATATTTAATATAGCATGAAAATATTCATGGTACCACACAATTGTATTTAGTTTAATTCCCTCACTGAGAGGTGTCTCACCCCAACTTAAACCATTTGAGGGAACCCAGAAAGACAGGCGGACCGAGCCTGCCATTGAGGCAGTTTTTGCTTCCTCGCTAGGAGGGTGAGTTTTGAGCTAGGATCAACTAGTTTTTGGTATTAGATCCTAGTTTTATCTTTTGATGTTTTAAGGATTGTATATTTATACAGTATATGGTGGAAGGTAGGTAACTCTGGTATATTATATTCTATGGTTAGGTGAATAAAATTTATGTTTACTGCTGCTTAGGTTTCTGTTGTGTATGACAGGTGTGTCTCCGTTATCCACAGGTCCGTGTTGACTTTGTTATGTTTTAAGTTAATGATAATTAATATGGTTGATTATGTAGTAAATTAGGTAGGTCGTTACACCATTACACCATCATGGAGACCTTAAACATATCTTGGACATCCCTATTCGTCCATGTGTACCGAGTGATAGAAATTTCACATCGATTCTCCACAAAACTCCCTTGAGATGGCAAACAAAGTATCCATGTAGTTCTGTCCACAAAGCCACCTTGAGAGAACACCAATCTCTTAGTAGCTCTGTCTATGTGAATCTTCAAACCAAGACCCTTCTTGGCCGTACGTAACACATTCATGTCAAAATCTTTCAACAGAATTCTTAACTGATTAGCCTTAGTCAAAGCATTCCCAACCAATAACATGTCATTCACACATAACAGATACATCACTCCACTACAACCTATCACCCTCCTCCTCAATGGAAGCCTCACCAAATCCCACACCTGATTCTTATCCAATAACTTCATCTCTTCCACCATAGCACTTATCCATATAGTTCTCCCTTTTTTGTGCACTACAACTTGAAAAATAGTAGGCACCTTGTTGCTTGTAGTAATGAATGCATAAAACACCAAAATGTCAAATTTATACTTGAGTGGTGGTCTGATAGTACACCTAGGCCCACTGTGATCTTGCTGGTCTCCCGAGCTGAAACTCCCTGCAATATGAACAATGTCATCTTTGCCCTGAGTGTGTAGCTCCACCTGCATCACATGCCCATTTATATTGTGATACTGTTGACCCAAGATAGAACTCCCTATATTTCTGCCCCGAGTGTCTTAACTCCACCTGAATTACATGTTTACTGTTATCGTAGTTTTTTGGAATTTGTTTCTCTTCCTTTACCTGAGTATGTTGCCCCATGGATTTATCACCAAAAGCCATCTCCTTGATTACCCCTTTTTTTGCCATATGATCACCCAGCTTGCACCCACCTTTTTTAGACCTCAGAAAAATGTACTATGTGAACATAACACCAAGCCTAGATCCTCCATTACTAGAATAGTGCACCTGTGGATATCCATCAATCCCGAGTTGCCTACCGCAAAACTTGCCCATAATTCACCTCCAACTCTCCCATCTAATGATACCTTTGGCAATTAGTTAAACGAGAAACACTCCATACTCACTTACTTCACCAAGAAGTTCTCTATAAGCCTTGCATGTAACCTGCCCTGCTTATAAAACTCCTTGAACGAGAAATACTCCATACTCACTTACTCAGTCCTATTGTCTAACCCGAGGATCTCTCTCCCGATCTAATTCTCTACATCAACCACAAGTTAAACCTGGTAAACACCCCAGACTTGTATAAAATGAGGTAAACTAAGACCTTTCGTGATAAACCCACAAAATGCTTATGTCTACCCCATGATACTATACTCACCGATCCCCAAATATTTGAATACATGTAGTCACCCATATGCCCTATACACATATGCCAATGAACATCTGACTCAGATTCTACAGCTGCAGCTCCACCTACAACTGTAATACCTTGCAGTGCATAGATATTTACCACTACCTTTTCTTCTTTCATCACTATAGAGTCGCCTTCACACACTTTCATTTTCCAACTTTGAGACTTGTAGCTATATCCGTTAGAATCCAAAGTGCCTAATGAAATTACACTCTTACTTAGACCCAGTACATGCCTTACTTCACATAAGTTTCTTATAACACCATCTTATATTTAGATTTTGACATTTCCAATACCAATTATTTTGCATGAAATATCATTTCCCATCAAAACACAATAACTATTAACTGACCTATAGGTGTTTAACAATTTTCTATTTGCTGTTGTGTGATAAAAGCATCCGGTATCTAGGATCCAAGATGTTAGTGATTTATACTGAAAGACATGCTTTATGTAATTGGTTTTAGTATTTATTAATAACTTCAATTATTCCATTTTAAATAGAATCTTTGTGAGCAATGTTTGCCTAACATTATTTATTTAATGATAATGCATGTTTGTCTTTTATTCTATATAGCAGGTGATCTAGTGTGTAGAGTACGACTTATACACAGAAGATTAGATCATCTGTTCTTATAGAATATAAGTTTATTGTTCACAATCTTAAATAAAATTGGACACACTATTGGTAGGACTATGGCACAAGGTTTTAATAGGTCTGTCTTGACTATTGGGAAATGTACAGTTCTAACTCCTTGTGCTAGTACACTTTGTGTGTATTGAACATGACCTTTTTGAGGTAATTGTTTTTATACGAACTATATAAAACAATTAATATCTCATGGTTATTATGAGTGCTTATGCTCTTAATCCTAATATGATTATTCGACACGTGCATATAGTGTTTATTACTTTGATTCATAGAAGAATGAGATTCTTTATGGGTCAAAATACTCAGTGAGTTGGGTGATGACATTATGTGTATGGTGAACATTAATTATTTATGGAATCCACGTCCTGGTATTGGGATTGATGATGCCACCTTGAGGAAGTTTATAAGTTTTGATTGTGTCAAACCCTGCAGGTGGATTTTGAATCCGTCGCATTAAAAAAGTTAAGTGGAAGGTCTTAGGAAATTAATATGTCAATTAATTGAATTGTCAGTAATTTAATTTAATAGACGGGTATTTGTAATCTTTACGGGGGAAGATAAATAAGCATTTAAAAATAGGAGCTCGAAATTTAATTTCGAATATGACAGGGAGTGCAATTATTATTCTTTAGTGGTATGAATTATAATTAACGTAATTAAGGATAAATTCGAGTAGAATTAGGAATTCTTAATTACGTGGGAAGCAATAGTCATATTTGCCCAAAGGTCCCTATTGTAGCCTATATACATGCGCTCCATTCAGCAACTAAGAGAGATGAAAAAACTCTCATAGAGATAGATGTTTTCGGGAGAGAAGAAAATCCTAGTTTCCGCTTATGAGGCTAGTCTCTCAGAAGCAAGGCGTGTTCAAAGAATATAGTAGAAGATTCCTACTAATCTTCAAGAGCTCGTTTTCGTACTTGCAGATTCGGGATCAAACCAGACTAATCATATAGGTATAATCCTAATCACGTAATTAGGGATTGCATGATCTGATTATTTTTTTTGTTATCCGTATGCACTACAACTGGATCTGATTATTTGATATAATGTGATAAGTGCATTTGGTATTGAGGATCCAAGAATCATTTGTGAGGAACTCCGAACCCGATGAAACACATAACATATTACCATCACTACTTCCTAAGTCTCCTTCCACTACATTTTCATATTTTGACAAATCCTATTGATTTTCAGCATTCCCTTTCTTTAACTCCAAACATTATGGTGTTATGTGCCTACTTTTACTACACCTAAAATACTTTATATCCTTCCTCTTCCTGGACTGCAACCGAGATCCGCTTCGAGACTTACATATGCCATGTTCTTGGTTACTTTTCACCACAAGCCCTTCACGACGTGAAATTTAATCAGTGGCAATTTTTCTTTCACGAAAACCAAGAATTGCGTTTGTCACATCTTCCAAATTAAGGATTTTTTTGCTCTATGTAAGAGTGGTAACCAAATTGTCATAGATGTGAGACAGAGGTAAGGAATTCAATTGCATCAGTGTTTTGTCTTCTCCTTGAACTTTACATCAACATGCATCAAATCACTCACAATCTGATTGATTGGATTGATATGTTGGTTCAAATATGAATCTTCCTCCATTTTAAGCCAATACAACCTTTGCTTAAGAAATAGTTTATTCAATAACGACTTAGATATTTACTGGCTTTCCATTTTATGCCAAATTGCTGCCGGAGAATCCTCATCCATGACCGTGATACAACACGTCATTAGCCAAACATAGTCAGATGGTTGATACTGCCTGTGCCCCCAATTCATTCCAACTTGCTTCATCCATGCTTTTTGGTTGAATTCCGTATAAGGCCTTCACCATGCCTTGCTGCACTAAGATATCATTCACTTTTCTCTACCACAAAGCAAAATTTCTAGTTCCATCAAACTTGACAACGTCAAATTTCACATATGAAGATCCAAAGGCCATTGCAACAACATTCTGATACCAATTTGTAGTGAAAAACCCAAATTGCACAGCGGAATATATTTGTGTAGGATCAAACACACAATGCAGTAAATGATGAATATACAAAACAATTCACTGCCACAACAAGTATATGAAAGTAAGAAAAAAAAATAACACAAGGAATTATGTCGTTTGGTAATGCCTACATCCACGGGAGCAAACAACAAGGATTCCCTATCTTCTTGTCAAAATTACAATAACAATACATCAATCCTCTTAACTATTGCAACCATCTCTCTATAAATACTTCTGATATGATAAATTGGTAGCTTAAAATATATATGATAAATGTATCGGGGGGCAAGTTGAATATTGGTATGATTTTGATTAATTTATATATTTTTTAAAATTATAAGTACATGCATACCGAAAACTTGGTGATTGTAAATGAAAATGTAAAATATGCTTCTAACAAGAGCCTAATTGTAATTTTTTTTAAAAAATGAGTCTATTCTATTTATTATTAATTTTTGTCATATGAATTGAACTTATGACTTTTGGTGGGGCCTTTAGACATTGTTTGTTGAATTTGTTTGTCTCTAACAGTGGACAGTCACTACATCTAGAAAGAGTAGTATTGTATATCACGACCTATGACCATAATGACCCATGTGATGCAATTAGAGACGAATGTACAACAAGAGATTCGTCTGTATTCTCCTCGACGTATTTCTTTTTCACAAGTGTTTTGTATCTATTTTTTTATTTATAAGATTTTATTTTATTAGATTTTAATAAGTATAAGAGCATTTTAAGAACTTTAAAAAAATGGATAAAATGATGAAGATATTTTTTTAGTACTAGTAAAATATGTTAGTTTTGTTTGATTTTCATGAGTAAATCTAGAATAATTTAGGGGCATTTAAGGATTTAAGAAAAATATGAAAAGAAGAATTTTTTAAGACTATTCAGTTTTAAAATTTTAATTATATAATAAATAATATGGGAATGTAATAAAAATTACACACATATATTAGAATATTTTTAAAAAAATTATTTATACAAAACATTTGTGTTATTTCGTCTATCTAAATACTAGATGTCGATATTTTCATGATAAATTTAAGAATAACTACTCTTTATTTACTCTATATTACAGATTTCTCAAATTTTTGCATTGTTGCTTGTTTTATTATAACAATATACATTTCTTGGTGAATTGTTATATTCTAAACTTCTATTTAGAACTATAGATTCTAATTTTATTTGAATATGCATTGATTTTGACAAAAAATGATTTAATTTTGTGTTATACTTGTTCAAACCTACATTTCTTGTCAAGTTATCATATTATTAGGGTTTGACAAGTATCTAAGAATATGATAGAGCACAGTCGAAAAGTCGTAAAAATTTAATAAAAATAGAAGAAATCACTTATACAAAAGCTTATGCTATTCTATTTAAGATGGGATAGGAAAGAAATAAGAATCGATATTTACATTATGTATTGAGAATAGTTATTTGTTGTCCATTACTAGTTATGGATTTACAAAATTTTTTACATTGTAATTTGCCTCATGACAATAACTCATTACTTTTTAAAGTATAAAATTATTTTATCGTAACAATTATATGCTTAAAAAAATTTCACATATCAAATGTAAAAACATATTCTTAAAAATAAATATTTTGCCAATATTTATGTTTATATTTTATGTGATTTTTTATATAAATGACCATTCATTGAGTCTCAATAATAGTTGTGAACAATTTGTGTTTTTTATCGTTCTGTTCCACTAAGATTCTATAGGTTATTTAAGACTATTTTTTGTCATGTTATTAGCGGGAAATAGGCAATTTAAAACATATGCCATAAATGTACTCTATGCAAATTGTATATTGACACGGTTTCAATAAGTTTTCATTAATTTATTTTTTTTTAAAAATTATAAGTACATGCATATGGATACATGATGACTACATAAATGACAAAGTACAAAATGCGTTTAACTGGCATCTAGCTGCGATTTTAGGAAAGTAAAATGTGAATTTATTTTATTTATTACTTTTTTGTCATATTAATTGGAATGTCCATCTTTTGGTGGGGCCCTTAAGCACCGTTCATTGAATTTGTTTGCCTCTAATAGTAGGTAACTCACGACATCTAAAGAGAGTAGTGTTGCATATCAGGACCTGTGACCATCATGAACCCATATGATATTGTTAGGGAAGAGTGCACAACAAGGAATCCGTCTGTATCATCCTCTCTGTATTTGTTCATAATTGTTTTCCATCTATTTTTTTTTTTGTATTTTAAAATGTTTATTTTATTTTTATTGGATTTTCATAAGTATAAAAACATTTTAAGGATTTAAAAAGAAGTGGTTAAAATGACGAAGATATTCTTTTTATTATTAATAGAATATGTTAGTTTTGTTGGATTTTGATTTTATTAAGTAAATAGAGAGTAATTAAAGAGCATTTTAAGAGTCTAAGAAAAATATCAAAATGAAGAATAATATTTTCATTATTAAGATTGCATTTTTTGAGATATATTTATTTTAAAATTTTAATAATATAGTAAATAATATGAGAATGTAATACAAATTACAATGATACTATATTAATTTTTAAAAAATGCTTATGTAAAAGTTTGTGCTGTTTCATCCAATGTAGAATCAAAGCAGATATTTTTATGATAAATTTTAAAACAATTATTCCTCATTTAGTCTGCGTGATAAATTTATAAAATCTTTACCTTGTTATATGTTTTATTACAACATTGTACTTTTCTCACTAAGCTCTTATGCTCTTAGGTTGTCTTTGGAAATATAGATTTCAACACTTTATTTGAATTGTATATGTTAGAGAACTCATGCTCAAAACCTCGGTTTTAAGGATGAGTTCTCTAACATGGTGTCAGAGCTAGGCCTTGGGTTGCTGGGCTCCTCCATGGGTTGGACTTCTCCTCACCTCATTTCTATCATGGGCTCGAGGCGGAGTATTTGTGTGCGTCAAATCCCACATCATCTCTGTGAGTAGTTCTAAAGTCAGTATAAGATCCCCTTAACTTTCTCTCCTTGACACCTAGGTTTTGAGGATGTGTTCTCTAACATGGTATCAAAGCTCTGGTTACCAGGAGGTCCTAGGTCCTAGTCTTGTCACCCACCTTTATTTTGTGGTATTATTTATCATTTGTTTATCTCTCCATGTGCTGTCAGGCTACACGTGTGGGGGAGTGTTAAAGCTTGTTATAAATTATTGGCCCACAACCTAAGAGCTTAAGCTTTTAGGTAAAGTGGTAATCTAGCATGGTATCAGAGCTGGGGCTTGGGCTACTTAACTCCACTGTGGGTTGGACTTCTCCTTGCCTCATTTCCCCCCATGGGCTCTCCTCACCTTATTTCCCCCATGGGCTTGAGGGGGAGTATTAGTGTGCATCGAGTCCTACATCTTCTCTGTGAGTAGTTCCAAAGCTAATATAAGATCCTCTTAACTCTCTCTCCTTAACACCTAGGTTTTGAGGATGAGTTATCTAACATGGTATCAGAGCTCTGGTTACTAGGAAGTCCTAAGTTCTAGTCTTGTCACTCGACTTTTTTTTTTGTGGTATTATTTATCATTCGTTTATCTCTCCATGTGCTGTCAGGCTACACGTGTAAAGGAGTGTTAAAGCTTGATATACATTGTTGGCCCACAACCCAACAGCTTAATCGTTTAGGTAAAGTGGTAATCTAACATGGTATCAAAGCTGGGCCTCGGGCTGCATGACTCCTTCGTGGGTTGGACTTCTCCTCGCCTCATTTCCCCTCATGGACTCTCCTTGCCTTATTTCCCCCATGGGCTTGAGGGGGAGTATTAGTGTGCGTCCAATCCCACATCATCTCTGTGAGCAGTTCCAAAGCTAGTATAAGATTCTCTTAACTCTCTTTCCTTGATACCTAAGTTTCGAGGATGAGTTCTCTAACAGTATAAATTTGGAAAAATACAGATACAATTTTGTACTATATTTTTCCTCAAATCTACATTTCTTAATAAGTTGTCATATTCTCAAGTCTGCAAAATATCTAAGAATATGATGGAATAAAATAAAAATTTAATGAAAATTTTATAAAAATCCAATAATTTAAACTGAAGCTACTTATACAAAAGTTTATGTTATTTCGGCTAACTTGGAATAAGGGAAAAAAAGATTCTACATTTACATTTTGAAATTGAGAATAGTTATTTTTTATCTATTCTTTGTTATAAACTCAAAAAAAAATTTACATTGTGTTAGCCTTAGTGGTTATATGATCCTATTTGTGGTATTTTAATGATTACAACTCATTAGGGGTTCTAAGTCACTAACTTTTGGATATCAAGTTATGATAGGTGTTGTAACACCCCGAACCCTTAAACTCGGTCCGGTGTGTTAAACCTGATAATCCATAAATAAATACCATGTATGCAGTGCAAACATAAACATAATCTTCCATCCATAAAATACCAGACTTTACTATATCTATCCATATTCCATTTAAAACCATTCATGGATCAGCATCTATATATATACATATCCCCAAAACATAACCTACACTTCCAGTATTCACAACCATCCATATCACATAAGACTTAAAACATAAAAACATAAAACATAACTTATATACATCCCAAAATATCATCAAAATGTTTATACCCTTTCTCTGTCTATAACCCCAAAAATTCTATATCCAACTCGAGCTCTCTAAGCTCAATCTCGTGGAGGCCCTAAAAAAGATATATTCGTATTCGGGTGAGACACATATCTCAATAAGGAAAGAAACTATATATTAAAAATAGCCTATGGCTAACATGAGATTCATAATAACATATTAATATCATTTGCAAACCATTAACATAAATTCTTAAAACCATTTTCTAATCCTATTTAAATATATGCAAAATATTTACCCACAAGACTACCCAAAGATAGGGGTGATTACCCGCCCATACAAGTAGCATCCCTCTGCTCAGATACATTAGGCAACCCTACAGTCACAATTGAAGCATACTAGGGCACTCACCTTACTCAGTAAACCCTCAAGTGACAGATTAATCTCGCACTCACACAGTTCATACAAAAGTTTACCAGCAAAGGCCCCCGAGAATAGGGAAATCTACCCGCCTATACAAATAGTTTCCCTCTACCTTCGTGCGTTATGTAGCCTACTACTACATCTGATATTACTAGTGCACTCGCCTTTATCAGCAACTCAAGCAAAGAGTTTACCCCGCCCTAACATAGCATGTTCTACTAGCATAAATACTGATAATTCCATAATACATTATTCTGTCTGTCGTTATTCAACCATTCATAACTGTTCATGTTCATAACTTTAGCATTTCATAACAGTTCACTTTACATAACCTTTCACATTTTACATCGTTCACATTTCATATTTCATATCTATTTCATTCACATTTTCATTTCATTTCATTCTCATTTCATTCATTTGCACTACAACTCCTTTTAGCTGTACATCAGTTAGTCCACATAGATATGCACTAGAATCTGCTAACACAACTCCTTTTAGCTGTCATCAATTAGTCTACAGCTCCTTTTAGCTGTCATTGCATACATGGTTGCTTTATCAAACATAAACAACATGGTCCTTATAACATTTCATTATCAATGCATTTCTTACATAGCCTACACATTTTAGTAGTAAAATTCATACATTGCATGTAAAACAAGCCAACCAACATTTAACGTTTATTTACTCAAAATATACCTTCATTTCTTACATAATTATCCTGAAAATATTTTCCACTTTCATCAGTTCATTTTCATATATACGTAGCTAAATAAGCACCCCTAAGCTCAGTAAACACAATTTACATGGTTGGCATTTTATACCCATATGAAAACATATATACTTCCATATAACATAGTCCATTTTTAATTAACTCATGAAAAACGTGATTTAATATTTAAGTCCCCCCTTATCTGAATCCTTAAACTACACCAACAAGTATCCCAAACTGATGTCTGTGTTGTTGACCCGGACCTTGGTTGAAAAAACCTTGTTTAACTAAATAAACCCCAAATAAACTACTATTTCTACATTTTCTCAACTTAATAACCTTAAATAAACTTTTAAAAGCCTAAAACTGAAAACCCTAACCCTTACCTCAACTTAGGAGCGTTTCCCGAAAAGCCCAGTTCAGAAAACTGACCCCCTAGATGTGTAGAGAATCTTCCTTAAAACACCGTAGTGACCTCCAAATCGTCGATTTGAGTTGAATCCGGGCTGGATTCTTAGAGAGAAGGGAGAGAGACGAGTTTAGAGGGAGAAAAAATAAGGAAAAATAATTTCCTTTGTAGAGAAGCTACCTTAAATCCTTATATTCTCATCTTTGCCATGTGGACTCGTCAACGAACCATTGAAGAACACTTGTCGACAAGGCCGTGAGCTCATCGACGATTTTTAGAACATCTCAACCCACTCGGTTAATCCTCATTGAAGAAACATGCATGCTTGGCGATGAGGCTCACAATATTTCTCGTCGACGAGAAAATCCTGCTCGTCGACAAGCACCTGCTTGTTATCCTTTTACAATTTCTTTTCCCTTTCTTCTATTTCCCCTTTTACTTTTATTATCTTTCTTATTATTATTTTAAATAATTAAAATTCTCTAGGTCGTTACAGGTGTAAGTAGAAAAATCATGAAGATACAGGTTAAATTGTAAAGATCAAAGTGGACACTTAAGTAGAAGATCTCAAGCACATCAAATAGATCAAGTGTGAATTCATATGTATGGGGAGTGTTTGAGGTAGAATTGTTGTAACTCTTTTAGTACTGTTTCATGCAAGCTTATTGGGCAAGAGTAAACCAATTTGCACATGCATAAGAGTCCATATAGTATAATAGGATATCATTTATCATTTGAATGAAAAATAAGTTTTTCATAGTTTCATACTTAGAATTTTTCAAAGACAAAACCATGATTTAGATGATAATATCCTATACTCAATCTTGTTTATAATGGGACAAGATTTAAATAGTCTAAGGTTAAGATTATTTTTATGTACCTCAAATAAAAGAAAATCAAGGATTTGAGGAAACAAAGAAAACTGTTGATGGCTTTCCATAGGTAGATCAACAGTTTCAGGCAGAAGCTAATTAGGAAATTGGCTTAAATGAAACCATCCATGGCTTAAGGAAACTGTCAATGATTTTGTAGAAAACGTCCATGGTTTTGTGGAAACCGTCCACGGTTTATGTCAGGATTCAAAACCCAACGACTATAAATGACTAGTTTTCAAAATATAAAATTGTTTTACTATGTCCAATGGTTATAAACAACTAGTACATGACGTTTCCTATTAATACAAGCTACCTTAAATCCTTATATTCTCATCTTTGCCATGTGGACTCGTCAACGAACCATTGAAGAACACTTTTCGACAAGGCCGTGAGCTCATCGACGATTTTTAGAACATCTCAACCCACTCAGTTAATCCTCATTGAAGAAACATGCATGCTTGGCGATGAGGCTCACAATATTTCTCGTCGACGAGAAAATCCTGCTCGTCGACAAGCACCTGCTTGTTATCCTTTTACAATTTCTTTTCCCTTTCTTCTAATTCCCCTTTTACTTTAATTATCTTTCTTATTATTATTTTAAATGATTAAAATTCTCCAGATCGTTACAGGTGTAAGTAGAAAAATCATGAAGATACAGGTTAAATTGTAAAGATCAAAGTGGACACTTAAGTAGAAGATCTCAAGCACATCAAATAGATAAAGTGTGAATTCATATGTATGGGGAGTGTTTGAGGTAGAATTGTTGTAACTCTTTTAGTACTGTTTCATGCAAGCTTATTGGGCAAGAGTAAAGCAATTTGCACATGCATAAGAGTCCATATAGTATAATAGGATATCATTTATCATTTGAATGAAAAATAAGTTTTTCATAGTTTCATACTTAGAATTTTTCAAAGACAAAACCATGATTTAGATGATAATATCCTATACTCAATCTTGTTTATAATGGGACAAGATTTAAATAGTCTAAGGGTGGTACACTTTAATATATTTGGTCTCGGTTGGGTTAAGATTATTTTTATGTACCTCAAATAAAAGAAAATCAAGGATTTGAGGAAACAAAGAAAACTGTTGATGGCTTTCCATAGGTAGATCAACAGTTTCAGGCAGAAGCTAATTAGGAAATTGGCTTAAATGAAACCGTCCATGGCTTAAGGAAACTGTCAATGATTTTGTAGAAAACGTCCATGGTTTTTTGGAAACCGTCCACGGTTTATGTCAGGATTCAAAACCCAACGACTATAAATGACTAGTTTTCAAAATATAAAATTGTTTTACTATGTCCAATGGTTATAAACAACTAGTACATGACGTTTCCTATTAATACAAGGTTTCTAACTTATTATAGCATGAATTTTTAGTACTTCACATTTAATGATCATCATCTTTAAGAATATTGCATCTTAGTTCATAAATCTAGTGCTCACTATCTCTCTTGCTCTCTAATCTTGTATATAATTCATTACTTGAGATATTAAAGTGAGGATTTGTTAGTGATTGATATCAGTTCATTCAAGGAGCATTGTCTACTACAACAACTTCTTGTATATCTTCTTCAAATTATAAGGATTCTTGGTGAACCTAGATTGAAGGCTTGTAAGGGTTTTTTGTGAACCTAGCTTGAAGGCTCTTTGTGAGCAAGAAGAGATTTGTTCCCTTGGTAAGGCTCTTTATGAGCAAGAAGGGATTTGTTCCCTTGATGAGGCTCTTTGTGAGTAAGAAGGTGTTGTGAAAATTCCAAATTGCACAAATATATTTGTGTGGGATTAAACACACAATGCAATAAATGATGAATACACAGAACAATCAAAAACCACAACAAGTATATGAAAGCAATAACAACAAATAACACAAGGTATTATATGGTTCGGTAATGCCTACATCCATGGGAGCAAACAGCAAGGATTCACTATCTTCTTGTCCAAATTAAAAGAACTTACAATACATCAATCCTCTCAACTATTACAACCATCTCTTTGCAAATACATCTGACATGACATATAAATAGAGTTCCCAGAGGTTTTCCCTCCAAACCCCAACTATATTAACGTCCCCCTTTCAAAATTTAAAATCTGCGCTGGGTGTCCTAAGCCAAACCATTGATGGTTTCAGAAAGAATATAATTTGTCTAAAATACTGCTTCAAACTGTTGATGGTTAGAGCATTTCTATCAATGCCCTATTGCTACTTGATTTCCTTAATGCTTTCCATTTGTGTATGCTTTCAACTTCGTATGTGAGACATATTTCATAAAAATCTCCACCTTGGTAAACATACACCTTTAAGGAGAAACTGAAAACATAAACCCGCTGCTCCTCTTTGAACTTGGAACAGGGACCACCTCCCATTTAGCAATCGGAGACAGATACCAAGTCCAAGAAACACTTGAACTTGCTCATGGTAGCTTTGGCTTCTACCATCAACCCCAATTCATTTGTAGATGTAACAACATAAGACTGCGCCCTCGGCTTCAAACAAGGCCTTCCCACAATAGTAAATAAAATAGTTGCTGCAATCCTTTTATCACCAAAGCCCCCTGCATAGTCTTCAAAAAATCTCACAGCTAACGGTCTACTCTTTTTCCTACCGAAACACTCCATTCCACCATCATGGGGAACCTTTAACATATCCCGAACATCACGGTCCATCCATGGGTACCAAGCGGTAGACATTTCACATCAATTCTCTATAGAACCCCCTTGGAACGGCAAACAAAGTCTCCCTACAATTTTGTCCACAAAGCCACCCTGAGATAACACTAATCTCCCTGTAGCTCTGAATATGAAAATCTTCAAACCAAGATCCTTCTTAGCTGTAACCAACACATTCATGTCAAAAACTTTCAATAGAGTTCCCAACTGATTAGTCTTAGTCAAAGCCATTCCAGCCAACAACATGTCATTCACACACAACAGATACATCACTCCACTGCATCCTATCACCCTCTTCCTCACTAGAAGCCTCACCAACTACCACATTTGATTCTTATGCAATAAATTCATCTCCTCCACCATAGCATTTATCCATATATTTTTCCCTTTGCTGTACAATGCAACTTGAAAAATAGTAGGAACCATGCTACTGGTAGTAATGAATGCATAAAACACTAAAAATTCAAATTTATACCTAAGTGGTCTTCTAATAGTGCACCTAGGCCCACCATGATCCTTCTGCTCTCCCGAGCTGAAACTCCCTCCAATATGAATAATGTCATCTTTGCCCTGAGTGTGTAGCTCCACCCATGTCACGACCCGAAAATTCTGCTCTATATTATTATTATTATTATTATTATTATTATTATTATTATTATTATTATTATTATATATTTTTTAATAGTAAATATAAATATAGAAATATTTCTGCTCTGATACCAACTATAACATCCACATAATCAACCCAGAGCCAAAGTGGGGTATTGGGGATATACCTGTACATATATATACATACTATCTATGCAATGGAAATATAATATACCTGAACCTTATACACAATACTAGATTTCTACTATCTTCGTAAATATACACGTACGTCCCCAAAAATCCATAAAACGTCCTAGGGGTTATACAAAACATATCTTCCAACTCAAACACTTACCCTAGATCTAGGACTGTGCCTACACCTCCTCTTCTACACAAAGCTTGCTCCGCTCTTCTGTCTGGATCTCCTGAAATGTTTGAATTCTTGGGGTGAGACACCTATCAGTAAGTGGGAATAGGTTATTATCAATGTGTGGCATTATGAGTTTCAGTATTCCAAAATACAATCATTATTTACCTTTTCTACCACTGTGGTATCATATAAAACTGTAAACACGTATATAAAAATATATTTCAAAATTACATACTTTCCTTTTTCATCATACTCTGTATAAAAAAATAACTCTGTATAAATAAATACGCATATATGCATAGAAGAATTGCTTTGGATGGATAAACAACAACGTTATGTATTAACCCCGCATGATTCGGGTTGTGCGGCCCGTAGGATGGACCTAGCCATGGTTGGCCTAACCAGGCTAAGTCAACTATATTTGTATCTGTAACTATGACTATGAGTATGATTGGCCTACCTAACTGGTTCGGACTCTAGGGGGTAACTCTACTCTTCAATGGCACAATCGATTGTATACCACTAACACTCTATCTAAGAAGTGTGGCTGCACTAGTAACTATGGAGCTATGGAACCGTGCCTAGTTATGGTCCATCAGGGTTCTAAAACCATATAATGTGATTCCAGAACAATATAATAACATGATTTCATTTTAGAAATTAGTATAATCAGTCTTACTATAAATCTGTACAAAATATCTAAAATAATGTAATGCTGTATAAAATACTGTTCTGTAGTCCTATAAAGGATGTTGTAAAACTGTGTAAAGTTCTATACTATAGTCTAATAAAGGATGCTGTAATACTATGTAAAGCTCTATACTATAGTCCTAGAAAGAACGTTGTAATACTGTGTAAAGCTCAGTACTATAGTCCTATAAAGGACGCTTTAATAATGTGTAAAGCTCTGTGCTATAGTTGTATAAAGGATGCTATAATATTGTGTAAAGATCTGTACTATAGGCTTATAAAGGACACTGCAATACTATGTAAAGCTTTGTATAAAATCTATATAAAAATCTGTATAAAACTTTGTTATACTGTAGTTTTGTATAAAACACTATTTTACTTTAATACTGTATAAAACCATACTTCTTCCTATAAATACTTTACCATAAAAACTAACAAGTATAATTATACAAAACTTTCATACTCGTGCCACACAGATTGAGTGATAACTTATACTATAATATTCTGCTGAAAATATTGGTATAACCATCTCTAGGGTTTTACTCAACCCAATAACCCAAATTTTCTCAAGCATACATATATCATTTCAAGTTTCCATTCCCACAAATCTATATACTCAGGAAATCATATTTATATATTACTTAGAAATCTCATACTATATTTCAATTAGTAAAATTTTTGAAAACTCCTGACATAAACTATTTCCCTTACCTAATTCTTGAAGCTATGCTTGTAAGGTTCCCAAAACTGTGCTTGCGGCATTCGCACAAACCCTGTATCCATATACCCTAGCCCAATCAGCTCAACCCTAGAATATTCATCATTTTAATACTCCTGAGGCCATACTTTTCCAATAACTAATTAAATTGGAAAAACAACTTCCTTACCCTAGTTTTAAAGTGGTGCCTGGGAAGCCTAAGCCAACAGAATCACTCTAGTTAAACTGCGGAGAATTGTCGCCGGGATCCAGAAATGTCATTTATCCTTTGATTCGGGCTCAAACCAAGCAAAACATCAAAGAGGGAAAGAGTGTGGGTCACAGCTAGAGAAAGAGAGAGAGAGAGAGAGAGAGAGAGAGAGAGAGAGAGAGAGAAGAGCTTTGATTTTTTCTAACACAAAATGATCCTAACAACCCAGCCCATTATACGGACCAACACCATTAACCCAAATACAAAATACCTGTACCTGTTCAAGATACATAGACATCCCTCCCTAAACAGGGACATACAGGTGTAAACCATATGTAATTACAATGTAAATGTTGCGGAAAAACATAAACATTCATTGATATTTTTGCTAGACTTATACCAGAGTTTACTATTACATCCTCAAGTACACAAAGTTAGATATAAAATATAACTAGTTATTACAACCCTTCAAAAAAAGAACTTCATCTAAGTTTGATACATGATTTGAAATGCTTACGTAAGCTAAACCAAAACAATCTCCCCAGTCCCTCTAGCTACTAGGACCGACGTTCTGATGGACCTGAAAACAAAGGTTGTATAATGGGGTGAGACACCTCTCAGTAAGGAAGAAAGTATTACAATCAGTGTGTGACCACATGTGAGTATTTCAATTTAAAACGTGTATCCATACGTATGAGACAAAAGTTTTCAATACTGAAGCACTACACATATATCAATATAAACAATACCGTTTTTCCATATTCGCTTTTAAATCGCGTATATGAATATAGAACGACCAACAGCTTTGTATCACATATAATGCCTATTTTTCCCCGTGGCACGGGTTGTGCACTGATACCTCTGACAATGTCCTGTTCGTGTAGACACTGTCGAGCATCTATTACAGTCCAACCGCCCCCTAGTTTATTTTTACCAATAGTTTACTAACTCCATGCAGGTCGACTATCTTATGTACCCACACTGATCCCTCATATGTGGTTGCACTGTACCCTTCCAGCTGAGGAATTCCCTACCATTGGGAGTATCTTTCACCTCCATTAATGAAACTTTTTCAACTTCTCACATTGGAGTATCTTTCAAGAGTATCTTTCAACTCCTTTGGTAACAAGTTGTGGTTCCATTTATCATATATATAATTTATAACAAAACATGATAACCTGTGCAAATTCCAATATTTTCACAAACTCATATATCCATATCAGATTTAAACCGACACATATCCTCTCAATTTTTCCTTTTCACATATACAGCTCGATGTATAACCGACCTCTTTTTTCCACATTTTTTATATAACAAGTTGGAACTCCGTTCCCATAATTCATATCAATAATATCAAATGTTTACAAGTTCAATTTCATCCACATGTCACACTAATTTAAACAAAAATCCGTTATATAATATATGATATAATAAACACCATTTTACATAAAAATAAAGTATTTAGGCATCTCCTACGTACATAATAATCCAAATAAAGAAGTTTTAAAACATTTGGAGTCTATATGCCAAAGTCCATATTTTTACCAAAAATCAAAAAATCGAAAAACTGGCATTTCTACTCGGTGAAATTTAACAAATAAGCAGTTAAATCATATATATAAGCATAACCTAACTTTTTAGCGGTTTAGTTTTTCCAAAAATAATTGTTGTAATCAAATTCCCCTTACCTTAAACTTGAAATGAAACTACGTACAAAATCGATCCAAACCGACAACCCGAAATCCTCGAAACCTAAAAATCACAGAACATAACCTTACTATAATTTCGACTACTATCCAAATATCCAATCAAAATTGAAATTAGATCCTTACCTTGATTTTTGGGAAAACCCAAAAATCTTCAAAACAACGATCTGATCCACTAAGTTGTAGAACTTCCTCCTCTGATCCCCGCAGGAACTTCCATTTTTAGAAACGGATGTCGAACGGTGAAGAATCTTAGAGAGAGAGAGAGAGAGAGAGTTTCCGCTGGTTTAGAGAGAGAGAGAGAGAGCTTTGGAAGAAACTTAGCTTCTAAGCAACCAAAAATGGATATTTATAGGGCCTTTGACTGAGTCAAACTCATCGACGAGGTGGCGTCTTTGTCGACGAATCCGCCACACAGCTCGTCGACGAAGCCATTCCTTCGTCACGAGCCCAATTTCGGATATTTCTATGTCCTGCTCGGTATTTGCTCATCGATGAGGCTCTGAATTTCATCAACAAAGGCTCTAAAGGACTTTGTCGACGAACGTGACTTCTTCGTCGACAAACCCAGCTTATATGGGTTTGGGTCTCTGTTAGCTTTACCGTGATCCCAAGAGGGGGGGTGAATTGGTATTTTTAAATTTTATCTCCAAGGCATTCCTCCTAGCAACAGTATGTTCTCAAGCCTAGGGTCAATCTAGTGCAAATAATGTAAATATACCAGAAATTAAATAAAGCAGTTTAAACGAGAGGATGACACGCAGATATGTTATTGAGGTTCGGCCAACTTCCTACGTCCCCGCCTTGGCTAACCAGCACAAGGATTATCACAATACTTTGCTCACTTAAACAGGTGGAACGACACCTATACAAACCAGGTCAAATTACCACAGGGCTAACCTCAACCTTTACACCAATCCTTACCGGGCTGGATTACCGCCCCCTCAGGCCACGCCTGGAATCTCTCAGATATACAATCACAAGGTACAATATAAGGGTGCTTTCACGTAAAGCAGATTTGTACCACAAATGCGCACAAACACAAACACCACAGATGATTTAATAATGTAACCTCTGTGTGGTCTAAAAATGTCAACTCTCAACAATGTTTTCTATCAGTGTAGCAAGTACGTGAGAGTGTCAATAACAATAATCTGTGTACTTCAAAATATTCAGTCAAGCGTGTTCACATAGAGTATCAAACAAGCCTCAACATTATCAATCAATAGAATGTGTCAATCATACGAATGTGTATATGCTTGGATTGCAAAATAGATAATCTTTGTTTTCGGCAAATGATATATATATATATATATATATATATATATATATACTTGTACAAATAATACCACAAAGATTAGTGTAACAAGCACAAATATCTTTTCACAAATTGTTCAATAAATTCCACAAGATATTTGAGTAAGCTTGAAATATGTTCTTGCAAATCAAAACAAATACAAACTTCCAAAGATATTGCAATGATAGTGCAACACTCAGAAGTTTACCACAAGTTTTCTTAAAGTAGGCTTATTAGCAAAGCCTCCTAAGAAAACTTAGGTTATGCTCTCGAGAGAAAAATCGATTCAAACACTCTAAACAATGAGAGCAAACCTCTAAGCAATAATACTCAATACACTTACAAATGATTTAGATAGATGAAGAGGGTAAGCTTGAGTAGGTTTCAAAAGGAGTATAAGTAATGAGAAGCAAAAATAAGTATTTTGGCTTGAGAGAGATTTTCTTAATCTTTTTGCTAATCAGTGCTTAATCCACCAAATGAAGGAGTATATATAGACATACTGAAAATTTTTGACCGTTGGGGACCTATTAGGGATTGTTAGAAAAGATTAATGACATTTAAAATAATTTAACCCTATTTAAAAAATTATTAACCGCGGTAAAAATAGGACCAACCCGAGAGGTCCGGTCGACCAGAAATGGTTCGGTCGACCAGGGCTCAAGTAGCTCAGTCGACTAGGGCTATTTTGAACTGAGTGGTCGGTCGATCGAGGAAGGGCGATTTTCCAAAATTCCAAGGTTCGGTCGACTGGGCCCTTTTGAACTGTCTGGCTCAGTCGACTAAACCGTTGGGAATTCTCCCGAGACCATTTGATCGACCAGGTAGTTGGAGTACAAATTTGGTCGGTCGACCGGGAGGTCAAATGTTGACTCCCAGGGGGCTCGGTCGACCGGAGTCAAATGAACTATGAGGGCTCGGTCGACCGGGCCTTGGTCAAACTGTTGACCCAGGGCCGGTTCGGTCGACCAGGACCTTTTGAACTACAAGTCTCGGTCGACCGAAGGTGCACCAAGTGTGCATTTCGGTCCCGTATTGAGCCAAACAATTCCTATTCAAGTGCCTAACAAATATATGTGAATGTGTGTGTGTCCTAAAGTCACTTGGGGTCCAATTTTGAAAGCACCGAAAAAATTCGGTGTCGGTCGACCTAGGGCACCCTAAGGTCCTGTCTCATTCATGGTTTGGTTTGAGCTTACAAAGTAAATCATACATGTGATGTGTGTGCGTATTACAAACCGAAGAACCCTAATTACTATTACAGACAAATTTCACTGAAAATTATTACAATTAAGAGTATGAAATTGTCTTCAAGCTTTGAGCTTTCACGTGCCACTGAAGATATGCTAATGTGAACCTGCACATGAACTAGATATTTATTAAATACAATTGTATTTGTCATTATCAAAATCAGGGTGTGACCTATAAGGTCAACAGTCTCTACAATCTCCCCTCCTTATAAGAATTTCTTCCTCGAAATTTACTAACAATTGCTAACTTAATCTTTTCTTATAATCCTGCTTAACAAAAGAGTCGACCATCACCTACAAGGTAACTTTGACCCAAATTTATTACACACCCTCACATATGGCGGAGGAATATCGTGGTTACACAAAAGATACATCGAAAGCTTACATATATAAACAAGACTCTCTTGAAGATCATATCATTCAATCTACACCATCTACACTACTATATATCTACGTACTATCAAGTAACTACGGGTACTTCTGGCATATTTCAGATTCTAATTCCCATGAAGCTTCTTCTATCGCATGGTTACGCCACACGAGAGGTATTTCCTTAGTTTGTAACTACTGTACCTTCCGATCCAATATCTGCACTGGTACTTCCTCATACGATAAGGCATCACTGATCTCTAGAGGTTTGTAACTTAGTACGTGTGATGGATCTGGCACATACTTCCTCAGTATAGACGCGTGAAATACATCATGGACTCTGGATAATGTTGGAGGTAAAACCACCTGATAAGCAACCAAACCTATCCTTTCAAGGATCTCAAAAGGCCCGATATTATACCAAGGACTTAACTTCCCCTTCTTCCAGAACCTCATCACCCCTTTCATTGGAGCAATTCTCAGGAATACCATACTCCTACCTCAAATTCCAACTCTCGTCGACGAGTATCAGCATAACTATTCTGTCGACTCTAAGCTATCTTGATTCTTTCCCAGATCAACTCGACCTTTACAGAGGTCTGCTGAACAAGTTATGAACCCAATATCTACTGCTCACCTACTTGATCCCAGTACAACAGAGATCCACACTGACGACCATACAAAGCCTCATAAGGTGCCATCTCTATGCTCGCCTGGTAACTGTTGTTATATGCAAACTCAAGAAGCGGTCGATATCGTATCCAATTATCACCGAAATCCAGTACATAAGCCCGAAACATATCCTCTAATGTCTGAATAGTTCTCTCTAACTGTCCATCCGTCTACGGGTGAAAAGACGTGTTGAACGTCAGTCGCGATCACAGGGCATCCTGTAAACTCTTCCAGAAACGAGATGTAAAACGTGGATCCCGATCTGAAACAATAGAAATAGCGACACCATGGAACCGTACCACCTCCTGCACATACAGTTCTGCCAGCCTATTCAGAGAGTAGCTGACTCTGATTGGAATGAAGTGTGCAATCTTTGTTAGCCGATCTTTATAACCCAAATAGCATTCTGCCCATGTACCACCGCAGGTAGACCCGTCAAAAAATCCTTCGAGACGTGTTCCCATTTCCACTTAGGGATGTCAAGTGGCTAAAGTGGTCTTGCTGGCCTCTGATGTTCTGCTTTGATTTGCTAACACGTCAGGCACTACTCTACAAAGCAGGCGATCTCTCTTTTCATGTTGGACCACCTGAAAGATTCCCTCAAATCTCGGTACATTTTTGTACTACTAGGATGTACAGTGTAGAGTAAACGATGTGCCTCCTCCAGAATGACCCGTTTAATCACGGCATCATTCAGAACACAAATCTTGGCATGAAATCTCAATATCCCATTGCCAGAGATACTAAAATCCGGCGTCAACCCCTTTTGAACTCCTTTCATAACCTCAACCAACTCAGGACCCTCCTTCTATGCCACACGGATCCTCTCCTGTAAAGTTGACTGTACCACCAATCTAGCAAGGATAGCCTGATGGTTTCCTTCTACCACCTCGAAACTCAACCTTTCAAGATTCATACAGATCTAATGCTAAACCGCCACTGCCGAAACAGACGCATCCACAGACTTCCAACTCAAAGCATTGGCTACCACATTAGCCTTTCTTGGGTGATAGCTAATAACATAGTCGTATTCTTTAATCAACTTAAGTCATCTACGTTGTCTCATGTTGAGCTCCTTCCGGGTGAAAAAGTATTTAACACTTTTATGGTCGGTAAAAACCTCACACCTTTCACCGTACAAGTAGTGCCTTCAAATTTTCAGTGTAAACACTACCGCTGCTAACTCCGTATCATGCGTCGGGTAGTTCTTCTTGTATTCTTTGAGTTGATGAGAAGCATAAGCAACCACTTTGCCCTACTACATTAAAACACAGCCAAGACCCTTTCTCGAAGCATCACTATAAATAACAAAACCACCATCACTGGATGGAAGAGTCAGAACTGGAGCAGCGACCAGTCGCTGTTTCAGCTCTTGGATACTCAGTTTGCGCTCATCCATCCAATCATACCTCACGTTCTTCCGTGTGAGTCTCGTCAAAGGACATGCTAAATTGGAGAACCCTTCCACAAACCAATATTAGTAACCTGCAAGGCCCTGAAAACTTTTGACCCCCCAAACATTCTTCGGTCTCGTCCAGTCCACTACTGCTTCAATCTTACATGGGTCCACGGATATACCTTCTTTAGACACCACATGCCCCAGAAATGCAATCTTTTCTAGTCAGAACTCGCACTTCTTTAGTTTAGCATAATACCTCTTATCCCTAAGCATTTGCAACACTAGCCTCAAATGAGCTTCATGCTCTGTAGCACTCCTAGAATACACTAGGATATCATCGATAAATACACAATGAACCGGTCTAGATACTCGTGGAAGACCCTGTTCATCAAATCCATAAATATTATAGATGCATTAGTCAAATGAAAAGGCATAACCATGAATTCGAAATGGCCATATCGGGTTCGAAAAGCAATTTTCGGGACATCCTCCGCTTTCACCTTCAACTGGTGATACCCAAACCCTAAATCAATCTTAGAGAAGATCTATGTGCCCTAAAGCTAATCAAACAAATCATCAATTCTGGGTAGCGGATATTTGTTTTTTATTGTCACCATATTCAATTCTTGGTAGTCGATGCACATTCTCATCGATCCATCCTTCTTCTTCACAAATAACATTGGTGCTCCCCAGAGAGAAACACTGGGTCAAATATACCCCTTGTCTAGTAGCTCTTGAAGCTGCTCTTTCAACTCTCTCAATTTAGCTGGAGTCATACGATACAGAGCTTTCGATATCGGTGCCATACCTGGAGCTAATTCAATGGCAAATTCTACTTCACGATCCGGAGGTAAACCTGGCAAGTCCTCTGGAAACACGTTAGGGAACTCGCATACTACAGTAATCATCTCTAGATCCCGTTCTTCTACTAGCGTGTATTTCACAAATGCTAGATACCCTTGGCACCCTTTCAAAAGTAGCCTTCTAGCTTGACAAGCAGAAAGGATCCGTGGTGCAGAACGCAAACACGATCCAAGGAACTTGAAATCCTACATTCCTGGCAGTCTGAACAACACTTCCTTCTTGTGGCAATCAATACTAGCATAACTGGCTGACAACCAGTCCATCCCAAAGATGATATCAAAGCCAAACATGTCGTACACCATAAGGTCAACTGGTAGCATCCTTCCTTGAATTTGAACAGGGTAGTTACGAACTGCACTGCTACACCAGACCGCAGACCCGGACGGTGTAGCTACTACCAGTTCATAATCTAACCATTACACCTCTAATCCACACAGTTAAACAAATTCACAGAAAATAAAAGAATGTTTTGCCCTAGAATCAAATAATACTACAGCTTTATGAGAAAGCATGTAAATAATACCTGTGACAACATCGTCAGCGTTCTCAACATCGGCTGGAGTTAGAGAATACACCCTTGCCTGGGCCGTACCCCCTTGCTGACCACCACGCTGTGCCTAAGTATTACCCCTGTATGGCTACTGCGAGGTTCAACTATTCCTCTGCATCTAACAGTCTCTCATTGGATCCTTGTCTACCACACCGCATACAAGCCCCCGTAGACAACCAACACTGCCCATGGTGTTTCTTACCACATAAAGAGCAACATTGAACATGTGCGGTGTTCTGGGACATACCACCACTGTTCTTCTTCCAATTACCTTGTCTTGCCCCAGAAGAAGAATTAGGATGTGCTGGCCTTTTCTTCGAGACATGAACATATGCGTCCTCTAGCAAACACTCCTCTACTACCGTGGCTTTATCAACCAACATAGCAAAGTCCTACAACTGCAAGATCGTTGTCTGCTTATGGATCTTGCTCCTCAGACCCCTCTGAAACTTCCAGGCCTTCTTCGCTTCATCAAGAATCACAAATGGAGTGAATTAGGACAACTCCTCGAATTTGGCAGCGTACTGCTGCACTGTCAACGATTCCTAAGTCAAATTCATGAATTCTTCCATCTTCGCATTTCTTACTTTGGCCAAAAAATGCCGTTTGGAGAATAACTCATTGAACCAAGCCCACATCAGCGCTACTGGAATCGTTCAGAGTTCCTCCATCTTCTTCAAAAACACCCACCATCTCTCAGCCTCCCATGCGAACTTGAACGTGGCGAAGGTGACCTTCTAATTCTCCGTGTAGTTCAAGACATCCAGGATCTTCTCGATCTCCTAGATCCAATTCTCAGCACGAACTGGATCTGCACTTCCTACGAAAGCTGAAGGCTTCAATCTGGTGAACTGATTAATGGAGCAACCCATCTCCATTGTAGAACAGTCCTATCCTCTATTCGTCCGCACTACCTCAGCCATGAGCTGCTGTGCGAAATCACGCAATACACTAGTGGAGTCACTACCAGCCTCAAGGCTGGCCCCCTCACTACTACTGCCTCCCACGTTGGTAGTAATATCCCCAGATTCCATCCTAAAAAATAATTACGAGAATCCATTAGAAAGGTAATAGCCTAAGAACCGACTGGTACTATCATGCTATAGACTCAATCCCTCAAATTCATATTCCCGATATTGACGTACTCCATTAATTTGACATTATCATGTTGGCCTTATAAGGCTTAATATCCTATTTTGACGCTAACAAACAAGTGGATCTTAACATGCTATGTTAAGGGATGTATTTTCAGGACTAAATGAAGAATGCAAGGTTAAAGAGTTCATGAGAGCTTGTACCTCAGATAAGGATGATTATATCAAGCTTGAAGCATAGATTTAAAGTTTTAAAGCCTGAAGATCATGATAGCATTGATATTAAAGAAATATCTTCAAAGAATGAAAGCTCAAGTGATCAACATGGAAAGCTCAAAGAAAGATGAAACAAGTATAAAGGCCTCAAGGAATTCAAGAATTGAAAAAGTCTAGGAAATTTCATGTAAGTACTTCAAAGAATTTCAATATGGATACATGAAGCTCTTAGATAAATTTATTGGACCTAGATACCTTTGAACATACTTGGAAAATATTTTTATAAGGTCAAAAATTGTTTCAAAAAGGTTAGAATCATTTCTGGAATAAAAAGAACCAAAAAGAGGATTTTAAAATGCTGTCTATTTTTCTACATCTGCATTGATGTACATTTTTCCCCATAAAAAAAAATCCTTATTTTAAAATGTGTTCAACATTAAAGTTTTAGGATTTTCTCTTATCTTTAATTTGACACCAAGATCATCAAATTTGGAGTTATACAAAAAATGTTATGACAAAAAGGCTGAAGGGTGCTCGAAGCTGACAACTTGGTGTTCCACTAACAGACACCTGTCCATGTTCAGACAGGCGACTGCCACCCTGCTGTGTCTATAATTTAACTAGATAGGCGACTGCCTAAAATGGACAGTCTACTCTTACGTGGCTATTTTGATTTTTTTCATAACGGACAAATTTTTAAATGAGGTTGCTTGGGGCTCAAATTTTGTAAAAACTTGGGGAATACTCCAAGACACTTAGGGACCAAGTTACATACCTTTTAAATTCTATAAATAACCCTCAAATATCATTGAATCAATGTACCAAGAATTCAAATTCTGAAAAAAATTCAAAGTATCTCTGAAATTGCTCTCAAATTCTCAAGGCTCTCTCTTGCTCTCAACTTGCACGAATTCAACTGAGATTTTGTTGATCTTGTTCCACCAGAATTGTGCTACAAATTCTAAATCTTTCAATCATTGAAAGAATTAATCGGTGATATACTCCCTTGAGCTTCAAGTTAAATTTCATATTGTTATTTACTTTGAAGTATATTAGTTGTGCTGTAATTGTTGTACTAACCAACTCTTTGAGGAGCAAGTTCTTTGTACACATTTATTTGATTTGTATCTTGTAGATTAACGATTCCAAGGGTTGTTTGGATCGTTGGCTAAGCAAGGGGATATTGCTTAGAGAGGCGGGCCCTAGCCTAGTTATGGAGTGACCGGACGAGGGGATATCGTTTGGAGAAGGCGTGCTCTAGCCTTAACCAAGGAGTGTTGTAAAGGTTTGTTTCGCCCATTAAAGGAACATGTTTATTGAATCCTTTGGTGGTTTACCAAAGGCGAGGACGTAGGCTGGGCATAAGCCAAACCTCGTAAAAACTCTCTCTTTCCCTATTCTTTATTTTCAGTACATATTTAAATTGCGTGGATGGTTTAAATTTAAAATCATATAAATTACGTATATTTAGAAATCAAGTAAACCTTAAAGTTTGATTTTGATTTGAGTTGCGATAACAGAAAGGGAGTACGTTGGTTGAACCATTCTTTGCAGAAACCATACGAGAGTACGTTACTTGACTAAACATTCCAAAGATAAATTAACTTGAGAGTTTATTTGAATTCTGAAGTTTGAAAAGAGTAATTGAATTTTATATTGAACATCATATTGAAGAAGAAATTTCATATATACAAGGCTTTGTTCAAAACTCACATTCACCACAGGGCTGAAAACATCAAAAGTTGAAAGTTACATATATTATATTGATTGTGATTGGATGGTATAAAGATTTGTTTTATATTCCAAGAGTACTAAATCTTGAATGATTTCATCAATCTAATAGTGTTGCAGTGAACTTATATTTGGCAATCAAATTGGTTGTTTATTTGAGCATTGTGGTTGATTGACTTGATTAGTTTAATTATTTGTGTGATTAAAGATTGAATGTTTTATTAGTTGTCTTGTTGATTGTTTAAAAGAAACCAAGTTCTTGTTTGTTTGAAAAAATAAATAAACAAGTAAAAGAGTTGGTAAAATATTAAAAGAAGTTAAGGACTTTAAAAAGAACTAAGAAGAAAGTTTTAAAAGCCAATTCACCCCCCCTCTTGGGAAGTTATTCCTAATTTCAATTGGTATCAGAGTGGGGTTATAGAAAATTTTAATTAGTAGCTATAAAAAGATCTAAATGGCTCAATTAGGCATAGCTCCCTTCGGAGAGGGACAATCTTCAATTAGGCCACCAATCTTTTGTGGACACAACTATACATTTTGGAAAAAGAGAATGCAAATATACCTTCAAACCATGGATTGGAAAGTTTGGGAAGTTGTCATGGATGGTGATCTAATTCCTACCACATTAGTAGACAGAAAACAAATATCTATGGAAAAGAAAGACATGACTTAAAGAGATTATAAAATGTTGCAAATAAACTCTAGTGCTATGAATGCTCTATATTGTGCTTTAAATGCCAATGAATTTAATAGAGTAATGACTTGCAAATCAACTAAAAAGATATGAAACAAGCTAGACGTAACATATGAAGGCACTACAGATGTTAGGGATAATAGGATCGATATGCTCACAAGTGAATATGAAGCTTTTAAGATGAACCCGGATGAATCCATAACTAATATGTTTACTACGTTCACTCACATAATAAATTCCCTAAATGCACTAGGAAAAACCTACACTACTTATGAAATGATAAGGAAAATTCTTAGAGGGCTACCAACCGTATGGGAACCAAAAGCCACTGCTATAATCGAAGGAAGAAATTTGAAAAACACTTCCTTAGATGAACTTATAGGTTCTCTTCTTACATATGAAATGGCAATGAATGAAAAGAGTGGAAAAACCAAAGCCCAAGAATCAATAGCCTTTAAAGCCTTAAAAGAAAACTCAAGTATCGAATTGGATGAAGATGAAGAAGCCTTCATACCTAAAAATATAGCAAGGATACAAAGAAGGAGAAACAAATTTAAAAGAAGAAACCAAGACTCTGAATCAGATGAAGAAGGAGAAGAAATAAAAAAAAAAAGAAATCTAAAAGTAAAACTCCTACATGCTATAATTGCAACAAAGTCGAACATTTAAAATTGGAATGTCCTCTACTTAAGAAAGAGTCTAAGAAGAAAAAGAAAAAGGCCATGAAAGCCACTACTTAAGACATGATGAGTACAAGTAGTTCAGAAAATGAATCAAGTGACCAAGAGGTTGCTTATACGTGCTTTATGGCTTGGGACGATGAGGAAAGCTCCACATCTAAATCTTCAAAGAATTCTTGTAGTGATGAATCTAGTGAT
The DNA here is from genome assembly GCF_029873635.1 of Malania oleifera. Classification (NCBI taxonomy): domain Eukaryota; kingdom Viridiplantae; phylum Streptophyta; class Magnoliopsida; order Santalales; family Ximeniaceae; genus Malania; species Malania oleifera. The sequence goes on along the minus strand of NC_080417.1, from coordinate 104,725,195 downwards.
GAGTGTATGTTATCTTATGATGAATTACAAAATGATTTATTCAAAGTACATAAGATGCTGATTAAAGTAACCAAACAAAACACATCATTAAAAAACAAGAATGAAGGAATGATGAAAGAACTAGATTCTCCTAAAACTGCTGAAAGAGAAAAGGATTCAAGAATCAATAAAATAGAAAATAAAAATGAAGCTATAACAAAGGAATTAGAATCCAAAAATTTTGCTGAATAAGAAAAAGACTTGAAAATTAAAGAATTAGAAAGCAAGAATGAAAAGATGATAAAAGACCTTCGATCCCTATCATCTACAGTATATGAGAAAGATATGTATATTTCTGAATTAGAGGATAAAATAAGAAAATTATTTCTAGAGTTAGAGAAATCTCAAAAGAAGGTTGATAACAAGAATGAGATTGAAATAAATGATCTCAAAAATCAAGTTAAAGATAAAGAAAGGATCATTTATAACTTTACAAAAGGAAAAACAAACTTTGGCAAAATGGTAAGCTCCCAAAGAATGTCTCTAAACAAAGAAGGCATTGGATTTAATGGAATTGAAAATAAAAATAAAAGGAATCTTTACACGGGTTATTTCTCAAAAGCCTCCAAAGATAATGCAAGCACATCCTTTAATGCTTACACTAACACCATATGCTATCAATGTAAGAAAAATGGGCATATAAAGTTTGAATGTCCATTCAAGAGAAAGGATGTAAAAACTAAACAAGTATGGAAAGTAAAAAAAAACATCCTTTATCAAACCAACCGGACCCAAGAAAGTATGGGTACCAAGATGAAAGACTAGTTCATAAATGAAAAACTCTGTGGATTAAGTCATTCCCCTTTAAAAATTGAGAAAGTAACTTAATTCATGATCAACAAATGAGTTTAAGAGCTTATTATAACAAATTCAAAAATGGCATTGTTGGAAAAATCATAGGATGATTTTTTTTATAAAGCTTAACTTAAGAAAATATCAAATTGAGCTTATTACATAAGTACTTTTAGTTGATTCAAGTATGATTTTTTTTAAGCTCACTAGGAAAAGAGATTAGATACCTTAGTTTTAAGTCTTGGAAGTTATTTTTCAAAGAAGAATAAATTGAGATTTTAAGTCTAAATGAGAAAAGAAGAGAGAATTCAAAAACACGTTAAATGACGAAAATCCTGCTAGCAAGCGACTGTCTGTCTAGTGACAGACGACTAACATGTTTTTGAAGTGTTTTTAACACAAGTTAGAAGATTGACAGATGACTATCAAGTAATGGATAGACGATTACCTGTGACCAGTGAGCCATCTGTGAGTGTTCTGCTAGACGACTATCAACCTTATGTGTATATTGAAAAACTGATTTGTTCATGGATAGACAACTGTCACCATATGGACAGACGACTATCACCATTCTATTCATTTTTAAAAACCTAGTTGTTTAACTGCCCCCTGTTGACAGGCGACTGCACAATTTTTTTAAAAGATATTTGAGAATGAAATGCTATATGCTACATGCTTACATGCCTATATGATATGCTACATGATATGCTTGACTTAATATTGAAAATTTATGGCTCACTATGTTGAAAATTTGAGCATGAGATTATTGAGTATAAGCATGAATTTTGATATGAGATTAATTCTTGATCATGCATGCTATTAATGAATAGACTTACTGCTTTTTATATTGATATCCATGAGCTATGAGAGATATAATGTTTATATTGGTATCCATGAGTTATGCATAATGTAATAATGACTTTGGAATCTATAAAATATTTTGGCATCCATGAATATTTTTGGTATCATATTTTAAAATTTTTAATTAGTATCACAATTTAAAACCTCACTTGGTATCACAATCTAAAAGTTAAATTTGTCTTTTAAGCATGACAAGTATGAATATATCTATGAGCATAGTATGACATTGATGATATTAGCATGATATTGATATTTGATAAATGATGTAAATCAATGTTTTGAAACATGGGATGATGAAAGAAAAATTGATAACAAAACTGAATGTATTGAATTCAGGGGGAGTGTTATGTCATATTGCTTATATTATGATTGTTTCCCTATTAATCAATTTATAGAATTCTCAATTGGTATCATGAATTAAATTTTCAATTGGTATCAATTCTCAATTGGTATCATGAATTTTAAATAGATATCATGAATTCAATTTTAAATCGGTATCATAAAATCAACAATTGAAATCTTGAATATTGTCTAAAGGAAAAAGATGTTAGTAATGAAGTTACAACTCATATACTTGAATGTTATAACACACTACACATGCTATATTGAAAAATAATAAATTGAGTGTGTACATATGTTGATATGCATGTTTGATGATATGCTCAACATGTGATTTTACTTGAACTTAATCATTTTTTTTTCTTTTTGATAAATGTCAAAAGGGGGAGAAGTTTTAAAACAAAAATTGAACATAGTATTGCAAATTGCAAAAACTGAGCATAAACATAATATATATCAAAAGGAGAAGTATTTGATAGTGATAAGCACGATTGTAAAAGAGGTTTTGAAATTAATATTGATCTTGCAAATATTGTTAAGATGATGCTTATTGAAAGGGGGAGTCTTTTTAAGGCTCACACTCACTCCAATTTTTACTTCTTGTTTGTTATCATCAAAAAGAGGGAGATTGTTGGCCTTATAAGGTTTAATATCCTATTTTGATGCTAACAAACAAGTGGGTCTTAACATGCTATGTTAAGTGATGTATTTTCAGGACTAAATGAAGAATGCAAGGTTAAAGAGTTCATGAGAGCTTGTACCTCAGATAAGGATGATTATATCAAGCTTGAAGCATGGATTCAAAGTTTTGAATCCTGAAGATCATGAGAGCATTGATATTAAAGAAATAGCTTCAAAGAATGAAAGTCCAAGTGATCAACATGGAAAACTCAAAGAAAGATGAAACAAGTATAAAGGCCTAAAGGAATTCAAGAATTGAAAAGGTCTAGGAAATTTCATGTAAGTACTTCAAAGAATTTCAATATAGATACATGAAGCTCTTAGATAAATTTATTGGACCTAGATACCTTTGAACATACTTGGAAAATATTTTTATAAGGTCAAAAATTGTTTCAAAAAGGTTAGAATCATTTTTGGAATAAAAAGAGCCAAAAAGAGGATTTTCAAATGCTGTCAATTTTTCTACATTTGCATTGATGTACATTTTTATCCATAAAAAAATCCTTATTTTAAAACATGTTGACTTGAAAGTTTTAGGATTTTCTCTTAGCTTTCATTTGAAACTAAGATTATCAAATTTGGAGTTATACAGAAAACGTTATCACCAAAAGACTGAAGGGTGCTCGAAGCTGACAGCTTGGTGTTGCACTGATAGACGCCTGTCCGTGTTCAGACAGGCGACTGCCACCCTACTATGTCCATAACTTAACTGGATGGGCAACTGCCCAAAATGGATAGTCTACTGCCACGCGGCTGTTTTAAATTTTTTCATAATGGTCAAATTTTTAAATGAGGTTGGTTGGGGCTCAAAATTTGTAAAAACTTGGAGAATACTCCAAGACACTTGGGGACCAAGTTACATACGTTTTAAATTCTATAAATAAGCCTCAAATATCATTGAATCAATGCACCAAGAATTCAAATTATGAAAAAAATTCAAAGTCTCTCTCAAATTGCTCTCAAATTCTCAAGGCTCTCTCTTGCTCTTAACTTGCACAAATTCAACTGAGATTTTGTTGATCTTCTTCCACCGAAATTGTGCTACAAATTCTAAATCTTTCAATCATTAAAAGAATTGATTAGTGATATACTTCCTTGAGCTTCAAGTTAAATTTCATATTGTTATTTACTTTGAAGTACATTAGTTGTGTTGTAATTGTTGTACTAACCAGCTCTTTGAGGAGCAAGTTCTTTGTACACATCTATTTGATTTGTATCTTGTAGATTGATGATTCCAAGGGTTATTTGGATAGTTGGCTAAGCAAGGGGATATTTCTTAGAAAGGCGGGCTCTAGTCTAGTTAAAGAGTGACCGGATAAGGGGATATTGTTTGGAGATGGCGGGCTCTAACCTTAACCAAGGAGTGTTGTAAAGGTTTGTTCCACCTGTTAAAGGAATAGGTTTAGTGAATCCTTTGGTGGTTTGCCAAAGGCAAGGACGTAGGCTGGGTATAAGACGAACCTCGTTAAAATCTCCGTCTCACTCTTTCTTTCCCTAGTCTTTATTTTCAATACATATTTAAATTGCATGGATGGTTTAAATTTAAAATCATATAAACTACGTATATTTGGAAATCAAGTCAACCTTAAAGTTTGATTTTGATTTGAGTTGTGGGAATGGAAAGGGAGTACGTTGGTTGAACCCTTCTTTGCGGAAACCATACGGGAGTAACTTGGCTAAACATCCCAAAGATAAATTAACTTAAGAGTTTATTTGAATTTTGAAGTTTGGAAAGAGTAATTGAATTTTATATTGAGCATCATATTGAAGAAGAAATTTCATATATACAGGGCTTTCTTCAAAACTCACATTCACCACAGGGCTGAAAACATCAAAAGTTGAAATTTACATATATTTTGTTGATTGTGATTGGATAGTATAAATATTTGTTTTATATTCCAAGAGTACTAAATCTTGAATGATTTCATCAATCTAATAGTGTTGCAGTGTACTTATATTTGGCAATCAAATTGGTTGTTGTTTTGAGCATTGTGGTTGATTGGCTTGACTAGTTTAATTATTTGTGTGATTGAAGATTGAATGTTTTATTAGTTGTCTTGTGGTTAAGTACTTTAAAAAGAACTAAGAAGAAAGTTTTAAAAGCCAATTCACCCCCCCCTCTTGGGAAGCTATTCCTAATTTCATATCATTCTAACTCGAATTTCTCCCTTCCACTAAGAAATGAAATCGTTGATGAATTGCCGTGATTTTCTGAACCTTTTGATTGATCTAAAAAAACATAGAAGTCTATCAATGCATTTCCATCTCCAGATATTCAAAGCAAAATCCAAGGTCTTATCCTTGTCCTATACTCTTGTATATTCTAGACTACAGAACTAGCAACTCCTAAGTCCTGAACATATCCCTAACCAGATAGCATGTATCAAAACACACTTCCGACTGGTCAAGGCCTCTAATACCAACTATAACGACTCGTCCCATTATACGGACCAACACCGTTAACCCAAATACAAAATACCTGTACCTTTTCAAGACACATTGACATCCCGCCCTAAATAGGGACATACGGGTGTAAACCATACATAATTACAATGTAAATGTTGCGGAAAAACATAAACATTCATTAGGATTTCTGCTAAACTTATACCAGAGTTTGCTATTACATCCTCAAGTACACAAAGTTAGACATAAAATATAACCAGTTATTACAACCCTTCAAAAAAAAAAAAAAACTCCATCTAATTTTGATACATGATTTGAAACGCTTACATAAGCTAAACCAAAACAATCTCCCCAGTCCCTCTAGCTACTAGGACCGACGTCCTGATGGACCTGAAAATAAAGGTTTTATAATGGGGTGAGACACCTCTCAGTAAGGAAGAAAGTATTACAATCAGTGTGTGACCACATGTGAGTATTTCAATTTAAAACGTGTATCCATACGTATAAGACAAAGGTTTTCAATACCGAAGCACTACACATATATCAATATAAACAATACTGTTTTTCCATATCAGCTTTTAAATCATGTATATGAATTTAGAATGACCAACAGCTTTGTATCACATATAATGCCTATTTTACCCCGTGGCACGAGTTGTGCACTGATACCTCTGACAATGTCCCGTTCGTGCAAACACTGCCGAGCATCTATTATAGTCTGACCGCCCCCTGGTTTATTTTTTCCAGCAGTATACTAATTCCATTTAGGTTGACTATCTTATGTACCCACACTGATCCCTCATGTGTGGTTGCATTGTACCCTTCCAGCTAAGGAATTCCCTGCCATTGGAATTATCTTTCACCTCCATTAATGAATCTTTTTCAACTTCTCACATTGGACTATCTTTCAACCCCCCCCCCCCCCTTTTTTTTTTTTTCGTTTGGAGTATCTTTCAACTCCTTTGGTAACAAGTTGTGGTTCCATTTATCATATATACAATTTATAATAAAACATGATAACCTGTGCAAATTCCAATATTTTCACAAACTCATATATCCATATCAGATTTAAACGGGCACATAACCTCTCGGTTTTCCCTTTTCACATATACAGCTCGGTGTATAACCGGCCTCTCTTTTCCACATTTTCTGTATAACAAGTTCGAACTGTGTTCCCATAATCCATATCAATAATATGAAATGTTCACAAGTTCAATTTCATCCACATGTCACACTAATTTAAACAAAAATCCGCTATATAATATATGATATAATAAACACAATTTTACATAAAAATAAAGGATTCAGGCATCTCCTACATACATAATAATCCAAATAAAGAAGTTTTAAAACATTTGGAGTCCATACGCCAAAATCCATATTTTTACCAAAAATCGAAAAATCGCAAAACCGGAATTTCTACTCTGTGAAATTTAACAAATAAGCAGTTAAATCATACATATAAGCATAACCTAACTTTTTAGCGGTTTAGTTTTTCCCAATATAATTGTTGTAATCAAATTCCCCTTGCCTTAAACTTGAAATGAAACTATGTACAAAACTGATCCATACCAACAACCCGGAATCCTCGAAACCTAAAAACCACAAAACATAACCTTACTATAATTTCGACTACTATCCAAGTATCCAATCAAAATTGAAATCAGATCCTACCTCGATTTTTGGGAAAACCTAAAAATCTTCAAAACAACGATCCGATCCGCTAAAGTTGTAGAACTTCCTCCTCCGAACCCCGCAGGAACTTTAGTTTTTAGAAATGCACGTCGAACGGCGAAGAATCTTAGAGAGAGAGGGAGAGTTTCTGCTGGTTTAGAGAGAGAGGGAGAGAGAGAGAGAGAGTTTTGGAAGAAACTTAGCTTCTAAGGAACCAAAAATGGATATTTATAGGGCCTTTGACTGAGTTAAACTCATCGACGAGGCGGCATCTTCGTCGACGAATCCGCCACACAGCTCGTCGACTAAGCCATTCCGTCATCGCTGAGCCCAATTCCATATATTTCTCTGACCCGCTCGGTATTTGCTCATCAATGAGGCTCTGAATTTTGTCAGCGAGCCTTTGAAGGACTTCGTCAACGAACATGACTTCTTCGTCAACGAACCCAGCTTATATGGGTTTGGGTTTCTACAAAACTGTTAACGGTTTGGCCTTTTTAACCAACCCGTTCTCGCCGTTTTACCCTTACCTAGCCGTGATAACTCAAAATTGTCGACGATTTTCCTTGCTCACCCAAACCATTCACGGTTTGGCCTGTGCCAAACCAATTATCCTATTTTCCTTTGATATTTCATTACTTACTATTTTTTGGGTCTCCACAGTCTCCCCTCCTTACAAAAATTTCGTCCTCGAAATTTGCTAATCAATACTTATATCATCAACTGAAAAACAAACCACTAAATCTTTATTATTCACCCTCACTTATGGCGGAGGAATACCAGGGCTACATATACGGCTCTGGGAGATTACAATAAACCAAATCAAAACTTTCCTAAAACCCATTCAAAAAAAAACAAAAACTATTACATGAAAATCTATCATCACACCTTAATTTACGCAAAGCATACTTACATACTGTTGATTTATTACTTGGGATATTATGTAATCTATCTAACTCTAAGTCCCGCTGAACAAATGTGGGTACCTTTGACACATTTCCTCCTCTAGCTCCCACGAGGCTTCCTTAGCTGCATGGTATCTCCAGATTACTTTTACTAGTGGAATTTTATTAGTGCGTAATTCTTGTTTATTATGATCTAAGATTTGAACTGACACTTCTTCATATGACAGAGTATCCCCAAGCTCCAGTGCCTCATAACTTATTAAGTGTGACAGATCTAGGACGTATTTCTTTAACATAGACACATAAAATATGTCATGGATTCTGGATAACACTGAGGGTAACACTAACCTATAGGCAGTTGGACCAATTCTTTCCAGAATCTCAAATGACCCAATGTACCTAGGTCTAAGCTTACCCTTCTTCCCAAATCTCATCACCTATTTCATTGGTGCAATTCTAAAAAGAACATTATCTCCTACACCATATTCCAGGGCTCCTTAGCGGGTGTCTGTGTAGCTTTTCTGTCGACTCTGAGCTGTTTTAATTCAATCCTGGATAAGTTTGATTTTATCAGAAGTCCGTTGTACAATCTTTGGCCCTAAAATCTATCTTTCACCCACTTCATCCTAGTATAGTGGAGTTCAACACCTCTGATCATATAGTGCTTCATACGGTCTAATTTCAAAACTCATCTGATAATTTTTGTTATAAGAAAACTCCACTAGTGGCAGATACTGAATCTAGCTGCCTCCAAAATCTAACACACAGGCTTGTAGCATATCCTCCAGTATTTATATGGTTTTCTCTGACTGTCCATCAGTCTGAGGATGAAAGGTCGTACTAAAAGCCAACTAGGATCCCAAAGCTCTCTGTAAGCTTTTCCAGAATTGAGACGTGAAACGTGGATCCCGGTAAAAAACAATGGACACGGGCATGCCATGCAATCTGACTATCTCCTATATATATAGCTCTGCCAATCTACTCATGGAGTAGTTAACACTGATGGGAAAAAGATGGACAGTCTTCATCAATCGGTTAACAACTACCTAGATGGCGTCCTACCCATGGAGTTCCGGCAGTAATCCTGTGACGAAATCCATAGAAATATGCTCCCACTTCCATTTAAAAATGTGAAGTGGTTGTAACGATCCCGCTGGTCTCTGATGTTCAGCATTCACCTGCTGATAGGTCAAACATGGCTCCACATATCGAGAAATTTCTTTTTTTATATTGTTCCACCAGAAAGATACCCACAAATCCCTATACATTTTTATGCTTCTTGGATGTAATGTATACAGGGAACAGAGTGCCTCTTTCAAAATGGTCTTTTTTAATTCCAGCGACATTGGGCATGCATAGCCTACTACGAAACCTTAGAGCTCCGTTATTTTAGGTATTAAAATCAACTCCCTGTCCACTCCACATTCTATCTCTGATCCTTACTAATTCTGCATCTTGCATCTAAGCAGTTTTAATTTTTTTTCGTAAAGTCAGTTGAAGCATCAAATTAGCAATGAATGCTTGATGGCTACCTTCTAGTAGTTCCACACCAAGTCTTTCCAAGTCCATTCTAATATGATGTTGCGCCACCACTACTGATATTGAGGCACTTCCTGACTTTTGGCTCAAGGCATCAATTACCACGTTAGCCTTTCTTCCGTGGTAATTGATGGTACAATCGTAATCCTTTATCAATTCCAACCACCCCCTTTGCCTCATATTCAATTCCTTCTATGTGAAGAAATACTTCAAACTCTTATGATCTGTAAATATTTCACATTTCCTACCATACAAATAATGCCTCCAGATTTTCAATGCATACACCACTATAGCCAACTCCAAAACATATGTTGGGTAGTTCCTCTCATACTCTTTAAGTTTTTGAGAAGCGTATGCAATAAAATTTCCCTACTGCATCAAGACACACCCAAGTCCCTTTTGAGACGCGTCACTATATATTACAAATCCACCATTTCCTGATAGAATAGACAGAACTGGTGCAGTGTCGAGTCACTGCTTCAATTCTTGGAAGCTCTGTTCACAATCATCGGTCCACTCGAACTTCATATTTTTTTCTTGTTAGTCACGTCAGAGGACCCAATAGTTTGGAAAAACCCTCCAAAAACCTCCGATAGTATCCTGCCAAACCCTAGAAACTCCTAATCTCTTGCACATCTCACCCAATCAACTACTGCCTCTATCTTCCTTGGATCTACAGAGATACCATCCCTGGAGATCAGATGTCCAAGGAATGTAACTTCTTTTAGCAGGATTCACACTTCTTGAATTTAATGTATAACTTCCTTTCCCTCAACACCTGTAGTACCATACTCAAAAGATTTTCATGCTCCTTAAAACTCTTCAAATAGACCAGAATATTATTAATGAAAACCACTACAAACTGGTCTAGGTATTCATAGAAAACCTTGTTCATCAGGTATATGAATGCAGCATGAGCATTGGTCAGTCCGAAAGACAAAACCAAAAACTCATAATGGCCATACCGAGTTTGGAACAGTGTCTTTGAAACATTATCTACCTTGACCTTTACTTGATGGTACCCCAAACGAAGATCAATCTTTGAGTAGACTCGTGTTCCATGAAGCTGATCGAACAAATCATAAAAATGGAGAAGAGGATACTTGTTCTTAATTGTTACTTTATTTATCTCCCCACAGTCGATGTACATCCTCATCATCCCATCTTTCTTCTTTACAAATAGAACTAGTGCTTCCCAAGGCGATACATTGGGCCTGATACACCCCTTATCTAGTAATTCCTACAATTGTTCTTTTAACTCTCTCAACACTACTAGAGCCATTCTATAGGGAGCTGTAGATACTAGAACCATCCGTGGAAGTAGGTCCATGAAAAATTCAATTTCCCAATCAGGAGGTAATCTAGGTAACTCCTCTGGAAAGATATCTGAAAATTCCCTTACTACTGGAAGATCGACAAGTTTCAATTCCCCTCCTAGCACTTTATTTATGCAAGCTAAATATCCCTGGCACCCGTCCTGCAGTAGCCTCCTTGCTTGCATAGCATACAATAAATGTGGTAAGGATCACATGCACGACCCCACAAATATGTACTCCTACTCCCTAGGAGGTCTGAATACCACTTCTTTCTTATGACAGTCGATGCTGGCATAGTTGGCGACTAACCAATCCATTCCTAAAATCATATCGAATCCATACATGTCAAATACTACAAAATTAGCTAGTAGCATTTTTCCCTGAATATCCACTAAATAGTCTTTGAGCACCCTTCTACATATCACTATTGATCTTGTTGGTGTGGCTACTGATAATTCGGTGTCTAACATGTGATTTTCCATCCCACATAACTTAACGTACCCTAGAGACACAAAAGAATGGGTGGCCTCTAAATCAAACAAAAAAATAGCTTTATTTGAAAACATAGAAATGATACCTGTCACCACATTGTCGACCGCCTCTGCATTTGCCGGTATTAGTGCATATACCCGCACTGGGGCGGTGTTCCTCTACTGATTACCTTGGGGTGCTTCATTGTTTGCTTAGTAGCGATTAGGAGTGGGTGCATTAATTGATGGTGCTCGACAGTCTCTCATAATATGGCTAGGCTGACCACACTGAAAGCAGGCATTCGACCCAACTTGACACTCCCCCCGATGCCTCCGACCACACCTAGTACAAATAGGGGGTGCTGAATCACCATAAGGGGCTTGATGTCCTAATACCTACTACTGACCCCCATCATATCTCCTCTACTGACCCTGACTGGTACCTACTTTGAAATCAGGAGGCATAGGCCTTTTTCTCTAATTATGTACTCCAGCACCTCTCTGTAAGTTGGTCTCAATCACCGTGGCTTTATCCACTAATTATGAAAAATTCTGGATGTGGAATGCCACCACCTGCTTATAAATACTCTATATCAGTCTCTCCTCAAATCTCCTCGCCTTCTTCTCCTCATCTGGCGCCATGTATGGGGCAAACTGGGACAACTCTTCAAAGCTGGCTACGTATTGTTGGACCGTTAGGTGCCCCTAAATCAAATTCAGAAAATCCACCACTTTAGCATCTCTAGAAGTAGTGGGGAAGTATCACTTGAAGAATACCTCCTTGACGCGGCCCCAAGTCATAGCTATAGGCACCAGCCTCTGCTCCTCCAGCAACTTCACTAACCTCCATTAGCATTTTGCCTTCCTTGAAAACTTAAAAGTAGTGAATGATACTCTCTGCTCCTCGGTGCGAGAGAGAATTGACAACGTCTCCTCAATCTCCTGGACCTAGTTCTCTACCACGAACAGATCGGCTCCTCCCGAGAAATACGGGGGATTCATTCTAGTGAATTGCTCTATCGTACAACCTTGGTGAGCTGGTGGATAGCCCTGCTCCCCTGAATTCCTCGCTATGACCATTACTTGCTGGGTGATGCTACGTAATACCGCATCAGAATCACCACCGCCCATACTGAAAGGCCCCATATCACCACCACCACTAGCATTCGTATTGCCATCCCAAGGTCCATCCTAAAATAGAATGAGAATAGTTTGAGAATCCTAACTTCATAACACAACTAATACGTTATGCTAATTACAAACCATAAAAAATCCTTTTACCATCATTTTACTTAACATCCTTATTCCTAATTTAAGGTTCAGTTTTACCATTCAAAAACAAAAACCGATGATAGTTTACCATGGCTTTCCTGAAATTGTCATTCCATGAAAAATAAAAAAACTGTTAGGAAATTCTTGCCTTCAGTTGTAAGAAAAAACCCTAAATTCTCATCTTAACCTCCAACAATGACTTACTGATATCCTAATCTACCCCTTTCCTATCATCATCAAGATCCATTCCTATACTCTGGTATTGTCATCCGTTGTGCACTAAAATATATAGAACCTAACAACTTAGGCTTTGATACCAAACTGTCATAACCCAAAAATTCTGCTCTATATTTTTATTATATTTTTTTAACTATAAATATAAATATAGAAATATGTCTGCTTTGATACCAACTATAACATCCACATAATCAACCTGGAGCCAAAGTGGGGTACTAGGGATATACCTGTCCATACTATCTATGCAGCGAAAACATAATATACCTGAACCTTATATACAAGACTAGAGTTTTACTATCTCCATAAATATACACGTACATCCCCAAAAATCCATAAAACGTCCTAGGGGCTATACAAAACATATCTTCTAACTCAACCATTTACCCTGAATCTAGGACTGTACCAACACCTCCTCCTCTACCTCTGAGCTTGCTCCGCTCATCTGTCTAGATCTCTTGAAATATTTGACTTCTTGGGGTGAGACACCTCTCAGTAAGTGGGAGTAGGTTATTATTAGTGTGTGGCATTATGAGTTTCAGTATTCCAAAAGACAATCATTATTTACCTTTTCTATCACTGTGAAATCATGTAAAACTATAAACACATATATACAAATATATTTCAAAATTACATACTTTCTTTTTTCATTATACACTATATAAAAAAAATAAAAATAAAACTCTGTATAAATAAATACGCATATATGCATAGACGAATTGCCCTGGAAGGATAAACAACAACATCATGTATTAACCTCGCATGATCCGGGTTGTGCGGCCTATAGATTGGACCTAGCCATGGTTGCCTAACCAAGCTAAGTCAACTATATTTGTATATGTAGCTATGACTATTAGTACGATTAGCCTACCCAGCAGGTCCAAACTCCAGGGGGTAACTCTACACTTCAATGGCACAATCGACTATATACCACCAACACTCTATCTGAGAAGTGTGGCTGCATTGGTAACTATGGGGCTACAGTACTGTGCCTAGTTATGACCCATCAGGGTTCAAAAACCATATATGCGATTTCCAAAACAATATAATAACATGATTTCATTTCAAAAATTAGAATAATCTAACAAACTATAAATCTGTACAAAAATATCTGAAATACTGTAATGTTGTATAAAATACTATTTTGTAGTCCTATAAGGACGTTGTAATACTGTGTAAAGCTCTGTACTATAGTCCAATAAAGGAAGTTATAATATTGTGTAAAGCTCTATACTATAGTCTTATATAGGACGTTATAATACTATGTACAGCTCTATACTGTAGTCCTATAAAGGACGCTATAATATTGTGTAAAGTTCTGTACTATAGTCTTATAAAGGACGTTTTAATACTATGTAAAGCTCTGTACTATAGTCTTATAAAAGACGCTATAATACTATGTAAAGCTATGTATAAAATTTGTATAAAAATCTATATAAAACTTTGTCATACTGTAACTTTGTATAAAACACTATTTTACCTTAATACTATATAAAACCATACTTTTGTTTATAAATACTTTACCATAAAAACTAACAAGTATAATTATACATAGATTTCATACTCATGCCACATAGATTGAGTGATAATTTATACTATAATATTTTTCTAAAAATATTGGTATAACGATCTCTAGGGTTTTACTCAACCCAATAACCCAAATTTTCTCAAACACGCATATATCATTTCAAGTTTCCATTCCTACACATTTGTATACTTAGGAAATAATATTTATATATTACTCAAAAATCTAATACTATATTTCAATTAATTAAATTTATGAAAAAACTCCTCACATAAAATATTCCCCTAACTTACTTCCCAGAGCTATGCTTGTAGGGTTCCCAAAACTGTGTCAGCGGCACTCGCACAAACCCTATAGCCATATACCCTAACTCAATCAGCTCAACCAGAGAATATTTATCATTTTAATACTCCTAAGCTCATACTTTTCCAATAACTAATTAAACTAGAAAAACAATTTCCTTACCCTAGTTTTGGAGTGGTGCCTAGGAAGCCTAAACCAGCAAAATTGCTCCGATTAAACTGCAAAGAATCATCATTGGGATCCCGAAATACCGTTTATCCTTTGATTTGGGCTCAAATCGGGTGAAAGTCACAGCTATAGAGAGAGAGAGAGAGAGGAGAGCTTTGATTTTTTCTAACACAAAATGATCATAAAGCCTTTATATAGGCTTGCTGGCACAGGGGAAACAGTCAAGAGTTAGGCCATTTTAACCAACCCATTTTCATCATTTTACCCTTACGTGGCTGCGGTAACTCAAAATCATTGATGGTTTTCTGAGCTCACCCAAACCATCGATGATTTGGCCTGTGCTAAACCAATTCTCCTCTTTTCATTTATTATGTCATTACTTACTATTTTCCGGGTCTCCACAACCTACATCACCTGTCCATTTATACTGTGATACTGTTGACGCGAGATAGAACTCCCTACATTTTTTCCCTGAGTATCTAACTCCCCCTGAATTACATGCTTGATGTTGCTACTGCTACAGTTTTCTGGAATTTGTTTCTCTTCCTTTACTTGAGTACGCTACCCCATGGCTTTATCACCAAAATTCATGTCCTCGATCACCCCTTTGTTTGCCACAAGATCACCCAGCTTGCACCGACCTTTTTTATACCTCAGAAAGATGTACTGTTCAGACATAACACCAAGCCTAGATCCTCCATCACCAGAATAGTGCACTTGTGGATATCCACTCAAACCGAGTTGTCCAGTACCAAACTTGCCCATAATTCACATGCAACTCTCTCATTTAACGATAATTTTGGCAATCAGTTAAATGCGAAATGCGCCATACTCACTGGCTTCACCAAGAAATTCCCTACAAGCCCTGCGTCTAGCTTGCCTTGCTCACAAAACTCCTTGAACGAAACCAGTGTACTCAGTCCTACTATTTGACCTGAGGATCTCTCTCCATGTCTGATTCTCCACCTTAACCACAAGTTAAACCTGGTAAGCACCTCAGACTTGTGTCATATGAGATAAAACAATACCTTTCGTGATAAACCCATGAAACACATATGTCTATTCTGTGATGCTATCCTCACCGGTCCCCAAACATATGAATACATATAGTCACCCATATGCCCTAGCTACATATGCCACATAACATTTGACTCAAATTCTATAGCTATAGCTGCACTTACAATTGTAATACCCTGCAGTGCATAGATATTTGTCGCTATCTTTTTTCCTTTCATCACTATCAAGTCGCCTTCACACACTTTCATTTCCCCACTTTCATACTTGTAACTATATCCGTTACAATCTAAAATGCCCAATGAAATTACACTCTTCCTTAGACTAGGCACATGCCTTACCTCATATAAGGTTCTTATAACACCATCATACATTTTTTATTTTGAAATTTCCAATACTAATTATTTTTCATGAAATATCATTTCTCATCAAAACACAACTAGTATTAACTGATTTGTAGGTGTTCAACCATTTTCTATTTGCTATCATGTGATAAAAGCATCTGGTATATAGGATCCAAGAATCATCAGTGAGGCACTCTGAACCCGATGAACCATATAGCATATCACCATCATAGCTTATTGAATCTCCTTCCACTATATTTGTAGATTTTGACGAATCCTATTGATTTTTAGCATTCCCTTTTTTCCACTCTAGACATTCTGGACTTATGTGCCCAATTTTACCGCACGTAAAACACTTTATTCCTTTCCTCTTCCTGGATTGCAACTGAGATCCGTTTCGAGACTTACGCCTCCCACATTTTTGGTTACTTTTCACCACAAGTCCTTCACCATGTGAAACTTAATCGTTGGCCATTGATCTTTTATGAAAACCAAGCAATGCGCTTGTCACCTCTTCCAAATTGAGGCCTTCTTTTCCCCATGTCAGCGTGGTAACCAAATTGTCATACATGTTAGACATAGGTAGGGAATTCAATAGCATCAGTGTCTTGTCTTTCACCTCGAACTTTACATCAACACACATCAAATAACTCACAATATGATTGATTGCATTGATATGTTAGTTCAAATATGAACCTTCCACCATCTTAAGCCAATACAGCCTTTGCTTAAGAAATAATTTTTTTGATAAAGACTTAGTGACTCACTCTAAAATGAGCAACTCAAAGGCTATCCCAAGTATAGGTGTTTTGTCGCGTAATAATTAGCCCTAAAAGGCCAGATCGTCTCCTTAGGGAATGTAGATTAATTTCAAACTCACGTTAAAACAATAAGGAGAAAATAAAAAGTAATCATTGAACATAGTTCAGATTCATATTCTTGGGTTTTTTTAGAGTTTACAACTAAATTAAAACAACACAAAACATAAACTACAAACATAACACATATAAAGTAAATGACAAGAAAAGGATAATGGTAAATAAACGATGGCAAGTAAACAACAAAAATAACCAAAGCTTTAAAAGATTCAAATAGTGAATCAAAATGAGGGCTTTGTTAATCTAATAAGAATCCTTCAAAAATAAAATAACTCAACACAATAATAGCTCTAATAAAAATAAATCCACACAATAGCTTCAATGAAAATAATTAAACTCAACAATGGCTTGAATAAAAATAAACTAAACTCAAACAAAAGCTTAAATAAAAATAACTAAACTCAAACCAATAAAAGGTTCCAACAAGATATTAAAATTACATTGAAGTAAAACAAGAAAAATAAATAAAACAAGAGAGAGAGAGAGAGAGAGAGAGAGAGAGAGAGAGGGAGAGGGAGAGAGAGAGAGAGAGAGAGAGTAATGGCTGGATTCTCCTCTTGGTTGCTGCACACATAGCAGCAAAAGTTGTTGTGTTTCCTTACTTTTCACAGTCAAAAGTGCCTCCTTTGCTCCTCCATAGGTCCCCCTTTGTGGCTGCCCTCTTGCCTCCAATAAAAACTCCTATTCTCCAATAAAATACCCTATTCTCTTCTCTACCTTTTGCCCTAGTTGTGCGGTGCTTGACTCCCCTTTTACTTCATGGCATGGCTGTCGTAGTAGGTGCAGTAACTTCAAACCTGATTTCGACCTTGATGCAGCCAATATCTCTCAAAATGCAAAACATAAAAGTTGTAGAGCTTTTTTTTGATGTTTTGTAGCATCTTGAATCATCTCAATCAGAGCTTGGATGAGAGAGTTACGCCTAAATTACAAAGCGATTTTGAAACTGTCCAAAATCGCCCACTTAGCTTTGTTTTGCATTTAACACCTCCATTTGCATCATTTTGCATGGACCGATTCACTTCTTTAATTTGCAAAATACCATTCAATAATTAAATATAAAAACTCATAAATTTAAGGCAAATATAGGATAAAAAATTCAAATATTATAAATTGAGCTTAATATTGAAATATTGGACATAATTAGGCATTTAAGTGAAATTGTAATCTTTAATTCATGATTTTAGACACTTAATTACGCAACTTTGACGCGTAATCACTTAGACATATACTGGCTTTCCAGTTTATGCCAATCTGGTGCTGGAGAATCCTCATCCATGACGTGATACAACATGACTTCAGCCAAACATAGTCAGATGGTTGATATTGCCTTTGCCCCCAATTCATTCCAACTTGCTTCATCCATGCTTTTCCAGTTGAATTCCATATAAGGTCTTCACCATGCCATGCTACACTAGGATATCCTTCACCCTTCTCTGCCACAAACTGAAATTCCTGGCTCCATCAAACTTGACAACGTCAAATTTCGCAGATGAAGATCCAGAGGCCATTACAATAATGCTCCGATACTAATTTCTTGTGAAAAACCCAAATTGCATAGCAAAATATATTTATGTAGGATCAAACACACAATGCATTAAATAGTGAATATAAAAAACAATCCACAACCACAACAAGTATATCAAAGCCAAAACAAAAAATAACACAAGGAATTTCATGGTTCAACAATGCCTACATCCACGGGAGCAAACGACAAGATTTCACTATTTTCTTGTCCAAATTACAAGAACAATACATCAATCCTCTCAACTATTACAACTATCTATTTACAAATAAATATGATATGACATATAAATAGAATTCCCGGAGGTTTTCCCTCCAAACCCCAACCATTTAACGTCGCCCTTTCAAAATTTAAAATCTGCGCTGGGTGTCCTGAGCCAAACCATTGATAGTTTTAGATGGAATGTAATTTGTCTGAAATACTACTCTAAATTGTCGATGGTTAGATCTTTTCCGTCGACGATTTCTCTTGTTGTTGCTTGATTTCCTTCATGCTATCCCTTTGTGCATGCTTTGCACTCAATATGTGAGCCACATTTCACAACAGAAAGAATTTGTTCCCTTGGTGGTATAAAGACTTCTCCATCCTTAAGGAACACGTATAGTGGATTCGGAATCATTGAGTGTGTCTTAAGGTGTGGACGTAGGCAAGAGGCTAAACCATGTTAAAATTGTTTGTTAAGCTTCTCTTCTTTTCACTCTTTTATTTACGCTTAGTGTATGATTTATCTTTTTTATATATATGTTGTGATATAATCATTTGTATTCTGCTAAGATTTTTATTTTGTAAAGAAAAACACAAATATGCAAAAGAGTCTATTCACCCCCCTCTAGACTCCACACTAGGGACAAGACATTGTAATTTCTTTTTTTCTTTTTTTTATGACAATAACAAATTTTTTTTTTTTTTTTTTTTGTAAAGTATTGAATTCTTCTTATTATAATTATTTTGGTTGTAGGGAAGGACATTTTTCGAGGCAAAACTAAAACTATACTTCTAAAAAAATAAATATTTTGCAAAGCATGCCCAGTCTAATATGCTTATGCTTATGTTTTATGTGATTTTTGTACAAATGACTACTGATTGGGTCTCAATAATGACTTTAATCAATTTGACTCGTTTAATCATTGTTTCTAGCTCAAAATATTTTTGAAAAGGAAGGTGTATCCCCAAGGGGGGGGGGGATGAATTTGGATTTTAAAATTTCTTTGATTGATTCGTTAACTTATTTTAATTTCTACAATTGCACAAGCAAAGTAGGTTTTCAATTACAAGTTTAGTGAAAAATTAACTTTGTAAAACCTTTATGAATGTATATGCCAAGTTGTTTATTCTTTTCAGCAACTCAATACAATCCAATCAGCACAAACTTAACACAATCCACACTAGAGAAAGGGTTCAGCAATGCTTGTCAAGATTTAGTAACTCAAAGTAGAGTTTGAGAATGTATGCTTGCTGATAAAAAGCCCTGTGTTTATGAACCTATTTTCTCAATATAAACCACAATTCAAACTTCCAACAATCTTCCAAAAACTCGGACTTTAAATAAACTTTTAGTTAATTAGTCTTAGGTGTTAACCAATCAATGTACTCCCTTTAAGGTTTTCACAATTTATATTGATCAACCAACGTATTCCCTTTTGGTTTTCGAAATCCCAAAATCAAATTAAACCTTGGTTTATTTAATTTCCAATCCACGTAGTGTCTATGATCAAAAAATTAAAATCCAACCACCCAGTTAATATAAATAGGAAATTAAATGAGAGTAGAGAAGATCATGAGACGAGAGTTTTTATGAGGTTCGGATATACCTGCCTAAGTCCTTGCCTTAGGCTAAACCACCCAAGGATTCCACCATAACCACTCCTTTACGGGAAGGAGCAACCTTACAATCTCTTCTTCAATAGGCTAGAGTACGCCTCTCCAAATGATACCCCACGCTTGGTCCAACAACGATGCAAGAACCTGAACCGTCTACAAAACAAGAACAAGTTTTGGTGTACAAAGACATCCTCAGTAAGAGCATATTAGTACAATAATTCAGCACTAAAATATACTTCAATTCAAAATAATAATTGAAAGAGTTTGAAGCCTTTAGAAGTATATCACCATGAGCTTTCTTTCTTGATTGAAAGAATTCAGTATAGGTTCAAAATTGTGTAAGAGATTCCCAACAAACCTCAGTAGAGAATTTCAGAAAGTAATTGCACGAGAGAGCTTTTGAGAGTATTGAGAGTTTTGAGAGCAAGAAAGCTTGATTGCTATAATTGCTTAGTGTGTTTGAATCCTTAGCCTTGGGGAGGTATTTATAGATGATTAATCAAGAGTATTTCGTGTTCCCCAAGTGACTTCGAGTGTTTCCTAAGTTTTCATAACGGTTTGAATTTAAAAAAATCAAATTTGGAAAGTACTTTAAAATTTAAAATCTCGAAGAGTCAGTTGACTGAGAAATAGGAGTCAGTTCCCTGGATCCATTTAAAACACTAAGATTTTCAAACACAGAATGAGTCAATCGACTGGGAACACATAAGCCAATGGATTGGGTCCTCTCGGGTTGTTTCAAAATCGAGTATTTTATTTGTCAGCCAATTGGGAAAACCTTGTCAATCGCCTGGAAAGACCAAAAACTAATTTTTCAATTTTGTTTCCAAATTCTTTTTGGCTCTTTTGCTTTGCCAAAAAAAATAATTTAAGACTTTTGAAAAGTATTTTTCGGGATTTTTCAAAACATGGTCTCTAAGTCACTGAGATTCCTAATGAGCTTCAAATCCAATCAAATTATCATTTGAATAAAGTACTTACATAGAGACTCTCTTAAGACATTAAAACATTTTAAGCTTGGAGTCTTCATGCTTGTCTTTTGTTTTGTCCATCTTGACTTTGAGCCTCAAATTCTTTAAGCTTTTAGCAAGTCCTCTTTGATATTCATGCTCTCATGATCTTCAAGCTTTCATATTCCTTTTCTATGGAGTCTTGCAATCAGCTTTTATATTCATTTGAACTTGAACTTAATGACTTGCAACAAAACATGTTAAGTGACCTTTTATTTGTTATCATCAAAACAAGATTAGTAAGCAATGTTAGGACAATAATTTTTATTTTATTTTATTTTTTGGATACGGTGGGTTTCTTGGGCTTATGCGCCAGACTAATCCCATGTCTACACCAGTCGAGCCTACAACCAATACGTAGGAGGTAAATCTGGATGTGCGCTACAAGCGGTATGATTTGAACCCCAGATACATCGTTGTAAGCGACCTTCTAGGAAACCTCCTTACCACCTGAGCTTATGCCTAGGGGCAATCTAGCTCAGATTATTGGTATTATTTGATTTTTTTTCTGTCATTTTATTAGCAAGAAATAAGTAGTTTAAAATGCCATAAATTTATCGGGTGCAAACTGAATATTGGAATGGTTTCGATTAATTTATTATATTTTTGGTGATTGTAAACAAAAAGGTACAAAAATACATCTAACAAGAACTTGATTATAATTTTTAAGATATAAAATAGGAATATATTTTATTTATTATTATTTTACTACATGAATTAGAACCTCCAACTTTTGGTGGGGCCCTTACGCGTTGTTTGATGAAATTTGTTAGCTTATAATAACGGGTAACCGCCATCATGATTCATGTGATGAAGTCAGAGGGGAGTGCACAATAAAGGCTTCGTTTGTATAGTTCTCCACCTTTCATAAGTGTTTTCCATCTAAATCTTTGTATTTTTAAGATTTTATTTTATTTTTGTTAAATTTTCGTAAGTATAAGAGCATTTGAAGGACTTCAAAAAAAGTGGATAAAATAATGAAGATATTTTTTAATTAATAATAGAATATGCAAGTTTAATTTGATTTTCTTATGTAAATAGAGAATAATTAAATAGCATTTTAAGGGTTTAAGAAAAAGACCAAAATAAAGAAGAATTTTTGTGGAATATTCATTTTTAAAATTTTAATAATATATAAATAATATGGGAATGTAATAAAAATGATAGATCTAGTCAAATAATTTTATAAAATATTTATACGAAAAGTTTGTGCTGCTTCATCTAAAGTTTTTACATTGTAGTTTTGCTTCATGACAATAACTTACTATTTTTAGTATGTAAAGTGTAAAATTATGTCACTGTAACAATTCTATTCATAAGGAAAGCCATATCGCAAATCAAACGTAAAATTATATTCTTAAAAATAAATATTCTGCAGCAGAACTAATATAATATATTATGTTTTTGTTTTATGTGATTTTTATATAAATAACTTGTGGTTGGGTCTCAATAATGGCTTTGACTAATTTGTGTTATTTAATCACTGTATCCAGCTAATAAGATTATTTAGGTTATTTAAGACTTTTTATTGTATTATTAGCAAGAAATAGGCAATTTAAAACATATATTACAAACGTAATGGGTGGAAATTGAAAATTTGCACGGTTCAAAAAGATTACTTTATTTTATTTTTTAAATTATAAGTACATGCAGATTTATGATGACCATGAAAACGAAAAGACTATTAATGTGTTTGACAAGGGTTTAATTGTAATTTTAAGAAAGCAAAATATGAATTCATTATACTTATTATTTTTTATCACATTAATTGGAATCTTTGACTTTTGGTGGGGTCCTTAGGCATTGTTTGTTGAATTTATTTATCTTTATTAGTGGGTAGCCAATAACATCAAAAGAGAGTAGCGTTGCATATCATGACCCATGACCATCCAAACAACGGGTGTGCAAATGGTCAATTCAGCCAAATTCAGTTAATTAACCGAATTAATTGAATTTTTTTATTAACCCTAACCCCTAGCCGAACTGACTGAATTGGTTGCGTGATCAAATCGTACCTGATCGAATTGAATTTTTGGGTAATTCGGCTAACCGAATTTCACCAAATAAAATTAAGATTAATTATGAAAAACAAATTATGATTGTTGTCTGGAGCATGAATTGCAATTTTTATTTTTGGTTTACCAGTTCTAGCTTATGGTGTGTCGTGACGTCCCGGGAGCGGGCCCCGAGAGGCGAGGGAATAAAATATAATATATGATATTGAAAATTTTGATTTGAAGCCACCACTAACCTATTCTTTATCTAGGTGTGGGTAGAACACCTAATTACTACTTATTTGATTGGTCACTAGACTAACCTAGGATAAGAAACTAGTAGTCTTGGTATGCTTTTACCAGAATTGGGATCGAGAGTTGGTTATGTGAGGGGAAGATATTCACACCCCCTACACACATGTTCTATAAACAATATCTAATTAATTATGAATTATCTCCAAATTGAATTTAATAACTTTTATTTAACTCCTTTAAAATAAACAAATAAATAAATAAATGGATAAAATTAAAAGTATATTGAGAATATTGTTTTGATTTAAGAATGTTTAATAAGATCTCCAAACGAGGTGATCTTTTTTAGATAGACCCTCCTTAGAGCTAATACAAGTGAGGTATAAAATACCTCATTGCCCTTATTAAAGTCATAGAGACACACACACACACAAATCAAATAAAATTATCTAATTTTTTTTTTTACCAAAAGAATCTTTAAAAACATTCCCATATTTTTCAAAATTTTGTAGAAATTTTCTAAAATTTTGTAGAAATTTTCTAAAATTTTCAACATTTTTCCTAAAATTTTCTGGAATTTTTAAAGACTTTTCCTTATTTTTTGGTAAAAGGTCATATCATATGGTAAAATACAAGAGAACCTAGTTTAACTTCCAAATGTCCAATATGCAATGAATTAGATTTTTTTTTACATGCATGCATTGATGAGCAAACCAAAGTCATATCATGTGATAAAAAGAAGAATAATGAAGCATTTAAGAGTAATCAACAACATATTGTGCTGATATATAAGGAATCTTAGTTAAAAAAGAAACCAACAACTATTATGGTCATATATAAGGAAACATGAATGAAAAGGAAATCAAAAACACATTGAGGTAATATATAAGGAGACATGATTCAAAAAAAAGGAAACCAACAACCATTGTGGTCGCATAAAAGGAAACATGAATCAAAACCAACAACCATTATAGAAATATAAGAGGAAACATGAATCAAAAGGAAACCAAAAACCATTCTGTTAGCCTTGGTGGCTACACTATCATGGTTTATATGTTTTAATAATATTAACCTATATTTCGTTCCTAGTGTTCTTCCATCTTTACTAATCATGTTACTATAGGTACACGTACATGAATTTCTAGATCAAAGGCAAAGATCAGACTGAGTTGATATTCGAATATGAAGATCAAATGGACACTCACTCGAAAAGGACTCAAGCACAATCAAAGGAAGCTTTTTGTTTAATTATATGTAATGGGTGTGTGTTTGATGTAGTGTATTTTGTAACTCTTGCTGGTTTTGATTCTTGCATGATTTCTGAGTAAGAGTTGAGAAAAATTGCATATGCATATTTGGACACTTGAGTTTATAAGTTTTCACTTAAATCACAAACTCACATTTATAGTTTTCAAATATAAAACAAAGAGTTTCATAAACAAATCCTAAACTCAATCTATTTTCCAAAGGGACAAGTTTTCAACAACTTGGTTTCATAATCATTTTGATACTTGGTCTATAATGACCCGAAGAAATTATGATATTTAAATAATATAGGAAATGATATTCACGGAAAAATACTAAAGTTTAGTGCTGAGAGTTTTCATTTTCAAGGTTTTGATCAAGAAATCCTACGGGTGTGAGTCCAGGAATTCATAGGGGGCTTTTTAGTTGCCAGGTAAGGGAATAAACTAAAGCAGTTATTTTCCATGCGTATTATTATTATTTATCGGTAAATTAATTTTCAGGAAAGCATGCATGATATTTGAATATTATTGAGAAAATGTATGTTATTTGGAAAATACTGCTATTATACGAAAAATGTGATTTTAGAATGAAATGTACGAAATTATTCAACTTTGTGTGGCATGAATGTTATTTTTTATGAAAAGTAATGATATGACAAATTTTACAAATAAAGCATGTTTTCAGGAGTTATGAAAAGATACAGTATATTATGATGATTTTGATAAGTACATGATAATTGATTATCTTTAGAATGATGCGTATGAAATGATTTCGGCGCGAGACCGTATATATATCTGAAATGATTTCGGCACGAGGTCGTACTTATGAAATGTTCGGCTTGAGGCTGTAATTATGAAATGATGTTCGACGCGAGGCCATATTTATGAAATGATTTTCAGCGCGAGGTCGTATTTATGAAATTATGAAAAATTCTATAATATCATGTATTATATGTTATCAGAACCCAGATGTTAGTTTAGTTCAGTTTCAGGAGCTCGGTACCGTAGCCTATAGATCAGATATCTATGATCAGATTAGTGCTAACCACCCCACGAGGGGGTGGGAGATGGATAGTCGATGTGGCTTTCAGTGTAAAGTGTAGACGTCCACCTAGCAGTCCGGACCAGGGATGTGGCGGGCCCATCATACTTACAAACATTTTTTACTCAGTAGTGGTCAGCCAGCCATTGCCGGGTCCCGCCTTCGAGCTACACAATCCGTCATGGGGGGTAATACATGACACCAGCTAGCTATTCATCCTGGGTATGTTTTCAGTATTATCAGCTATAACAGACGTTTTATGGGCGATATGATTTATTAGCAAATATGAAAGTATATGATTATTCAGTACAATATGATGAATGTTTACAGATATATAAAGTGTACTGTATATGTATAATTGCATTAAATGTTCATGTTACCACACAACTGTATTTAGTTTATTTTCCCTTACTAAGAGGTGTCTCACCCCTGAATTTAATTAATTTTTCAAGAGACCCTAAGAGACCAGCGGGTCGTGGCCGTCGTTGAGTTTGTTAAGTTATCCTACTAGGAGGGTAAGATTTTGTACTAGGATCAGGATTATTTTGTTGTGAGATCCTAGTTTTTTTTGGAATGTTATAGGAGATTGAACATATATGTATGTTATTTTGGTGTAAGTGGACTCTGATATTATGTTTTAGGGTTGGATGGTTGTAATTTTATACTTACTGTTGCGTAGGTTTCCGCTGTTTATGACTGGTCTATCCCCATTGCCCATGGGTTTGGGTTGATCATATATTTATATATGCTTATTATTTGATAAGTTAATAAGGTCGTTACATGGTCCCAATTTTATCAAAATGAGTCTTATGTCCTAAGGATTCAAAGAAAGTAAAGTATATTTTCATTAAAGGACATACAAGTATATAAGATATCAAAATAACTTTTCAAATGTATTTTTATTAACAAGATATCTTATATTTAAGGGGAAACTCATTTGGACAAATATTAAACTTTATTAGACTTAATATATTTCATATAAGCTTTTTGACAGGGAAAAACGAAGCAATCTTTATTTAACGTAGTGCAACTTCGAGTCTCGAACACGTTTCGGTATTTGGGGCATAAATTTTTCTAAAAAAAGTTCAAATAGGACGATCTTGGTATCTATGGAAAGCTAAGAAAGAACTCCCACAACTTTCATGTTAATGACTTTTTCTGATTTGGAGTAATTGTCGACATATGTAGGAAACCTTCCATGGTTGTTGACGGTTTTAAAGAGCTCATAAAAACCATTGACGGTTTGGGATGATGACAAAACACCAACAGGTGAAAAATGACTAGTTTTTAAAATAGTTTTTTAATAAAACCCCCCAACGGCCATAAAACGACTAGTAGCCCATTTTTGCCTATCAATACAAGTTCTTAGACTTGTTTAAATATGGTTTTGATTATTACAAGCATTTATTGAAAAACATCTTTGAATCCAAAACCTAGCACTTTGCATCTAGTTCATATTCACAAGTGCTCATCTCTTTTGCTAAGTTATCTTGTATGATTCATTTCTTGAGAGATTAAGTGTGAGGTTTGCTTTGTATTTACAATTAGCTCATTTGAGGAGCATTTCATTGTTACCCATATTATTGTAAGGTTCTTTATGAACCAACTTGGTGAAGGTTCTTAGTGAACCGTTTGCAATGCATCTTGGTGATCCTTGTGGCTCTTGGTGAGCATGATAGGGATTTTTTCCCGAGTGTAGGGATTTGTTTGTGAGTCGTAAGGCTTGCTCCTCCGGTGAAGGAGCATTTTAGTGGATTGTGGAATCCTTAACTTGGTGCTAAGGTGTGGACATAGGGTTGGTGCCAAACTACGTAAAAATACTAGTGTTATTCTTTCTCTCCCTTACACTCTTTATTTTATATCTTGTGCATGATTTATATTTATAATGTGATATGATTTCTTGTATCTTCCTAAAAGTTTTTATTTTGTAGAAAAATACATATTCCACAAAAAGAGTCCATTCACCCCCCCTCTGACTCTATATACTCCCGGGTGGGACGATTAACACATTCAAATGAGGAAAGTAATTTGAATTAATCCATAAACATCAAGGATGCAAGATTTAAGTCATAAAATAAGAAAAAACCAACTTTAACCAAGTTGTAAGCCTCCAAAGCAGCCTTGAAACCTATTCAAACCAAAACTGATTAGATCAAACAAAGTCGAGGTAGTATGTTTTAAATCAAGTGAAAAGAAGAAGAAGAAAGCCTAATCCTAGCCCTCTTAGCCACCAAAGCTTCCATGCGAAGTTGCCAAACTCCCAAACACCCTTCAAAGCTCACTATTTTAAAAACAAATACACAAGATAAATCAAACAAGAAGCAAGCAATCAATAAAGTATAAACATTAAAATGCTATTTTGCATGGAACTCATACCTTCAAAGCTCACTCCTTTAAACACAAATACATAAGAGAAATCAAACATGAAGCAAGTAATCATCAAAGTATAAACATAAAAATGCTATTTTGCATGTAACTTATATCTTCGAAGTGAGAAATCAAACATGAAGCAAGCAATCCTCAAAGTATAAACATAAAAATACTATTTTGCATGGAACTCATACCTTTTGAAGATGTATTCCTTTTTGTGTGCTTTCTTTTCTTTGTTTTCTTTTAATTGGTTTACAACCATAGCTTCCCTATCCACTTTCTCTCTTCTTGATCTCTTCTCCTCCAATCCTAATGTTGTTGTTGCAATAAGGCTGCCGTCTAAGCCACGAAACCAAATTTACAAAGCTCCAAATGACAATCCGGCTGACCATAATGAATAAAGATGAGTCATAAATAACTTGTCAAAATTGTAGCTCAATCAGACAAGAAATCACTATCTGATCGTCAAGATCAAGTTGGCTGCATAGGCATCTCTAATATTGAATTTTTAGCAAATAATTGTCTTCTCTCCCTTACGTTTTCTTAGCTGTCCCAAGGATGCATGAAACTCTCTCTTTTTTTTTTTTCTCCTCCTGTCTTCTTATTTGGTTGTCCTCCCCTTGTGTGGCCCCATTCTTATAGGGCTAGGGTTTCATTCATCATTAAAATCAAATCACGCTATCTTAGGCAATTTCCTTTCTTTCCATGCGTGTGCTTTCCATTTGTAGAGAGTTTCCATCATAGGCTCAACTAGATGTGTCCTATTGATTTCTTTCCATGTAAATATCAAGCAAGTCAATTGAATTAGGAAAGAAATCATCATTTTTCATTGCAAATCATTCAATTTTAAGAAATAAATCATTCAAATTGAATATTTTGGAATATTGCCTTTTATATTTTTATTGTATTCCACGGTATTTTTTTGACATATTTCCTTGAAATTATGTATTCCAGACCCCCCATGAACAATGAAAATGCATAATTTTTTACATTGGGCCTTAGAAAAAATAGATTGTCTACAACTATCGTTCTTTATAGGTTTGTTGCTTAAGATAACAGGAAGAACAATCTTCTTGTTATCTTTCAGCAACAAATCTATAAAGACAAAAGATGCAGATTTTGGACTAGGCCAAATATAACAAGAAAAACCAATGTGTGAACTTATAAAAATGCATGGAATTTCGGGTAAACTTGATAAACCTGCTGAGTGTTGTGAAAGCAATAACTGCTCAAGCCCGTGGACTAACACCACATGCTTTTAAGATAATTAAAGAAACTTGAATGTAACCCCTCAAATTAATGAAACAGTCAGGGCAACTTGAAGTGTTAGTGGTCAATACAACTTGAATGTGACTATTTGGAAAAAATAGTCAAGGCAACTTGGAAGGAGACCACTCATATTTGGGAACTATCAATGCGACATGCCTCTGAGATGGTCAAAACAACTTTGAAGGTGACTACTCGAATTTGCGAACTATCAATTCCATATGACTTTGAGGTAGTAAAAGCAACTTGGATGGGGACCACTCAGATTTAGGAACTATCAATGCCAAATGCCTCTAAGATGGCCAAAACAACTTGAATGCAACTACTCGGATTTGGAAACTCTCAATGTCATATGCCTTCGAGGTAGTTGAGATAACTTGAAAAGGGACCACTCAAATTTGGGAATTATAAATGCCACATGCCTCTAAGATGACCGAAACAACTTTGAAGGTGACTACTCGGATTACCGTGATAGTCAAAACAACTTGAAAATGTCTACATAGATTTGGGCACCCTCAATGTCGCATGCCTCTAAGGAGGCCAGAATAACTACTCAAGTAAATGAGATAGTTAGAATAACTTAGAGGAGACTCCTCCAAGGAACGATATAGTCAAAAAAAATTGGGTAAGACTTCTTGAATGAATGAGATAGTCAGGATAACTTGGATTAGACTTCTTGAATGAATGAGATAGTCAGGTTAATTTGGATGTCACTACTCGAATGAACGACATAGTCAAGACAACTTGGATAAGACCACTCAAATGAACGAGACAGTCAGGACAACTTGGAAGAGACCTCTCGAATGAACTTGGACGTGATTATTTGAATTTTGGAGGTGTAATGCCCCAGTATTAGGAAAAAAAAATATCTTTGGCAAGAACCACTTGGATTTAAGGACTAATGCCCTAGTATTTGAAAAATATTTTTACAATAATAACTTGGATCTCAAGACCAATGCCCCAATATTTGAAAATTATTTTTTTCATGAACTACTTGAATCTGAGGACCAATACTCCAGTAGT
Organism: Malania oleifera; assembly: GCF_029873635.1. Classification (NCBI taxonomy): domain Eukaryota; kingdom Viridiplantae; phylum Streptophyta; class Magnoliopsida; order Santalales; family Ximeniaceae; genus Malania; species Malania oleifera. Next base: position 104,694,888 of record NC_080417.1, on the reverse strand, counting down.
ACTTGAAGAACATTTTTGCAATGACAACTTGGATCTGAGGGCCGATGCCCTAGTGTTTGAAAAACATTTTTGCAAGAACTACTTGGGTACGAGGACCAAGCCCCATGTCCCGAACTCTTACCATTTGAATTTATAGAAAATAAGGATTTTACTAGGTACAAATGAAAATGGATATGCAAAGCTGTTGGAATTGGTGTATTCCCAATAGGGGGGTGAATTGGATATTAAAAAAATTATCTCCTAAGTTAAACTAACCAGCGGCAATATATACACAACCTAGGGTCTGTCTATATAATTCCAAATGTGCAGATAAATATAATATGCGGAAATTAATCATGCGCAACATTCATAGACAATTGAGAATAACACATATGAGCAATATATATAAAGTTCTGAAATGTAAAGTGCTTATACAATATGTTATCGGGGTTCAACCAATATTGCTTATGTCCCCGCCTTAGCTTGCAAGCCTGAGAATTACCACTAATGCTCACTTAACGGGTGGAGCAACACCGTTTATAACCATGTCAAATTCATAGGGCTGATCTCAACCTTCACACACTCTCCTTACAGTGCGGAGAAGGCCCTACCAATCCTTACGGGTTAGATCAATATCCCCTCAGGACATGCTTGGAATACATGTACCAAAGTAGAACTCTAACCATTTGAATTTATAGAAAATAAGGATTTTTACTAGGTAGAATGAAAATGGATATGCAAAGTTGTTGGAATTGGTGTATTCCCAAGAGGGGGGAGGGGTGAATTGGATATTAAAAAATTTATCTCTTAGGTTAAACTATCTAGCAGTAGTATATACACAACCTAGGGTCTGTCTATGCAATTCTAAATGCACAGATAAATGTAGTGTGTGGAAATTAATCATGCGCAGCATTCACAAACAATTGAGAATAACATACATGAGCAATAAATATAAAGTACTGAAATGTAAAGTGCACATACGATATGTTATCAGGGTTTGGCCAATACTGCCTATGTCCCCGCATCAGCACGCAAGCCCGAGGATTACCACTAATGCTCACTTAATGGGTGGAGCAACATCGTTTACAACTAGGTCAAACTCACAGGGCTGACCTCAACCTTTACACACTCTCCTTACGGGGTAGAGAAGGCTTTACCGATCCTTACGAGCTAGATCAACACCCCCTTAGGACACATCTGAAATACAATCAGTTAATATAAAATTTGTGTACAATCAAGATGCTTCTTATACTAGGAAGATATGTACCAATACATACATATAATAATCAACGCACACCAATAATGTAAGAACTATAAGCTTAGTGCTATATGTGTGCCATCAACACTCAAAGTAACGTCTATATTCAATCAAGTACAAGGGTGTATTAGCAAGCTAATCTTTGAAACAATGTATAGATATAAATCTCAATCACAATTTTGGGTTTCAAAGATTTCTACTAAGAGTATTCTAAATATCTCTAAAAAATATTTTCTCAATATTTGAGCACAATAGATAATCGAAAAAGTGAGCTTGTGGAAAGATTTTTGCACACTCAAAAATACAAGCTCAATGAGTCTTGCAATAATGATGCAAAGACTCACTAGCTACAAGATTTTTCCCACACAAATTTATTAAATAAAATTGAGAGAAAAACTTTATGCTCAACTCTCAATCTGAAAATCAAATATACAACATAGTGAGAGTTTCTTAGCAAATGAGAATAATGTATAACCACTCAAATAACTCTCACAAGGATTGATTTTGCAAAGGAATAGTAGTATGAGAGGGTATGGGCTTTGTATTTGAAAAAGCTCTAAAAAATACAGAGAATATTTTTACTAATCAAAGTGCTAATTGCTCTTTAATTAAGCAAATAAACTTGTATTTATAGACTTGGCCGAAATTATAACCGTTGGGGATACATAGGGAATTATTGAATTTGTTTTAAAAGAGTTTAAGACATTTAACCCCAATTAACCTCAGTAAAAATTCGAGCAAGCCGAGAGGTTCGTTGGAAAATTTTTAAGGTTCGATCGACCAGATTGCTCAGTTTGATCGACTAGGGTTTTTTTGAACTGAGGTGTTGGTCGACAAGACTTGAGGCGATTTTGGAACCTCTGAGGTTTAGTCGACCAGGCTAAGTTCGGTTGACCGAATTTGGATGTTTAGTTGACCAGGCCATTTTTTAACTTCAAGTTCGGTTGACCAGGGCTTTGGGATTTCCTCACATGCCAATTTGGTCAACCAGGGCGTTGATGTTAATTTTAAGGACGGTTGACCAAGTGGACAAACTTTTGACCCTGGGGAGGTTCGGTCAACCGAAGTCTCTCTGTGTGTTAGGGTTTGGTCGACCGAATACACTAACTTTGTGCATTCAATTCCTAACTCTCATTTAAAGACACCCCTGTTCACATAAATGTTAATTATAAGTTTATAGGGGGCTTATTCATGCATAATTTGGGACCTATGGTCAATCTAAAGTCTTTGAGCTAATCCCTAAAAATTTAGCCTCGGTCGACTAAAGGATGGTCCTTAAGGTCATTCAACGGTCTTGAGCTTATAGTCCCTACCATGCATGATATTCTAATTATTAAAGACCGATAGATAATTAATACAGACCCGAATGATAAATAAAAAAATATAATATAACTTGAAACACAAATCGATCTTCATGCGCTACTCCTTTGCAGCTCCATGGAATACATCGGGGTATGCTCGTTCAGGTGCTCTTACAACTTCTACATTGCATCATCATCTGTGCTAACTAAAACATAAACCTACGTAAGTACTTAAAGCACATAGATGAGATACTATGGTTTGTTATAATTAAAACACAGATCTAACCAAAAAGTCAACAAAAGCCTATGCAAGAAAACATATATGTCATGGATGAGTGGGTGCATGATATGATGATATGTATGCATGTTGTTTCCTATCATTTCTTGTGACGCCCCGATTTTCGTACAATTTTTTTTTACAATAATAAATAAATATTCACTTGTCCTCAATAACATTCATATATCGGCCACGTCAATAACTCTACTACCTTTCATACAACCCGACCCGCATTGGGTACCGAGTAAAAAGTCATTTTATTTATAAAACCTAATAGTGGAAGATAATACATACTTAACAACCAGAATACAATACCTAGAGTGTCAACATAAATATATACATCACCATAACATACTCAAAAATAACCCAACTCTAGGGGAATTACACCTCCCCTAGTCCAAAAACTCACCCTGCATGTCAAGGTCCTAGCTCCCTATGGTCACGGAGTTCTATCGCCTGGCCTATCTCTGTCCCCTGAAAAATTTAGATAATTTGGATGAGACACATCTCAGTAAGAAGGAGTAAATTATTTACAATGTGTGGCCATCTGAGTTCAGTTATAACATGCTATACTTTTCAAAACAACATTTCATCTGAGAAAAGTACACTGATAAATATATTTTCATAATCATATAGGTATACAACACAAGCTATTATAAGTTTTAAAATCATTTCTCAAGTTCAAATATTTTCAACACATATTTACCCGCCCATACAGGTAGCTTCCCTCTACCCTAACACGTTATGCAGTCAGGTATGACCATATCTAATACCTATCAGGGCACTCACCTTACTCAGTAAGCCCTCAGGCGGAAGGTTTCATTTCGCCTCAATTATTTATATTATTAACTCACACTATTTCATTTCTTAATTTTATTATTCTTTATTTCTCACTAACTATTATTTATTTCATTTCTCATTTTAGCCAATTTTATCATTTTTTCACTTTCCATTCCATTTTACGATCCAGCTCATGAGTATCCTTGGTACCTAGTACCAACATCGTGTCTGTAACTCATGGCCACCCTAAGGATCTTTTCTTCCATGCCATGCTTCCCCCCATGGTCAGGGTTGTGCGGCCCAAAGGCTGGATCTAATCGCCGTTGGCTGACCCGATTGATAAAAATATAATATCGCGTCTATAGTATGACTGGCCGGCTTATAACCCTGATCCAAACTAAAAGGGCTCAACAACCCTACAAAATGGCCCAGTCGACTATCACGCCACACACTCCAAGAGTCCGTGTGGTTGCACTACACCACTAGTAATGGTATTGTGCTCATATCATAACCATCCATCAGGGTTCATTACTACATACCCGCAATTATTATGCGGTATTGACATTTCATCAATTATATTTTAGTACATCACAATTCAGTTCAATATAAATGTTCTCATCATTTTCTGTGCACATTTCATCATCTCATAATAATATATATCATGTTTCACGTATTTCAACATTTCTCAAAATACTCATATCAGTAATTCGCAAAATCTTATTTTTCATGCAAAATCATTTATACTCACATATAAATACCATATTTCATTATTTTCCACTAATCACATCAATAATTCTTATTTCAATATTTTCTCATAAAACACTCATCGTTATATTTCACATTTTTTCAATACATGTCATGTGCTACACAGTTTTCACCTAATATTCATAATATATTAAGTTCACACTCCAAAACATCACAATTTAATATTACTCAAATGCCACACAATTTATCTCATATTTATATCATAATAACTTTCAGGCAAAATACCACATGCTCATTTTCACATATTAATTTACACAGTAATTCTAAAAATACTGTTATAATTTATTTCCCTTACCTGACTTACTAAGAGTCTCGTTAAGACCCAAATCCTACGACCTTGGCACTCGAAATTCAAATCCTAGAATTTGCATTTTTCCCAGATTAATTAACTCATTTTCCTAAAATAATATCCGTCTAACCTTTCCTAGGCTCCATATATCCCAAATTAACATTTAAACTAACATTTAACACCCCCACTTAATTTTCTAAATTATGCATGCGGGTCCCGAAATTACCCCCGCGGAGCTCACCCGGGCCCTAAATTTCAAAAATCCTATTTCAACCCCAGATGCTCAATATTTTAGCATTTCTAAATTAATACTAATTAATTAAAAATAAGCCTCTTAATAACCCCCATATCCCAAATTTGGGATTTTGCCCTCTACGACCCCACGAGAAATTCGTACCGCTAGACTTATAGAGAAGCATCCCTAGATTCTTGTGTTGGTGTCCGATCGTCAATTGGGCTTATAATTTGTAAGAAATTGGGAAAAAAATAAAAATTGGCTTACCCCAGGACATATGCTTACGCCGTTCCTACCACCGATTCGTTCCGATAGAAATGACGGCAGCGGAGAATGGAGTTCAGCGGTATCTTTCGATTTCTGATCGGGCGAGAATCCATCACGGAACTGAGGAGAGAGGGAGAGAGAACGAGGAAAGAGAAAGAGATTACAGGAGGGAGGAACTGGTCTGCGCAGTTTTTTTTTATGGAAGACAACTCCTAAAGCTTAAAGAAGCTTCACGAGTGAATATAATAATAATAATAATAATAATAATAATAATAATAATAATAATAATAATAATAATAATAATATTATTATTATTATTATTATTATTATTATTTATTATTATTATTTAATTAATAATAATAATATATTTTATTAATAAAAATAAAAATAATTTTAATTATTTTTTTTCTTTTTTCTTTAAATTTAAATAAATAAATAATTAATTAATTAATTTTTTTTTAAGGAATCACTCCACTAATCTTGCATAGCCCTTTTTTGGGTTATTATATTCTCCTCTCCTTATAAAAATTTCGTTCCTGAAATTTGCTATTCGTTTGCTTCCCATCCTTAGAGAAAACACTTCCAATTTTATTAATTCCCCTCACTTATGATGGAGGAATACCACAGTTACAAAGAGGGTTTTGGGAGATTACAACTATTTCAAATTCTCCCAAAGCCATTCATATTTTAAAACTAAAAACTCTATCTATCTTACGTTACACTATATAAATAAAAATATATAATATTATTCATTTTCACTCTAATTGGCTTAACTTTAAATTCCACTGAATAAGTGTGGATATCTCTGGCGCATCTGATGCTTTAGTTCCTAGGAAGCCTCCTTAACGGCATGATTGCGCCACAAAACTTTTACCAGTGGAATCTTATTCGTGCGTAGCTCCTGTTCCTTCCACTCAAGGATCTGCACTGGCACTTCCTCATAAGCTAAAATGTCTTCCAACTCCAGTGCTTCATAGCTGATCACATGGGAGGGGTCTGGGACATATTTCCTCAGCATGGAAATGTGGAATACGTCATGGATCCTAGACAGGACCGGTGGTAATGCCAAACGATAGGCAATTGGACCCACTTTTTCAAAAATCTCAAATGCTTCAATATACCTAGGGCTCAGCTTACCCTTCCTCTCGAACCTCATAACTCCCTTCATCGGCACCACCTTCAGGAATACGTGATCTCTTGCATCAAACTCCAATTCTCACCGGTGAGTATCTGTGTAACTCTTCTGCCGGCTCTGTGCTATTCGAATCCTATCTTTGATGAGTCTCACTTTATCCTGAATCTACTGTACCAGCTCTGGCCCCAATATCTATCTCTCCCCGACTCATCCCAGTACAATGGGGATCGGCACCTCTTGCCATACAACGCTTCATACGGTGCCATCCCAATGCTGGCCTGGTAGCTGTTGTTATACGCAAACTCAACCAGTGGCAAATACTGCATCCAACGACCTCCAAAGTCCAGAACACATGCTCGCAGCATATCCTCCAGAATTTGTATCGTTCTCTCTGTTTGCCTATTTGTCTAAAAAATGAAAAGTTGTGTTGAACGACAATTGAGAACCATGACCCTTTGCAGACTCTTCCAAAAATGAGATGTGAACCATGGGTCTCTGTCTGAAACTATGGACACTAGGACGTCGTGGAGTTTAACTATCTCCTGGATATATAACTCAGCCAATCTATCCATGCAGTAGCTAATTTTGATCGGCAAAAAGTGGGCAGTCTTCGTCAGTCGATCCACCACTACCCAGATAGCGTCCTGTCCATGCAATGCTGGCGGTAATCTTGAGACAAAATCCATCGCTATATGCTTCCACTTTCACTCAGGAATGTGGAGTGGCTGTAATGATCCTGTTGGTCTCTGATGCTCAGCATTCACTCGCTGGCACGTTAAACACTGATCCACATATTAGGCTATCTCCCTCTTCATGTTGCTCCACCAGAAGGACTCTCGAAGATCCATGTACATTTTAGTACTACCTGGATGTACAGTATACATGGACCCATGTGCTTCCTCCAGAATAACCTTCTTGATCTCAGGGTCGGCAGGAACGCATAACCTGGTATGGAACCTCAAGGCTCCATCATCTGAGATGCTAAACTCTATTTCCTGACCTTCCTGTACCTTTCCCATAAGATCTACTAGTTCTACATCATTCCTCTGAGCTACTTTAATTATCTCCTGTAGAGTTGGCTGCAAAACCAAGTCAGCAATAAACTCCTGGTGATCGCCCTTTACCAGCTCCACACTAAGCCTCTTTAGATCCATCTAGATTGGATGTTGAATCTCCACTGCAAACACAAATGAATCCACTGATTTCCGGCTAAAAGCATCATCAACCACATTAACCTTTCCTGGGTGGTAGCTTATAGTGCAGTCGTAATCCTTTATTAGCTCCAGCCATCTGCTTTGCCTCATATTTAATTCCTTCTGCGTGAAGAAATACTTTAAGCTCTTATGGTTAGTAAATATCTCACACCTACCCCTATATAGATAGTGCCTCCAAATCTTCAGTGCGTAAACAACCACTACCAATTCTAGATCGTGGGTAGGGTAGTTCTTCTCATATTCTTTCAACTGTCATGAGACATAGGCTATTACTCTCCCCCACTACATCAATATGCATCCGAGCCCTTTATGGGACGCATCACTATAAATTACGAACCCCTCTTCTCCTGAAGGAATCATCAAGACAGGCGTAGTGATGACTCGCTGCTTCATTCCTAGAAGTTCTGTACACATTCATCAAACCACTCAAACATTACTCCCTTCCTAGTCAATCTGGTAAGTGGGCCTGATAATCTAGAGAAGCCCTCAAAAAACCTGCGATAGTACCCAACCAATCCCAGGAAACTCCTGATCTCGTGCACATTCTTTGGTCATACCCAGTCTACTACCACCTCAATCTTACTCGGATCAACAAAAATACCACCCCTGGATATAACGTGTCCAAGGAAGGTAACCTGTTCCAACCAGAACTCGCACTTCTTAAGCTTGGCATATAGCTTCTTCTCTCGCAACACCTGAAGCACTATACTTAGATGCTTCTCATGCATGTCTGGGCTCTTCAAATACACCAGTATATCATCAATAAATACTACCACAAATTGATCCAAATACAGGTGAAAGACCCTGTTCGTCAAATCCATAAACACTGCAGGAGCATTCGTCAAACTAAATGGCATAACCAGAAATTCATAGTGACCATACCGTGTTCTAAATGCCATCTTCGGAACATATTTCGCCCTGAATTTCACTTGATGGTACCCAAAGCGTAAGTCTATCTTCGAAAAGATCTGTATCCCCTATAACTGATCAAACAAATCATTAATATGTGGGAGCGGGTATTTATTCTTGATAGTTACTTTATTTATTTCTTGGTAGTCGATGCATAACCTCATTGACCCATCTTTCTTCCTCACAAATAAAACCGGTGCTCCCTAGGGTGACACATCGGGCTGAATAAACCCTTCATCTAACAGTTCCTGCAAATGCTCTTTCAATTCTTTCATCTTTGCCGGTGCCATTCTATACAACGCCTTCGAAATTGGCGCTGTCCCTAGAGCTAGATCAATAACAAACTCTACCTCACGATCAGGAGGTAGTACCGAAAAATCCTCTAGGAATACATCAGGAAAATCTCTCACCACTGGGATATCCTCCACCCTCAGCTCCCCTTCTAATATTGCCTTCACATAGGCCAAATATCCCTGACAGCCTTCTGATAGCAATCTACGTGCCTGAATAGAAAATAGTAACTGAGGTGGGGCGCACACACATGATCCCACGAACCTGTACTCCTGTCCCTCTAGAGGTTTAAACACTACCTCTATTTGATGGCAATCAATGCTGGCATAGTGGGCAACTAGCCACTCTATTCCCAAGATTATCTCAAACCTATGTATGTCTAAAACCACCAGATTAGCTAACAAAGACCTCCTCTGAATACCCACTAGACAATCTCTAAGTACCTTTCTGCACATCCCACAACCCCAGTCGGTGTAGCTACAACCAAACTAATATCTAACTGCTGAGGTTCAAACCCACACAACTTTACATAATCCCGGGCAATAAAAGAATGCGTCGCCCCAGAATCAAACAAAACAATAGCTTCAAACGATAGTATTGAAACCGTACCTGTCACTACATCTCCTGCCGCCTCAGCACCTCTCGGCATCAGTGCATAAACTTGCGCCAGAGCAGTATTCCTCTGCTATCCACCTCGAGGTGCCTAATAGCCTCTTCTGTATGGTCGAGGAGCAGCTGCTACCGCTGGCGGTGCCTAACAGTTCCTTGCGATATGACCATGCTGGTGGCACTGATAGAAGACAACCTCCTTCGCTTGGCACTCTCTTGGGTGCCTCCTTAAACATCTGGGACAAGGAGGGGGCATCTGTCTACCTTGTACTGCTCGATCTCCTCCTCCCAGTCGTCATCCCCCTCTGCTATCAAATCTCCTCCACGGCCCTCGACTGGACCCTGCCTGAAAATTAGAGGGCGCAGGCCTCTTCCTTTAGCTCTGTGTTGTTGCACCTCTCTGTAGGCCGCTCTCAATCACTTCCACCCTATCCACTATCTCTAGAAGGTCTGAGCTTGGAAGTCTATCACTTGCTCATACAGGTTTTGCCTCAGGCCCTGCTCAAACTTCTTTGCCTTCCTCTCCTTATCTGGCACTATATACGGGGCGAATCAGGACAACTCAACAAATCTTGTTGCATACTGCTGCATCGTCACAGACCCCTGTGTCAGATATAAAAACTTCGATGCCTTTGCGCTCCTGATCGTAGCGAGAAAGTACCACTCAAAGAAAATCTCCCTGAAGCGACTCTACGTCATCTCTATAGGGTCTGGCTTCTGCTCCTCAAGTAATCTCACTGACCTCCACCAGCACTTTGCTTCCTCGATCAATTTAAATGTAGCAAATAATACCTTCTAATAATCTACACATGAGAGGACTACCAGCCTATCCTCTATGTCCTGAACCCAGTTCTCTGCTACTAGTGGGTCCGCTCCTCTAGCAAAATACGGGGGTCGCATATGCGTGAACTACTTGATCGTGCAGCTCAGCTCCCATGAACTCCTGGCCATCTTAGCCATCACCTGCTGAGTGACACTACACAATACTGCGTGAGGGTCTCCACCACCTATACTGGAAGGTCCTACTCCATCACCTCCTGCATTCGTGTTACTATTCCCTAGATCCATCCTGTAAAGGAAACAACTAATCTCAGCATACAATTACTATCACACAACCCATATACTACTATAATTTATAAATCACTCTTCTACTACCATTTATCTCCACATCCATAATCCCCCTTTAAGATTCAATCCTACCACTCAGAAACAAGACTCAGTGATAGTATCCATGGTTTTCCTGAAATCGTCATCCCAGGAAAAACATAGAAATAACCCTGATACTCCTATCCTTATGTCGCAAGATAGAACCCTAAATTGTCACCTCATGCTCTAACAATCACTAACTCACATTTCAATCTACTCATCTCCTATTCCCCTTAAAATCCACTCCTATATTGTGGTATTGTATTCCGTTGTCTACTAAAGTCTGCAAAGACTAGCAACCTAGGCTCTGATACCAAACTGTGACACCCCGATTTTCGTACAATTTTTTTTACAATAATAAATAAATATTCACTTGTCCTCAATAACATTCATAAATTGGCCACATCAATAACCCTACTACCTTTTATACAACTCGACCCACATTGGGTACTGGGTAAAAAGTCATTTTATTTGTAAAACCTAACAGCGGAGGATAATACATACCTAACAACCAGAATACAATACCTAGAGTATCAACATAACTATATACATCACCATAACATATTCAAAAACAACCCAACTCTAGGGGAATTACACCTCCCCTAGTCCAAAAACTCATCTTGCTTGCCAGGGTCCCAGCTCTCTATGGTCACGGAGCTCTATCACCTGGCCTATCTCTGTCCCCTGAAAAATTTAGATAATTTGGGTGAGACACATCTCAGTAAGAAGGAATAAATTATTTACAGTGTGTGGTAATATGAGTTCAGTTATAACATGCTATACTTTTCAAAACAATATTTCATCTGAGAAAAGTACACTGATAAATATATTCTCATAATCATATAGGTATAATTTACAAGCTTTTATAAGCTATAAAATCATTTCTCAAGTTCAATTATTTTCAACACATATTTAACCGTGAAGTTCTTGAGAATAGGGAAAATTACCCGCCCATACAGGTAGCTTCCCTTTGCCCTAACACATTATGCAGTCAGGTATGACCACATCTGATACCTATCAAGGCACTCACCTTACTCAGTAAGCCCTCAGGTACAGAGTTTTACTTCACCTCAATTATTTATATTTTTAACTCACACGGTTTCATTTCTTAATTTTATCATTCTTTATTTCTCACTTACCATTATTTCTTTCATTTCTCATTTTAGCCAATTTTATCATTCTTTCACTTTCCATTCCATTTTACTATCCAGCTTATGAGTATCCTTGGTACCTAGTACCAACATCGCATCTGTAACTCATGGCTACCCTGAGGATCTTTCTTTCCACGCCATGCTTCCCTCTATGGTCAGGGTTGTGCGGCCTGAAGGCTGAATCTAACTGCGGTTGGCCGACCCGATTAGATCAAAATATTATATCGCGTTTGTAGTATGACTGGACGACCTATAACCCTGATCCGGATTCAAGGGGGCTAAAAACCGTACAAAATGGCCCAGTCGACTATCACGCTACACGCTCCAAGAGTCTGTGTGGTTGCACTACACCACTAGCAATGGTACCGTGCTCAATATCATAACCATCCATCAGGGTTCATTACCACATGCCCGCAATCATTATGTGGTATTGACATTTCATCAATCATATTTCAGTATATCACAATTCAGTTCAATATAAATATTCTCATCATTTTCTGTACACATTTCATCATCTCATAATAATATATATCGTGTTTCACGTATTTCAACATTTCTCAAAATACTCATATCAGTAATCAAAATCTTATTTTTCATGCAAAATCATTTCTAGTCACATATAAATACCATATTTCATTATTTTCCACTAATCACATCAATAATTCTTATTTCAACAGTTTCTTAGAAAACACTCATCGTTATATTTCATATTTTTCAATACATGTCATGTGCCACATAATTTTCATCTAATATTCATAATATATTAAGTTCACACTCCAAAACATCACAATTTAATATTACTCAAATGCCACACAATTTATCTCATATTTATATCATAATAACTTTCAGGCAAAATACCATATGCTCATTTTCACATATTAACAGTAATTCTAAAAATACTGCTATAATTTATTCCCCTTACCTGACTTACTGAGAGTCTCGTTAGGACCCAAATCCTACGCCCTTGGTGCCCAAAATTCAAATCCTAGAATTTGCATTTTTCCCAAATTATTTAACTCATTTTCCTAAAATAATACCCATCTAACCTTTCTTAGGCTCCATATATATCCCAAATTAACATTTAAACTAACATTTAACACCCCCACTTATTTTTCTGAATTATGCTTGTGGGTCTCGAATTATACCCGTAGAAATCATCTGGGCCCTAAATTTTAGAAGTCCTACTTCAACCCCAGATGCTCAATATTTTAGCATTTCTAAATTAATACTAATTAATTAAAAATAATTCCCATAATGACCCCCATATCCCAAATTTGGGGTTTTGCCACGACGACCCCACGAGAAATCTGTCCTACTAGACTTGTAGAGATTCATCCCTAGATTCTCGTGGTAGTGTCTGATCGTCAATCGGGCTTATAATTTGTAAGAAATTAAGAAAAAAAAAAGTAGAAATTGGCTTACATTAGGAGATATGCCTATGCCGCTCCTACAACCAATCCGCTCCGGTAGGAATGACGACAGCGGAGAATGGAGTCCAGATTTTTTGATTTTCGATCAGGAGAGAACCCGTCACAAAATTGGGGAGTGAGGGAGAGAGAACAAGGAGAGAGAAAGAGATTACGGGGGAGAGGAACTGCTCTGCGTAGTTTTTTTTTGTGGAAGACAACTCCTGAAGCTTCTTTAAGCTTCAAGAGTGAATAATAATAATAATAATAATATTATTATTATTATTATTATTATTATTTAATTAATATTAATAATAATATATTTTATTAATAAAAATAAAAATAAATTTTAATTATTTTTTTCTTTTTCCTTTAAATTTAATTAATTAATTATATATTTATTTATTTATTTTTTATTTTTTATTATTTTTTATTTTTTTTGGAATCACTCCACTAATCTTGTATAACCTTTTTTGGGGTTATTACATTTCTAATGCTATTCATGCAATTTATAACAACATTTTGTGTCTTGAGATCTTGATACCTATCCAATGGAAGAACAAAACTCTGTAACTACAGCCTTATTGTATCTCAAACCTCAATTTTTGCTATTGATGCCCTAGTTTATGAAATACTAATCTTATGCAGAAAACATCAAGTGTATTTCTTGACGTGAATGCCCCAGGCCTTTTGCCATTTCAAGTCTTGGCGCATCCTCTGTCTTAGGCAAACTATGGACTTGTTCATCTTGAGAATTTTGGAAACAAGTTTGAATTTTTTTGACCATGGTATTCCTTTACAGACTGTGCTCTAAGTGTTTAAAACCATTTTGAATTTAAATGAATAAACATGGAATCAGATAATATCACCTCATTTAAGTATGGAAGTGAAATTCACAAATATGTCAATTTACCTGGTTTTTGTGCTGGTTTAACAGGAAGTGGCTTTACCAGTATTGGGATGCTGTGTAGTTTCGATGTCAACTTAGAGAACCAATCAATGGGCAACCACCTCAAGATTTCCCTTCATCTTAATGATTTGGAATTGCCTTCTTTTGAGCCTAACTGCTTTTGCTCATTTACTATACCCATTTTTGTATTATTCTGTTATAAATATGATGTCAAACTCCGATGATGTTTTCTTAATCGAGTCTTGCAACCCCATTTCAATCCTTTAATCATGAATTGTGGTACGTGTCTTATCAGTGTTCCAATCTCAAGGTGGTTGTTCATACGTCGGGAGAAACGTGGGCTAAGGATGGGGATTTCAGAAGAAAAAGGAAACCAAGGCTCAAACACCCCTTTCCATAATAACATTTTCTACCCGAGTTAGTGTTGCAAGATATTGACCAAACTAGTTCTTTGAACAAACTGCCTACGTACTTTATTAGGATTAGGTCATAACATAGTTCAGGCTCAACAATGAGTCTGATAACTCATTTAAGACAATAATATGTACCAATCGGGTCAGGAATTTCATTTAAACCGTAATGTAGGCTGGGGTACAAGTTAAAGAAGAAATAAATTTAATAATACCCAAAATCATCAATTTTGTCAAAAGGTAATATTTGACCAAGGATCATCTACGAAACATGCCTTTTATTATTTTCCTTTTTCTTTTGTGCTTCCCTCCTTTTTACTACATCTTGTGATTTTTCTTAAGAGGGGGCTTGGTTCATTCATCCTTTTGGATTTCCTCAGGGCTTTATGTTAATATTTTCTGTCATTGCCGCTTTATGTTAATATTTTCTATTGTTGCCCTAGTGTGGGGGGATGATCCTTGGATGGTGTAAGAAAGAAATTTTTTAGGCTCAACAGGGTTTTTAAGGGATTTCTTTTTGGATTTTCTTTTTGCGTAGCAGAAATATGGCATGTCATCCTTTTGGCCAATAATTGTTGCCTCAAATAAATTATCAAACACTGAAGGACCCAAACCACGATTAAAACTTTTGGGAAAACTAACTTTAAGAAAGAGTTGGTTTAAATTTAGGCCAAATGGGTTAACAAATGGTAAATGTATTATTGGGTTTTTTGTTGGATACAGTGGTCGGCCAAAGATGGTCACCTGTCTTTTGATCAAAATGTGATTGTAATTTCCATAAGGCACTATCCACAATTTCATAATACAAAGCAAAATATTGTTTTACAATGTTAGAATTGATTGAGTGCGATAGATCTTTTCCATCTGTTTTAGCTAGTAGCAAAGCTCCTCTATAACATGCCTTCTTTATAACATATGGTCATTCAGAGTCCTTTTTGTTTTCATCAAAATGGATTCTCAAAGTCGATTATCGGTTCAAGGTCTTCCATACTGGCAAAACCATTTCCTATATCACTGCACAAAACGTAAGAAAAAATAGACAAAATTTGGCACAAGGTGATGTAATAAGACTGAAATGCATTTTATTCAATTTAAAACTAAAAATAATTTGACCGAAAATATTTTATAGGACATTGTCCTATCATTGATTTCGTCAGCCTTCAGATATACGTGTCATTTACTTAATCCAGCCTTTCACCATCACTTTTTGTATCATGTTGCGAAAGTTGAAAATTAATTGATCCTCCAACCCTACCTGTGCACTTTCTTATATCTCTGTCGCTTTCCCTTCACTGTGATCAACCATGGTTAGGTAATGGATAACAAGGTGTATTGGTATTCTCATCAAAAGACAACCACTACACATTCCTTAAGGCTTGTACCTTGTGCTTAAAAGGCCAACATTTCTCAATTGAGTCGCATATCACCCCAACATGATACTCACATCGAGAATTTGGTTTATACCACCTTGGGTAAGGGGGTTGTATTGACACTCCTGATATTGGGACAACCAAGTGATTATTCATCAATTGTGAGATCAATTCTGCATAGGTCATTGGGATAGGTTGAATTTCAATTTTTTTCATCTCCATTGGAAACCTTTCTCCTAGGACTTGAACATTATATTGCCACTTGGCATTACCTCCCTTGTAAGGGTGGTCTTGTATTGTCTGCACCTTATCTTTCTTTTTAGCTCCTAGATTAAAATTGTTTACTCTTTTCATTTGAAAGACGCTCTCAATTCTCTCACCTATAGTGACTAGATCCGCGAAACTCTTAATATTACTCCCAATTAAATGACCGAAGTGTTAGACCAAGTGGTCAAGGGTCTTTCATTCCAAACTATGTTTTGATGACAACAACCCATTAGCAGTTCTTTAAGGCTACTAACCTTTTTCTAAGTCTTGTTCAGCTGCACAGAATGACCCCAAAGCAAGTAAGTTTCAAATCAACCAGAAGCAACTCGTGCCATGACCAAACGTTCAGCCACTCAAAGCATTCATGGACTCTACATAATATGCAAGTGTTCTAAAGATTGAGTGTGAGAGTGAGAGAGATTATTTTGTAAATCCCTTGTATATGGAGTGACTCAAATAAAGAGTAAGAAATGGGCATATCACACACACACAACAAAAACAAGTAAAGCTACTTAAGGTGTCTAAAAACCCTTAAACAAACAAAGACCTAACTTAGAACTTAAAAGGACTTTTTTCTAAAATAGTAAGAAGGGAATCGTCTGCGAACATAGGGCTTTGTTGATGAGTATAACACATACCCTTTTCGACGAACACAGGGTTCTCATCGATGAAAAGAAACTGAGACTTGTTTGAATTCAGGACTAGCAACTCGTCGACTAACACAGGGCTTCATCGACGAATATATTGAAGAGCTCGTCGACGAACACAGGGTTCTCGTCGACAGAAAGAAACTGTGACTTGTCTGAATTCAGAACCAGCAACTCATCGACGAACACAAAGCTTCATTGACGAATATATTGAAGAGCTCGTCGATGAAGTACAGACCTCATCGACGAATGTTGGGTTGCAGGGTTCATTAAATGCAGCAGAACAGATAATTTTACTCCTGTCTTGCATCAATAAATGCCCAACGGCTCTCCAACACCCAGCTCGCCCATTTATTGTTTAAATAAGGGTTTTTGCATTTACTTCATATCTAGAAAGCTCATTTACTTATTAAGATCATTTATTGTGCTTTCACTCTAGGGTTTCCCTTATACTCACTTGCCCTCTTCTTGCTGCTCTTGTTCTTGTTTTTACTCCATTGACAAGAGGACATAGTGTGAGGATCTTGTGGTGATACTCAGCTCAAAGGGAGCATTTAATATTGTATTCACCTCGTATCAACTACTTGTATAGAAAGGCCCTTTGTAAGCCATTGTAGGGTGTCTCTAAGTGAGTACCTTGTTGAAGCTCTTCGTGAGCAGTTGTGTGTATTGGCTTCTCCGAATGAAGGAGGATCATATAGTGGATTTTGGGAATCCTCGAGTTGGTCTCAAGGCGTGGACATAGGCGGGGTGCCGAACCACGATCATATTGCCGTGTTAAGTTTCTTTTCTCTCCTCTCTCTTTTATATTGCTCATTCATTACCATTTGATGCACTTTTATATTGTGATATTATGCACTTGTTCTTGGCAAGATTTTTGTGTGTGTAGAAAATTTGCATATCCGCGAGAAAGGTCTATTCACCCCCCCTTTAGATGCTTAACCGGGCCAACAAGTGGTATCAAAGCACCAGTCGCTGAATTTTGGAGTAACTCCCTAGCGAAAAGATCAATATGGCGGATATGTTTGCCCAAGGTCAATCCGTGGACCGTACCCCAAAATTTTGTGGTGCTAACTACCTGGCATGGAAAGATCGAATGTCAATCTTCATCCAGGCCTATGACTACCGAATGTGGAATGTCATCATTGAAGGAGACTACACCTTCAAGAATGAAGAAGGCGATGACATACCTATTGGAAAACTTCTTGAGGCGGATGCAAAGCTAGCACAATTGAACTTCAAGACCAAGAACTTCCTCTATTGCGCTGTAAATGATGAAGAGTACAATTGAATATGCGAATGCAACACGGCTAAGGAAATGTGGGAAAAGCTTCAGGTGACATACGAAGGTACAACCCAGGTAAAATAGGTAATTCATCCTTGGCTATTGAAAATGTTGCTCTTGTAGATACTCTCAAACACAACTTGTTGAGTGTTAGTCAATTGTGTGATAAAGGGTTAAACATTACTTTTCAATCCACTAAATGTTTAGTAAATGATTTAAATGGAAAAACCATCCTCGTAGGAAAACGTGAATCCAATATATACACAATTGAGTTTGATGACATCAAAACTTGTAACATTAAATGTTTAGAAGTTACTAATGAAAATTGTTGGTTATGGGATAGGAGACTAGGTCATGCAAGCATGGATCTACTTCATAAACTTTCATCCAAAGAACTAGTAAATGGCCTACCAAAAGACAATTATGTCAATATGGAAAACATTTAAAACTTCTTTCAAAACCAAGAAAATGATATCTACCTCAAGACCCTTAGAGTTAATCCATCTTGATTTATTTGGCCCTAATGACATAGCTAGTATTAGTGGAAAGTTGTATGCATTTGTTATAGTTGATAACTTCTCAAGGTTTTCATGGGTAATTTTTCTTGCAAACAAAAGTGACACTGGTAATTCATTCATTCATTTTTGTGGAAAAATCCAAAATGAAAAGGGTATGTCAATTGTACACATTAGGAGTGATAACGGGAGAGAACTTAGAAACAAAGAACTAAAAGACTTTTGCAACGAAAATGGCTATTCACACAACTTATCTGCACCAAAAACTCCATAGCAAAACGGAGTAGTTGAAAGAAAAAATTGAACACTCCAAGAAATGGCTAGGACAATGCTCAATGAACATAACTTGCCAAAATACTTCTGGGAAGAATCCGTTAGCACAGCTTGCTATGTTAGTAACCACATCATCATTAGATCCAAGTTAGGGAAAACCCCATACGAGATATGGAAGGGTAGGAAACCTAACATTTCACACTTTAAGGTTTTTGAATGTAAATGTTTCATATTAAATGGTAGGGATCATTTGGAAAAATTTGATTCAAAATCTGATGAGGGAATTTTTATAGGATATGCCATGAATAGCAAAGCATATAGGGTATTCAACAAAAGAATTCAAATTGTTCAAGAATCAACCCATGTTGTGTTTGATGAAACAAACCCCCACGCATCCAAAACACCTATTGAGATAGATGAAGATAATCAAGTCTCCACCTTTAGAATTGAAAAAGGATTTGAGCAACTTAAGTTAAATAATGATCAAGATAGAAACTGTCAAGATACAAACATTGATCATCAAGAATCATCTCCTCAAAAGCCAAATCAACCAGAAGCAGAGAATCATGAACTACCTAGAGCTTAGAAGTTTGTAAAAAATCACCCAACAGATCTTATCATAGGTAGTCCATCCCAAGGAGTTAGCACTAGATCTCACCTAAGAAGTGGATGACACTCATCCCGATTATGTATACAAACTCTTAAAAGCCCTTTACAGACTGAAGAAAGCACCAAGAGCATGGTATAAGTGCTTAAGTATATTTCTCCTAGACAATGGGTTTATAAGACGAAAATTCGACACTACACTTTTCTTAAAACATAAGGAAAATGATATGCTATTCGTACAGATTTATGTGGATGATATCATTTTTGGTGCCACCAATGAAACTTTGTGTCAGGATTTTGCTCAAACTATACAGGAAAGATTTTAAATGAGTATGATGGGTGAACTAACATTCTTCCTAGTATTACAGATTAAAAAAATGAAACATGGAATCTTTATAAATCAAGCCAAATACGTTAAGGACATGTTAAAGAAATTCAGTCTTGAAATGGGTAAGTCTAAAGTAACCCCTATGAGCATCACAACAAAGCTTGACGCTGATGAAAAAGGGAAAATGTTGACAAAAAATTCTACCGTGGAATGATCGGTAGTATGTTGTACCTCACTTCTAGCAGGCCTAATATAATGTTCAGTGTTTATCTATGTGCTAGATTCCAATCTTGTCCCAAATAATCTCATATTCATGCAGTCAAAAGAATCTTTAGATACTTAGGAGGCACCCATGACTTAGGACTCTTCTACCCTATGAATGCTCCCTTTTACCTCACATGCTACTCTGATGCTGACTACGGTGGTTGCAAAACCGATAGAAAAAGCACTAGTGGAACATGTCATTTCCTAGGACACTCTCTTGTGTCCTGGTTTTGCAAAAAACAAACCTCCATAGCTCTCTCAACCACCAAGGATGAGTATATTGCAGCCGATAGTTGTTGTGCTCAAGCCTTATACATGAAACAACAGCTTGAGGACCTCCGAATCTTAGTTAAGGGTACTCCAATCCATTGTGATAATACTAGTACCATCAACATCTCAAAAAATCCATGCCTCCATTCTAGAACTAAGCATATTGAAATTAGGCACCACTTTATTTGAGACCATGTTCAAAAGGGAGACGTTGAGTTGGTTTATGTTCCTACTGAAAATCAACTTGCCGACATCCTAACTAAGCCACTCAATGAAGAAAGATTCTATAAAATCCGGCATGCCCTAGGCATGTGTACTCCTTTAGATATATCATAGGATCCTTATATTGGTACTTCCTCCATTCTTTAGCTCATCCTATGCTTAACTTAATTTTTTTTCTCTCTTCCTGCTCTCGTTGATGAACACAGGGTATTCGTCGCCGAGAAGTCTGTCATATTCATCGATGAACATAGGGGTCTCGTCATCGAATTTGTCTTAATTTCATCGATGAACACAGGGCCTTGTCGACAAAATCTGTCGGGACACTTCATATTCCCTCTCGAACAAACCCTTCTCTTTGCAAACCCTAGCCATCCTTATTTAATCCCTCTCCTTCCTCTCGATGCCCTGTCTCTCTCTCCCCTCCTTCCCTCAACCCACCTTGTCCCAAGCACCCTCTCGACCCTCTACCTCACTCGACATCTCTCTCTTTCTCACCAAAACACACTCTCTCCATTGCCTCCCCTCTCCTTGGCTCTCCACTCGTTGATGCGCCTATCATTTCTTCCATCTCCCAACTCTCTCTTTCCTCTTCATCCTTCAATGGCTCCCAGACCTAAGCGCCATAACATTCAAACTAAGGCCGGTGAAGGCTCCTCTCATCATCCTACCACCGTTCCTTCTCCGGCTACCCCTGCAAACTCCGACCCCCGCTTCGTCTCTCTAGAGGCCGCCTCTCGCTATTAGAATAACATTCTCAAAAAGCACATTGTTTACGGGAAGATTATGCCCTTTAACTTTCTTCAGCTCCATTTTCCCACTCTCCTCTCCAAAATTAACGCTCTCAGGTGGGATGCTCTCTTTGACTTAGATGAGCTTGTCTGTGAGGACTTGGTCCGCAAATTCTATGCCAATTTTATTCCCTCACACCGCGGCATTGCCACCTACTCCACTGTCCATGAGGATGTAATTCGACTCTCCGAGGACACATTCTCCACTGTGCTTGGTTGCACCAACTATCCACTCCGAGGCCTCCCCAAGGCTTCTTGGCCGACACGGTTTGACTGGTTCGACTCGCGCACCGCACTTAAGCTTATTACTGTTAACCCTTGCATTCCCTCCATTGCTCGCCCCAAATCCAAGGACCATACAGTTGAATTTAGGGTCCTCCACCACATGATCACATACAATCTTTGCCCTCGCATTGGTGGACGAGATTGGGTCACACTGGGCAGTATTTTCAACATGTAATGCCTCTGGGTTGGGCGTGGTATTTACTTGCCCTCCATCATTGTTCAGAACATGGAAGAGAACCTTAAACGGAAGCGGGCCTATGGTCATCTCCTCACGACCTTTTTCAATCATTTCAAGCTTATCCGCGCTAGCTTGCCTTGCATTCATTCTGCACCCGAGGATATATACACTGAGGCAACCCTTTGTCGCATGCATTTTGAGAAGGACGATGCAACCAACACGTGGATCAAATCCCACGAGCAGGGTCAAGTTCCAATCGATGAAGTTGAGGCCGCCATGGAGGAGGAAGAAGAAGAAGAAGGCAAGGATGAGGATACTTCCTATGGCCATATCCTGGAGCACCTGGACGGCCTTCAGCACGCCATGACACAGTCTGAAATACGTCACTGTAATCTTTTTGATTCCCTAGATGCATCCCTTGCCCATCAAGAAAATGTCAACCGCACTCGTTTTGACACCATTGACACTTCCTTTGCTGCCCTCTTCGACCGCCTTGGTCACCTGCGTGAGTAGCCCTCCGTTTCTGCTTTCCCCCAATTTTGATAATGGCAAAGGGGGAGAGATGTAGGCTTTTATTCGGATGTATTTCCAGATGGTGTAGTAGCTTAGTAGTCACTGCGAGTAATGTAGTAGTTTAGTATTTCACTAAAATTATTGTACTTGGCAGGTATTGTAATTGTTGAACATAAATGCACTATCATTGTACCAACATGCTTGAATTCTACAATGATTGACATACTAGACTGTTTCATATCGATTTTATGCACGATTACACAACTTGGGAAATGTCTAACTTATAGATGGCATGCTACAATTTAAATAAAATCTTCATTATATAATGCAAACATTAAGGGGGGGAATTTATTTAAATTCTAAACCTATACTTTTAGTAAGGGGGAGCATATATCGTTCAAAAAGAACACTAATGGAATGCCATCATCTAAAGGGGGAGAATGTTAGACCAAGTGGTTAAGGATCTTTCATTCCAAACTGTGTTTTGATGACAACAACCTATTAGTAGTTCTTTAAGGCTACTAACTTTTTCTAAGTCCTGTTTAGCTACACAGAACGACCCTAAAGCAAGTAAATTTCAAATTAGCCAGAAGTAACTCGTGACATGACCAAAAGTTCAGCCACTCAAAGCATTCATGGACTCTACATAATATGCAAGTGTTCTAAAGATTGAGTGTGAGAGTGAGAGAGCTTATTTTGTAAATCCCTTGTATATGGAGTGACTCAAATAAAGAGCAAGAAATGGGCATATCACACACACACACAACAAAAACAAGTAAAGCTACTTAAGGTGTCTAAAAACCCTTAAACAGACAAGGAACTTTCTTAGAACTTAAAAGGATTTTTTCTATAATAGTAAGAAGGGACTCGTCGACGAACATAGGGTTTCATCGATGACTATAACACATACCCTCGTTGACGAACACAGGGTTCTCGTCAACAAAAAGAAGCCGAGACTTGTCTGAATTCAAAACCAGCAACTCGTGAACAAACATAGGGCTTCATCGATGAATATATTGAAGAGCTCATCGAGGAACACAGGGTTCTCATCGACGAAAAGAAATTGAGACTTGTCTGAATTAAGAACCAGCAACTCGTCGAAGAACACAAGGCTTCGTCGATGAATATACTGAAGAGCTCGTTGATGAAGTACAGACCTTATCGACGAATGTCAGGCTACAGGGTTCATTAAATGCAGCAGAACAACTAGTTTTACTCTTGTCTTGCATCAATAAATGCCCAACGACTCTCCAACACCTAGCTCGCCCCTTTGGTGTTTAAATAAGGGTTTTTTCATTGACTTCATATCTAGAAAGCTCATTTACTTATTAAGATCATTTATTGTGCTTTCACTTTAGGGTTTCCCTTATACTCACTTGCCCTCTTCCTACTGCTCTTGTTCTTGTTTTTACTTCATTGAAAAAAGGACATAGTGTGAGGATCTTGTGGTGATACTCAGCTCAAAGGGAGCATTTAATATTGTATTCACCTCTTATCAACTACTTGTATAGAAAGGCCCTTTGTGAGCCATTGTAGGGTATCTCTAAGTGAGTACCTTGTTGAAGCTCTTTGTGAGCGGTTGCGTGTATTGGCTTCTCCGCCTGAAGGAGGATCGTATAGTGGATTTTGGGAATCCTTGAGTTAGTCTCAAGGCGTGGACGTAGGCGGGGTGCCAAACCACGTTAATATCGCCGTGTTAAGCTTCTTTTCTCTCCTCTCTCTTTTATATTGCTCATTCATTACCATTTGCTGCACTTTTATATTGTGATATTATGCACTTGTTCTTGGAAAGATTTTTGTGTGTGTAGAAAATTTGCATATTCACAAGAAACATCTATTCACACCCCTTCTAGACGCTCAACTGGGCCAACACGAAGTATGGATCCCTTAGCGAGTTAACAAAAAAAAAAAAGAAATAGGCTCACTATCTTCCACCCGAGAACAAACTTGGGCTGTAGCTTCCCTCTACTACTAAACATATTCTTGGAAAGTTCCGTTGGTCTTCTTCTCCATGTTATGTAAATGCATCAGATCAAGTTCCATTTCAATCACATGTCGATACTGGGCAATAAAGGCGTGATCTAAATCTTTCCATGTGTAGATCTTGGCTCGGTCAAGTTGGACATGCCATCTCACTGCTTCTTTAGTCAAGCTATCCTAAAAATAGTGGATCGGCAGCTTGTCTTCATCTGAATACCTTGCCATCTTTTGGAAGTACATTCTGAGGTGAGTCAATGGGCATTTGGACCTATCAAAATTTTCAAACTCCGAGACTTTAAATTTGGGTGGTAGTGTCACCCTTGGGATTAGACATAAATCAAAAGAGTCAACCAATCCAAACAAATTGGCCCCCTCCATTGCTCGTAGGCGCACCTCTAGTGCCTCATACTTCCACTCTATTTCTGACTTGAGAGTATAATCCTTAGCCATTCCTTGATCTGGGAACACAGTCGGGGGTGTCCTTGCTACCAAGAATCCTTGAGTTGGCATGGTGGGTATAAAAAATTATGCACTCGAACCCAAGCCATTTGCCACACTAGCGGGCTGAGTAGAAGGTTACCCATGAACTAAAGTGAACCCCTGCGAGTATAGAGGTTCTAATTCTGTCTTGGGTTCTAGAATCTGTGTGGCATTTCCTTTATTCGCGGTGACCATTAATTCCATTATCTTGTTTATTGTTCTTTGATCTCTCTAACATCAATAGCCATCTCAACTTGTCTTTGTTTTAGGGCCATCACACGGTTTTCCAAGTGTTCACTCATGATTTTGGTCTTTCTTCTAGTATTGTAAGGATTCATGGTGGACTCAATGTTGGAACCCCAGACTTTAGTTTTACCACCTTGGCACACTATTTTTGCAAGCAATTGGAACATGAGCAAGGACCTATGGGCTAGGACTATGCATGCATTACTATGTTTAAAATGCATGAATGCAATGCAACCTAAAACAACTACTTTTCCAGAATTCTTGGAAAATCCTCATCAGCTAATGAAAACTCCCAAATCAAACTAACCCTTGATATGCAACCCTTTTAATTTAAGAACTTGCATACATGTTTATTTTCCTTTGATGACTCCAAATGGTTGACCTTATCTACTAAGCATTCAATTCCTCCCTCAATCAGTTCTTTCTCTATAGCAAGACATGATAACTAAAAAGTCCTTTTTGAAGAGTGGGAATTTCTTAAAGGCCCAATGATTGGAGATTACCCCTCAATTCCTTCCTCCATCACCTCAATTCTTTCAATTCAACTAATTTTTAGATGGTTCTATTGGATTTCAAGATACTCCTGAACACATGTTTCCTTTTAACAGAATACCACTATTGGATTGTCCATAAGGTAATTTGGGTTTTTCAGAATTTTGACCAAGTAGTATGCATGTCTAACATGGATGTAGAACCATTGTGGTCATATATAAGGAAACATGAATCAAAAGGAAACCAACAACACATTGTGGTAATATATAAGGAGACGTGATTCAAAAAAGGAAAACCAATAATCATTGCGGTCACATAAAAGGAAACATGAATCAAAAGAAAACTAACAACCATTGTGGTCACATAAAAGGGAAGATGAATCAAACAGAAAACCAACAACCATTGTAGTCACATAACAGGAAACATGAATAAAAAGGAAACCAATAACCATTTAAATCAAGAAAGCAATTTGACGTAATCCATAAACATTAAGGACGTAAGATTTAAGTTATAAAATAAGGGAAAAGCCAACCTTAACCAAGTTGGAAGCCTCAAAGGTAGCCTTGCAGCTTATTTAAACCAAAATAGATTAGATCAAATAAAGTTGAGGTTGAACATTTTAAATCAAGAGAAGAGAAGAAGAAAGCCTAATCCTAGCCCACTTGGCCACCAAGGCTACCATGTGAAGTTGCCAAACTCCCTAACTCCCTTCAAAGCTCACTCCTTTAAACATAAATACACAAGATAAATCAAACAAAAAGCAAGCAATGATTAAAGTATAAACATAAAAATGCTATTTTGCATGGAACTCGTACCTTTAAAGCTCACTCCTTTAAACACAACTACATAAGAAAAATCAAACATGAAGCAAGCAATCATCAAAGTATAAATATAAAAATTCTATTTTTCATGGAATTCATACCTTCAAAGCAAGAAATCAAACATGAAGCAAGCAATCCTTAAAGTATAAACATAACAAATGCTATTTGGCATGGAAATCATACCTTTTGAAGATGTACTCCTTTTTGTGTGCTTTCTTCTCTTTCTTTTCTTTTTATTAGTTTGTAGCCCTAGCTTCCCTTTCGTCTTTCTCTCTTCTTGATCTCTTCTCCTCCAATCCTAAAGCTGCTTCTGCAATGGGGCTTTTGTTCAAGCCATGAAATCAAATTTAAAAAATTCCAAATGACAATCTGACCAACCAGAATAAAGAAAGAAGAGTTATGAACAACTTGACAAAATTTCAGCTCAATCAGACCAAAAATCACCATCCGATCATCAAGATAAATTTGGATGCATAGGCACCTCCAATCCTAATTTTTCTGCACACAATTTTCTTCTCTCCCTCTGTCTTTCTTAGTTGTCCCAAGGATGCACGAAGCTCTTTATTTTTTTTCTCCTCCTCTCTTCTTGTCTGGTCGTCTTCCCCTTGTGTGGCCCCCTTCTTATAGGGTTAGGGTTTCATTCATCAATAAAATTAAATCAAACCATCTTAGGCAATTTTCTTTCTTTCCATACGTGTGCTTTCCATTCACAGAGAGTTTCCATCATAGGCTCAACTAGATGTGTCCTATTGATTTCTTTCCATGTAAATCTCAAGCAAGTCAATTGAATTAGGAAACAAATCATTCTTTTTCATTGCAAATCATTCTATTTGAAAAATAAATCATTCAATTTAATTGAATATTCGGGTATATTCCGTATTATATTTTTCTTATATTCCATAGTATTTCTTTGATGTATTTCTCTGGAATTCAGTATTCCAGACCCCCCCCCCAACCCATGAACAATGAGAATGCCTCATTTTTCACATCGGACCCCAGAAAAAATGGGGTGTCTACAAGGTGGAAGCCGAAGTTCGAACTCTGCAATGAAGATTGGATTTGCAACTAGAAAATCAAACTTGCCATCGCCAAGCAAGCAAAAGCCAAAGTCTGCGAGCAAGAGCCAAAGCCTCGATCACTTGAAGAGGGAAGAGAAGAGGCCAAGTGGGAAGAGGGAAGAGTCGAAGATTCCATCTATCTATCACTTGAAGAAGGAAGGGAGGAGGCGAAAAGGAAAGAGGGATTCAAGAAGTGCCAAAGAGGGATTTAGGAACCCTAGTGGCTGGCCTTCCTAAAAAGTAAAGTGTTGGGAATTAACAAAAAATTCCCAAAACCCGTGAGAAACAAAATAGAGAAAGAATACATGCCAAAGAAAAATCAATCACATGCAAAAGACAGTATTTACGTGGTTCGACAATTTGGCCTACGTCCACGGCGTTGCAAGGATTTCACTATTATTAGAAAGAAAAATATAGAAAGTGCAGCGGCACAACACTCTCTCTTTTGCTTTCTGGCGAAGTGTGACCGTTTGGCCAAATCACCTAAAAACAATCATTTTATATGATGTGCACAGGGTTCCAAATGGGCTACAAACGTTTACGGCCTAATCCTTCGCTCCACGGACTAAGCCTTAGGATAGAAATCTCTCATTAAAGAAAAGTCAGGTCATTATCCAAAGCAAACGCAACTAGGCTCCACAAAAGCCCAACATAAAGAGCATTAAACATATATCATATATTTACTAATTTATATTTAATTATTAATTAATTAGAAATTCATTTAATTCGGTTAACTGAATTGAAGTTTCCTCATACCTGAACTGAAAATCGAATACCCAAAATTATCTTATTCTGAAACATAATCGATTTGAACTATACATTAATCGAACTGAACCGATTGAACTCGATCGATTAATTCGGTTAAACTTGAATTATGCTCACCCCTAATTCAGATGCATGTGATGCTGTTATGGTGGAGTACACAATAGGGAATTTGTCTATATCCTCTTCTTTGCATCAGCTCATAAGTGTTTTCCATCTTCTTCTTTTTTTGTATTTTTAAAATTTTATTTTATTTTTGTTGGATTTTCATAAGCATAAAAGCATTTTAAGGAAAAAAAAATGGTTAACAAAATCTTTTTTATGCAAAGTATAAACTTCTTTTTTATAACTATTCTTGTTGTAAGGAAAGATATTTTGCAAGTCAAAAATAAAACTATATTCCTAAAAATAAATATTCTATGAAGCAATAAGCACACTATAATAGGCTTGTGCCTTTGTTTTATGTGTTTTTTGCACAAACCACAAGTGATTGAGTCTTAATAATGGCTTTGAACAATTTGAATCATTTAATCGTTGTGTCCAGCTTAGATTATTCGGCTTATTTGAGACCGTTTAGTCATTTTATTAGTGGGAAATAGGTAGCTTAAAATATATATCATAAATGTATTTAGTGCAAGTTGAATATTAGTATGATTTTGATTATTTTATTTTATTTTTAAAATTTAAAGTACATGCATATCAGACACTTGGTGATTGTAAATGAAAAAGTACAAAATGCCTCTAATAGGAGCCTAATTGTGATTTTGAAAAATAAAATATGAATCTATTCTATTTATTATTATTTTTTATTATATGAATTAGAACCATTAACTTTTGGTGGGGCCTTTAAGCACTGTCTCTAACAGTGGACAATCACTGCATCTAAAAAGAGTATGTAAGATTTTGCACAACAAGGAATTTATATGTATCCTCCTCAACATATCTCTTGTTCGCAAGTTGTTGGAAATGGTTTGATCCCAAGAGGGGGGATGAATTGGGTTTTAAAATATTTTGGCTAAATTAAACATTTACGTCGATTCACCACGTATCATTTCCAATTCATATTACAAACGTGTATGTAAAATAATTAAACTGTGAATACAGGCATACACGTGTACAGTATGTCTCATTTAATTTAAATATGTGCATGCAAGGTTCGGCTAAACCAGCCTATGTCCTCGCCTTGGGCATACCCCCAAGGATTACACTAACCCTGCTCACTTAAACGGGCGAAACAGAAGCCGTTTACATCCTCTCCTTACGGGGCGAGGAAAACCTCAGTTTAATTTTCAGGCTGAACCAAACCAGCCTCACTTACGGGACTGAGACTCCCTAGTTCAATTTCTGAGCTAAACCGAACTGGTCTCATTTACGGGGCTAAGACTCCCCAATTCAATTAATGGGATGAACCCAACCGGTACAATAAAAATCATTTGTGTACATATAATGCCTCTAAAAATAAAAGTTAAATGTACACATTTAAGCTCAAATAAATGCACTCTCTAATATGATATGAAATGATGCTTAGTAGAGTAAGGGTGTTAAACAAAATTTTCACTCTTTGAAGAAACATATATATGAAAATATGCCTCAAAGATTTAGATCCTAATAAAATATTTCTCCAAAAAATATTTTCAATGAGAAGTAAGAGAACCTAGGGTTTTGGTTTTTCAAATGACTTTTGTAACATAAAAATTTATCTATGAAAGCATAAATGCAAAAATAAATGCCCAAAAGAAATATGCTCTCTTTTAAAATAATTTTTGAAATGAACAAAAGGAAAGAAAGTTTTTGGAGAATAAGAGATTTGCCTTAATAAAAAAGTTTTGTAATAAAAATGTGTTTTGGGGGAACTTTGATTAGGATAAAATTAGAGAGAAAAGTTGGCTAATCAAAGTTACTAATTTTGACAAATGAAGGGGTATTTATAGTTAATTTAAAAATTATGACAGTTGGGGACCTATTGGAAATTTTGAAAATATTTTAATTGAGTTTTAAGCGTAATTACTCTCGTAAAAAATTGGCAACTTGAGAGTTTCGGTCGACCGAGATATAGGTTTGATCGTCTGAACAGACACGAAAGAAAAATGCAATTTTGAACTTCGGGTGCCTGAAAATTGGTTCGGGTGGTTGAAGTCAGGTCAACTATTTGACCTTTCAACGGTTCGGTCGATCGAGGTGTTTTGAACACCAAGATTCAGTCGCCCGAAATCCTATTCTTTTAGCCCTTTAAGTCCTATTTTAATTCAATTGATTCTCCTGATATTATATGTTATTTTGGGGGCAATATTATGTGTAAGTGTAAGGACTTAGGGTCTTTTCTAAGGTTTTAGACATTTTAACATAGTCTAAAAAACTTGACGTCAGTCGACCTTCGGTCAACCGAAGTCTTGTCTAAGGTCTCTCGATTTTCAAGTGATGTGTAGGGACCTAGGATTGTTCTAAGGCTTTTGAGGCTGTAGTTCCTACATGCATGATATGTAGATTATTACAGACCTTTGAAATTATAATTACAGACCCGAAAGAATTAAATATAAATTACAATAATTTAAACACTTTCTCTTTATCATTTTCTTCAAGTCACCATGCACACCATATGATCTTGCCCATTTAAGTAAGACTGATCCTGCACACAAACTTAGGACAAACGTTAAATACCTTATATTTATCATTATAAAAAACGAGATAGGATTCAAAAAGTCAACACAAATGTTTTGTATCTATTTTTTATATATAAGATTTTATTTTACTTATTAAATTTTCATAAGTATAAGAGCATTTTAAGAACTTTAAAAAAGTGGATAAAATAATGAAAATTTTTTTTATTACTAATAAAATATGTTAGTTTTGTTTGATTCTCTTGAGTAAATAGAGAATAGTTAAAAACCATTTTAAGGATTTAAGAAAAAAGATCAAAAGAAGAATTTTTGAGGACTATTCATTTTTAAAATTTTAATTATATAATAAATAATATGGGAATGTAATAAAAAATACACATATATATTAGAGTAATTTTTAAAAATTTATTTATACAAAACGTTTGTGTTGTTTCATCTATCTAGAAGTAGAAGTAAATATTTTCATGAAATTAAGAATAACTATTCTTTATTTACTCTATATTATGGATTTATCAAATTTTTGCATTGTTGCTTATTTTATTATAACAATATACATTTCTTGGTATATATTCAAAATTTATTTGACTTAGATTTTGACAAAATTGATATAATTATATTTATACATTGTAATTTGCTTCATGACAATAACTCACTTTCTTTTTAAAGTATTAAATTATTTTATTGTAACAATTATATTCTTAAAAAAAGAAATTTTGCGTATCAAATGTAAAATTATATTCTTAAAAATAAATATTTTGCCAATATTTATGTTTATATTTTTTGTGTTTTTTTATTTTATTTTATATAAATGACCATCCATCGAGTCTCAATAATAGCTTTGAACAATTTGAGTTTTTTAATCCTTGTATCCAGTTAAGATTCTTCATGTTCTTTAAGACTACTTTTTTTTCGTGTTATTAGCAGGAAATAGGCAATTTAAAACATATGCCATAAATGTACTCCGTGCAAATTGAATGTTGACACAGTTTCGATAAGTATTCATTAATTTATTTTATTTTTTAAATTATAAGTACATGCATATGGATACATGATGACTGTATAAATGAAAAAATACAAAATGCACCTAACTAGCATCTAGCTGTGATTTTAAGAAAGTAAAATATGAATATTTTTATTTATTACTTTTTTGTAACTTTAATTTGAATGTCCGTCTTTTGGTGGGGCCCTTAGGCACTGTTCGCTAAATTTGTTTGTCTTTAATAGTAGGTAGCTCACAACATCTAAAGAGAGTACTGTTTCATATAAGGACTTATGACCATCATGAACCCATGCGATATTGTTAGGGTAGAGTGCACAACAAAGAATCTGTCTGTATCATCCTCTCTGTATTTGTTCATTAATGTTTTCCATCTATTTTTTTTCATATTTTAAAAATTTTATTTTTATTTTTATTGGATTTTCGTAAGTATAAGAGCATTTTAAGGATTAAAAAAGAAGTGGTTAAAATAATGAAGATATATTTTTTATTATTAATAGAATATGTTAGTTTTACCATATTTTGATTTTATTAAGTAAATAGAGAGTAATTAAAGATCCTTTTAAGAGTCTAAGAAAAATATCAAAATGAAGAATAATATTTTTATTATTAAGATTGCATTTTTTGAGATATAATTATTTTAAAATTTTAATAATATAATAAATAATATGAGGATGTAATAAAAATTACAACAATATCGTATTAATTTTTAAAAATATATTTATGTAAAAGTTTGTGCTATTTCATATAACATAGAATCGGAGTAGATATTTTTATGATAAATTTTTAAACAATTATTCCTTATTTATTCTACATTATAAATTTATAAAATCTTTATGTTGTCATTTGTTTTGTTACAACATTATACATTTCTCACTAAGCTCTTATGCTTTTAGGTTGTCTTTGGAAATATATATTTCACACTTTATTTGAATTGTATAAATTTGGAAAAATACGGATACAATTTTGTACTATTTTTTACCTGAAATCTACATTCTTAATAAGTTGATATATTCTCAAGTTTGCAAAATATCTAAGAATATGATGGAATAAAATAAAATTTTAATGAAAATTTTATACAAATTCAATAATTTAAAACGAAGCTACTTTTACAAAAGTTTATGCTATTTTAGTTAACTTGGAATAGGAAAAAAAAAAAAAAAAGATTCAATCTCTAAGATAATTATGTGAGTATGAATGGAGGTTCCCCCCCCTCGGGTTTCAGCTTCATATTTGAACTTGAACTTAGAGCACCCCTGAACCAAGACATGAATCCCCAAACCATAACCCGAATTTGGGTCTTAATCCTTCAAAGCAAAAGCAGCCCCTCCAAACCTAAGTCAAAAGCAGAGCCCGAATTTCTAACATGAACCTGAAGTCGAGTTCGAACTATTGTGCCAGACTCAAACCAAACTCGAGCCTCAACCCGTACCCGGACCCCTAACTCGAATCCATAGCCCCTAACTTGAACCCAAACTCAGGTTTGGACCATTGAGCTTGAACCTAGCCCAGACAGAACCCTCACTCATTTAAAAAAAAAAAAGCCCAACCCCCACTTGTTTCAAAAACCAGCCAAACTCATTTTTTTAAAACCAACCCAAAATCATTTTAAAATAAAGCCTAAAGCCCATTTTTTTTTTAAAAAAAAAAAAACACATGAAACCCATGTGTCTTTATAAAGCCCAAAACCCTTTTTAAAATCAACCCAAAGCCCGAAGCCCATTTTAAAAGCTCCAACTCAAGCCCGTTTAAAAAAAAAAACTTTAACCCTAGGCCCATTTTAAAATAAACCCAAAGCCCGTTAAAAATTTTTTTTTTTAACCCCCAGGCCCAATTCGCCTTTAAATCCACCTAGGCCCATGTCTATTTCTCTTAAAAACCAACAAGCCCTGAAGCTCCAAACCTATTTCTTAAAAAATAGAATCCAACTCATTTTAAAAATACCTAGACCAAGCCCATTTAAAAATAACCCCAGACCCACTTGTACTTAACCCACATGAGTCCAAGCCCACTCGGGCTCACTCAGGTATACGTGACCCGTCGGGTTGACTCGTGTGAGTCAACCCTGGCATAATACACCGGGTTAAGATGAGTTAACTCATCTTCAACCCAACTTGAAACCCTAACAGATCTAGACTTTATGAAACCCTAGATCTAGGTCGTCACTCCTCACATATGCAATCAGAAAGATGATACACAGACAATCATGCACATAAAAAAAATCTAAAAAATCAAGGTAAGAAAAAATTTATCTTGTTCAAACACTTTCAGAATCTGAAGGACCCTCTTGAGGTCTGCATCTGCCTTCTCCTCTAAAGCATCCCCTTGGGTTCGCTGTTCACCTTGGTTTCGCCCAAGGACTCCGAATTTGCCCAGATCTAACCACGAAAGCAAGAGAGGGGATTGATTGAAGCTTGGTCATATTTAGAGAGTTGTAGAGAGAACATAGAGGGAGACAAGGGCTAGGTTTTTAGGGTCGTGGGGAGTTAGAGGGGAGGGTTTCGATTTTCGATCGATGGAAAGGAAGAAGCTTTGGTAAAAGCTTCTTAGAGCTGAAGCACCATGGAAGATGGAAGGTTTGAGGACTTGGAGTTTTCAGAGAAGAGAGGGTAGAGAGATTAGGAACTCTAAGCATTTCATTTGGAGATCCAGAAAAAACCAGGTCTTTCAGGGGTTACAGAGAGCTTGAGAACCGAAAGAGGAGAGAGCGGAAATGGAAGAGAGCTTGAGAAAGAAGACAGAAAGTGAGGGAGGAGGGTTTGCAGAAACCCTAGGGTTTCGTTTGCAGAGAGGGAATGGAGAAGGGGGAGAAAGGGTTCCTAATGGAAAAATGAAAAAATTAGAAGTATAAAAAACTTTGGTTTAAATATAGTTGCCTCGAGCCACGGGATGCTAACACGTAGAGTCCCTATCCTTCACATGTTCAGAGGGCTACGTGGCTGTTGACTTTTTGAGTCCTATCTCATTTTGATATGCCCTAAGTTTGTATGCAGGTTCATATTAGTAAGATCATATGATGGCATGAGGTGACTTGAAGAAAAAAGACCCAAAATAGTCATT
The DNA here is from genome assembly GCF_029873635.1 of Malania oleifera. Classification (NCBI taxonomy): domain Eukaryota; kingdom Viridiplantae; phylum Streptophyta; class Magnoliopsida; order Santalales; family Ximeniaceae; genus Malania; species Malania oleifera. The sequence goes on along the minus strand of NC_080417.1, from coordinate 104,660,231 downwards.
TATTGTAATTTATATTATGTTTAATTTGGGTTTGTAATAGTAAAGTAGGAATGGTCTGTAATAATTGATGCATGTCATGAATGGTAGGAACTAAAAGCTCAAGACCATAGATGGACCTTAGGGATCGGTCGGCCGGTCCTGGATTTTTGGGACTAATTAAAAAGCTTAAAGACCATAAACTGACTTTAGGTCCCAAATTATCACATGAAAAGACCCCTATAACTTAGCATTAACAAATATGTGGTTACAGGTGTCTTTAAAATGGAGTTAGAAATTAAATGGACGAATTTGGTGTGTTTGGTCGACCAAACCCTAACACATGGAAACATTTCGATCGACCGAACCTTTCTAGGGCCAAAAAGTTGACCAGTTGGTCGACCATCTCTAAAGCGAACTGCAACGTGGACCGAACTGGAACATAGGGATATCCCAATGTTTTGGTCGACCGAACTTGTAGTAGAAAAATGGCCTAGTCGACCGAACATTTATGTTCGGCCAACCTAGCTTAGCCCAGTCAACCGAACCTCGGAATTCCAAAAATCGCCTCAAGTCTGGTCAACCAACACTTCAGTTCACCCTAGTCGATCAAACTAAGTAACCTGGTCCACTGGACCCTAAAAATGGTCGACCGAACCTCTCTTGTTGCTTAATTTTTACTGAGGTTAAATTGGGTTATTTTTAATTAAACTCAATTAATCTTTTTTCAAAATACCCAGCATGTTCCCAACAGCTATAATTTTCCCATCTCTATATATAGGTCTTCATTTGAAAAAATTAAGAAGAGATTAGAGATTAGATTAAATTTGTTTTCCTCTCTAAAACTCCTTGAGCATACAAGCCTATATACTCTATCCTTTTTATTCCTTTGAAAAATCAACCTTGGTGAGAGTATCTTGAGTTATTCCATATAGTTCCTACGTGCTTATACTCTCACATAAGTGTATTGATTTTTGATTTTAGTGAGAGTAAGCCTAGAGGTCTTCCTCAATGATTTAATTCATAATTTCATTTGTGGGGAAACCTTCTTAAGCTTGTGAGTCTTTGCACTCTCATTGCAAGACTTAAAAGCTTGTCTTGTGTTGTGAAGAAAAATATTTTTGACAAGCTTTTTTTTACAAATATCTCTTATGCTTAATATTTTCGAAAAACATTTTTGAGATATTTGATTATTCTATTGGAAATCTTTGAAACCCTATTTTTGATTGAGATACATTTATATATATTGTTTCAAAGATTGATTGATAATACACTCTTGCACTTGATTGCTTGGTGACATTAACTTGAGTGTTATTACACACGTATTTGCACAAAGCTTATAGTTCTTATATTGTTGATGTGCATTAGTTATTGCTTGTGCGTATTTGTACATATATGCTTGTGTAGAAGCATTTATTTTGTACGAAAAATTCAAGCTGATTGATTATACTCCAAGTGTGGGCCTGAAGAGGGACACTCGCTCTGGTAAAAGTATCGGATTGGCTTTGACCTACTTAGGAAAGTTAGGTGCACCATCCTGGTAAGGTGTAGTTGTAGGTTGAGGTCAGCCTCGTTAATTGGCCTGATTGTAATTGGTATCGCTCCACCCATTAAGTGAGCCATAGTTGAAACCCTCTTTCCTGTGAGCTCGAGGCGGGGACGTAGGTAGTATTGATTGAACCCCGATAACATATCGTTTGTGCACTTTACATTTCCGCAATTTATTTATTGCACGTGTATTATGAATGTTGCGCATGATTTTATTTCCACATCTTACATTTATCTATGCATTTGGGTTTATGCGTGTATGTCACAAACCCTAGGCTGAGTATTACTGCTGTTGATTTGGATATACTTAGGAATAAATTTTAAATACCCAATTCACCCCCCTCTTGGGAATACACCAATTCCAACAATTGGTTTAGAGTCTCGTTGCACTAGACTTAAACATTTTTGCAAAAAGATCGCAATGGCTCAATTTGGTGTATCCCCATTTGGAGAGGGACGATCACCTTCCAGTCCTTCATTATTTTGTGGTGTTGATTACACTACTTAGAAAATTAGAATGAGCATATTTATAAAATCAATGCACTAGAGGGCCTAGCAGGTGATTGTCAAAGGAATTTGTATGCTTGTAAATGAAAATGATACTATTGTGATGCATGCAAATTCACATGCCATGGATTTACTCTCTTGTGCTTTAGAGTCTAATATTCTACTTGAGATTATGGCATGTTCTAGTGTAAAAGATATATGGGAAGAGTTGGACAGGGGATATAGAGAAGGCAAAGAGGAAGAGTCTACTACTCCATATGATTAGTAGGAGGTAAATCATGAGCTAGTAATCAATGATGAGGTATATGATTCTCTCTCTAGCTCGACTGATGATTCTTATGCTGAATGTTGTGTTGTGTGACTTAATGAATCTTCTGTTGATAATACTGTTAATTATGTATGCAATGATTCTTATGAAAAGTATTGTAGCATATCGTATGATGAATCTTCTGATAATCTTTATGATAGTCCTGTTGAACAAGCATGGAATGGTTCATATAATAATTATCACATATTTTGTAATGAATCATGCACCGAATTGAGTAATGAAAGCATGTTGTCATTTGAAAAACTAAAAAAGACTTCATTGAAAATGAATAAACTTCTAATTAAGTTATCTAAGAAAAAATCATTTTTGAAAATTGAGAATAAGGGGATAGCTAAGCAATTAAAGGAATTAAAGGAACATCATGCTATCCTTGAAAAGAGAAAGATTAAGAAGATATTGAAAATTATCTGCTTAGGAGAAGAAATAGATGATTATACTAATGTTACACCCAAAGTTAAAAATGAAAAGAATAATCATGTAAAACCCTTTGGAGTAAAAATAATTATTTCTTTAAAAAAGGGTTCATCTCTTAAAACCCATATTTGTCTACATACCTTATTTAGAGTAAATAAAAAAATTTTCACATGCACATAAAGTATGCTTCTAGGGTGAAAGAAAAGGGCACATCACATACATTTATCCATCCAAAAATGCCAGAGGTTTAGACAAAGAAATGATGTGGGTAACTCTAAAGGCAAATAATTTAGGAGCTGAGGAAAATTTTAAATTCTTCCTTAGATCTTAGGATTAGGTGTAGAGACTGTGATAACCAAAAGGCTAGGAAGTGGTCTAAGCTTAAAATATCAAATCTTAGTATATGCATTCACTATATAATATTGTTTTACTAAGAACCATTAGAGGATCACGCCTGTAACGCCTCGACCCCCTAAGTGGGCCCGAAGTGCTACTAATCCATTCATTTACCTGCTAACCGACATTCTAATATCATTTATGTAGCAAAAAACATAAATATAATCTTCTAATAATATAATATAGGAGTTTTCTACTTCTATCTATATACCAAACTCAACTTTTGGTCCACCTGTAATCACATATTTACTTATCTCCAACAATTTGTATACACAACCATCCATCTCTCAGAAGACTTCAAAACATAAAGCATAAAACATAAAATATAAACTTTATACATCCCAAAATATCATCAACATTATACCCTTTCTTTCTATAACTCCAAAATGTTGTAATAACCTCGAGCTCTCTAAGTTTCATCTTGTGGAGGTCCTGAAAGAGATAAATTTGTATTCGGGTGAGACGCATCTCAGTAAGGGAAGAAACAATATATTAAATCAGCGTGTGGCCAACATGAGATTATAATCAATATAATATTCAACATTTTCAAATCTTTAACATAATTTCTGAAATTATTTTCTAAACCTAATCAATCACATGTAAGATATTTTACCCACAAGAAAAACCTCAGGATAAGGGTGATTACCCGCCCATACAAGTAGCACCCCTCTGCTTTGATTCTTTAGGCAAACTGAAGGTCACAACTGAAGCATACCAGGGCACTCGCCTTACTCGGTAAGCCCTCAAGTGAAGAAGTAATCTCGTACTCACATAGTTCATCCAAAGGTTTATTAGTGAAGGCTCCCAAGAATAGGGAAATTTACCCACCCATACAAGTAGTTTCCCTTTGCCCTAGCACGTTATGCAGCCTACTGTTACACCTGATACTAACCAAGGCACTCGCCTTTCTTAGAAAGCCCTCGGGCGAAGAGTTTGCCCCGCCCAAATGTAACATGTTCTACAAGCATAAATAACGATACTACCATAATACATTATTTTGTCTGTCATTATTCTGTAATTCTCATAAGTTTATGTTCTCAACTTTGACATTTCATAACATTTCACTTTACATGGCTCTTTCCCATTTCACATCATTCACATTTCAAATTTCAATTCCTTTTCATTCATTTCCATGTCATATTCATTTTCATTTCATTTCATAATATACCCAGCATCTCTTCTATTTGTTGCACCCAGTTCTCTGCAATCACCAGATTAGTTCCTCCCTCAAAAGTAGGAGGGTTCAACCTCATAAACTCCTTGATGCTACTGCCCTTATCTGCAGTTTGGCAATTATGTTCTCTAGGATCCTTCCTCATTTTTTACCTGACCTGTCGGACTATGCCCCTTAACATCTCCGAGGTATCAATATCCTCTTCACTCGAAGTCTCTAAATCATCCCTTCCTTCTGCCTCTACATCCTCATCTCTAGGATCCATCCTGAAAATAAGATAGGAAAGAGATAAGAATTCCATATCATAACCCCAACAATACAATTATATAATTTAAATCCAATATACATCCAAGTTTCCCATATAAGGACCAGTCTCACAGTTCAGAAATGAAATCATCTAAGGTTTACTGTGGTTTTTCTAAGGCCGTCGACTGCTTCAGAAAAATCACAAGAAATTGTCGACATATTTCTGCCTCTAAACTACAAAACAAAATCCTATACTTCTCAACACCCAACCTAACCTATCCATCTAGTATCCTTATCCTAATTGATTCCTATACTCTAGTATAAATCATCGCTAGGTTTGCAGAATCTCAAAACCTATTGCTATGACATTTCCATAACTAGGCGATGTGAATCTCATTATACTTTCAATTGGGCATTGCTCTGATACCATCTGTAACACTCCGACCCCCTAAGTGGGCCCATAGTGCTACTAATCCATTCATTTACCTGCTAATCGACATTCTAATATCCTTTATGCAGCGGAAAACATAAATATAATCTTCCAACAATATAATACTAGAGTTTTTTACTTCTATCTATGCATATTTATATATATCCAACAATTAGTATACACAGTCATCCATCTCTCAGAAGACTTCAAAAAATAAAGCATAAAACATAAAACATAAACTTTATACATCTCAAAAATCATCAACATTATACCCTTTCTTTCTATAACTCAAAAATGCTATAATAACCTTGATCTTTCTAAACTCGATCTCGTGGAGGTCCTGAAAAAGATAAATTTGTATTCGAGTGAGACACATCTCAATAAGGGAAGAAACAATATATTAAATCAGTGTGTGGCCAACATAAGATTATAATAAAAATAATATTCAATAACTGCAGATCTTTAACATAATTTCTAAAATCATTTTCTGAACATAATCAATCACATGCAAGATATTTTACCCATGAGAAAGACCTAAGGATAGAGGTGATTACTCGCCCATACAAGTAACACCCCTCTACTTTGATACTTTAGACAACCCGAATGTCACAACTGAAGCATACCAGGGCACTCACCTTATCCAGTATGCCCTCAGGTGAAGAAGTAATCTTGTACTCACATAGTTCATCCAAAAGTTTACCAGCAAAGGCTCCCGAGAATAGGGAAATCTACCCACTCATACAAGTAGTTTCCCTCTACCCTAGCATGTTATGCAGCCTTCTGCTATACCTGATACTAACCAGGGCACTCGCCTTTCTCAGCAAGCGCTTGGGCAAAGAGTTTGCCCCGCCCAAATGTAACATGTTCTACAAGCATAAATATTGATACTACCATAATACATTATTTTGTTTGTTATTATTCTGTAATTCTCATCTGTTCATGTTCTCAACTTTGACATTTCATAACATTTCATTTTACGTGGCTTTTTCCCATTTCACGTCTTTCACATTTCACATTTCATTTCCATTTCATTCATTTCCATTTCATTCTCATTTTCATTTCATTTCATAATATACCCAACATCTGTCAACTGTTTTTGTGTCAATCCTAACATCTTTTAGCTGTTTTTGTGTTAGTCCACATAGAAATGTGTTAGTCTGCCACCCAGCATCTTTCAGTTGTTTTTGTGTTAGTCCCAGCATCTTTCAGTTGTTTTTGTATTAGTCCTAGCATCTTTCGGCTATTTCTGTTTCCATGGTTGCATTAACACTCACATGCAGCATATTTCATATAACATTTTCATTTTAGCGCATTTCTTGTATAATATGCATCTCATACTTATAACATAATTCCACATAGAATTCTATTTACTCATGCCACACTATTTAGCAGTTTAATTCATACATTTCCTATAAAATAAGCCAGCCTACATTTAACATTCATATACTGAAAATATACTTTTAATTTCTTACATAATTATCTTGAAAAATCTTTCACTTTCATTAGTCCATTTTCAAATATACATAACTAATAAAATAGCCCTAGGTTCAAAAATAATAAATTAAGTGGTTGGCATTTTAAATCCATAAGAAAACATGTACATATAAACATAAAATTATCCATTTTTTTATCTGTTTAATTCATAAAATCCTAGTTTAATATATATTCCCCCTTACCTACTTTCTTGAACTACGCCAATAGGAACCCCAATTGATGCCTGCGGCGCTCACCCTAACCCTGGATAAAAAACCCTAGTTTAATTCGATAAGCTCCTAATAAACTATTATTTCTACATTTTCTCAACCTATAACCCTCAAATAAGCATTTTAAACCCCAAAACTAAGAATCTTAACACTTACCTCAATTTTGGAGCATTTCCCGAAAAGCCCAGTTTAGAAATTTGCTCTGTTAGATGTGTAAAGAATCTTTCATAGGACTTTGTGGCAGTCTCCGATTGTTGATTCGGGATGAATTCGGGCCGGATTCTTAGAGAGAAGGGAGAGAGACGTTGTAAAGAGAGAAATTTGGAGGAAAAATGGATTTCCTTCGCCAAGAAGTTTCCTTGGACCTTTTATACTTGAAGTTGCCGCGTGGCCTTGTCGACAAGAAGATAGGATTCATCGACGAGTCACAGAAGGAACTTCGTCGACGAGAGGATGCGTTCGTCGACGAAACTTAAAATCCAAAATTATCTCACTCGGGATCTCTTCGTTGAGAAGGTACTGAGCTTCGTTGACGATTCTATGAAAACTACTCATCGACAAGGATAGGATATTTGTCGACAAGTTCAACTGTTTTCTTTCCAAAAATTTTCCTTTCTCCCTTATTCTTTATTTATCTATCCCATTTATTATTTTCCCTAATTATTTAATCATTATAATTTTTCAGGTTGTTACAACGCCAATGTGGAAATACATGTAATATATCCAATCTAAACTTAACGTGAATATATATCATAATGATCGGATAAAATATGAAAACATTGGTTGTAGCATACTTGAATGAAATCCACTTCCATATGGACAAGGGATTCTTGCTTGGTAAATAATTCTAAATGTTTAAATCTTGCTTAAAAGATAAAACATCTTCAGTTAAGCAACTGTTGTCCATTGCACAGATATGAGGTTTAAGGATCTATTATATTCTATATATCCTTAACCCTAATCTCATTAATCAAAATCCGGCCATCACTCTAGGTATAAGCACTGATAATAAATGTCCATTCCACTAAGTGCTTACTAAGAATACATCCTTCATAACCAAATTAGAGGTATCCACTATGGGAATCAAGTCCTCATCTAGATATCATATATTTTTCCCTTTGAACTTAAATTAAAAATCCTCTAATTTCGGTTTATCTCATCTATTGACCTGATTGGTCACGCCCTATTTTGATAATGACAAATACTCTTGGTACTAATGATTGTACTGAGAATTGCATGCAGGTTCACCTTGTGCGCGCTTCAGGACTAAAAGACTTATCATGATGGCGTGCGGTGTTCGTGCCGATGAATGAAGAATCTTGTGATGCATTTGTATTTATTATTTAGTTTCTTCATTCTGGGATGTAATTTTATTATGGACTGTACACTCATATGACTTGTAATAATTTGCATCATGCATGATAGGTAGGTATGCTCAAATCGACCTTAGTTGGACATTAGGTACCTACACGGACCATAGAAAGACCTTAGGGTTTTCCCTTCGGTCGACCAACACCGGACTTTTTCGGTATCTTCAAATTGGACCCCAAGTGCCCCTAGGACACTCACACTTTCACATATATTTGTTAGGCACTTGAATAGGGCTTGTTTGCTTCAATATGGGACCAAAATGCACACACGATGCACTTTCGGTTGACCAGCCAAGCCAGTTCATTTTAACCTCGTCGACCGAGACACACTGGGTCAAAGTTTGACCACCCATTTGACTAGCAAAGGTAGTTCAAAAAGGCCCTGGTCGATCGAAACTCCCCGAGGTCAAAAGTTTGACCGCCTGGTCGACCGAAACTGGTAGTTCAAAAGTCCCTAGTCGACCGAAATCTTCCTGGGTCAACAATTGACCATCTGGTCGACCGAGAGCTTTTGTACTACAATTATTTGGTCGACCGAGGGTCCTTGGGAGCTGGCCCAACGGTCTGGTCGACCGAACCATTTAGTTCAAAATCTCCTGGTCGACCGAACCGCGCTAATTTGAAAATCGCCTATCCCGGTCGACCGACCATTTAGTTCATTTTTCTCCTGATCGACCGAACCTAGAAAAATTGCCCTTGACACATATATATGGTCGACCGAGCCTTCGGTTCAAAATCCTCTTGGTCGACCGAACCGTTTGTGTCCTGGTCAACCAAAACCTTTCTGGTCAACTGGACCTCTCGAGTTGCCCTAATTTTTACCGCGATTAAACATATTTTAAACAGGGTTAATTATTTTAAAATGATTTAAAACTTTCTTAATAATGCCCAATAGGTCCTCAACGGTCAAAAATACCTCCTTGCCTATATATACCCATTCATTTATCATTATTAGCAAGGATTAACAAACTTGATTAGGGAAAAACTCTCTCAACTCTCAAAACCCTATATTAGCCAAAAATTTCTTGCAAACACTCACATACTCTTCAATCTTTATTTCTCTAAGCATTGTGAGTATTTCTATAAGGCTATAGTGTGTAATCTCTCTAGCTAATACTCTCTTTTGGTATAAAGTTTGATTGATTTTATTTGAGAGTATAGCCTAAAGTTCTTCTATGGATTTCATTTGATAAATCTTGTGTGGGAAGACTTTGAGGGTTGTGGTTCTTGCATTGTTGTTGCAAGATACCTAAACCTAGATTTTGTGTGCAAAAATCCTTTTGTGAAAAGCTAATCTTTCAAACAACTCCATTGTGCTTTAGACATTGAAATATCGTATTGAGTTTGTTTGATCTATCTTGCTTAGCATATTTGAAACCTTGATCTGATTTTGTGATATTCGAATATTGTGTTTCAAATCTTGCTTAGATACACACTCTAGATCTTGATTGATTATCATACTTGATTGAGTGTTTAGCACATATTAGAGCACTGAGCATATCTACATATCATTCGTGCTCGCTTTATTGATTGAGCTGTATTGGTCCACACATATGCTTTCCTAGAAGCATATTTCTGTGTACAAATTTTATACACATTTGTTGTATTTCCAGGCACGGGCCTGAAGAGGGAGACTAGCCCTGGAATAGTCCTGGATTGGCTTAGATTCGGTTAGGAAAGCTAGGTGCGTCGTCCTGTTAAGGCGTGTAGGTTGAGGTCAGCCCCACTAATTGACCTGGTTAAGGTTGAGGTCAGCCCTATGTTAATTTGACCTGGTTGTAAACGGTGCCGCTCCACCCTTAAGTGAGCTATTAGTGGAATCCTCTGGCTTGCGAGTTAGAGGCGGGGACATAGGCACTGTTGGCCGAGCCTCGATAACATATCGTGCGTGTTCACTTACATTTCCGCAATTTACTTACTGCACATGTATGTTATATTGTGAATGATTAGGTTTACATTTGCATAAACAAACGCTAGGTTAAGTAATACTGTTTATCTGGTTTAACTTAGGCGATAAATTTTAAATATCCAATTCACCCCCCTATTGGGATTGCGCCAAAGCTAACATCATCCACAATAAATCTTTACCAAACCATGATCAAATCAGGTAAAAATCCATCCTCTCATTGGTTCGTATCCCTTCTTCAAAAATTTTGATCATATTCGAAGGATACATTTCAAGCACCAAAGAGCGTCGATTACTAGTTATTAGTATTCTCCGCAATGCTCCTTGCCAAAATAAGTTAGGACAAATTTCTTAGAATGCTTATCTTGTACAATTTCCTACTCATTCTAAATACTCGTCTAACCTTAATAGAAATTTAATCCTTAAGAGTATTTATTTTAAATGCTTCCTAAGCTCTCAACCATCAATCAAATCTTTTAGAGCTTCAAATGATGTTGAATGGCTAATATGATTCCCTAGGTCCTAATCTTGATGAATGTGTATATCTCAAAGTGACATATGCACATGTAATTATCATTCAAAGCCATTCGAACTTGGGCCTCTCATGTACTAAAAATCATAAGAAAAGAGGTCAATATTGGCTTAGTTCACTTAAAGAAATATCTATTGTGACTTTTTGGTCCTCTAAGTCGAAAGCATTTAAAGCCAAGATATAATCATAGAAACTTAAAACACTTGGCTAAAGAACTTGAATAATAAGAAAAGACATAAAATGATTAAGTGCATAACTCAAGGGGAGCATCTTCCTTTAATTACAATACTAACTAAATGCTCTAATATTCATACTACATGCTTGAATGCCTTAATGAATAACAACTTGTGCTGAACTCAAATCTATCCTCCGCTCTCTACTATTTTTATTCATTGATGGATGGATTATATTTTGATTAAGTTGTTGATTACTACCTAATTGCATGCTTAGTTTAGAATGCCTCCTGCATGGCGGATGTAGTGGATGTGAACTGCATGCTGGTAGTTGATTTTAGGTTGTTGCATGCCATATATGATCTATCTTTTGAGAACAACCATTTATTAGGTACAAGTTTTATGGGAAAATGTCCCATATACAAATGACATGCTGCCAAAATTTTTCCAGGACTTTCCCATATAAAACCTTGTACAAAGATGATTATGAAATAATAAAAGTTTTTTTTTTTTTTTTTTGAAAGCATGAGTGCAAACTAATTGAATATTAAATTTCATCCTACCATAATCATCAAATAGTTTGGGGAGCTCAGATCCATCCTGTTGACCTTATAGGTCACGCCCAATTTTGATAATGACAAATGCTCCTGTATTTAATAAATATTTAGCTTATGTGCAGGTTCATATTAGCATATCATTAATGGCATGAGAAAGCTCAAAGCTTGAAGACCAGTTCGTATTTTTAGTTGTAATATATTTAGTGGTCTATTTGGTCTGTAATAGTAATTAGGACATTTGGTTTGTAATAAGCACACACAACACATGCATGGTTTATCTTGTAAGCTCAAATCAAATCATAATGCAAAATGACCTTAGCATGACCTTAAGGCGTATCGGTCGACTGACACTGGACTTTTTCGGTGTCTTCAAATTGGACCCCAAGTGACCCTAGGACACACACATATACACATTTGTTTGTTAGGAACTTGAATAGGGTTTATATGCTTCAAGATTGGACCGAAATGCACACATGGTGCACTTTCGGTCGACCAGCACATTCAGTTCATTTTGGCCTAGTTGACCAAAACCAGGCCTAGGTCAATAGTTGACCAAGGCCCTAGTCAATCAAACTAGAACAGGTTAAAAAGGCTCAATCGACCGAATCCCTTTTTGGTCAACATTTTGACCACCTGGTTGACCAAACCAGGTAGTTCAAAAGGCCCTGGTCGACCGAAACCTTCCTAGGTCAAAAATTTGACCATCTAGTCGACCGACCCTTTTTGTACTCCAACTACCTGATCGATCGAAGGGTCCTTGGGAGAATTCCCAGCGGTCTGGTCAACCAAATCAGGCAGGTCAAAATGGCTTGGTTGACCGAACCTCGAAAAATTGAGAAATCGCCCTCTCCTGGTCGACCAAGCCCTTAGTTCAATATTCCCCTGGTCGACCGAACCATATGAGACTTAGTCGACCGAAACTGATCTGGTCGACCAGACCTCCCGGGTTGCCATAATTTTTACCGCGGATAAATAATTTTTAAACAGGGTTAAAATGGTTTAAGTGTCATTAAACTTTTCCAACAATCCCTAATAGGTCCCCAACGGTCAAATATTTTGGTATGTCTATATATACTGTTTCATTTGGGAGAATTAAGTAGTGATTAGCAAAAACCAAAAATCATATTTCTCTCTCAAGCTAAATACTCCCTACTGTTTATACTACTTCCAAATCCACTCAAACTTACCTACTTCATCTCAGTATCATTTGTAAGTGTATTTGAGTGTTATAGGTTAGAGGTTTGCTCTCTCATTTGGTGAGTGTGTGAATTGATTTTTCTAACGAGAGCATAACCTAAGTATTCTTAGGAGGCTTTTCTAATAAGTCTATCCTAAGAAAACTTGTTAAACTTCCGAGTATTACATTCTCATTGCAATAACTTAAGAAGGTTGTATTTGTTTTGGCTTGCAAAAATATTTTGAAAAGTACTCAAATATCTTGTGGTATTCATATTGATATATTTGTGAAAAGATATTTGTGTGTGTTACATTAATCTTTGTGGCAATATCCATTCAAGTCTATATCATTTTCTGAAATACAAAGATAAAATATATCTTGCAATCCAAGCATATACATATTCATATGATTGAGATATTCTATTGATTGATATTCTTGAGGCTTGTTTGATATTCTGTGCGAACACATTTGACTGAATTTTTTGAAATACACAGATTATTATTGATACTCTCACATACTCACTACACTGATAGAAAACATCTTTGAGGGTTAAACTACTTAGACCATACTGAGCTTATATTATTGAATCATCTGTGGTGTATGTGATATTGTGCGCATTTGTGGTACAAATTTTCTTTACATGAAAGCACCCATACATTGTACCTTTTGATTGTATATCTGAGAGATTCCAGGCGTGGCCTGAGGGGGCGATAATCCAGCCCGGTAAGGATTGGTAAAGGTTGAGGTTAGCCCTGTGCTAATTGACCTGGTTAAGGTTGAGGTTAGCCCTGTGTTAATTTGACTTGGTTTGTATAAGTGTCACTCCACCCGTTTAAGTGAGCAAGTTATTATGATAATCCTTGCGCTGGTTAGCCAAGGCGGGGACGTAGGTAGTTGGCCGAACCTCGATAACATATCTGCGTGTCATCCTCTCTTTACTGCTTTCTGGTGCTTGTGTGATTGTTTAAACTACTTTATTTAATTTTTGGTATATTTACATTATTTGCACTAGGTTGACCATAGGCTTGTGAACATACTTCTATTAGGAGGAATACCTAGGAGATAAATTTTAAAAAAATACCAATTCACCCCCCCTCTTGGGATCACGGTAAAGCTAACACATCCCTAGGAAAAGAACATAAAAGACTCAAATGCATCACCTCGCTTTGATTTTTGATGCTCTTCTAAGAACCCTGAACATCATATCCAGTGCTTAAAGCTTTGTGAACAGATATGGATTGTTCTTGGTTATGGACATTATTGTATGCCTTAATATATATTCTCTGATGCATTTTGACGGCTCTAGAGAGACTATACTGGTTGCCATGTTTGAAATAAATCAGTTAATATCCAGTATAGGTATGTTAAAAGTTTTCAAATGACTGCTTATACTTCTTGGCCTGTTAAATGAAAGTAACTTTTGAAATGTATAAGCACTTAGAAACATTTAAGCCATCATTAAAAAGAAAAGGGGAGCATCTAAACATAAATTCCTCTTCTTTTTTTTTGGCTCACAAATATTTTCAGCTTAGATGTACTTTTAATTCACTGTGGCATGTGCTTAAATGAAATGTTTTTCTCAAAAATCTTAAATTGATATATGATTGTTTTGCCACTGTCATCGGTTTGCCATATGATCCTTGTTTTTAAAATCCGGAGATCCTTAGGATCTATATGGTTGCTTTTTGTATGGTTATATTGAGGTTGTGCTTAAATGCTTAACCAAATGAGTGTTGGTTGCTTGAGCTTAAAAATTAAAGTTTCTTTTTTAGCAAGCATGCCCCCAATGCCTTTTTTGCAAACTTTAAAGGGGAATCTATATATATAGAACTAATTTCAAAACTAAAACTTTTTATCTCTTGGCTTATTATTATTATATACATATATTTTTTTAAATTGCATAACTAGTTCAATAAGTTCACATGAAAATGCATGCGAACTAGTTAGACTGTTTTATACTCAAACCTTCTACCTGTTATCATATGTCGTATGTTTTAAAATCAAATTTTTATGGGTCTTATGATATGATTTAAATTGCTATGATTTTTTTTTTTCAAAATGCTCAAAATGTTTTACTGAGCTTAACCCTTTTTGTTGATGCCAAAAGGGGGAGAAATACACTTGCAAAAAGTTGGTACTCTTGATACTTTAGCTTAAATGACAAACTTGAATGCATTTTGTATTCGAAATGTCTTCCTTTCTAGATATGCTTGATCTGCATTAAAATTTTGAAATTATGCATATTCTTAAAGGGAGCTTTCTTTGGCTTTACCCACTTTTACATTTGTATTTGTCATCATAAAAAAGGAGGAGATTGTTGACTTTTTGAATCCTATCTCGTTTTGATTATCACAAATACAAAGTATCTAACCTATGCCCTGAGTTTGTGTGCAGGTTCATATTAGTAAGATCATATGATGGCATAAGGTGACTTGAAGAATAAAAGCCCAGAATAGTCATTTATTGTAATTTATATTATGTTTAATTTGGGTCTGTAATAGTAAAATAGGAATGGTCTGTAATAATTGATGCATGTCATGAATGGTAAGAACTATAAGCTCAAGATCATAGATGGACCTTAGGGATCGGTCGACCAACGCCGAATTTTTGGGACTAATTAAAAAGCTCAAAGACCATAGACTGACTTTAGGACCCAAATTATCACATGGAAAACCTCCTATAACTTAGCATTAACAAATATGTGATTAGGTGTGTCTTTAAAAAGGAGTTAGAAATTAAATGGATAAAGTTGGTGTGTTTAGTTGACCGAACCCCAACACATAGAAACACTTCAGTCGACCAAACCTCTCTAGGGTTAAAAAGTTAACCAATTGGTCGATCATCTCTAAAATGAATTGCAACGCCTTGGTCGACCAAGTTGGCATGTGGGGAGATCCCAACATCCTGGTCGACTGAACTTGTAGTAGAAAAATGGCCTGGTTGGTTGAACATCCCAGTTCGGTCAATCGAACTCAGCCCGGTCGATCGAACCTTGGAATTCCAAAAATCGCCTCAAGTCTAGTCGACCAACTCTTCAGTTCAAAAACACCCTGGTCGGCCGAACTGAGTAACCTGGTATCATACCCTAAAA
Source organism: Malania oleifera (assembly GCF_029873635.1). Classification (NCBI taxonomy): domain Eukaryota; kingdom Viridiplantae; phylum Streptophyta; class Magnoliopsida; order Santalales; family Ximeniaceae; genus Malania; species Malania oleifera. Next base: position 104,644,703 of record NC_080417.1, on the reverse strand, counting down.
ATGGTCGAACGAACCTCTTGGGTTGTTCAATTTTTACCAAGGTTAAACTAGGTTATTTTTAATTAAACTCAATTAATCTTTTTTCCAAAATACTCAGCGTGTCCCCAACGACTATAATTTTTCCCATCTCTATATATAAGTGGTCATTTGTAAAAATTAAGAAGAGATTAGAGATTAGATTAAATTTGTTTTTCTCTCTAAAACTCCTTGAGCATACAAGCCTATATACTGTACCCTTTTTATTTCTTTGAAAAATCAACCTTGGTGAGAGTATCTTGAGTTATTCCATATAGTTCCTACGTGCTTATACTCTCATATAAGTGTATTGATTTTTGATTTTAGTGAGAGTAAGCCTAGAGGTCTTCCCCAGTGATTTAATTCATAAATTTATTCGAGGGGAAACCTTCTTAAGCTTGTGAGTCTTTGCACTCTCATTGCAAGACTCAAAATCTTGTCTTGTGTTGTGAAGAAAAATATTTTTGACAAGCTTGTTTTTACAAATATCTCTTATGCTTAGTATTTTCAAATTTTTTTTTTTCAGATATTTGACCATTCTATTGGAAATCTTTGAAACCCTATTTGTGTTTGAGATATATTTATATATATTGTTTCAAAGATCGATTGATAATACACTCTTGCACTTGATTGCTTAGTAACATTAACTTGAGTGTTATTACACATGTATTTGCACAAAACTTATAGTTCTTATATTGTTGATGTGCATTAGTTATTACTTGTGCGTATTGGTACATATCTTCTTGTGTAAAAGCATTTTATTTGCATGCAAAATTTGAGCTAATTGATTGTATTCCAGGTGTGGGCCTGAAGAGGGAGACTTGCCCTGGTAAAAGTCCCGGATTGGCTTTGACCCGGTTAGGAAAGCAAGGTGTACCATCCTGGTAAGGTGTAGTTATACGTTGAGGTCAGTCTCATTGATTGACCTGGTTGTAATCAATGTCGCTCCACGCATTAAGTGAGCCGTAGTGGAAACCCTTTTGCATGTGAGCTCGAGGCGGGGATGTAGGCAGTATTGGCTGAACACAGATAACATATCATGTGTGGACTTTACATTTTCGCAATTTATTTACTGCATGTGTATTATGAATGTTGTGTCTGATTTTATTTCCGCATCTTACATTTAGTTGCGCATTTGGGTTTATGTGTATACAGATAGACCCTAGGTTGAGCATTACTGCTGCTAATTTGGATATACCTAGGAATGAATTTTAAATACCCAATTCACCCCCCCTCTTGGGAATACACCAATTCCAACAGCGACTCTCTCTTAACTGTCCAATTTGTGCTTTATGGATATGGTAAGATTAAGCCACGTCATGAACCCACATTAGTCAACCCTCCGCCGTGCAATTTGTGTTTCTTAGGAATGGCTCAGATCTAAGCCACGTCACCAATCTGCGTTCGTGTGAGCTCCTCCACTCAGTCGCTGCCACATGGCTCTCTCACTTGCACATGAATTGTGCGTAATGCGGATTTTCCTGCACCGTTCGATCTATGCTTCTGGGGAATGAGTAAGACTAGGCCACGTCATTAATCCCACCTATATGCCCCCATTCACATGGTCGTTGACACGTGGCCTCGACTTTTGGCCCGAACTGATTCCCTTATGAACCATTGACTTTCCCCAGGCCATTTGACTTATTGAACTCGATTTGAACTGATTTTTCTTTTAAGTGATTTAATTATTTGCATTATATTATTTGCATGTTCATAAATTAAAAAAAAAAAAATTCCAAAATCCTAAAAAGAAATTCAAGAAAATCACAGAAAATTCAGAAAAATTAGAAAAAATTCTAAAAAATATTTTTGACTCAGTTTTTCTTAATTTTCCTTTAATTAGTTTTTGTGCCATCTTATTTAATTGTTTTGAAATTCAGGAAAATATAGAAAATTCCCAAAAAAATTCAAATAATTTGAGGAAAATTAGAAAAATTATTTTTGAGGTTAAGAAAATTTGTTTTGCAAAACTTTTCATCCCAAATTAGTTCAAAACCCCTGTGAGATTACAAAATATCATTTTATATTTAGAAAAAGCCTGTAAAATTTCAAATTTCGGGACTCTATTTTGTACGATATTTTCTCAATTTTCTTTCCCTATGATTTCAAAATGGGGCATGGACTCTTTAGAGTATTTTATGCCTTAGTTCTGAGGGAATATGTATATGATGTAAATATTTGTGTGGTTCATTCATTTGCATGTGCATTTTGTAATTTTTCAAATAGAGTAAAATAAAAGGCTATTTAATTGAATTTTGGATAATTTTCTAATTAATTAGATACCGTTCGTAGAACGGGTGTGTAGGGGATGTTAGTACATTCCCCTTACATAACCGAACTCCCAATCCCTGCTTTGGTAGTGCAGAATGATTCTACCCTTAGTTGGGTAGTAATCTAGTGTTCCAACCACACTTCAAAAGGTTAGTGACAACTCCACCCTCCATTTTTCATGAAAATATAAAAAAACCACAACTTTTATTTCCCCCGCCTCGAGGCACCATTCGCTTTGCGGGGATGTCGTGACATCTTGATGACTCCACCGGGCAGTTGAGAGTCAAGCCATTAATTAATTGTCAATTATCCCAAAGTAAAGTCAGTTATCCTTTCGAATGCTCCTTTTCCATTTTATGGTATGTATACTTGTGAATAATTGTTGAGTATGATTGAATGATTACTTTATGAATATTTTGGCAAATACTTGGGTGCATATGTTTGCTTGAGTACATGGTAAGTATTTGTTCTTTTAAGCATGTGAATGGTATATATTTTTTTATATCTATGAAATAAGCATGTGGATGAATATAGGGTACGGGGTTTTGGCTAAGCTGATGAGTTCACACACTTGCACATGCCTTATACCCAGGCTTTACCTGTTTAGGATTAGAAAGGAGTGTAATATCGTCAGTCCCCTCTTGGCACAGCTTTTATCGTCACTCCACTCAGTTTGAAACTTGTCCAAACCCTATGGGTAATGACGGGGATTAGATTGGGAATGTTTTGTCCATAGGGATTAGAGCCTAACCACACATGATTACCCTCAGGATTCCCTCCCTAGGATAGAGCCTCGTAGAACCCCACAAAATATACAGATCCACCCTGATTCAGTACAAAAGCCTCATCCTTGACATAGTGCATGCATATAGGCATATTCACTACTTTGCCAAGATTCTAAAAAAAATTCGATTCAGTCATGGAGAGCACCAAAGTATACCGAGAGGCAGAATCTGTAGTCCGGCTATACTCTAAAAGTCAGCATAACAAATGGGGTGACAACCTTAGCTTGGGATCCATCGTTGAATTACCAACACGGGTCAACATAAACACACAATCAAATTCCCTGGATGAGTTAAAAGTCATTTGTAAAGGATGGTCTCCCACACGTCATTTAAAATTCTCCTAGAAGTACGGGCATATCGGTTTCTTGTTGCATGTGTTAGTGAACATTCACGCGATAAAAGTCTTAGTAGAAATCTAGAACCCACCATACTGCTACTTTATGATGGACGGGGTTGACTTGGTGCCGACCATCAAAGAATACACCTCACTCCTACATTTGGTCAAGTTGTAAACACCATACAAAACTTATGTGCATGATGCTAGTGCCTCATTTGTAAAGGAACTATATGATGCCATCAGGGTCAAAATTTAGAAAACACTATGGCAGGAAGGCATGGAAATAAGAAAAATCTCCTAGAAGCAATTGAAGGAACTAATTAAAAAAGAAGAAAGGGAGGAGGTTCAAATACGCATGATGGCACTAGCTATTTACGGTATGGTCATATTTATAAAGGATCTAAGAACCATTCATTAAGCTACCATTTCATTCGTTGCACAAGTACATGATGGAATCAACCCAGTACATGGCATCCTAGCAAAAACCTTTCGATCCCTCAACAGCTGTAGAGTCAAGAAGCGAGAGCGTTTAAGATGTTGTGTGCCACTGCTGTATGTTTGGACTGTGAGCCACCTGTCACCCAGCCAAGGAGGTTTCTGCAATATCTTCTAAGCAATCTGGACCCCTTCGGCTGAATTTGAGGAGACCTAATGGAAAGAGCAGTCTGACAAGCCTGAATGGAATGCAAAGCTACTAGACTTGACCAATAGGGTAATTATATGGCACGAACTCTGGATGGACCACTCTAGCATGATATACAAGTGTGGGGACTTCCTATGGGTCCCCCTACTAGGCCCAGGGGATAGCTTATGCACCCTTAATGCTCAAAAGAAAAACAGGGGCATCTCAAATTGTGCCCATGACACGTGGCCTGACAGTATCTCACTTTGCATATGAAAAAGATGGTATACAAAAGCAAGTTAGAGAGTTTACAATAGCTTGGAGGCAGGTATACTCGGTGGACTCAGGTGACTAACTGGCCATGACCCAAAGGAGCAAAGAAGCATGGCTGGCTAACAAGGTAAACCCTCAACTTAAGGGGATTCCAAAAGCCCCTGCCGTTCAGACCGAATCACTAAGAGAGGATTCGTAGTTAAAATTACGAGTAGAGCCATGTATAGCAGAGGAAAAGGTTGGGGGAGCGACGATGAAAGATCAACGGATAAGGCAAAGAGAGGAGAAGTTAGTCACCTTCTATCGCAGTGAAATCAAGCAGAAGAAAGCTCAGTACATGCAATCGGAGAAGGAAGTAGTGTCTCCAAGAAAAGAAAGATGAGCACTTTGAGTAGCACTGGATCTGAAATTCAAGATGTTAAAAGATGCCAACACTGGGATAAAAGGGAAATCCCTCTACATACATGAGTTGGAAATTCAGTGGGATAAATAGAGGGACAAATATAACCAAGTACTGGATAAGATGGAACCATGTATGACAAAAGCTAACTACTGAGAATCCAAGTTTTGAGATCTACAACGTCAAGTAGCCAATGCAGTGCATCAAAGATCGAAGTCAACATAGGAAGGCACAAGTTGCACAGATAGGGGCAAGCATAGGAATCAAAATCCGAGATCTACCTAAATCATTTAGGGTCCTTTTGTTTTATTTTTGAAAATTTGTATGAAAAAGCTCTTTTAAAGAAGCAAATTTTGTCTTGTCTAAAGTACAGTAGGTTGCATACATATTTATGTATTGTCTGTATGTAGTTATGCATTAATTGAATCCATGCATTAACACATCCATTTGCATAGAATATTCATACATCATGGTTCTAAAGAAAGGATTTTCTATATAGAAGCAAGGAGTAAAGCTAGATTGCAAAAATTGAGGCTTATACTCACCTTTACAACACTAGAAGAAAAACAAGAGTTATGAGTGAACAGCTAGAAAACAAGGTCATGGACCTAGAACAATGGCAAGAAGAGATAAATGATAAAATGAGTAAGATCCTTAAGCTGCTAATGCTCAGAGTGAAGGCAGTGCTGGTTGATTATGAGGAAGATTCAGATCCCACGCATGGTCCAGGTTTTACCTTGGTCCATGGGCAGACATCAACTTCGCCACCTCCTAACACAGAGTGCCCCATGCCGAATGTTCCCCTATTTATCCCTACTATACCAATGCAAGGGTTTCTAGTGGTTGAAGCACCCTAGATAGTGATTTCGGATATGGCAATAAATAGATCCGTAGCTAAGCGCTGTTGCGATATGCTCGAAGAACAATTGCGAGCAATGGAAGGAACTAATGCATTCAGCTCCATCAATCCTACAAAGCTTTGTCTAGTACCGAAGGTGACTCTACTACCAAAGTTTAAGGTCCCTAATTTCGAAACGTTTGATGGAACCTAGTGTCCTTTGACTCATCTACATCTTTATTGTCAAAAAATGGCGGCATATTCAGATAATGAGAAGTTAATGATGCACTATTTCCAAGACAACTTAACTGGTGCGGCTATCAGGTGGTACATACAGTAAGACAAAGCCTGGGTTTGCACCTGGAAGGACTTAGCCAATGATTTCATGGCCCACTATCATCACATGATAGAGATTGCACTCGATCACATGACCCTGCAGGCGATGGAAAATAAGCCCATTGAAACATTCAGAGAATATTCTTACAGATGGAGGGATATTGCCATCCAAGTAAACCCTCCAGTGGATGACAGGGTGGCTATCTCTTTATTTGTGAATACATTGAAATATCCCTACTTCGGGCATCTTTTTGGGGTGACCCCCATGATTTTATGGATGTTGTATCCACTAGAGAAAGAATTGAAATAGCGAAAAAAGCCAAGAAAGCCAAAGGCAGTAGTTCAGAGACAGGTCCAAACAAGAAGTGGATGGGTAGGAAGAAAGAAGAAGAGGCCCAGATGATTAAGTGAAATTCTAATCAAAGAGGTCAGTACCCTAGAGGCTAAAACTGGTGGCCCAAAATAAATTTTGTTTTCAAACCTACCATAAATCAGGCAATGCATACGGGCACAAGGCCCCAATTTATGCCTCTTAGGCTCACACCAGCGTGTCAGAATTTGCAGACATGTGACAGGAACGTCCCTAGAAATTTCCAAATTAGATCTCATCCCAATGACACATGCCGAACTATTTCCTCTGTTACTTGAAAGAGGAATAATATCAGCAATACCTAGGATTTCCCAATCCGAATCCTCCCCTGCATTGGTATGATCTAGAGGCCCACTATTAGTATCGTGCCAATTCTCCCAGTCACACCATTGACCAATGCTGGGCTTTTAAGCACAAAGTGCAAGATTTAAGGGATGTGGGTTGGTTAGCCTTCAATGACAAACAACTGAGGATCTAAGGATATTCGCTGTCACATAATAGGGGGAATAATGTTTGTATAGTGGAAGAAGCAATGGAAGGGGTTTCAGAAACAGAACTTGATCAGATGTCATTAGATTGGGTGTACAGTGAGCTCATCGCCACAGGCTAGATCAAGCAAGAGGTTATTTGTCAAGTCAGTACATTCAGCTCTTGCTGGGGCAAAGAAGGGGGATCGGTGTAGCATTGCAGAACATTTAGACCATTCTTACAAGGTTTGGTGAACAACAAATGCATGGAGATTGGAAGTATCAAGAAGAGTAATGAGGTCTCAACCATTAAGGATGATAAGTTATAGCATCCTCAGTTTACTAATTGGTCATTCATACCCACCATGAAGAGGATCCCTCACCCCGAGGTAATGCCGGCTCGTCTCGTAGTCTCCCCTCCTTGTCCATTCCCATACAAAAGAAACTGGGCGATGCCATGGAGATACGACTGTGAGGCTCATGTCGAAGGGGGCACCAATAATATAGTTATGGTAAAAGGCGTAACCCGCAGCGGAAGAATATACACCCTAGAGCACTTGGAGAAAACAAACTTTGGAAAGATAAGGGAGCAGAACAAAAATGTCAAAAAGCCCGTCCCACCCTAGAAGGTGGAGGAATTTTTAAAGAAAATCAAGAATAGCGAGTACAACATCATCGATCAATTAAAAAAGATTCCTGCACACATATCTGTTTTGTCACTTCTGCTGAATTCAGAGACCCATTAGGAGGCCTTGCTCAAAGTCCTCAATTAGGCCTACATTCCTCAAGACATCAACATCGACAACTCTAATCATGTAATTGAGAGTCTCACAACAACTAATTAAATCACATTTGCTGATGAGGAGATCCCGTCAGAAGGCCAAGGTCACAACCAAGCCTTACACATCTATGTCAAGTATAGAGACCACATGGTCATGAGAATACTAATAGACAATGGGTCATCTCTTAACGTCATGCCATAGACAATGGGTCATCTCTTAAGGTCATGCCAATGACTACCCTGCAAAAGTTACCAATTGATATTTCTTACATGAGGTAGAATAATCTGATTGTGCAAGCCTTTGACAAGACCTATAGAGAATCTGTGGGATCTATAGAAATTCCTATGCAAATTGGATCAGTCACTTTCAAAATCACGTTCCAGGCCATGGCCATTACGCCATCCTATAACTGTCTTTTGGGAAGGCCATGGACACATAATAATAGGGTAGTTCCATCATCTTTGTATCAACGAGTGAAGTTAGTAGTGGAAGGAAAAATGGTGTGTGTCTATGGAGAGACCGACGCAATGGTGACCAAACCTTCCTCCACTCCATACGTAGAAGCAGCTAAAGAAGCTCTTGAGGATTCTTTTTGGGCTTTTTGAAATTATCTATGCTACTACTATGATGGAGGGTTCTTTCATCCCTTAACCTTGGATTTCTTCCTTAGCACGCATGGTCACCTCTGAAATGATCAAATCTGATATTTCCTGAGTAAGGAATTGGGGAAGCATCTCCAGAGCATTTTGACACCATTGCTGCTAGAAGGCATGAAGGATAGGTATGGCCTCAATTATGTGCCCACTTTCATAGATCGCTGAAAGAAGGCAGAAGAGAAGAAAGTATAGACAATGGAAAGGCTCATAGGGAAGGTAAGCACCAAATAGGGAGCCGAAATCCCACCAATCAATGCAAATTTCAAAAAGAGAAGCCAATCAGACCTGGAGGCAAAAATGAAGCAAATGAGCGTATCGGTCTTGGATTCGGAAGACTTCGAAGATGGCCTATGCAAATGGATTCACCCTCTACCCACGAAAGCAGAATTGCAGAACTAGGATGCTTTTGACTATCCTGTCCATTTCATGTAATAAGTTTTTTTCCTTTATGTTGAATTTTCTCTTTTGTTTTATAATCCATATTATCTCAGAAAAATTTCTATTTTTATCAGTGAAGTGGATTATGCATCACTTGCATTAGGAGTTCAACTATCAAAAAAAATGTTTGCTTTTGTTTCATGCAGGGATAAAGGAAATAACAATACCAGATCCCATGAAAAGGAAATTGATGTTAATTTTGAAAATATAATCCTAGAGGCTGAGATTGAAGAAGATGAAATGCATCTATCCCCTGAAATGGAAAGAATGTTGAAATGGGATGAAAATCCAACCTTAACCAGTAGTGACCCCACGATTACAATAAACTTGGGGACCAATGAAAAACCAAAACAAGTAAAAATTGGGGCACCATTAAAGGGTGAATAAAAGGGAAAAATAGTAAACCTTCTGAGGGAGTATTGAGATGTCTTTGCATGGTCATACCAGGACATGCCAGGTTTGGACATAGAATTGGTAACACATAAAATACCCACCTACCCTAATTGTAAGCCTGTGAAACAAAAGTTAAGGAGGATGCGACCATACATGTTGATCAAGATAAAGGAAGAGGTCCAAAAGTAGTTCAAGGATGGATTTTTAGAAGTAGCCAAGTATCCCGAATAGATGGCCAATGTAGTTCCCATAATGAAGAAGAATAGGAAAGTCAGAGTTTGTATCGATTACTAGGACCTGAATAGAGCTAGCCCTAAAGATAATTTCCCACTCTCACACATAGATGTGTTGGTGGACAATATAACTATACATGCTTTGTTTTCATTCATGGATGGATATTCGGGATATAACCAAATTATGATGGCCCCAGAGGATAAAGAGAAAATCATATTCATCACCTTATAGGGAACCTTTTGTTACAAGGTCATGTTGTTTAGCTTGAAGAATGCAGGGGCTACATACTAGAGATCCATGGTAACCTTATTCCATGACTTGATGCACAAGGAGATAAAGGTGTATATGGACAACATGATTAAGTCTCAGGATGGAGGTAACCGTGCGACAAATCTGGAGAAGCTGTTTAAAAGGTTACGAAAATGGCAATTGAAATTGAATCCAAAGAAATGCACTTTTGGTGCTACTTCGGGGAAGTTGTTAGGATTTGAAGTAAGTGAGAAGGGAATTGAGGTTAACTCAAATAAAATAAAGGCCATTTTAGAGATTCCTAGCCCCAAAACTGAGAAAGAGGTCTGAAGTTTCTTAGGTAGGCTTAACTACATAGTCCGATTCATATCTTAGTTAACTACTACTTGTGAACCCATCTTTAAGTTTGTTAAGAAAGAATAACCTGAGGAAATGGAATGAAGAGTGTCAAGAAGCCTTTGAAAAGATAAAAGAATATCTCTTGAACCCTTTGATACTAGTTCCCCAAGTATCAGGAAGATTGCTTATACTCTACTTGGTAGTACCAGAGAATTCTATAGGTTGCGTGTTAGTGCAACATGATAAGTTTGGAAGAAAAGAGTGAGCCATTTACTACCTAAGCAAGAAATTCACAAAGTGCGATTCCAAGTACTCAGATTTAGGAAAAACTTGTTGTGCTTTGGTATGGGTGGTTAGCAGGCTAAGACAATACATGTTGTATTACACAACATGGTTGATCTCCAATATGGACCCAATCAAGTATGTCTTCGAGAAACCGGTAGTGACAGGTCGGGTGGCTCATTGGCAAATGTTTTTAACTAAATATGATGTCACTTATGTGACAAGAAAGGCCATTAAGGGGAGCTCCATAGCATAATATTTGGTAGATAGAGCTGTTAAAGACTACTAACCAATGGAGTTTGCTTTCCCTGATAAGGGCATTGATTCAATAAGTCAAGAAGAAGGGGATTAGGCAGAATGGATGATGTTATTCGATGGGGCAGCTAATGTGTGGGGACATGGAATAGGGGCTGTGCTTATATCACCAGAAGATAAACATTACCCGGTCACGGCCAAACTTACCTTTCCTTGTACCAATAATGTAGTCGAGTATGAAGCATATGTATTGGGTTTGCAAGCTGCCTTGGACCAGGGCATCAAAGAATTGATGGTCAAGGGGGACTCGGCCTTGGTGATCCATGAGTTGACTGGGGAGTGGGAGACCTGAGATTTTAAGTTGATACCTTGTCAAGAGTACACCTAGGGAATGATTAAAGGATTTGACCATATCAATTTTTCCCACCTACCAAGGGAAAACAATTTGATTCCTGATGCACTAGCCACATTAGCAGCTTTGTTTAAAGTGGAACCGAGAATGGAGATTGAACCAATTCGAATAAGGGAGCAGTCAGAGCTAGCATACTGTGTAGTGACAGAAGAAGCCGATGGGAAACCATGGTTCCATGATATCAAAACATACATTCAAAGGAAAAAAGTATCTCGAAGGAGCCTCCAATAACGATTAGAAAACAATCAGAAGGTTAGCTATGAGATTCTTCTTGGATGGGGAAGTACTACATAAGAAAAATCATGACATGACCCTCTTACAATGTGTAAAGGTGCAAGAGGCAAGGCAAATTATGCAAGAATTCCATGAAGGTATTTGTGGTACCCATGCCAGAGGTCACTTGCTGGCTCGAAAGATCTTTAGGAGCGGATACTATTAGATAACCATGGAGAGAGACTGCATAGAGTACGCTCAGAAATACCATAAGTGTCAAATTTATGGAGATCGTATATAAGTTTCCCTAACTTAACTCCAAGTTTTATCTACGTCTTGGACTTTCTCAACCTGGTACATGGATGTGATTGGGCCGATAACCCCAAAGGCCAGCAATGGGCATTAATTCATTTTTGTAGCCATCGATTATTTCACCAAGTGGGTAGAAGTGACATCGTTCCCTAATGTCACTCAAAATGTGATCAATCACTTCATAAAGAGAGAATTGATCTACAGGTATGGGATTCTAGAGAGAATAATCTCGGATAACGCCATAAACTTGAACAATAAAGTGATGAAGAAGTTATGCGGACAGTTTAAGGTCAGATATCATAACTCGACCCTTTATAGACCACGGACGAATGGATCTGTTGAAGTAACCAACAAGAACATCAAGAGTATCTTGGAAAATATGACAGATACCTACAAAGATTGGCACGACAAGCTCCCATTTTCCTTGTTAGCCTACAGAACCACAGTTCGAACCTCTATAGGGACTACCCCTTTCTCTTTGGTGTATGGAATGGAGGCTGTAGTTTTGATAGAAGTTGAAATCCCATCCTTACTAGTCCTAGAAGAAGTAGAGTTAACTGAGACAGAATGGATACAATCAAGATATGACTAGTTGAATCTGATTGAAGAGAAAAGAATGGGCACCATAGTTCGCGGGCAGTTGTACCAAAGGAGAATGATGAGGGCATTCAATATAAAGGTGCAACCTCGACAGTTTCAAGAGGGAGACTTAGTATTGAAGAAGATTCTGCCAATCCATACTGACCCTCGTGGCAAGTGGACTCCCAATTATAAAGTACCATATGTGGTGAAGAAGGCATTTTCAGGAGGCACCCTGTTGTTGGCAGATATGGACGGAACCGACCTTCTGCACCCTATCAACTCAGATGCTGTAAAGAAGTACTTTGCTTAGAAACCATGTAAACTCTCAAAAGGACTTCAATAAAATGTTTGTGCGTCGCTCATGTTTGGATTAAATGATAGATTGTCATTCTTGGCTGACCAGTTTTCCCATAAAATTAACCAAACTTTTATTTATCATTTGTTAAACTCTTTGAGCCTGAATATCAAACCATTTAATTATGAACTTATTTTCCAAAAGTTTAATTGGGTTTGGGGTTTCAAGGGTCTGACAAATCATGCGAGACAACAATTAGCTGCCAAAGTGACTATAGGCCATTTTTCTGCTACCAAAGAAGAAAAACGAGAAAGGGAAAATCCCTTGCTAGCCCTTTTGAGTTTGAAATATTGAATTCTTGATTTAGCCATTAAAGGGCCATACCCTACACGGGGGCAGTTTTAAAAAGATTTCATCCCAGAAGGAGTTCAAATCAAGATAGAGTTAAGATTCCTTCATGAAAAAAACAAAAAACAAAAAACAAAAGGTGTAATAAAAAGAAGAAGATGCAAAAAAGAGGAAAAGGAAGAAGAAAGAAAAACAAGGGATATGTTGCAAAAGTGATCCTTGACTTATGACTACCCTTTATAAAATTTGGACTTTATTGTATCTTTTTCTTCTTTAACCCACATCCCTTAGCGTACAATATGGTCCTAATTACAGCCCTGACCAGATTGATACATATTTTTGTTTCTAATGATTTGTTAGACTCAATGTTGAGTTTGAACTACATAATGACCTGATCCTGAAAAGGTATGTAGACAGCTTGTTCAAATTGAAAAGTTCGGCGAATACCTTGCAAACGCCTCACCACAAACTAGGGCAAAAAACATCACTAGGGGATGGGATTCTTGAACCTTAGTTTCCCTTTTCTTTTGAAAAACCATATCCTCAAACCTACGTTTCGTACCGAGTCTTAAAGACCATCTTGAAATCAAAACATGGGCATAATTTGACTAAACGTGGACAAACAGCTGAACATGAGAGTCTTATCGGTTTCGCGGCACAAAAATAAAGTGGAAGAGAGGACTTATTCCATGAAATTGGGGTAGTTTGTGCAAAAGGGGAAAGTCAACTATTCAAAAGATTTAACCTAATAAATTAACATCAATATCATTTGGCTTTAGAATATTAGCATAAATTTTCCTTTTGAAACTGTATTGGAACGTGGTAAAACATTCATTTGGTGCATACGATCTTTTGATTTAGCAATTTGATGTCATAAATGCATAACCTTTCATTATTGTAGAGAGAGAGAGAGAGAGAGAGAGAGAGAGGGATGGATAGTCAAAGAAGCTCAATTGGGATCACCGATACACTTTCCTAAAAGGAGGGTCCTCACAGTGAATGTGTAAGAGGGCCAAGATTAGTCACAAATAAATGTAATTGGGGTAGATTTCATATTAAGTTTCAGGGGAGCCAATTCAAGAACTTTTATATCGGATTGGAATTTGAAAACGTGAGATTGGGTCATTAATTATGGTCACGTCGGGAAAGAAAAATCATGCATCATCATGCATTGCATAAAAAAAATAAAAAATGCATACACATCATATCATGCAACATGCATACGCATCCTCGCATCCTTGCATAGTAAGTAGCAACATGCATCACATAGCATCTTTCAGTCACATTGGTCTTGTTGTATAGATTTTTGCACATCCCTTTCCTTCTTGGTGCAAACAATCGCTATTTTGATAATATCTGAATACTGGGGCAACTGAACCAGTTTCAATTTTGATTCATTTATCTTGAAACTGGGGGGAAAATGACCTAGGAACCAATTGATTCATTCAATTTGAAACTGGGGCAACTGACCCAAGAACTAATTGATTCATTCACTTTGAAACTGGGGCATCTGACCTAGGCTGAAATTGAGTCATCTACAATCTTGCAAAGGCTCTCGGGGTCCTGCACCCGAGCATTCATTCGGGATCTAAGGATGCTACACCTGATTGGTTATCCCTAGTGGAATAGCCATTTTCTTGGGACTCAAGATCCTACACCTAAGTACTCATATTTTAGTGGCTCGGATCCTTGTATCCACTACAGCTCGAATTCCTACATTCAAAGCAAGTCATCCTTGTGTTGTTTTGGCTCGGATCCTCGTATCCGCTATGGCTTGGATTCTTACATTTGCAGCAAGTCATCCTTGTGTTGTTTTGGCTCGAATCACCGTATCTGCTATGGCTCGGATTCTTACCTTCGAAGTAAGTCATCCTTGTGTTGCTTTGGCTCGGATCCTCATATCTGCTACGACTCAGATTCTTACACTTAAAGCAAGCCATCCTTGTGTTGTTTTGGCTCGGATCCTTGTATCCGCTACGGCTTGGATTCATACATTCAAAGCAAGCCAAACTTATGTTGTTTTGTTTTGGCTCGGATCCTCGTATCCGCTACGGCTTGGATTCATACATTCAAAGCAAGCCAAACTTATGTTGTTTTGGCTCGGATCCTCGTATTCACTATGGCTCGAATTCTTAGATTCGAAGCAAGCCATCCTTGTGTTGTTTGTGCTCAGATCCTCGTATCTATTGCAACTCGGATTCTTACATTCGAAGCAAGCCATCCTTGTATTGTTTTGGCTTGGATCCTCGTATCTGCTACGGCTTAGATTCTTACATCGAAGGAAGCCATCCTTATGTTATTTTGGTTCAGATCCTTGTATCCTCTACGACTCATATTCTTACATTCAAAGTAAGCCATCCTTGTATTGTTTTGGCTCGGATCCTTGTATATGCTGTGGCTCGAATTCTTACAATCGAAGCAACACATCCTTGTGTTTATTTGGCTCGGATCTTGTATCCACTACGGCTCAGATTCTTACATTTCAAGCAAGCCATCCTCGTGTTGTTTTGGCTCGGATCCTCATATACACTAGCTCATATTTCTATATCTAGTGCACGTTACCCCCTTGTTTTGGTGCACTAGCTCAGATTCCTACATTCAGTGCACGTTACCCTCTTGTTTTAGTGTGCTAGCTCGAATTCCTACATTTGGTGCACGTTACCCCTTTGTTTTGGTACGCTACCTTGGGTTCCTACATCTGGTGCACATTACTCCTTGTTTTGGTATGCTAGCCCAGATTCCTACATCCGGTGCACGTTACTCCCTTTGTTGACTTTTTGAGTCTGTCTCTATTTTGATTATGAAAAATCACAGTATCTCATATGTGTGCTAAGTGTATGAGCATGTTTACTTTTCTAAGCATAGATGACAGATGAGAGATGGAAGCCGAAAAGCACGTAAACAAGTACATTTTTCAGCATATTCCGTGGAATTGCAAAGGAGCAACGTATGAAGATTGACTTCCTTTTCAAGTTGTATTATATTTTTATATTTATCATTTTGGGTCTGTAATCTTATATGATATGTAATAATTAATGCATTGCATGCATGATAGGACTGATAAGCTCCAATGACCATAGGGAACCAAATGACCGTTGGGCAAGTCGACCAACGCCAAATTTTGGGGGTTAACTCTCAAAGACCATAGATTGACTTTAGGACCCCAAAATATCACTTGAAAAGTCCCCTATAACTTAGAAATGAGAATTATGCGAGAAGGAGTGACTTTATATAGAAATTAGGACTTAAATGCATAGATTTTGTATGTTTGGTCGATCAAACCAAAACATACAGAACACCTTCGGTCAACTGAACCTCCCCAGTGTTGACTGTTGACCACTTGGTTGACCGAACTAGAACACACATAAATCTTCATTCGAATGAACCTCCACTGGGTCAACAATTTGACCCTTCGGTCAATCGAACTACAATGCTCTGGTCGACTGAATTGACACGTGGGGAGATCCCAACGGCCCGGTCGACCGAACTCTCTGTACAAAAATTGCCTGGCTGACCGAACACCAAATTTTGGTCAATCAAGCTCATGTCTGGTCAACTGAACCTTGGAGGGGTCAGAATCGCCTTTGGACGGTCGGCCAAACATGTAGTCAAAAAATTCCCTGGTCGACCGAACTTGGCAACCTAGTCGATCAAACCATAAAAATGGTTGATTGAATCTGTCAAGTTGCTCAAATTTTACCGAGGTTAAAAATGAGTTAATTGGGTTAAACTTATTTAAAACTTTTTAAATTATTCCCACTATGGGGTTAAACTTATTTAAAACTTTTTAAATTATTCCCACTATGTCCCCAATGGTCAAAATTTTGGGCATCTCTATATATATGTCCTCATTTGCCCTGATTAAAGAGAGATTAGCAAATAAGATTAACAAAAATCCTCTAAAAGTTTTATACTCCTATTTGCCATACTACATATTTTTCAAGCCAAATTTTTCGTACTATTTTTGATTCTTCTTTGCAAAACCATCTTTGATAAAGAGAGCATTTATTGCATTCTCCTCATTTGCATTATTGTTGCAACTTGAAGAGTGAATATATTTGTGTGAGTCATACATTATTTTAAAGCTAATATACTTTGTCATTTTTTATTGTTGAAATTATTTTTTAGAGAGTTAGCTTGAGTTGATCCCAGATTATTTCATTGATAAATATTATCTTGGGATGACTCTTTTCAACTTGTGAATCATGCATTATTGTTGCAAGTATTCAAAGGCTTGTTCTTGTGCTTTGTGAAATATTTTTTTCAAACAAGCTTGATTTCAAATATTTCTTGTGTTAGAATTTTTAGAAAATCATCTTAGATATATTTTGATTATATTCTCTGAAAAACTTTGAAACCCTATTTGTGGTTGATATATATCTATATATTGTTTCAAAGATAGATTGCAAACACACTCTCACACTTGGATTGCCTAGTGACATTATCTTAAGAGTTGTAGTATTATCTGCACTGAGCTTATAGTTCGGTTATTTGAAGTGCATTAGTTATTGCTTGTGCGTATAGGTACATAATCTACTTTTTAAGAGCGTTTGAGTTGTACAAAAAATTTGTATTGAATATCTATTGTATTCCAAGCATGGCCTGAGGGGGCTTTAATCTAGCCCGTAAGAATTGGTAGGGTCTTCTCCGCCCTGTAAGGAGAGTGTGTACAGGTTCATGTCAGCCCTGTGAAATTGACTTGACTGTAACCGGTACTACTCCACCCATTAAGTGAGCATTAGTGGTAATATTCGGGCTTGCGAGTTGAGACGGGGACATAGGCACAGTTGGCCGAATCCCGATATCATTTCTTGTGCCTGCTTTTAATTTATGCATCTTAAATTCCAGCACTTTAATTTTCAGCACATGTATGCTTAGATTTAATTAATTATGAATGTGTGCATAATTTAAATATTGTGAATGATTGGGAAATATATAGACAGATCCTAGAATGAGTATTACTGCTGCTGATTTGGATATACTTAGGGGAGAAATTTTAAATACACAATTCATCCCCCTCTTGAGAATACACCAATTCCAATATCCTTATTTTGGTGCGCTATCTCAGATTCTTATATCCAATGCACATTACCCCCTTGTTTTGGTACGCTAGTCCGGATTCCTACATCCGTTGCATGTTAACCCCTTGTTTTGGTGCGCTAACTCGGATTCCTACATCTGATGCACGTTACCCCCTTATTTTGGTACGCTAGCCTGGATTCCTACATCCGGTGCACGTTACCCCCTTGTTTTGGTGCACTAGCTCAAATTCCTACATCTGGTGCATATTACTCTCTTATTTTGGTATGCTAGCCTAGAAACTTACATCTGGTGCACGTCGCTCCTTGCCTTGGTACACTAACTCGGATTCCTACATCCAATGCAACTCACCTTCAACCCCTTGTGGTTCTGTGCGAACCACTAACCTCCACTAACCACTAACCCCTACTAATTACTAACTTTCCAGAGAAATGTGCAACATTCCCATATTGCCCTAGTTACTCTTTTTCGATCCTAGATTGGCAGAGGCAAACCATACTTGATTGATTCAAAAGCCTTAAGCAAATGCGTGACCTAGTTAAAATAGGTGTCTTTTATGTTTACAGGCTTGTTACTACAAATAACGTAGGAGAGTTCCTACTGTTAGATTGAAGCAACAAAGTCTATAAAGAAGGGCAGTTGTAGATACCCCAATTTTAAACAGGCCATTTTTCGAGACGATCCGACTTAATAAAGGTTGACTTTGAGTCATGAATGATCCCGAGTTTCAAAAGTTAAGTCCTTTGAGTCCTGAGTTTTAAAGTTGAGTCCTACTACCATTTACTTTTAGTTGGGTCCTTTAATTTCAAAATTAATTTCCTTTATTTTAAAAATAAGTCCTATTATTTTCAAAATTTTGAGTCCTTTTAATTTTCATTTTAAAATTGAGTTCTTCTAATTTTTAGTGGAATTCCTTAAATTTCAAAATTGAGTTGTTTTATCCTTTTCATTTGGAAATTGAGTTTTTCAATTTTTAATTTAAGTCCTAGAATTTTTAAAATTGAGTCTTTCTAATTTTTGAATTTTTAGATTTTTAGATCAAGTCTTTCAATTTCTGAATTGAGTCTTTTAGTTATAAGATCGGGTCTTTCAATTTCAAAATTGGGTATTTGTTTGAGTCTTAAGGTCATGTCATTACCGGGTATTCTTTGGTGCAAGATTGGTCAGCTTTGATATTGGGACTTTAGTCCAAATCAAAAAATGCATGAGGTCACACTTTATTCAGAAAAGTTGGGGAGGGGGGCACGTGCCCAAAATTTGGAATACAAAGAAATGTTGACAGTCACATTTAAATGTAAAAAGAATACAAAAAAAGTGCACATGCAGAAAGTTACAACTGAAAAATACAAGGAAAAAAATGCAAAAATACAAAAAATACAAAAATACAAGGAAATTCCAACCCAAATACATAAGAGTTACATACAGGGAAGTACAAAAATGGTACAAGCACACAAGGAAATGTTGTAGGGAAAGGCAATACGGGGGTACATCCAATATGTGAAAAATATACAAAAAAAATTATGAAAATAATAAATACAAGAGAATGAAAACTCAAGCAGACCTAGTCCCTTGTTACCAGCTAGCATAGCTGGAGGCGTTCCCCAAGCATCCAATGCACAAAGAGAAACAGCAAGGCAATCTTTCAATAGGAATTCAAAAAAATAAAATAAGAGAGAAATTCACATATGCAATGATGAGGGAGTTAAAATATTCCCTGCCAGCATGGCACGAATAAAAGGGGAATTCTATTAGAACAATCCCATTAGAGAGGCATTTTGGCACCAAACAGGCTGCCCAGACTCCTTATAAATAGGGAGTCTCGCACAGTGCATTGAAGAGGCATCTGAGGGAATTGGGGGATAAGAAAGAAAAAGAGACATAGAGAATTGGGGGAGGGGCAAGTAAAAATAGGAAATAAGAAGAGAGCTCTGCAAAAAATGAGATCAGTAGAGGAAGCTATGCAGATTGGAGAGTTGTAAGACTCTACAAAATTAGGATAGTAGAGAGCAAGGGGCAGGGAGCAGTGAGCAGAAAGTAGAGAGCAAAGGGTAGAGAACATCACAGGAAGGAACCAGAAGCAGAGCAACACTCAGGGCACACCACATATTCAAAATTCCAGATTAGACAAGCCCAGACATACATAGAAGCGGGAGAAGAAGACCGGAGAAGAGAAGAAGAGAAGGTAAAATATATAGCTCTCCAACTTATCTCATTCAATCTTTAAGATAATTATGTGTGAGTATGAATACAGGTTCCCCCCTATGGTTTTAGGTTCATATTTGAACCTGACCTTAGAGCACTCCTAAACCCAGACATGAATCCCCAAATCCAAACCTGAAATTGGGTTTGAATCCTTCAAACCAAAAGCCACCCCTACAAACCTAAGTCAAAAGTAGAGCTCGAATTTCTAACCTGAACCCGAACTCGAGTTTGAACTACTATGCCATACTCAAACCAAAATTGAGCCTCAACCTGAACTTGAACCCCTAATCCGAACTCGAACTCGAGTTTGGACCACTGAGCCTGAACCCAACCCAGACAAAACCCCCACTCATTTTTCAAAAAAAAAAAAAAACCAACTCCCACTTGCTTTAAAAAAGCCCAACCCCCCACTTGTTTCAAAAAACAAGCCCAACTTTTTTTTGTAAACAAACCCAAAATCATTTTAAAATAAAGTTGTTGACCCTATGGGTCACACCCTTGTTTTGATTGTGAAAAATACTCTGGTATTTAATGGTTGCCAAGTTTGTGTGCAGGTTCTTATTGGCAAGTTCATATGATGACTTGCGGTAACCTGAAGAGAAGCGAAGACCCAACATATTTATTGTTGTATTTTTTATCATTGGGTCTATAATAATTTCAATTTAAATGGGTTTCTAATAATCTCGACATGTCATGCATGTAGGAAGTAAGCTCAGCAAAGATCATACATAGACCATAGAAAGACCTTAGGGATCACCCTTCGATCGACCGAGACAAGATTTTTGGGCTTTGTTTAAAAGCTCAAAAATTACCTTAGAAAGACCCTAAGTCCGAGCACTCACACTAAGGAAAGTCCCCATTATCACAAATATTATCTAGGGAATATTATGTTTTGAAATTGGACTTTAAATGCAAAATCATATGACTTCAGGCAACTGAACTTGGCAGTTCATTTTGCTTCGATCGATTAAGCAATGGACTAATTCAATCGTTGACTTGACTTCTGGCGACCGAACTGAAAACAATGAATTGTCTTCAGTCGACCGAACATTCATTGGTACTTGGTCTAACAACTCGGGTGTCCGTACTCTTATGTTCAAAATATCCTCGGGCGACCGAATTAACAAGTTTAGGCTACCGAACTTAGGGACATGCAACCGAATCACAAACCTCTTGGAAATCTCCTCGGTTCAGCAAACCAAACATACATTCAAGCACTTGAACCTCAAAAATGCACTTTTCCTGTTGTGTCTATTCAGGCGACCAAACTATGGGTTGGGCACCCAAAACTCTCGGGTTTGTCCATTTTTTACCGAGTTTAAAAAGGGTTAAATGGGGTTAATATTTTTAAATGGCTTTTAAATAATACTAATAATTACCCCTATGTCCTTAACAGTCATAATTTAGCCCATGTCTATATATAGGGTCTCATTTGCAAGATTCACATAAGATTAGGGAGTTTGATTGAGAAAACTTTTCTCTGAATTTTGGAAATTCCTTTCTTCATACACATCCCATATACTCATCCTTTTATCATTCCCTTGCCAAATCTTTTTGAGTGAGTATATCTTGAAAGATCCTACAAAGCTATTACTATCATTACTTTGATTTTTTTTTTTGTTTGAGAGTTTAGCCAAAGGTTTTTCCCCATATTAACTAATATTCTTTGTGTGGAAAAACCTTATAGCTAGTGGGTCTTTGCACCACCATTGCAAGATTCACTTGGCTCGTGTTTTTGATTGTGCAAATATTTTGCACAAGCATTCTTTTCAAACATCTCTTGAGCTACATTTTGAGAAAATCATTTAAGAGATTTTTGTACATCCTTGTTGCAACTCTTTGAAACACTTGCTATGATTGATTAACATTAATTGTTAGTTTCAAAGATATATTATTTGCACACTCTTTGAGGTTATTGCATATTGACATTTGTAAGAGTGTAGTTGAACACATTGCACAGACCTTATAGTTCTTACATCATTGATGTGCATTGATTATACTATGTTGTGTTGTAGTACATAGTCTGTTTAGTTGAGAAGCACATTTTCATGTACGTAAATTTACATTTGTTGTATTCCAGGCATGGGCTTGAAGAGGGAGACTAGCCCTGTTGAATAGTCCAAGATTGGCTTAAACCTGATTAGGAAAGTTAGGTGCACCATCCTAGTAAGGTGTGGTTAGGTTGAGATCAGCCCCGCTAATTAACCTAGTTGTAACAGGTGCTGCTCCACCCATTAAGTGAGCACTAGTGGAATCCTTGTGCTGGTGAGCCAAGACGGGGACGTAGGCACAATTGGCCAAACCCTTATAACATATCATGCATGTTCTTTGTATTTATGTAATTTATTTACTGCATATATATGTTTCATTGTGAATGATTGGATTTATAATTGCATAGATAGACCCTAGGTTGCGCAATACTGCTGATCTGGTTTAACTTAGGAAGGAATATTTTAAATACTCAATTCACCTCCCTCCTTTTGGGAATACATCAAAGCTAACAAAAGCCTAAAGCCCATTAAAAAAAAAAACACCCGAAACCCATGTGTCTTTAAAAAGCTCAAAACCCTTTTTAAAATCAACCCAAAGCTTGAAGCCCATTTTAAAAGCTCTAACTCAAGCCCATTTAAAAAAAAAAAAAACTTTAACCTCAAGCCCATTTTAAAATAAACCCAAAGCCCATTTAAATTATTTTATTTCTAACCCCCTGGCCTAATTCACCTTTAAATCCATCCACGCCCATATATGTTTCTCTTAAAGACCAAGCCCAACAAGCCCTGAAGCCCAAACATGTTTCTAAAAAATAGAGCCCAACTCATTTTAAAAATACCCAAATCAAGCCCATTTAAAAATAACCCCAGGCCCACTTGTACCTAACCCAAACGAGTCCAAGCCCACTTGGGCTCACCCGGATCTACGTGACCCGTCGGGTTGACTCGTGTGAGTCAATCCTGGCACAGCACATCAGGTCGAGACCAATTAACTCGTCTTCAACCCAACCTAAAACTCTAACAGATCTGGACTTTCTGAAACCCTAGATCTAAGTCGGCACTCCTCACATATGCAATCAGGAAGATGATACACAGACAATCATGCACGTAAAAAAATCTTAAAAATCAAGGTAAGAAAAAATGTATCTTTCTCAAACACTTTTGGAATCTGAAGGACCCTCTTCAGGTCAGCATCAACCTTCTCCTTTGAAGCATCCCCTCGGTTTTGCTGTCCACCTTGGTTTCACCCAAGGACTTCGAATTTGCCCGGATTTAACCACGAAAGCAAGAGAAGGGATTGTTTGAAGCTTGGTCATCTTTAGGGAGTTGTAGAGAGGACATAGAGGGAGATAAAGGCTAGGTTTCAGGGTCATGGGGAGTTAGGGTTTCTTGAAGATCAGTTCCTTTCAAAGAAGTATGAGAGAGGGGAGGGTTTCAATTTTTGGTCGATGGAAAGGAAGAAGCTTCAGGAAAAGATTCTGAGAGCTGAAGCACCATGGAAGATGGAAGGTTCAAGGACTTGGAGTTTTCAAAGAAGATAGGGCAAAGAGATTAGGAACCATAAGCGTTTCCATTAGAGACCCAGGATGAACCAGGTCTTTCAAGGGTTATAGATAGCTTGAAAACTGAAAGAGGAGAGAGCAGAGAGGGAAGAGAGCTTGAGAGAGAAGACAAAAAGTGAGAGGGGAGGGTTAGCAGAAACCCTAGGGTTTAGTTTGCAAAGAGGGAATGGACAACGGAGAGAAAGATTTTTGAATGGAAAAATGAAAAAATGGGAAGAAAAAAATGTTTGGTTTAAATATGTTTGCCCCCGGAGCCATAGCATGCTGACATGTGAAGCCCCCATCCTCCACACATTCAAAGGGCTATGCGTCTCTCTCCGAATTGTCAAATTAGTGCTTTCTAGGGACGATAAAAAATTAAGCCACGTCATTAATCCACGTGAGTCAACCCTCCACCCTACTATTTGTGCTTTTTAAGAATGGTTTAGATCTAAGCCATGTCACCAATCTGCGTCCGCATGAGCTCCTCCACTCAGTCACTGCCTGTTGACTTTATGAGTATGATTTTTGTTTTGATGCTGATGAAACACAGCGAACTTATGTGTGTATTTATCATGTGCATAGGTCTACAATTGAGATCACACATAAGGAACAGGGAGCATAGAGACCAAGAAGGATAATATACATACACCTGGCGTACTCCATTGAGTGAAAAGCATGAAGACTGAAATTTTTTTTGTTTTTATTATAATTGCATTTAGTTTTTGAGTCTGTAATAATGGACTGTAATATTTGCATGTCATGCATGATAGGGTATATGCTAAAAAATGACCTTAGAAAGAACCTAAGTCCTTGAACTTGCACTTGCACTTATGAAAGTAACCATTATCACATATACTATTAAGGGAAACTTTTGATTTAAATTTGGACCTAAATACATACTTTTAGTGTGTTCGGTCGACCGAACCAAAACCTATATAAACTATTTGGTCGACTAAACCTCCCAGGGTCAACAGGTTGACTATTTGGTCGACCATTTTAAAAATGAACTCAAACAACCTGGTCAACCGAATTAGCACGCGGCTGATTCCCAATGCCCCCATCAACAAAACTTTTAGTTGAAAAATGACCTAGTCGACCAAACCTATGAATTTGGTCAATTGAACATATCCTTGTCGATCGAACCTCGGGGGGTTCAAAATAGCCTTAATCTAGTCCACCAAAACCTTAGCTCAAAAATGCCTCGGTCAACCAAACCTAGCAATATGGTCGATCGAACCTAAAATCCAGTCGACCAAACCTCTCAGGGTTGGCAAATTTTTGTCGTAGTAAATCAAGGTTAATTTTCATTAAACTCAATTAAACATTTTCAAAATTTCCCAGTGTGTTCCCAACAGCTATATTTTTCCCCAACTCTATAAATACCTCCTCATTTGTCATAATTAAGAGACGATTAGGGTTTTAGATTAGCCAAATTTCTCTGAAAATTTTATTGGGCAAAATCATTCATACTCCCATATCTTTTCAAATATATTGCCAAAATATACCTCACATACTCATCTAGCCATTTATTTTGAGTGAGATTAGTTTTTCATATTCATCTTACTAGCTTAAACTCTCCCTCACTTGTATTTTATTGTGCATTGATTTTTGGAGAGTAGCTTAAAGTTTTTCCCATAATATTTCACTTATAAATATTGGATTGGGAAAAACTCTTGCTTGTCTTAAGATCTTGCGTCCTTATTGCAAGGTTCATAAGCTTGCTTTGTGCTTTGACAAAAATATTTTTAGAAAGCTTAAACCCTAATATCTATTGTGCTTTACATTTGAGAAATATTATCGTGATATTTGTTTAGGGTTGTAGAGACCGTTTGACTATTCACATTACAAGCATATTAGCTTGATATCAAAAGTCTCACTCTCACATACACACATTGACATACATACTACTGAGAGTTAACACATTGTTAACAAAATCTCACTTGAGCTTCACATCCTATCATATTTGAGTGCATTGACTACATCGTGCATATTGGTACATATCTTCTGGTATTAGAAACATATTTGTTTGTACATAAATTTCAATTATTTGTTGTATTCTACGTGTAGCCTGAGGGGGTTTGATCTCATCCGGAAGGATTAGTTGTTAGGGCCTTCTCTGCCCCACAAGGAGAGTTTGTAGAGGTTGAGGTCTTCTTTAATTTGACTTGGTTGTATTAGGTGCCACTCCACCCGTTAATTGAGCCTTAGTGGAATCCTCTTATTTAAGAACTTGAGGTGGGGATGTAGGCATTGTTGGCCGAACCTCAATAACATTTCTTGTGTCTGCTTTTAATTTTTGCATTTAAATCTCATAACTAGAATGTTTGCATTTGATTATTTTAATATTTGATTAAGTTTATAATTATATAGAAAGACCCTAGGTTTGTGTATTACTGCTGTTGGAATTTGAAGTGACCTAGGGAGAAAATTTTAAATACCCAATTCACCCCCCTCTTGGGAATACACCAATTCCAACAATTGGTATCAGAGCATCGTTGCACTTGGCTTAACAACTTTTGCAAAGGATTGCAATGGCTCACATTGGTGTATCCCCATTCGAAGAGGGATGATCACCTTCCAGTCCTCCATTGTTTTGTGGTGTTAACTACACCCACTGGAAAATTTGAATGAGCATCTTTATAAAATCTATGGACTGGAGGACCTGACAAGTGATTGATAAAGAAATTTATATGCCAGTGAAAAATGATAATAGTTTGATGCATGCAAATTCAATTGCCATGGACATGCTATATTGCGCTTTAGATTCTAACATCTTTATTGAAATTATGGCATGTAAGAGGGCGAAAGAAATTTGGAATGAGCTTGAAAGAAAATATGGAAAGACCTAGGAGAAAGAGATTACTCCTCTCAATAATCCCAGCTCAAATAATCAGGAGGAGGTAAATCATGGACTAGTAACGCTAATAGACACTAAGGTATATGATTCTAACTCTGCCTCATTTACACATTCATGCGATAATTCATGTGATGCATGTTGAGATGATTCATGTGCAAAATTCGGTGATACATTTTATGATGAATCATCTATTGAATGTAATAAAAGCTCTATTGTTAATGCATGTGATGATTCTCGTAAAGAATATTGTGATATAACTGGTTATGAATCATCCGTTGAATCTTGTGATATACTGGTTGATGTTAATGCATGCACTAATTCTGGTAACATTCCTTGTATTGAATATTGTGATGAATCTTGTGCTGAATTGATTGATGGGAGTATGCCTTTGAATGAAAAACTAAAGAGAACTTTATCGAAAACACATAAGCTTCTAGTTATAATGGATAAAATGAAAGCTATATTGAAGAATGAGAATAAGAAAGTGGTGAAGAAATTAAATGAATTAAAATAAAATCATACTACTCTAGAGAAGAAGAAGATTAATAAAATATTGAAGATCATCTGCATAGAAGAACAAATAAAAAATGATAAACCCTACAAAAGGGGTCTATCTCTAAAGTCCCACAGTCTTAAAAACTCTAATGCCTCTTCTAAACAAAATAGAACAAATAAGCAAACACCTTCGTTTGCACGTAAAGCCTGCTTGTTCAAGGAAATAAAAGGACACATCGGTTTTTCTTGCTTATGTAGGAATGCCAGAGGATTGAATAAGGAAATGATGTGGGTGATTATTGTAACGCCCCGAACCTAAAAACCTAGTTTGGTGCATTATACCCTAAATAACCATGCTTCATGGTGCCCGGAACTCGCCTGGTGGGACCCAAGTGCCACATATTCCATTTTCTTATACCTGTTATTCCATTAACAATTACGCAACAGAAAACATGACTACAAACCTCAGTAAGTATAATACCATAGTTTTCCACATCTATCTACATTCCAAAATAAACCATTCATTCCAAAACTTCTAGTATTCATAACTCAAAAACATAAAACATAAAACATAAATTTATACAACCCAAAAGTATCATCAAGTTTATACCCTTTTTATTTTCTATAGCCCAAAAATTCTATATTAATCCCAAGCTCTCTAAGTTTGATCCCATGGAGATCATGAAAAAGATAAATTTGCATTCGGGTGAGACACTTCTCAGTAAAGGAAGAAACAATATATTAAATCAGCATGTGGCCAACATAAGCTTTGTAAATAACATATAAAATTATCATTTGCATTTAATCATCATTTTTAAAATCCTTTCTTGAGCTTGATCAAACACATTCAAGGGAATTTTACCAACAAGATTTCCTAAGGATTGGGGTGTTTACCCGCCCATACAAGTAGCACCCCTCTGCTCTGATACTTTAGGCAACCAATGGCCACAATTGAAGCATATTAGGGAACTTACCTTACTTAGTAAGCCCTTAAGTGAAGAAGTAATCACGTACTCACATAGTTCATACAAAAGTTTACCAGTAAAGGCTCTTGAGAATAAGGAAATTTATCTGCCCATAAAAGTAATTTTCCTCTCCCATAAAACATTATGCAGCCTATTTCTACATATGATACCTATTAGGGCACTCGCCTTTCTCAGCAAGCGCTCGGGCGAAGAGGTTGCCCCGCCCATATAAGTGTATATCATACTAGTGTGAATATTGATACTACAATGTACAATTCATTCTTACTTTACTTGGCATTTGTTATCTCTGTATATACATTGTTTCATGTTCCCAATAGTTCATATTACGTAGTTCACTTTCATAGTTCACATTACATAAATCTCATGTAAACTCCACCTTGCGTGGATCTCATGTAAAGTCCATCCAATGTGGATCTCATGTAAAGTCCATCCTGCGTGGATCTCATGTAAAGCCCACCTTGTGTGGATCTCATGTATAGTCCACCTTGTGTGAATCTCATATCATATACTTCCTTTGTAACAGTTCACATCACGTGAATCTCATGTCATATCAAACAATACACATGCAATACATATTTTTATCACATTTTAGTATTCCCAACATCTCATAAATGTACGTATCATAATTTAGCACAGCATTTTCATTCTTATTACATTTCCTACATAACCTACATTTCATATATATAACATAATTCAACACAAAATTTCCATTTTACTCATGCCACACAATTTAGCAATATATTTCAAACATGTTCTATAAAATAAGCCAACCCTCATTTATTATTCTTATACTGAAATTATACCTTTAATTTCTTACATAATTATCCTGAAAAATCTTTCACTTTCATCAGTCCATTTTCACATATACATAACTAATAAAACAGCCCTAGGCTCAGAAATTATAATTTAAATGGTTGACACTTTAAGCTCATACGAAAACATATACATTTATTCATAACATAATCCATTTATCCATTTAATTCATAAAAATGGTTTAATATATATTCCCCTTTACCTGCTTTCTTAAACTACACCAATAGGAACCCCAGAAGATTCCTGTGACGCTCACTCGAACCTTGAATCAAAAATGCTAATTTAATCAACTAAACCCCAAATAACCTACTATTTATGCATTTCCTCAACATATAAACCTCAAATAAACATTTAAAACCCTAAAACTAAGAATCTTCACCCTTACCTCAACTTTGGAGTGTTTTCCGAAAAGCCCAATTTAGAAATCTGCTCCGCTAGATGTGTAGAGAATCTTCCTTAGAACACCGTGGCGGTCTCCGATCGTTGATTCAGGTTGAATATGAGCTGAATTCTTAGAGAGAAGGGAGAGAGGTGTTTTAGAGAGAGAAATAATGGAGGAAAATGGTTTTCTTCGCAAGGAAGCTTCCTCAAACCCTTTTATACTCAAACTTGTCATGTGGCCTCGTCGACGAGAAGATAAGATTCTTCGATGAGGCACAGAAGGAAATTCGTCGATGAAAGGATGCGTTCGTCGATGGAACTTAAAATCTGAAATTCACTCACTCATGATCTTTTCATCAACATGGGACTGAACTTCATCGACGATTTCTAGAAGAACATTCGTTGACGAACAGGATATTTTTCGATGATGTTTGTTGTTCCTCCCCTTTTAAAATCTTCCTTCTTT
Organism: Malania oleifera; assembly: GCF_029873635.1. Classification (NCBI taxonomy): domain Eukaryota; kingdom Viridiplantae; phylum Streptophyta; class Magnoliopsida; order Santalales; family Ximeniaceae; genus Malania; species Malania oleifera. The sequence continues at coordinate 104,615,424 of NC_080417.1, read as the reverse complement.
ACTTATTCTTTATTTATCTATCCCATTTATTATCTTCCTAATTATTTAATCATTATAATTTTTTGGGTCGTCACAATTATGGTGGCTAATTCAACATGACAAGAGGGAGGAAGAACTCAAATTGAATCCAAATATTCACTCTTCCTTGGATCATAGGATCAGCCATAGTGGGGTAGTGATGACCAATGGCTTGGGAAGTGGTTAAGCTTATAAATCCTACAAATAGATCCCACCTTAATTGAAAAGCCATTAGTAATTCATGTAAAGTAAGGAATAGGTCAAAATCAGGCTAAAATTTCATTGTTGACTGAGTTCAGTCGACCATTTCGAAATGACCAAAAAAATTTGGTCGACCATTGTATTGACTTTAACCTTCGGTCAACCATCATTTTTAAGCTGAGGAATTTTGGTCAATCAAACCACCTTAGGTCTACCCCCTGGTCAACCAAAGTCGAAAACAAATGCATTTCGGTCGACCAACCATTTCAGAACAAAAACCTTTCAGTCGACCAATCCTTGGAAATTGAAACGTCACGTAGAGTTTCGGCCGACCACCCTATGCTATGGTTGACTGAGCACACACAAACTATGAAGAATTTGAAGCATTGGTCGACCGAAATTCTCTCTCATTGACCGAACCTTGTAGGCCTATATATATTGGCTGCATGAAAAACTCATTTTCACCTCAAAATTAGAGAGTTTTTCCTCTATTTCCTCAGCCTTTCTCCTAAACCCTTACTCTGACCCCAAAATCATTTCACCATTCTCCATGGCTAGGCTAGAAGAACGCATTGATGCTTAGGAGGTGGCCTGCGCACAGGACAACTATTTCATCTTAGGTCAAGCAAAAATCAGATATATGAGGGAATTCCGTCTCAAGGAGGTCATACTAGGTAAGGTCCTCGATCTCTCTTTCATGGAACAACATTTCAGCAACATTATGGACATATTTAGATATCAAGGGTGGGAGTCATTCATGACATATCAGCCTAGTGGGCATTATCCCACCTTTGTTAGACTATTTTATGCTCATCTGGGAAATGATGAGGATGGATTTTACTCCCGAGTTCTAGAGACTAACATTAGATTTGATGCTAAGTATCTATCCGACGTTCTTGATATTGGGCGAGGAGATTTTGAGTGTCCTAATTCAATGTCCTCCTGGATAAATGAACAAGAGTTCTCTATTAGTACATTTGCAAACCTAGTTACGAATGTTCCGCATGCAAACCCCAATCACCCTCCAGACTATAGGTCCTTCACCTTAGAAGCCAAAGTAGTCCATCATTTGATTACATATAATATTTTGCCTAAGGCTGGGTTTAGAGTGCATGTTCCCTTTCTAGATTGCTTTGTCATGTGGTGTCCGTTCACTAGAAAGAAACTTGACTTGCCGAGTTTAATGATGAGATGGATGCTGGCTAAGACAGTTGGGCGTAGGATCATCATGCCTTATGGGGGGATTTTAAACAGACTATTCTTAAGGATGGAAGTAACCCGATTGAACCTTGCAATGCTAAATAGAAAGATGAACGCATATATATTCTCCTCGGTTACCTTGAGGTTGATGGGATATGAGCTAGTTGTTAACATGTGATTGCCCACGGGTGGTAGGAGACAGACAGATCAGGAAGAGGTCCCACAGAAGGTGCCACCACAGTCTGCACAACCATCAAATGCTGACTTGATGGCAACCATCACAGGGTTTGCTGATTCATTCGCTCAGTTTAGAGATTCACAGCCCCAGATCACCCAAACCATATAAACAGATATCAGGGAGCTGAGGGATATGGCCTCGTTATCCGATGCATAGTACTCTGCTTTTTGTAATGAGTTTAGAGAGTTTTCGATCACTTTAGAGCACAGGTACAGGGAGCTAGAGAGGGTCATGGTCGTTAATTTCAATAAGCTAAATGACCGTATTCATGAGCTGCACGATGATGAAGATGAGGAGCAGATGGACATTGCTCGAGATAGAGGAGATGATTTTGATGATGGGGATGGCACATAGACTTAGAGAGAGCACCTTGCAGAAATTGATATTATTATTATTATTATTATTATTATTATTATTATTATTATTATTATTATTATTATTATTGTCTGGTCTATAACTATGAACATCGTACATCATTCTATTTTTTCTTTTGTTTTTTTGACTGCACTACACTTTCATCCACTATCCATTTTGATTCCTGCTGGTAGTTGGGTTGTTCATTGTTACTTGTATTTTTCAGTAGCTATTGCTTGAGAGGGAGCATTTGTCCTTCATGATTATTAAATTAAAATGCTCTCATGATTTTTCCTTATACATATCCATATGCTTTGCTCTGATCTTTACCATGTATACTCGTTGATGGGTGGTTTACATTTTATATGGACTGTTGATTGCACTATTGTATTGCATGTGTAGTCTAGAATCTCTCCTGTATGGCAGATGCAATGGATGTGAATTGCATGCTAGTAGTTGTCTGTAGGTTTTTGCGTGCTTATACTGAGTTATAAATTGCTTGTTTGAACTCATTAGGTATAGGTTCTAAGGGAAAACATCCAATTTATAGACGACAAGCTGCTGAAATTTTGAAAAAATTTCCAAAATAAAACCAAGTACAATGATAATGATGATAAAATAAAAGTCAAAACATTTTTGAAAGGATGAGTGGAAATTAATTAAATATCAAATTGCATCCTTACATAATCATCAGATGCTTAAGGAATCTAAGATAGTTGCTTATACTACTTGGTTTGTTAATTAAAAGAAATTTTTGATATGTATAGCACTTAAAAGCATCTAAGCTATCATTCAAATTGAACGGAGGAGTATCTAAAACGTAAATTCCTATCATGTTATGCTCACCAATATTTTCAGCTTAGAAGTGTATTGAAATTAAATGTGGCATGTGCTTCCTTGCAAAACTGTTTTTGAATATCTAGTGTAAACATCTTCATGGTTGCCTCATAGTTCTTGTGTTTGCCATATGATCTTGCATGTGACTGTTACATCCTTAGGATCAATATGGTTATACTTTTCTAGTCATGTCTTTATGTGTGCCTAAATGAGATACTAGAAAATTTTTATTTGCATGATTCTTAAAGTTTCTTTTTCAAAAAGCACTACCCAATACCTTTTGACATTATCATAAGGGGGGCTATACCTATACTTATATACCCATAAATTTATATATATATATATATATATATAATTTTCTTCTGGCAAGAAATACTTCTATCTGCGACATATTTCACCTTCTTGCTTGTGTGCTACACTTTTAAATAAAAAAGGGACAGTGTGTTAAACGGGAAATTTTTTTTTGGGGACTACATTTCTCAAGCTACGATTTTTTTTTAAGAAAATATATATATATATATATATATATATATATATATTTTTTGCTGATGCCAAAAGGGGGAGAGGTTTTCTTAAGCAAAATGCATGAATGGCCCTTATATCTAAATGCAATTGATAATGTCTTATGTCTTCTTTTTTGAATATGCCTACACTATGATGTTTATGTTCACGATATGCATATTCTCAGGGGGAGCCTCTTCAGGCTAGACCTATTTTGCTCATACATGTTTCTCATCATAAAAAAATGGGAGATTGTTGACTTTGTGAGTCCGATCTCTGTTTTGATGCTGACAAAACACAATGAACTTATGTATGTATTTAGCATGTGCATAGGTCTACAATTGAGATCACACATAAGGGACAGGGAGCACAGAGGCTAAGACGGATAATACACATGCATAGAGGCTAAGACGGATAATACACATACATATGACATACTCCATTGAGTGAAGAGCATGAAGATTAAAGACATTTTTGTTATTATTGTAATTGTATTTTGTTTTTGGGTCTGTAATAATGGACTGTAATATTTGCATATCATGCATGATAGGGTATATGCTCAAAAATGACCTTAGAAAGACCCTAGGTCCTTGCACTTGCACTTACGAAAGTCCCCATTATCACATATGCTATCAAGGAAAACTTTTGATTTAAATCTGGACCTAAATACACACTTTTAGTATGTTTAGTCAACCGAACCCAAACCTACATAAACTATTTGATCAACCAAACCTCCCAGGGTCAACAAGTTGACTTTTTGGCCGACCTTTTTTAAAATAAACTTGAACAGTTTGGTCAACCGAATTGGCGCATGGCTGATTCCCAACACCCCGGTCGACCAAATTTCTAGTTGAAAAATGACATAGCTGACCGAACCACTGAATTTCGTCAACCGAACATATCCTGGTCGACCGAAACTCGGAGGGTTCAAAATTGCCTTAATCTGGTCAGCCAAAATCTTAGTTCAAAAATGTCTCGGTCGACCGAACCTAGCGATATGGTCGATTGAACCTCTCAGGTTGGCAAATTTTTATCGTAGTAAATCAAGGTTAATTTTCATTAAACTCAATTAAACATTTTTAAAAATTCCCTGTGTGTCCCCAAAGGTTATATTTTTACCCCACTCTATAAATACCTCCTCATTTTTCAGAATTAAGAGAGGATTAGGGTTTTAGATTAGTCAAATTTCTCTGAAATTTTATTGGGCAAAATCATTCATACTCCCATATCTTTTCAAATATACTGCAAAAATCTACCTCACATACTCATCTAGCCATTTATTTTGAGTGAGATTAGCTTTTCATATTCATCTTACAAACTTAAACTCTCCCTCACTTGTATTTGATTGTGCATTAATTTTTGGAGAGTAGCTTAAAGTTTTTCCCATAATATTTAACTTATAAATATTGGATTGGGAAAAACTCTAGCTTGGCTTAAGATCATGCATCCTTATTGCAAGGTTCATAAGCTTATTTTGTGCTTTGACAAAAATATTTTTAGCAAGCTTAAATCCTAATATCTATTGTGCTTTACAATTAAGAAATATTATCGTGATATTTGTTTAGAGTGGTAGAAACTGTTTGACTATTCACATTACAAGCATATTAGCTTGATATCAAAAGTCTCACTCTCACATACACACATTGACATACATACTATTGAGAGTTAACACATTGTTAACAAAATCTCACTTGAGCTTCACATCCTATCATTTGTGAGTGCATTGATTACATCGTGCATATTACATATTTGCTTGTATTAGAAGCATATTTGTTTGCACACAAATTTCAATTTTCTGTTGTATTCTAGGCATAGCCTGAGGGGGTTTGATCTAGCCCAGAAGGATCGGTTGTTAGGGTTTTCTCCGCCCTGCAAGGAAAGTGTTTAAAGGTTGAGGTCAGCCTTACTTTAATTTGACCTGATTGTATTAGGTGCCGCTCTACCTGTTAAGTGAAACTTTGTAAAATCCTCTTACTTGAGAGCTTGAGGCGGGGATATAAGCATTGTTGGCCGAACCTCGATAATATTTATTGTGCCTTCTTTTAATTTTTGCATTTAAATCTCAGCACTTGAATGTTTGCGTTTAATTGTTTTAATATTTGATTAAGTTTATGATTATATAGAAATATCCTAGGTTTGTGTATTACTGTTGTTGGAATTTGAAGTGACCTCGAGAAAAAAATTTAAATACCCAATTCACCCTCCCTCTTGGGAATACACCAATTCCAATCTCGCCACATGGCTCTCTCACTTCCATATGCACTATGCGTCACTTAAATCTTCCTGCGCCATTCGATCCATGCTTCTGGAGAACGAATAAGATTTGGCCATGTCACTAATCCCACCTACACGCCCCCATCTGCACAGTGGTTGACGCGTGGCCTTGACTATCAGCCCCAGGGCACCATTCGCTCCGCAGGGATGTCGTGACAAAAAGCACAACTACGCAAAAGAGTCTATTCACCCCCTCTAGATTCCACACTCGGGACAACGCATTGTAATTTGTTTTATGACAATAACAAATTCTTTTTTTTTTTATGTAAAATATCAAATTCTTCTTATTATAATTATTTTGGCTATAAGGGAAGACATTTTGCGAGTCAAAAGTAAAACTACACTCCTTAAAAAATAAATTTTTTGCGAAGCATGCACACTCTAATATGCTTATGCTTATGTTTTATATGATTTTTGTACAAATGACTAATGATTGAGTCTCGATAATTACTTTAAAAAATTTGAGTCATTTAATCGTTGTGTCCAGCTTAGATTATTTATTATTTTTTTACTACATGAATTAGAACCTCCAACTTTTACTAGGGCCCTTTGGCATTGTTCGATGAAATTTGTTTGTCTCTAATATCGGATAACCCATTGCATTTGAAAAGAATAGGATTGTATATCATGGCCTATGGCCATCACTATACATGTGATGCAGTCAGAGAGGAGTGCACAACAAGGGATTCGTCTGTATAGTCCTCTTTATATCCACTTTTCATAAGTGTTTTCCATCAAAGTCTTTGAATTTTTAAGATTTTATTTTATTTTTATTAGATTTTCGTTGGTATATAAACATTTTAAGGACTCCAAAAAAGTGGATAAATAATGAAAATATTTTTTAATTAATAATAGAATATGCTACTTAATTTGATTTTCTTATGCACATAGAGAATAATTAAATAACATTTTAGGGGTTTAAGAAAAAATTGAAATAAAGAAGAATTTTTTAGGAATATTCATTTTTAAAAATTTAATAATATATGAATAATATGGGAATGTAATAAGAATTATAGGTCTATTCGAATAATTTTAAAAAATTATTTATATGAAAAGTTTGTGTTGTTTCATCTAATATGGGATATAAGTAGATACTTCCATAATAAATTAAAGAATAACTATTTTTTATTTAAAATATTTGTGTTGTTACATTGTTGCTTGTATTATTATAACAATAAACATTTTTTTTAGCTAGTTGTCGTATCCTAAGCTCCAGTTTACAAGTATATATTCAAATTTTATTTGAATACGCATAGATTTTTGACAAAACTTGATACAATTTTGTATTATATTTGTTTAAACTTACTGTTATATTTTTATGGCTCATATACTTGATGGATTGCATAAATAAGGAAGAAGACATAGTGGAAAATCATATGTACTAAGGAGCAACAGGGAAAGAGTCGACTATTTGCCGGAAACAATCAACTTTTTGGTTGAAATAGTCGATGGTTTGACTCTAAAATTCAGACAATTTACATTCTGTCTGAAACAGTCGACTATTTGGACTAAACAATCAATGGTTTGGCTCAGGACAGCTTGCGTAGATTTTGATTTTGAATATTTGGATGTTATTTTGGTTGGGTTTCGAGGGAAACCATCGAGGAGGCTTATATATACATAGAATATGTTGTATACAGTATGCCAAGTGAGTCAAGTGTGGTTGAGAGTATTATTGAGAGGTATCTTGTATTATTCTTGTAATTTACATAAAAAAAATAGTGAATCCTTGTCGTTTGCTCCTATGGATGTGGACATTGCTGAACCACATAATTCCTGGTGTTATTGTTATTACTTTCATTTACTTTTCGTGGTTGTGAATTGTTCTGTATTCACCATTAGATTGCTACATTGTTTGTTTGATCTTTTACATTGACAACGTCAAATTTCACAGATGAAGTGTATATATATATTATGTTGTACATTTTTGGGGGTTTTACACAACAATTGGTATCAGAGCATTGTTGTAATGGCCTCTGGATCTTCATCTGTGAAATTTGACGTTGTCAAGTTTGATGGAACCCAGAATTTCAGTTTGTGGCAGAGAAGGGTGAAGGATATTTTGGTGCAGCAAGGCATGATGAAGGTTTTATATAGAATTCAACCGAAAAGCATAGATAAAGCGACTTGGAATGAATTGGGGGCAACATCAGTATCAACCATCCAACTTTGTTTAGCTGATGACGTGTTGTATCATGTCATGGATGAGGATTCTTCGGTTATGAGTGGATGTCCACTGGTGCACTAATCTAGTGATGGAAGATTTAGGCTTGATGTTATGTTTGGACAGTACATCTTTCTAGGGTATAAGAAATGTGGGTACAAGCTGGGTGATCATGTGGTAAAAAAAGAATACGGGGAGTTCTATCTCAAGTCAACACTATCATGGTATGAATGGGTATGTGATGCAGGTGGAGCCAAAAACTTAGGGCAGAGATGACATTAGTCATATTGCAAAAAGTTTTAGCTCAGAAGACCAGAAGGATCACAGTGGGCCCAGGTGCACAATCAGACCACCGCTTAAGTATAAATTTGGCATTCTGGTGTTATATGCTTTCATTACTACCAACAGTAAGGTTTCTACTATTTTTCAATTTAAGGTTTCTACTATTTTTCAATTTGCAATGCATGGTAAAGGGAAAAATAGATGGATAAGTATTTTGGTGGAGGAAATGGAGGTATTGCATAAGAACCAGGCCTGTGAATTGGTGAGGCTTCCAGTGTGGAAAAGAGTGATAGGATGCAATGGAGTGGTGTATTCATTTTGTGTGAATGACATGTTATTGGCTGGGAATGCTTTGATTGAGACTTATTAGTTGAAAACTCTATTGAAAGTTTTTGACATGAATGTGTTGGGTACAACCAAGATGGGTCTTAGTTTGAAGATTCGCATAGACAGGGTTGCATGGAGATTGGTGTTATCTTAGGGTGGCTTTGTGGATGGAACTGCAAGGATACTTTGTTTTCCGTATCAGGGGGGTTCTGTGGAGAATCGATATGGAATTTCTACCGTTCGTTACCGAAGGATGGGTTATGATGTCCAGGATATGTCAAAGGTCCCTCATGATGGTGTAATAAGGTGTTTTGGTAGGCAACCGAGTAGACTGTCAGTTGTGAGATTTGTTAAAGACTATGCATGGGGTTCTAGCAATAGAAGGCTTGCAGTAGTGTTTGTGTTTACTATTGTGGGAAGGCCTTGTTGGAAGCTTAGGGCACAATCTCAGGATATTGCATCTGCAACTGCATCGGGGTTGATGGTAGAAGCTGAAGCTGCCATCAGAAGGTTCAAGTGGTGTTGTTTGGACTTGGTGTTTGCCTCCAGTTGCTAGATAGGAAACGGTCCCAAACTAACATTTCAAGGTCAAGGTGGAGCAATGAGATATGTTTTCAAGTTCTCCAAAGGGGCGTATACTCGGCAAGGTGGAGATTGTTGTAGTGTTTTTGTGGCTCATATACTAGATGTATTGCATAAACAAGGAAGAAGACATAATGGAAAATCACATGTGCTAAGGAGCAACAGGATAACAGTTGACTATGTGGCTGAAACAGTCGACGGTTTAGGTCCAAAATTCATAGAATTTACATTCTATTTGAAGCAGTCGACTATTTAGCTCAAACAGTCAACCAGTTTGTCTCAAGACAGCTTGCACGAATTTTAATTTTGAATATTTGAACATTATTTTGGTTGGATTTTGGAGAAAACCTCCGAGAAGTCTTATATATACATAGAATACGTTGTATATAGTATGCCAAGTGAGTCAAGTGTGGTTGAGAGTATTATTCATAGGGTTCTTGTATTGTTCTTGCAATTTACACAAGAAGATAGTGAATCCTTACAGTTTGCTCCCGTGAATGTAGGTATTGCTAAACCACGTAAATCCTGGTGTCATTGTTATTGTTATTGCTTTCATTTAGTTGTTGTGGTTGTGGATTGTTTTGTGTTCACCATTAGATTGTTACATTATTTGTTTGATACTTTACATATAAATATATATATTCCTTTGTGCATATTTGAGGGTTTTAGAAAAAAACTTACATTTCTTGTTAAGTTATCATATCATTGGGGCTTGATAAATATCTGACAACATGATGGAACACAATCAAAAAGTTTAGAACATTTTATACAAATAAAAAAAGTCACTTATACAAAAGTATTTTTTATTCCATTTAACATGAGATAGGAAAGAAATAAGAATCAACATTCACATTATGAAGTTAAGAATATATATATATAAATATATATATATATATATATATATATATATATTTTTTCTTTACTCCTAGTTTATAGATCCACAAAAGTTTTTACATTGTAATTTGCTTCATGACAATAACTCACCTTTTTTAATATGTAAAGAATAAAATTATATTATTGTAACAATTATATTCGTAAGGAAAGTTATATTGCAAATCAAATGTAAAATTATATTCTTAAAAATAAATATCCTACGAAGCATACCTAAACTAATATATATATGTTTTTGTTTTATGTTATTTGTATGAAAATAACTTGTGGTCGGGTCTCAATATTGGCTTTGACTAAGTAGAGTTATTTAGTCACTGTATCCAGCTAAGATTATTTAGGTTATTTGAGACTATTTTTATTGTATTATTAGCAAGAAATAGGCAATTTAAACATATACTACAAATGTATTGGGTGCAAATTGAATATTTGTGCGGTTCCAATAAGTGTTCATTACTTTATTTTATTTTTTAAATTATAAGTACATGCATATGGATTTATGATGACCATGTAAATGAAAAACTATAAATGTGGTTGACCAGGGTTTAATTGTGATTTTAAGAAAGTCAAATATGAATTTATTTTATTTATTATTTTTTAACACTTTAATTGGAATTTTCGACTTTTGTGGGGCCCTTAGGCATTGTTTGTTGAACTTCTTTATCTTTATTAGTGGGTAGCCTAAAACATCTAAAGAGAGTAGCATTGCATATCACGGCCCGTGACCATGCAGACCCATGTGATCCTGTCATAGTGGAGTACACAATAGGGAATCCATCTGTATCCTCTTCTTTGTATTCCCTCATAAGTGTTTTCCATCTATTTTTTTTTGTATTTTTAAAATTTTATTTTACTTCTATTGGATTTTCACAAGTATAAAAGCATTTTAAGGATAAAACAAATGGTTAAAATAATGAAGATATTTTTTATTAGTAACAGAATATGTTATTTTTATTAGATTTTCCTTTTTTCCTTTGCAAGTTATTTTAGTGGATTTTCTTAAGTAAATAGAGAATAATTAAAGGGCATTTTAGGAGTTTAAGAAAAATATCAAAATAAATAATAAATTTTTTTATTAGTAAGATTTCATTTTTTAGAAATATTATTTTAAAATCTTAACAATATAATAAAGATAAGAGAATGTAATAACAATTATAAAGTTATTATAATAATTTTTTAAAAAAAAATATTTATATAAAACTGTGTGTTATTTCATCCGATATAAAATAGAAGCCGATATTTTTATGATGAATTTTAGAATAATTTTTTCCTTATTATTCTCTATTATAAATTTATAATAGTCTTTACACTGTCATTTGTTTTATTATAACAATATACATTTCTTGCAAAGCTCTCATGTTCATAGGCTGTTTTTGGAAGTATAGATTTCAAAATTTATTTGGATTGTTTAGATTTGAAAAAAAAAAAATTAGATATGAATTTGTACTACATTTTGTTGAAACCTACATTTCTTGCTAAGCTATCATGTCCTCAAGTTTGCAAAATATCTAAGAATATGATGGAATACAATGAAAATGTAATGAAAATTTTGTATGAATGCTATGATTCAAAATGAAGTCACTTTTACAAAAGTTTATGTTCCCAATTGAGTGCATACCCGCGATTTACATCCTATATGTTGACTTTTTGAGTCTGATCTCTGTTTTGATGCTGACAAAGTACAAGCTACTTATATGTGTATTTAGCATGTGAACATGTTCATATTTCACATCACACATCAAGCACAAAATCATGGAAATCAAAATGGATCTTAAAGCTTATATCGTGTGATGTATTTTATGGATGACAGAAGAGCAAAAGAAGAAAGAAGAAGACAGTTAATTTTATTGTAATTGCATTTGGTTTTCTGATCTATAATAATTGCATCTGTTGACCTCATAGGTCACACCCAGTTTTGATAATGACAAATACTGATATTTGATGATTGTCAAGTGCTTGTGTAGGTTCAAATAAATATCTCAAGGAATGACACTTTAAGAAACAAGAAGACCACGAAGACTTGTTTTTGTAATTGTAATTCATATCGGTCTGTAATAATTTATATGGGTCTGTAATAGTAGCCTAGGCTGTGGTTGTATGTTTATCACCTGCACATCATACATACATGATATAACGTAAGCTCAATTAGACCATAGCAATATCCTAAGCTCCAACACTCACGCACACAGCATAAAATATATGAGTGTGTTATAATTGTGCTTAAAATTGGACAAATCTAAGCAAGTTAATAAGAGTCGGGCGACCGAACTTTTGGAGTACAAAACTCCTTAAGCGCCCAAACCTTGAAAGTCAAAATGTTGACCAGCCCTCGAGTAACTAAACCCTAAATACACACATCTTCCTCAGGCGCCCGAACCCCTCGAAAGGGACTGTTCACCAACTCGGGCGCCCTATGATTTTAGTTTAAATATATCCCCAGGCAACCGAACACTTATGTTCGAGCCACCGAAATGTTGACCGGGCACCCAAAGTCACGAAGCTTGGCTACTAACTTTGATTCGGGCTGTCGAACTTATATCCGAGCGACTGACATTAGTTGAAAAACTTTTTGAACTGTGTCTGAGCGGGCGACCGAACCAAGGTTCATCCACTTGAACCTCACCCGATTAAAATTAGATTAACCGTGGTAAAACTGAGTTATTTCCGTCTAATTGGATTTTAACCATTTAGGATTTTTTTAATAGTACCCATTCTGTCCCAAACGGTCATAATTTTTCACCTGCCTATATAAATGGTTTCATTTGCATGATTAGGTGATGGATTAGAAAAAAGTGACTAAGCAAAAATCCTCTCCATTGAAAAATTACCCTTTGTCCAAATACTCTCATATCTTGCATCAATTCAATAAATCTGAGAGTGTGAGAGTGTTTCTTGTGTTCATGTGATTATTGTTCATTGCTAACACTCCCATTTGTATGTGTGCTTGAAACCTTTTCTTTGGGAGTTTTAGCTTAGGTTTATCCCACAGATTTCTCTTTTATAAATCTTGTGTGGGATTGAACCAAGAAAGCTTAGGATATTTGCATTCCATTGCAAGTGTCCAATAGCTTCGATTTTTGGTGTGCAAAGATTTTTCAAACAAGCAAGTGTTATTCAAACTAGTGTTGTGCATCTTTCATTGAGGAAAATCCTTTTGGAATCAGTTTGATTATCTGTTTAGTATACTTGGAATTTTGATGTGCTACTGAAATATCCTATTTAGATTCCAAGACTTTGCTTGTGTTGAATAAGATTGTGCATCATACTGATTATACTGTGTTGAATACTCTTGAGCTTCATATTGAGTATATTGTATTGAGTATTGATTGAACAAAACTAGCATCACTGAGCTTACACTATATTCAGGCTATTGATGTGTATGTGATTGTGCACATTTGGGTACAAATCTGCTTTTATGAAAGTACTTATCTATTGTACCATTTGATTGTAAAATCTGAGTGTTTCCAAGCATGGCCTAAGGGGGCGGTAATCCAGCCCGGTAAGGATTGTTGTAATAGTTGAGGTCAGCCCCTTGAATTGACCTCGTTTGTTTAGGTGTTGCTTCACCCGTTTAAGTAAGTTATAGTGGTAATCCTTGTGCTGGTTAGCCAAGGCGAGGACGTAGGCAATTGGTCGAACCTTGATAACATCTCTGTGTGTCACTCTTACTTTATTGCTTTCTGGTGTATGTGGTGTTGATTAAATTGCTTCATTTAAATATTGGTATATTTACTTTACTTGCTCTAGATTGTCCTTAAGGTTGTAAATATACTAGTGTTAGAACATTTACCTAGGGATTAAATTTAAAAATACCAATTCACCCCCTCCCCCCCGCCTCTTGGGATCATGGTAAAACTAACAATTGGTATCAAAGCGACGTTGCATAGAATAGTTGTTATTTTGCAAAAGGATCACATATGACTCATAGCTCCGTGACCCCTTTCCCTGAGGGACCATCTTCCATACGACCTCCTATTTTTAGTGGTGTTAATTACATCTTCTGGAAACAAAGGATGCGCATCTACCTTCAGAATACTAATTGGAAGGTGTGGAGGATTGTCTTTAAGGGAAACTATGTCCCTATGAAAACAGAGGGTGCAGCTAGGGTTCCTAAGATCGAGGATGAGTATAATGATGATGATATGAAACTTGTTAGTCTTAATGTCACTGCTATGAATATTTTATATTGTAGTCTTAATGTGAATGAATTTAATAGAATTATGGCATGTTCTACAACAAAAGAAATATGGGAAAAGTTAGAGGTCACTTATGAAGGTACTAGAGACGTGAAGGACAGTAGGATAGATATGTTGACCAGTGAATATGAGGCATTTAGGATGAATGTAGGTGAGTCCATTCAGAGCATGTACACCAGATTCACACATATCATAAGCTCACTGCATGCATTAGGAAAGACCTATCCCACATATGAGATGATTAAGAAGATACTTAGAGGCTTACTTCCTGTTTGGGAAGCCAAGGCTACGGCCATTGCTGAGGGTAGAGATGTTAAGGCCATGACCTTAGATGAATTAATAGGTCCCCTGATCACATATGAATTGAGCATAAATGAGAGACTTAATGAGCATAATAGGGCCAAGAAGGTTACCTCATTGAAAGCTTCCACTAACACATCTAGTGAGTGCAGTGAATTTGACACTGATGATGAAATGGCTATGCTAACTAGAAAATTTAGTAGATTTTTCAGGAAGAACAGGAAGCCTTTTAAAAAATACAAAGAGTCTACTAATGAGAAGGGAGAGTCTAGCAAAAGAAAAGAAAAATCAAATGCTCTTACATGCTATAATTGCAATAAGGTGGGGCACATCAAACCTGACTTCCCACTACTGAAAAAGGAGGCTAAGAAAAAGAAGAAAGCCATGAAGGCCGGGACTTCATGGGATAAACTCAGTAGCAGCGATTCAGAATCAGATCACAACGACTTGAAGGTCGCAAATCTATGCTTGATGGCACACGAGGATCAGGTATTATCTTCTAGTTCATTGTCTTCATACTATTCATCTGATGATTGTGATTCTGATTACATGCCTACATTTAGAGAATAGCTTGAATATATTCGTGTTTCTAAATTTTTAGGCAAAATGACCAAGGAAAATAATGATTTGAAAAAGAGATGTGAAAATTAGTCAAATTTATTTAACATGGCAAAAACCTCTCATGCCTCTATTTTAAAAGAAAAAGATGTCACTATTGTTGAGCTTGATAGGAAATCGGAGGATAACTCCAAAATCATTTTTAAATTCACTAAGGGCGAAGACAATTTTGAAAAATTACTTGGTGCTCAAAGAAACTCCTTAAGTAAAGAGGGCCTTAGTTTTAATGGTGTTGAAAATGTTAGACGACCTAATCTTTACTTAGGACACTTTACACATGAGTCAAAATCTCATATTCCTCCTAAAGAGCCTAAGTATAGATTAAAATGTTTTAAATGTAAACAAATTGGTCACATCCAGTTTGATTGTCCACTTAGGAATAAGCATGCTAGAATTAGGAAAGTATGGGTAGTTAAGGGAGATCTTGCTACTAACCCCCGTGGACCCAACAAAATTTAGGGACCAGCATCAGTTACTTAGCTTATTCTGCAGGTATGCCTAAGATCGTCCTCCTCCAAGGACTAGTGGTACTTGAATAGTGGGTGCTCGTGGCACATGACCAGCGATAAAGGAAAATTAACTTCAATCATTTCCAAGGATGGAGGCTATGTGACCTTTGGCGACAATGCCAAAGGACGTATCATCGGGGTAGGTAAGGTTGGTAAGGATTCTTCTCTTACTATTGACAATATTTTTTTGGTTGATGGGTTAAAGCATAATCTACTTTTCATAAGTCAGTTGTGTGACATAGGATATAAAGTATCTTTTGAGAATGATAAATGCATAGTAGAAGATATATTAGATCACAAAGTGCTTTTTACTGCTAACCGCCATGAAAACGTCTATACTACTTCCCTTGATAACTTAGCTTCACAAGTTACTTGTTTTTCTGTTGTAAATGAAGCTAGTTGGTTATGGAATAGGCGATTAGGACATGCTAGCATGGATTTATTGTCCAAACTTGTTAAGAAAGAACTAGTTAAGGGATTGCCTAAAATGTCTTTTGTAAAGGATAAAATTTGTGATTTATATCAAATGGGTAAGCAAACAAAATCTAGTTTTAAGAAAAAAAAAATTCATATCTACTACTAGACCTTTAGAGATGCTTCACCAAGATTTGTTTGGACCCAATTCTGTGCAAAGTCTTGGTGGTAAATCTTATGCTTTTGTTATCATGGATGACTTTTCAAGATTCACATGGGTGTTGTTTCTTGCACATAAAAATGAATCATGTGAATAGTTCACTAAACTTTGTAGGAGAATCTAGAATGAAAAGGGATATAAAATAACTCACATAAGAAGTGATAGAGGCACGAAATTCAAAAATGAAGGCATAGAGAAATACTATGACTTAGAGGGCATATCCCATAACTTCTCTGCACCTAGGACACCTCAATAAAACGGTGTAGTAGAAAGAAAGAATAGGCCACTGCAAGAAATGGGTAGAACTATACTAAATGAGCATAACTTACCTAAATATTTTTGGGCTGAGACCATTAATACTACATGCTATGTTATGAATAGGGTGATGATTAGACCTTCAATTAATAAAACTAATTATGAACTATGGAACAACCGTAAGCCCAATATTTCCGACTTTCATGTGTTTGATTGTAAATGTTTTGTGCTTAGGGATAATGAACACTTAGGAAAATTTGATTCTAAATCCGATGAAGGCACTTTCCTAGGTTATGCACTCAATAGCAAAGCATATAGGGTTTTCAATAAACGAACATTGACAGTAATTGAATCTATTCATGTTGTGTTTGATGAATCTAATCCATTTTTTAATAAAGATGATGAGGATGATATTGATATTAGAAAATTCTTTGAAAAAATTTCTATTAAAAACAATGCAAGTGAAAATCAGGAAGCAAATGAAAAATCACCTAAAGATAATGAAAATGAAAATTAGGAATTGCCTAGAAATTGGAAATTCATTAGAAATCATCCTATAGATCAAATCATAGGCGAACCATCCCATGGAGTAGCCACAAGATCCTCCTTGAGAAATATAGTAAATCACTCCGCTTTCTTATCCCAAGAAGAACCTAAAAATATTAAAGAAGCCATAGAGGATGAATCTTAGGTGATGTCCATACAAGAAGAACTTAATCAATTTGAAAGAAGCAAAGTATGGACCCTAGTTCCTAGGCCTAATGATCAATCATTTATTGGAACAAAATGGGTGTATAGAAATAATAAAGATGAGAATGGGGTCGTAACTAGAAATAAAGTTAGATTAGTTGCCTAAGGATACAACCAGCAAGAAGGGATTGAATTTGATGAAACATATGCTCCTATTGCTAGGTTAGAAGCCATTCGTATGCTACTTGCCTTTGCTGCTTTTAAAAACTTTAAATTATTTCAAATGGATGTTAAAAGCGCGTTTCTAAATGGCTACATTAATGAAGAGGTATATGTTAAACAACCACCTGGTTTTGAAAATCATAAATATCCCGATTATGTTTACTGGTTGTCTAAAGCCTTGTATGGATTGAAACAAGCTCCTAGAGCTTGGTATGAGAGGCGTAGCAGTTTTCTACTAGAAAATGGGTTTACCCATGGCAAGATTGACACTACACTTTTCATCAAATCCAAAAATGATGATATGCTCATTGTCTAAATTTATGTGGACGATATCATTTTTGGAGCAACTAATGATGAATTGTGTAATGAGTTTGTCAAATGCATGCAAAGGGAATTTGAAATGAGCATGATGGGTGAACTTAGTTTCTTCTTAGGGCTGCAAATCAAACAAGCCAAACATAGAACTTTCATATGCCAATCTAAATATATTAGGGACTTGCTAACGAAATTTAATATGGAAGATTGCAAAATTCTTGGTACACCTATAAACTCTTCCATTAAGCTTGATAAGGATGAGCAAGGAATTCCTGTTGACGTAAAATTATATCGTGGCATGATTGGGAGTCTCTTATATCTCACTGCTAGTAGGCCTGATATTATGTTTAGTGTGTGTATGTGTGCTAGATTTCAGGCTGCCCCTAAGGAATCTCACTTAAAAGCTATCAAACGAATCCTTTGGTATTTAGTTGGGACTATAGAGTTAGGCTTGTGGTACTCTAAGCTTACTACTTTTGAGATTGTTAATTATACTGACGCTGACTTTGCCGATAGTAAGGTTGATAGGAAAAGTACTAGCGGCACTTGTCATTACTTAGGACAATCTCTTCTTTCTTTGTTCTCCAAGAAACAAAATTCAGTTGCCTTATCCACAGCCGAAGTAGAATGTATTGCGACTGGAAGTTGTTGTGCCCAAACTCTTTATATGAAACAACAACTTGGGGATTTTGGATTGCACTATGACACAATACCAATTAAATGTGACAATATAGTGCAATCAACATTTCTAAAAATCCTATCTCACACTCATGAACTAAACACATTGAGATTAGACATCATTTCCTTCGTGATCATGTGCAAAAAAGAGATGTGGCTCTTGAGTTCGTATGCACAAATGAACAAGGGCAGATATAATCACTAAACCACTTCATGAGGACAAGTTCATCCAAATTAGACATGAGTTAGGTCTAATGCATAGTAGAGAGACTTCTTAAATGTTTCATGGCTTGCATAAATTCAGGGGGAGCTTGAAATGTGTTTTATTTGCCTTGGACCTTGTAAATGTTGATCACTGCTTACGCGCACATGTCCTATATCTATAGCATGACTATATTGAATGAAATGCATATTGGTTACTACTTGTGATGCATAACTCATATTAAAACTTTTACTTGACTGTTGGACCATACTAAATTGTTTGGGTAGTTGTGGATAAATTGTTAGGAATTTTAAACTCAAATAGGTTATTTTTTATACAGGATACATTTTGGAAAGTCCAATTTACAAACGGCACTCTCCCGAATTTTTTTTAAATCTTTCCAAAATGCCTAATGTATAAACGTAACACTCCACTTTTTCCTAGAAGTGTTAACTCATATGGCCGTTTTTGCTATTTCCAAAAGAGGGAGATATGGGGCAAAAACTTGGGTTAAATAAATACATGATGTATATTGTTAGGGGGAGCTTTTTTAATCTATACCTAATTTTTGCATGGTGTATTTGTCATCATCAAAAAGGGGGAGAATGTTGACCTCATAGGTCGCACCCGATTTTGATAATGACAAATACTGATATTTGATGATTGTCAAGTGCTTGTGCTGGTTCAAATTAGTATCCCAATGAAGGACACTTGAAGAAACAAGAAGACCACGAAGACTTGTTTTTGTAATTGTAATTCATATCGGTCTGTAATAATTTATATGGGTCTGTCACTTGCACATCATATATACAAGATATTGCATAAGCTCAATTTGACAATAGCAAGACCCTAGGCTCCAACACTCACACACATAGCATAAAATATATGAGTGTGTTATAAATGTGCTCAAAATTGGACAAATCTAAGCAAGTTAAGAGGAGTCAGGCGACCGAACTTTTGGAGTACAAAACTCCTCGGGCGCCCGAACCTTGAAAGTCAAAATGTTGACCAGCCCTCGAGTAACCGAACCCTAAATACACACATCTTCCTCGAGCGCCCAAACCCCTCGAAAGTGACCGTTCACCAA
This sequence comes from Malania oleifera, assembly GCF_029873635.1. Classification (NCBI taxonomy): domain Eukaryota; kingdom Viridiplantae; phylum Streptophyta; class Magnoliopsida; order Santalales; family Ximeniaceae; genus Malania; species Malania oleifera. The sequence goes on along the minus strand of NC_080417.1, from coordinate 104,595,852 downwards.
CTCGGGCGCCCTACGATTTTAATTTAAATATATCCCCGGGCGACCGAACACTGATGTTCGAGCCACCGAAATGTTGACCGGGCACCCGAAGTCACGAAGCTTGGCTACTGACTTGGATTCAGGTTGCCAAACTTATATCCGGGCGACCGAACTTAGTTGAAAAACTTTTTGAACTCTGTCTGATCGAGTGACCGAACCAAGGTTCAGCCACCCGAACCTCACCCGGTTAAAATTAGTTTAACCGTGGTAAAATTGGGTTATTTCAGGCTAATTGAATTTTAACCTTTTGGGACTTTTTTAATAATAACCATCTATCCCGAACGGTCATAATTTTTCACTTGCCTATATATATGGTTTCATTTGCATGATTAGGTGGTGGATTAGCAAAAAGTGATTAAGCAAAAATCCTCTCTATTGAAAAATTACCCTTTGTCAAAATACTCTCATATCTTGCATCCATTCAATAAATCTGAGAGTGTGAGAGTGTTTCTTGTGTTCATTTGATTATTGTTCATTGCTAACACTCCCATTTGTATAAGTGCTTGAAACCTTTTCTTTGGGAGTTTTAGCTTAGGTTTATCCCACAGATTTCTCTTTTATAAATATTGTGTGGGATTGAACCAAGAAAGCTTAGGATATTTGCATTCCATTGCAAGTGTCCAATAGCTTCGGTTTTTGGTGTGCAAAGATTTTTCAAACAAGCAAGTGTTATGCAAACTAGTTTTGTGCATCTTTTATTGAGGAAAATCCTTTTGGAACTAGTTTGATTATTTGTTCAGTATACTTGGAATTTTGATGTGCTACCGGAATATCCTATTTAGATTCTAAGACTTTGCTTGTGTTGAATACGATTGTGCATCATACTGATTATATTGTGTTGAATACTCTTGAGCTTTATATTGAGTATACTCTATTGAGTATTGATTGAACAAAACTAGCATCAGTGAGCATACACTATATCTAGGCTATTGATGTGTATGTGATTGTGTGCATTTTGGGTACAAATCTGCTTTATGTGAAAGTACTTATCTATTGTACCATTTGATTGTAAAATCTGAGTGTTTCTAGGAGTGGCCTAAGGGGGCGATAATCCAGCCCGGTAAGGATTGTTGTAACGGTTGAGGTCGGCCCCTTGAATTGACCTGGTTTGTTTAGGTGTCACTCCTTCCATTTAAGTGAGCAAGTTATAGTGGTAATCCTTGTGCTAGTTAGCCAAGGCGGGGACGTAGGCAATTGGCCGAACCTCGATAACATCTCTGTGTGTCACTCTAGTGCATGTGGCGTTGATTAAATTGCTTCATTTAAATATTGGTATATTTACTTTACTTGCACTAGATTGTCCTTAAGGTTGTGAATATACTGGTGTTAGAACATTTACCTACGGATTAAATTTAAAAATACCAATTCATCCCACCTCTTGGGATCACGGAAAAGCTAACAGCATCTCATGCATGGTAACGATTCATAGAAAAACTTTTTCTTAATAATTAATTGGTTAGGGTCAAAGATTACAAGGCCGACCAATGTTTGATTTTTAGGCTTAATTAAAAAGCCTTGGTCGACCGAACACTCCGTAGGCCAAAAAGTCAAAAGTTTGACTTGGCTCAGTCGACCGACCTTTTTTCTGAACTAAGCTTCCATGGTCAACCGAACCTCAAAAATGACTTTCTCTAGTCACCACGACTGACCAAAGTTTTAGTTCAAAAACACCTCGGTCGACCGAACTTGACCACTCGACAAATCGGCCTACTGCTCAGCTGATTGAACCCACGAAGGGTTGGAAAATCGCCTTGGCTCGGCCAACCGATACTTCCTACAGCAAACCGAACCCTCGTTTTCAATTCAAAATTATGTGAGTGGTCAAGCGACAAGCTCTATCCTCGGTCGATTGAACCTCTCGGGTTCTAGATTTTTTGCTGCACTAATCAGGGGTTAAAACTTAATTAAAATTTTCTAGAATCCTCAATATGTCCCCAACGATTATATTTTGTGGGAATTCTATATATACCCCTTCATTAGTCTAGATTAGTAAGATGATTAGCACTTGATTATAAAAATTTTCTCTAAAATTTTCTTGAGCTATTATTGTCTATACATTTCAAAGTCAAGTATATTTTGTCTCTCTCTTACATTATTCTTTGCAAAATCATTTTAAGGAGAGAGCTTTATCTATTCATCCTCTTCATTTGCAAATCCATTGTAACTTGAATAGTGATTGTGTTTTATTCTTGTGAGCTTTTCATTACAACTCTCTAAAGCTAATACTCTCATTCATTTGATTTTAAAATATCTTTTGAGTGTTAGCTTTGAGATCTTCCCATAATATTTTTATTGATAAATATCTGATTGGGAAAACTCTTCATTACTTATGAATCTTTTTGCATTTTCATTGCAAGACTCAAGAAGCTCATCTTGTGCTTATTGCTTAAAATCTTTTTGTTGAGCTGATATCAAATATCTTTTATACTTCATCTTGCAAATATTTGTTGAGATAATATTGTGCTTATTTGAAAATATTTTTGGAAGACTAATCATCATCATCATCTCCTATTCTTCATTATTGAAAAATACTTGTGGAGATATCATTTTGTTTGGCTTTAGATCTTTGAAATACACGTAGTGAACTTTTCATATCTAAATCAAAGATCTCTCTCTCTCTCTCTCTCTCTCTCTCTCTCTCTCACACACACACACACACACACACACACACACACACACACACATATATATATATATATATATATTCATTTATGAGAGTTGTCATATAAACTACACGGTCTCACTTGAGCATAAATCTTTATCATTTGTGAGTGTATTGTACTTATTGGTGTGCTTATCTGCTTATTGTAAGAAGCATTGTATTGTACATGAAATTTATATTGGTTGTATTACCGGCGTGTGATCGTCAAAATATGATTGCACTGGCATGTAACGTGCACCGAATAGTTCAGACCCGGTTAGGAGGACTTGTTGCACCTTAAGGTGTATTTGTAAAGGTTGGGGGTTAGCCCTGTGAATTTGACTTGGGGTATTGCCTCGCCTAGTAAGGAGAGGTGATTTTAATCGATGCCACTCCACCAGTAAGTGGGAATTAGTGGTGAATTCTCTTGCTTGTTAGTTTGAGGCCAGGACATAAGCAGTATTGGCCGAACCCTGATAACAAATATCGTGTTGCGCTCTCTCTTCCTTATACTCTTTATTTTTCGCAATTTATTTTCCGCACTTAAATTCTTGCACATGTATGCTCATATTTAAAATTATTTTGAATGTGTGCATGAATTAAATACTATGAATGATTAGGAAATACTGAGCCTGCAATATTTGCTTTAAATATTTGCTTAGTTAAATTGTGTTAGATTTTGCAATTACTTAGACAAACCCTAAGTTGTGAGATACTGAGTTGAGATTTGGACCAAACTTAGGAGAAATTTTTTAATACCCAATTCACCCTCCTCTTGGGAATACACCAATTCCAACACCACGCCAGTGGAGGGCACTGTTTGTAACGCCCCGAACCCTCCAACCCGGGTCCGGTGTGTTATACCTGATAAAATCCTGATTATACATAATCCATAATATATGCAGCGGAAAACATAAACATAATCTCCATATATAATACCATAATACTAGAGTTTACAATTCCTATCTAAATTTCATATAATTCGTCCATCACCTACATTTCCATAAATCTACATAACTCTCAAAACATTTTAGTATTTTCACAATCATTCCTTACTTAACATCCTTAAAACATAACAACTGTCGCGACGTCCCGGAGAGCGGGTGCCCCGGGCGGCGAAATAAAAATCATTTTAGATTTTTGGGAAAAATAAAGAATGTCGAAGTCGCCACTAACCTTTTAGTGTGGTTAAAACATATGATTACTACCCCGTTAGGGGTAGAATGGGTTTACGTTACCAGAACTAGGGTTGGGAGTTCGGTTACGCGAGGGGAAGGTAGGAGCACCCCCTACACGCCCGTTCTTACGAACAGTACCTAATTAATTTAGAATTATCCCTAAGTTAATCTAAAAAATCTTTAAAATTACTCCTCTAATAAATTTATTAATACAAGTGCAAAGTGAATAAATAAATAAATTAATAAGTAAATAAATAATACAAAAATATATGTAAAATCTAAATATTTACATATTCCCTCAGAACTAAAGGTACGTGAAGCCCGAAGGCTCATACCCCAGCATTAAAATCATAGGGATTAAAAAAATCATAAAATTAAGAAAATAAATAATAAAAATATTAAATATTAAATTAATACAAATATATAATAGTAAAAATAACACAATATATGATATAAACAAAAATAATAATCACAATAAAAATAATGATAAATATTAATACTCTAATAAGTAATGCTAAAATACTAAAAAAAATATTAATAATAGAATACATGACTCTATATATATACTGAAAAACACTAAAGTAAGTAATGAAATATTAATATACTAAACATACGTAATACTAAACATTTAAAAATGAATAATAATACTAGATATATTAATATACTAAAAATAGTTGATACTACATATGTTAAGATACTAAGTTTATTAATATATTAAAGATAGTTAATGTTAAATATATTCAGACACTAGAAATAGGTAGCACTAGATATATTAATATACTAAGAATAATTAATACTCAATATATTAAGAAACTAAATATATTAATATACTAAAAATAGTTAATACTAAATATAGTAAGATTCTAATGATGATTAATACTAAACATATTAATATACTAAAAATACTAAGATACTAATAATTAATACTAACTATATTAATATACTAAAAAATAATTGATGCTAAACATGTGATTAAAATACTGATTTACGAAATATATAATATCCATTAAACCCTAAATCACTAAATATGTAATATTAAAAAAACATACAAAAATGCTAAATATGTAATATTTACCAATATGCTAATATGTGATATACATATAACTAAAATTATTAATTTACATATAATATCAATAAAACACCAAGCTTAAGATCCTAATTTACTAAATATGTAATATTACCTTACTACTAAATATGTAAAAACCCTACCTTGATAATACATCATTTAACATTTACAATAGATACAACAAGAATTTAAAATTGAATATTAAATAATAAGTTTTAACCATAACAATTTTACAATAATAACAATCACCATTAAATAAAATATGCATTCAGAACACAAGCATGAATATCAACTAAACAAACATTACAAATCTTACAACAATATTATATATGCAGTAAAATCTGAACTTTAAACAAATTTCTATAATAAAAACTTTACAACAAAAATATAAATATGAATATTAACTATAAAAACAAATATTATGACATTCAAAATCCTACAAGAACATTATTAATTATTTAATATACACAGCCACTGAAAATCTTACGAGTATTATTCATTTAATTCATACACAGATATAACACAAATTTAAACCTTAAATATTAAAACAAAACAAACAAAACCTACCACAATAATTTAATACAACACAATAAGTATATACAAGAAATAAATACCAATGAATACGTGCAAGTGTGTGCTTGCTGTGTGTGGGAGTGTGTGTGTTTGTGCGGCTTGCTGTGTGTGTGAGTGTGTGCAGAGAGCAGGGAGACTCACAGGGGGTTGTTGCTGCTGGCAGCGATGGAGGGCGGTGGGAAGCGGCGACTACTATGACGGCGAGGAGGATGAGGGAGCTGCTGGGCTGCTGCTCCTGCGGGGTTGTGGCCGGACTGCTGGAGTTCCACTGCGGAAGATGGTCGGAGCTGGGGATAAGGAGATGTCGGACTGGTCGATGCTGCGAGACAACCTGAACAGAGAAAAAGAAGAAGGGAATTAAAGAATAAATGAGGGGAGAAAGAAGATAAGAGAAGAGAAAAGAGAAAGGAGGAGAGGATAGGGTGTCACCGGAGTAGCTGGAATAGCCTGAAACTAGAGGTCTCCCCGGTGGTTGATTGGAGAGTCCTCCTGGTGGCTGCTAGCGATGGCGGTGGCGTGGATCAGGGGGCGACGATGAGTTGCAGAGGCGGCCACCTGTGGTGGTTGGACGGATGGGTGGATGGCCTGGGGTTGTGTGGTCTGTGGCTGGCCGGAGATGTTTGTTGTGGCTCGTGGGCTGTGCAGAAGCTGGTGCGGAGCAGCAGGAGGCTACTTGGGGAGAACGAGAATGAAAAAAAAAAAAGAATTGTGCGCTGGCTCCCCTTTTTTTGACTGTGCTGCGCCCTAATTTATAAAAATTTCAACCCTAAAAATCCTTCTTTTCTTTTCCTTTTTCTTTATTTTTCTTCTTTATACCTTTATAGTAATAAAATATATGGGAATAATAATAATAATAATAATAATAATAATAATAATAATAATAATAATAATAATAATAATAATAATTATCTAATGGAAATAGCAAAAATAATCAAAGTAGGGTAATAATAAGAATGACAAAAATAATGAAAATAGTAATAATAAAGTAACAATAATAAAATAATAATAATAACAATAATGATAATGAAAATACTAAAAATTATACTGATAATAATAATAAAATAATAATAATAATAATGGTGGTAATAATAAGAATAATAATGAAAATAATCATAGTAAAATAGTAATAATAATAATTATATTTACAGTTAAAGATAATAATAATAATAATAATGAAGTAATAAATAGTGATAATAGTAATAATAATAAAATAATAAAAATAATGGTAATATTAATAATAATAAAAATTTTGTTATATTGGGCTTGGGAAAAAATGGGGTGTCTACAACGACATAAAACATAAAACATATACTTAAACTTAATACAATCCTACAATATATCAAAAATATACCCTTTCTCTTTTACAACCCTCAAAAGACTATAAACCCTTAAGCTCCCTAAGCCCGACCTCGAGGATGTCCTGAAAAAGAAATAATCATATTTAGGTGAGACATATCTCAGTAAGGGAAGAAATATACATATTAAAACAGTGTGTGGCTAACATGAGGTATATAGATATTATTTTAAATACATTTGCAAATCATTAACATAACACTAAAAACATCCTTTGAACCTAATCGATCACATGCAGAGATTTAACCCCTCTGCTCCGATACTTAGGCAACCCTAGGGTCACTACTAAAGCATACTAGGGCGCTCAACTTACTCAGTAAGCCCTCAAGTATTAGATTGATCTCGTACTCACACCGTTCAATAAAATTTTACCAGCGAAGGCCACAAGGATAGAGAAATCTACCCGCCCATACAAGTAGGTTCACTCTGCCCTAGTACGTTATGCAGCTACTATCACATCTGAAGTTACTAGTGCACTCGCCTTATTCAGCAAGCCCTCAGGAGAAGAGTACGCCCCGCCCAGATTCTAATATTATATCACATTATTCTTTTAGTCATTATTCAATCATACACATCTGTTCATATTCATAGCTTAAACATTGCATTGCATTTCACTTTACGTAATCTTCAACATTACATTGTTCACATTTGTCATTTCATTCCATTGTCATTCCTTTGTCATTTCATTACATTTTCTTTTCTTTCCTTCGTACTACAGCTGGTCTTTAGTCATCATCAATTAGTCTACAGCTCCTTTTAACTGTCATCAGTTTGTCTACATAGAAATGTGCTAGATTTGCTAACATGGCTCTTTTCAACTGTCTTACATTACATGGTTGCATTTAACATACACAAGCAATATAGTCCATGTCATATTTTATTCTCAATGCTTTACTTACTTAGTCTGCATCTCATACACTTAACATATATTTGCACAGAATTTACATTTATTCATGTGACACAATTTAGTGGTAAAATTCATACATATTCCTGTAAATAGGTCAACCCACATTTAACATTTATATGCTGAAAATACATTTTATTCCTTCCATAATTCCTCATAAATTACTTTTTACTTTCATTCATTTACTTTCACATATACATAGCTATATAAGCAGTCCTAGGCTTAGAAAACATAATTTTACATGGTTGGCATTTTACAATTTACACCAAAACATACATATAATGTAACATAATTTATTACCTTTAATTTTATAAAATCATATTTAATATATAATTTCCCCTTACCTGACTTCCGAACTACGCTAGTAGGATCCCCAAACTGATACCCACAATGTTCACTTGGACCCTAAACCGAAAATCCTATTTTAATTAAAATAAATTTCAACTAACTCAAATCTTAAGAAAAATGCTTATTTAATACTTCCTAGGCTCCAAATAACAATATTCGTTAAGGAAATTCCAAAATAACTCACTTACCCTAATTTTTGGATGTTTCCCAAACCTCTCAAACCAATGATCAACTCCTATAGCCTTGAAGAGAATGATCCTACGAACCTTGTGGTGGTTCCGGATCGTCAAACCGGGTCAAATCTAGCCCGAAATCGAAGAGAGAAGGCTGGAAAACCATTTTAGAGAGAGAAAGAAGGAAGAAAGTTTGCAAATTCTCACTGAAAATGAAAGAAAACTCTATTTATAGGCAAGGCTTCGTCGATGAGACACGTGGATTTGTCGACGAGGCACTGTAGATACTTTATCGACGAGAAGATACTTTTGTCGACAAATTTCAGAGTTTCAAAATTCTCTCTCGAGATTCCTTTGTTGACAAGGGGTTGAGTTCATCGAAGATCTCTAAAAGAACTCTCATTGACGAAGACAAGACATTCGTTGACGAGGCCTATTATTTCTTCTAAAAATCCTCCCTTTTCCCCTTATTATCTGTTAATCCATTTTATTCATTGTACTTCCTAATTATTTTAATTTCCAAGTCATTACGCTGTTGGTGTAGGCGAGGTTTAGTATCGCACCAAGTGGTCTAATTGGGCTCATGGGTGGCAGAAGTCCCTCATTACCAAATAAATAAATAAAAATTCGCATTCACATTATGAAATTAAGAATAGTTATTTTTTGAATATTCCTAGTTATGGATTAGTGAAAATTTTTCATTGTAATTTACTTTATGACAACAAAAAAAAAATATTTTTTATGAAAAGTATCTATTAGAATTGGTGTATTCCCAAGAGGGGGGGTGAATTGGAATTTTAAACTTTTCTCCTAGGTTAAGTCATAAGTCAATATGATTTGGTAACCTAGGATCTCTCTATACAATTCCAAATGGGCAGATAAATATAAGAAATGTAAATTAAATCATGCGCTTCATTCAAACTATAACATCCACGTGCAAAAATGTAAATTGCGGAAATGTTAAGAACACGCACAAAATGTTATCGAGGTTCGGCCAACTGTGCCTACGTCCCCGTCTCTAGCTCGCAAGCCCTAGGATTCTACTAAAGGCTCACTTAACAGGTGGAGCGGCATCGATTACACTTAGGTCAATTCAAGGGGCTAACCTCAACCAACACGCCTTACCAGGATGGCACACCAAGCTTTCCTAACCGGGTCTAAGCCAGTCTGAGACTATTCAACAGGGCTAGTCTCCCTCTTTAGGCCCATGCCTAGAATACAACGATTTGAAATACAATTTTGCGTACAAGGAAATGCTTCTTACATAAACTGATATGTACCAATATAAACTATCCCATACACTACCAAATGATAAGATTTGTGCAAATGTTGCAACCATTATGTGAGAGTGTAAGTGATATGATCTTTGTATCACACAGTATATTCAATCACAATGCTCAAAAAAATATGTTAGCTATACTTCAGATATCTCAACAAATGATTTTTCTCAATGTATAAAGCTCAAGAATTGTATAGATTTTGTTTGCAAAAAAGGATTTGATCTTTGTGTTCAACAAATAATATTACTCAAGGAATATTGCAACAAAGATCTTTAGCACATAAACAAATATCTCTTCAAAGATTTCTCAAAATGAAACACACTAGATATTTGAAAATAATTTGAAAGTATTTTAGCAATCAAAATCAAATACGAACTTTTCAAGATATTGCAATGATAGTGCAATACTTAGAAGCTCAAATGAAGTCTTCTTAGGAAAGACTTATTAATAAAGTCTCCTAAGAAAACTTGAAGTCATGCTCTCAAACAAAATAATTTCAAACAAGCACAAATTGAGAGAGCAAACCTATAGAACAAGAACACTCAAATCACACTTATAAAGATATTTGAGCAATAAAATCTGGTAAGAATGAGTGTTGGAGGCTTAAAAATGAGTATTATAGATTTGCGAATTTCAAAGGATTTTTCCTAATTAAGATTTCTAAATCAATGCTAATTATTCCAAATGAGAGGGTATATATAGACTTCCCAAAAAATATAATCGTTCAGGACACATATGGAATTATTAGGAAAGTTTTAATACAATTTAACCAAGTTAACCCCATTTAAAAATATTAACCATCGTAAAAATAAAGGGGCAAGCCAGGAGCACCGGTCGAGCGAAGCAGGTTCGGTTGACCGAGTTGTGCAGACTTCGGTCGACCAGGCATCATTTGAACTACGGTCGATCGGACATGGAGGTTCTAGGGTGATTTTCCTTTTTAGCACAGCTCGGTCGATCGGGAGGATTTGAGCTATGTAGTTCGGTCAACCGGAGCGTTGAGTTCTCACACGTGGGAACTCAGTCAACCAGGTAGTTGGTTTACAATTTGAGCTCAGTCGACCGGGTGGTCAAAGTGTTGACTTATAGGGAGTTCATTCGATCGGGAGGAATATATTGGTCATGGCTTGGTTGACCGGGATGTGGTCAAACTGTTGACCCGGTTCCTATTCGGTCGACCGGGAGGGATTTGTACTTTCAAGTATGGTCAACCAAACATGTATATTTAGTGCATTTCGGTCCTATTTAATCATGCAATCACGCTATCCATTTAGCCATACAAATATATATATATATATATATATATATGCATGTGTGAGTGTCCTAGGGTCATTTCTAGGTATTTTTCATTTTAACCTTACCTATCATACCATGCAAATGATGTATATGATTATTACAAGTCAGAACCTATTTACTATTATAGACCCATAAGTAATAAAGCGTTTAAATACAACATTAATAGGGTCTTCAGGTGCCTTTTACTTCAGCTCCTTGGGTCATCATATTGATATTCCAATTGAATACCTGCACATATCCTTAAACACCCATCAAATACAACAAGTATTTGCCATTATCAAAACCGGGCATGACCTATAAGGTCAACATTCTCCTCCTTTTTGATAATGACAAATACATCATGCAAAACATATGGGTATAGCCATAAATGGCTCCCCCTAATAGTATGCATTAAGTGCAACTTAATTAAAACCCAATTTTTTGCCTTCTTCATCTCCCCCTTTTGGCAACAATAAAAAGGGCTAAAAGCATAAATAGCCAAAGGCATTGGGTATGAATCATTTAAATGCACAAAAAAGATTAGGAAAAATTTTAAAAATTTTGGCAGCATGTCATTTGAAAATAGAACATTTTCCCAAAAGTACTTGTATGAAAATGGCCTATTTTGAGTTTCACAACACTCAACTCAAACAGTTCCAGTATGATTAAGACATAAAATGTAAATAGAATCATTATCATGTAATAGATATGAGAATTATGTATTGCAAAACATAACCAAAGGCACAGAGCATGAAATATAACAATGAACCACATATACTGTATAACTGGTCATTAAAAGATTTAAATGACATGAAAACAAGGTTAGACCATAAGCATACACAAACCATTGCAATTGAAACATATCATAAGACCCATGGAAGATTTGAGTTAAAGGAACATAGCATATGATACCAAAAGAAGTTTTGAGCATAAAAATGGTCTAACTCGTTCGCATGCATTTTCATATGAAGTTACCAAACCAGTTATGCAATCTAAAAACCTAATAATAATAATAATAATAATAATAATAATAATAATAATAATAATAATAATAATAATAATAATAAGGCAAGTGATAAAGAGTTTAGTTTTGAAATTTTATCTTCCCAAAAGTACATGTAAATGAATATATATATATATATATATATATATAAAATTATAATTTACATCCCCTTTTAAATGTTTGCAAAATGGTGCTGCGGATTGTTGCTGAAAAAGAAACTTTAAATTAAAACAAGCAAGCACAAATTTTCTTGTTTGTCAATGAAGCACATACTAAAATATAACCAGAAAACCACAACCATGATGATCCTAAAGATTTAATAGTCACATGCAAGATCATATGGCAAACACAAATGACTTGTGGCAAAGCAATATATTTTCATTTTAAAATATTCAATAAAATCCTAACAATTAAGTGCATGCCACAAAGAGTTCAAGCTAGATCTAAGCTGAAGATGTTGGAGAATGTAACAGAATGTGATTTAATTTTGGATGCTCCCCCTATCGATTTGAATTCATGCTTAGATCAATAAGCTACTTATACTAGATAGAGAATTATTTCATTATGCCTAGTAGTACAATCCATCAATCTAAATCTTTAAAATCAACTATACTGAGTATTTGTTAATTACATATTATCATTTGATTAGTATAGTTGTCCGTATAGACCATGGATGCATCAGAAGATATATATTAAGGCATGCAATAATGTTCATGACCCAAGAACATTCTATATCAAACAATAAAACTTCTAGTGCGGGATACAATGTTCAAGGGTTTCATAAGAGCCTCAATAATTCAATAGACGAAAGTGATGAATATGGATCATTTATGTGCTTCCTAAAGGTATGGATCTGAGCCTTTCTAAACATTTGATGATTATGCTAAGATGAAGTTTAATTATCTATTTGAGTTTTCACTCATCCTTTCAAAAATATTTTAAAGTTAATTTTATCATAATCGTCTATAAATTGAATATTTCCCAAATTTTCATGCACCAAAACCTAATAGATTCAAGCAATCAATTCAAAATAATTTAATTTGAGCATACGAGAACCTATAATTCACTACCAGCATGCAATTCTCATCAACTGCATCTGCCATGCAGGAGGCATTCTATACTAAGCATGCATTCTAGTATTATAGTCAACTCAAGATATTCAGCATAGCCTAATAGTAGAGATATAAACTATCCATCAAAGAAACTTTAACCATTTATTGAATCATGGATAGTGCTGCAATGCTATATACATATAGGCATAAAGACATAAATGATATAAGAATATGAGAGCATTCAAATTTATATAGATATGAACGATAAATGTTCTCCTTGAGTTATGCACTCAACTCATTTTATGCATTTTTCAATTTTTCAACTTCTTAAGCCATGTACCCTAAGATTTTCAATGGTTTAATCTTGGCGTGAATGCTTTAGGCTTATTTGACCAAAAAGTCACAACGTATATTCGTTTAAGTGTAATAAGCCTATGTCTACCTCTTTTATTATAATATTTCAATACGTGAGAGAGGCCCAAGTTCAAATGGCTTTTCTTTCTTAACATTCATGCATAGGTTTCTTAGTTATTGTATTTTCATATATGTTGAAACCTATGGCCATCATATTAGCCATTTAACTTATTTCTGAGGATACGAAGCTCTAAAGGATATGACTTAATGATTTGAGAGCTTATGAAGCTAGTAGGGATGAATACTCTTAAAGATTAAATTATTAATATGTTCATAATAGTATTTTGGTAGTAGCAGGACATCATACAAGATAACCATTCTAAAGAGAATGTCCTAACTGCTTTGACAAAGAGCGCTAAAGATTATATGAATTTTGACTGTAGCTCTTTGGTAATTGGAAAGTATCCTTTAAGTATGATCATAATTTTGGAGCAAGGATACAAACCAATGAGAGGATGGATCTTTACCTGATGTGATCGTGGTATAGTAAAGATTTCCTATGGATGAGATAAACCAAAATCAGAGGATTCTTATATTTTAAGTTCAAGGGGAATATTTTGATTTAATCAATTAGACTTGAATTCCTTAGTGGTTGCCTCTAATATTGATTATAGCAAGATGTCTTATGAAAGGCACATTTAATATATATTAATCCTTTATGATAAATGGTGCTTTAACCCTAGAGTGATGACTTGATTTTGATTTAGGCTTTTCATATTCAAAAGTGAGTTTAGGGTATAGTGATATATGATATAAGATGGAACCCTAACACTCAGTTTTTTGCAATGGACAATAGTGGCTTAACTTAAAGTATTATATTTAAACATGGGTTAAGCATTTGGAAATATTTACCTAACAAAGATGCCTAGTCCATTTCAAAGTGGAATTTATCCAAGATTTGAATTAGCTTGCTAATCTTATGATTCTTAGTATGGCAAAAGTGCATAGTGAATACATATACAAAGAATTTTTATTTTAAGCACAAATCACTTCCTAATCCTACAGTGATCACAACCCCTAAACCTAGGAACTAAAGATGGATTAAATGATTATGCAATATTACTTTAGATCCATTTTTCCAAAGGTCCTACGGGGTTTGCTTTCATGATTATCCATTTCATTTCTTTTTCTAAGCCTCCGACACCTCCAACTAAACAATTAAACCCGCTGTGCCCTTTTCTTTTATGTTGTAAGCAAGTTTTGAATTTTCGTGAAAGGCTATGCTTACTAATCTTATGTTTGCTCGATGAGGCATAAAAGTTTGTATGGGATTTATTAAGTGATTTTGAACCCTTTTTGAAAAGATTTTTCTTTTTACAACCTGAGGGTTTATCATCTCCCATTTCTTCCTCCTGGCATATTATTTTTAATATTCTCTTCATGCTTTTCTTTTCTAAGGTGTCATGATAATCTTTTAATTCCTCTAATTGTTTAGCCAACCTTTTGTTTTGAATTTTCAAAAATGTTTTATGATAAGACATTCCAACTAGAGACTTATGAATTTTAAATGAATCCTTTTCTAGTTGTCTTCATTGACATGCTTTCAAAATTTGATGCACATGATTCAACATAAGATTTAATACAATCATTTTCACGTATATCATTGCATGCATCATCAACAGATTTATCACAAAATACAACATATGATTCAAAATTTGACACATCACATGATTTGGAACAAGAATCATCACGATAAACATCACATGAATTAATACATGCGTCATTGTCAAAGTAGCCATTAGAGGCAACTGATGATTCAACATATGATATATCACAAGTTTCAGTATAAGAATCATCACATGCTTCATTACATGAATTAGTAAATGAGGTAGGGTAAGATTCATATACCTTATCATCTACTAATGCAACCTACTCATGTTTAGCCACTACCTAAATATCATTTGGAGTGGCAATTTCTTTTTCCTAGGTCTCTCCATATCTATTTTCCAGCTCAACCCAGATTTCCTGTGCACTTCTACATGCCATAAACTCATGAAAAATATTAGAATCTAAAACACAATATAATAAATCCATGGCATATGAATTTACATGCATCAAGGTAATATCATTTTCGTTTACAGGCATACAAATTCCTTTGACAACCACCTGCCAAGCCCTTTAACTCAAAGATTTTATAAATACACTCATTCTAACTTTCTAGGTGGTGTAATCGACACCACAAAACAATAGAGGACTAGTAGGTGACTGTCCCTCTCTGAATGGGGATACATCAATGAGAGTCATCTCGATCTTTTAGCAAAAATGTTTAAGTCAATGTCACGAGGCTCTGATACCAATTGTTAGAATTGGTGTATTCTCAAGAGGTGGGTGAATTAGAATTTTAAACTTTTCTCCTAGGTTAACTCAGAAGTCAATATGATTTGGTAACCTAGGGTCTTTCTATACAATTCCAAATATGCAGATAAATATAAGAAACGTAAATTAAATCATGCGCTTCATTCAAACTATAACATACACGTGCAGAAATGTAAATTTCAGAAATATAAAGAACAGGCATGAAATATTATTGGGGTTTGGCCAACTCCTACGTCCTCGCCTCTAGCTCAAAAGCCTGAGGATTCAACTAAAGGTTCACTTAATGGGTGGAGCAGCACCGATTACACTTAGGTCAATTCAAGGGGCTAACCTCAACCAACACGCCTTACCAGGATGGCACACCAAGCTTTCCTAACCGGGTCTAAGCCAGTCTGAGACTATTCAACAGGGCTAGTCTCCTTCTTTAGGCCCATGCCTAGAATACAACGATTTGAAATACAATTTTGCATACAAGGAAATGCTTCTTACATAAGCTGATATGTACCAATATAAACTATCACATACACTACCAAATGATAAGATATGATAAGCTCAATGTAGTCTTACTGTCTACTTTCAAAGATTAGTGCAAATTTTGCAACCAGTACGCGAGAGTGTAAGTGATACGATCTTTGTATCATACAATATTTTCAATCACAATGCTCAAAAAAAGATGTTAGCTATACTTCAGATATCTCAACAAATGATTTCTCTTAACTTATAAAGCTCAAGAGATGTATAGATTTTGTTTGCAAAAAGGATTTGATCTTTGTGTTCAACAAATAATATTACTCAATGAATATTGCAACAATGATCTTTAGCACATAAACATATATCTCTTCAAAGATTTCTCAAAATGAAACGTACTAGATACTTGAAAATGATTTGAAAGTATTATAGCAATCAAAAACAAATACGAACTTCTCAAGATATTGCAATGATAGTGTAATACTCAGAAGCTCAAGTGAAGTTTTCTTAGGAAAGACTTATTAATAAAGTCTCCTAAGAAAACTTGAGGTCTTGCTCTCAAAAAAAATAATTTCAAACAAGTACAAACTTAAGAAGCAAACCTATAGAACAATAACACTCAAATCACACTTACAAAGATATTTGAGCAATAAAATCTGGTAAGAATGAGTGTTGGAAGCTCAAAAATGAGTATTATAGACTTGCGAATTTCAAAAGATTTTTCCTAATTAAGATTGCTAAATCAATGCTAATTATTCCAAAATGAGGGGGTATATATAAACTTCCCCAAAAATATAACCGTTTAGGACACATATGGAATTAGTAGGAAATTTTTAATACAATTTAACCAAGTTAACCCCGTTTAAAAATATTAACCACAGTAAAAATAAAGGGGTAACCCAAGAGCACCGGTCTACCAAAGTAGGTTCGGTTGACCGAGTTGTGCAAAGTTCGGTTGACCGGGCATCATTTAAACTACAAGTTCGGTCGACCGGACATGGAGGTTCTAGGGCAATTTTCCTTTTTAGTGCGGTTCAGTCGACCGAGAGGATTTGAACTATGTAATTCGGTCGACCGGAGTGTTGAGTTCTCACACGTAGGAACTCAATCGACCAGGTAGTTGGTTTACAATTTGAGCTCGGTCGATCGGGTGGTCAAAGTGTTATTGGTCGGTCGGGAGGAATATACTGGTCGTGGCTTGGTCGACTGGGATGTGGTCAAACTGTTGACCCGGTTCCTATTCGGTTGACCGGGAGGGATTTGTACTTTCAAGTACGGTCGACTGAACATGCATATTTAGTGCATTTCGGTCTTATTTAATCATGTAATCACCCCATTCATATAGTCGTACATATATATATATATATATATATATATATATGTATGCAGGTGTGAGTGTCCTAGGGTTATTTCTAGGTATTTTTCGTTTTGAGCTTACCTATCATACCATGCAGATGATGTATATGATTATTACAAGCCATACCTTATTTACTATTACAGACTCATAATGAATAAAGCATTTAAATACAACATTAATAGGGTCTTCAGGTGCCTTCAACTTTAGCTCCTTGGGCCATCATATTGATATGCCAACTGTATACCTGCACATATCCTAAAACACCCATCAAATACAACAAGTATTTGTCATTATCGAAATCGGGCATGACCTATAAGGTCAACAGTATCAAATTCTTTATCATTCTGGTTGTAAGGAAAGAAATTCTGCGAATAAAACAAAATTTATATTTCTAAAAATAAATATTTCGTGAAACAAGCACTCTAATAGGCTTTTCTTTTTGTTTTATGTGATTTTTGTACAAAAGGATAGTGGTTATAATGGTTTTGAACAATTTTGAGTCATTTAATCATTGTGTCCATCTAAGATTATTCGTGTTGGTTGAGTTTTTTTTTTTTTTGTTATTTTATTAGTAGAAAATAGATATAAAAATGTAAAGACCTGGGAAAAAAACAATGGTGACAATTTTCTACGTGAGGATAAAATCAGAAACGGTTATATGGAATTACCACGGGTCAGTAACGGGTTAAATAGTAAAATTGGGTTGGTTAATGAGAAAATCGGCGACGGAATTTTGAAGGGCTAAGAAAACCAACGATAGTTTTCTCTGCAGATATGATATTAAAGAAAAATCTTGCAAGAGTTTGTAAAAAAACTTCATTACTTCTCTTTCTTTCTCTCCCTCTCATGAAACCCTATGGTTCTTCCCTCATATTTCTTCGATTCTTGCTCCATTAAGGCTCTGTTGACCTTATAGGTCACGCCCGATTTTGATTATGAAAAATACTCATAATATCTAATGGGTATTTGAGATTATGTGTAGGAACCTCAATTTTTAAGATCAAGATGCACGTGAAAGCAAATAAGCTTGAAGACCAATTCATGTTTTGAATTGTAATATATATTCAGTTGTGTAATTGGTCTGTAATAGTAATTAGGACTTTTCATTTGTAATAATCACACACATCACATGCATGGTATAATACGTAAGCTCATAATGCAAATGACCTTAGAAAGACCTTAGGGTTTACCCTTCGGTCGATCAAACCGACACCGTATTTTTTCGGTGTATTCAAAAGGACCCATAAATGACCCCAAGAAACTCACCATTGCATCTATGAATGTTAGGCACTTGAATAGA
This sequence comes from Malania oleifera, assembly GCF_029873635.1. NCBI lineage: Eukaryota > Viridiplantae > Streptophyta > Magnoliopsida > Santalales > Ximeniaceae > Malania > Malania oleifera. The sequence continues at coordinate 104,577,112 of NC_080417.1, read as the reverse complement.
GTTTGTGTGAATCATAATAGGACTGAAATGCACACATTGTTCACTTTCGATTGACCGGCCAATATAGTTCATTTTGCCCCGATCGACTGAAATCGGTCTGGGTCAACCGAGCCACCACAGTTCATTTTAACCCGGTCGACTGAACCACCTGGGAGTCAACATTTTGACCTCCTGGTCGATCGAGTAAATTTTGTATTACACCAACCTGGTCGACCGAGGGTCCTCGAGAGAAATCCCAACAATTTGATCGACAGAATAGCCCAGTTCAAAGTGTCCTGGTCGACCAAACCTCAATAAAATGAAAAATCGCCTAGAGCATGTACATTTTGGTCGACCGAGTCCCAAGTTCAATATATGCCTGGTCGACCGACCCATATGAACTTCGGTCGACCGAAATGGTTCTGGTCAACCGGACCTCTCGGGTTGCCCTAATTTTTTACCATGGTTAAAATATTTTAAACAGGGTTAAATTTGCTAAAATGTCATTAAACTTTCCTATTAATCCCAGCCATGTCCCCAACGGTTATAATTCTTGGGGTTTCTATATATACCCCTTCGTTTGGGAAAATTAGTAAGATAATTAGCAAATCAAAGTAAAAAATTTCTCTCAAGCCGAAAGTATCCTACTGCTCATATTTTCTCTAAAATCACTCAATCTTACCTTCTAGAACTTTCCATAACCTCTGTAAATGTATTGAGTGTTTTGTACAAAAAGGTTTGCTCTCTCATTATTGTGTTTTTGGATCGATTTTCATTGAGAGCTAAACCTAAGTGTTCTTAGGAGCCTTTTCTTATAAGTCTACCCTAAGAAGACTTTCCTAAACTTCTGAGTTTGCATTTGTATTACAATATCTTAGGAAGCTTGTATTTGTTTTTGTCTTACAAAAATATTTTCAAACTTACTCAAATATCTTGTGGAATCTATATTGATATATTTGTGAAAAGATATTTGTGTTTATGGTATTAATCTTTGGGGCAATATTCATTCAAGTATATATCGTTTGCTGAATACAGAGATTGCATAGCTTTTGCAAACCAAGCATATACATTATATTCGTGATTGAGTCATCCTACTAATTGAAATACTTGAAACTCACTTGATATTCAGTGTGAACATGTTTGATTGAACATTTTGAGATACACAGATTGTTGTTGACACTCTCACGTACTCACTACACTGATAGAAAATACATTTGAGAGTTGAACTATTGGACCACACTGAGCTTACATATTAAATCATTTGTGGTGTATATGATTGAACGCATTTGGGTACATATCTACTTTACTTGAAAGCACTTCTATCTGTACCATTTGATTGTAAAATCTGAGTGATTCCAGGCGTGGCCTGAGGGGGCGGTAATCGAGCCCGGTAAGGATTGTTGTAAAGGTTGAGGTCAGCCCTGTGCTAATTGACCCGGTTTGTATAGGTGCCGCTCCACCCGTTTAAGTGAGCAAGTTATTATGGTAATCCTTGCGCTTGTTAGCCAAGGTGGGGACGTAGGCAATTGGCCGAACCTCGATAACATATCTGCATTTCACCATCTCTTTACTGCTTTCTGGTGGCTGTGTGATTGATTAAATTGCACTATTTACTTTCTGGTATACATTTACTTTACTTGCACTAGATTGGCCATAGGATTGTGAATATACTGGTGTTAGAAGATTGACCTAGGGATTAAATTTTAAAAATACCAATTCACCCCCCCTCTTGGGATCACGGTAAAGCTAATAGGCTCGTTTTGACGATCCAGAACCACCACAAGGTTTTTGGGATGATTCTTTGCAAAGTTAGTAGAGCAGATCATTGATTTGGGGTTTTTGGGGCACCATCCCAAAATCAGGGTAAGTGAGATATTTTAAAGTTTTATTGTTAGATTGAGATATATGGAACCTAGGAAGTATTAAAAAAGTGTTGTTGGGGGGGATTTGAGTTGATAAAGTAGGGTTTTTGAATCAGAGTTCAAGTGAGCACCGCAAGCATTTTTTTTTGGGTCCCTACCGGCGTAATTCAGCAAACCAAGTAAGGGGAATAGATTAAGCAAGTAGTTTTTATGAATTTATCAGTTTAAATGGAAAATATATGTGTTTATATATGTATATGGTTATTATGTAAGTTTTAAAAGAAATGTCAACTGTTTGAATTATGATTTTGAGCCTAGGGTTGTATAGATATTATTTATCAAAATGAAATGTGGAAAGTAATGAATTTTCTGGTAATATTGAAGGATATTAAATGTGTATTTTCAGTAATGTGAACAATGAACATGGGTTGGCTTTGTTATTTTAAATGATATAAGTATGCGTATTATTTAAATGGTGTGGCATAAGTAAAATGTAAATACAGTGATGAATTATGAAATATTAATGAGAGGATGGGAATATTGAAATGTGACAAGAATATGTATTGCATGTGTATTGTTTAAAATGACATGAGATTCATGTGATGTGAATTGTTACAAATGAAGTAAATGACATGAGATTCACGTGATGTGAACTATTACAAATGAAGTATATGACATGAGATCCATGTAATGTGGACTTTACACGAGATCCACGTAATGTCGAATTTACATGAGATCCACGTAATGTGGACTATACATAAGATTCACGTAATGTGAACTCTGAAAAAAAAAAACCGACGATAGTTTTCTGGGTGAGGATAAAATTGGCGATGGTTATGTGGAATTACCGCGAGTCAATAATGGGTTAAACAGTAAAATTAGGTAGGTTAAAGAGAAAATTGGCGATGAAATTTTGAAGGGCTAAGAAAACTGGCGACGGTTTGATATTAAAGAAAGATCCTATGAGAGTTTGTAAACAAAATTCATTACTTCTCTTTTCTTTCTCTCTATCTCTCTCTCACGAAACCCTATGGTTCTTCCCTCATATTTCTTCGATTCTCGCTCCATTAAGGCTCGTTTTGACGATTCAGAACCACCACAAGGTTCGTACGATGATTCTATGTAAATTTAGCAAAGCAGATCGTTAATTTTAGGTTTATGGGCACCATCCCAAAATCAGGGTTAGTGAGATATTTTAAAGTTTTATTGTTAGATTGAGATATATGAAACTTAGGAAGTATTAAATAAGTGTTGTTTGGGGATTTGAGTTGATAAATTAGGGTTTTTGAATTAGGGTTTGGGTGAGCGCCGCAGGCATCTTTTTGGGGTCTCTGTTGGCGTAATTTAGCAAACCAGGTAAAGGGAATAGATTAAGCCAGTAGTTTTTAATTAATTTATCGGTTTAAATGGAAAATATATGTGTTTATATATGTATATGGTTATTATGTGAGTTTTAAAAGAAATACCAACCGTTTAAATTATGATTTTAAGCCGAGGGTTGTATAGATATTATTTATGAAAATGAAATGTGGAAAGTAATGAATTTTCTGGTAATTGTGAGGGATATTAAATGTGTATTTTTAGTAATCTGAACAATGAACATGGGTTGGCTTTGTTATTTTAAATGATATGAGCATGTGTATTATTTAAATGGTGTGGCATGAGTAAAATGTAAATATAGTGATGAATTATGAAATATTTATGAGACGATGGGAATACTAAAATGTGATAAAAATATGTATTGCATGTGTATTGTTTAAAATGACATGAGATTCACGTGATGTGAACTATTACAGATGAAGTAAATGACATGTGATTCATGTGATGTGAACTATTACAGATGAAGTATGTGATACCCCATGGAAGAAAAACTTAAAAAGGATTAGATGTTACTACCCATATTAACAAGGTGCACCTTTCTTTTCGGGAGCCTTCCCATAAGAAGTCCACGGTTAAGCGTGCTTGGCTTGGAGTAATCTTGTGATGAGTGACCTTCTAGGAAGTTTTCTCAGAAAGTGTGTGAGTGATGACAAAACACACTAAAAATTACATGTGTTGGTCTGTGGGGCCAGTCATTAGTTCGATAAGGTCCGCCCCCTTGTTGTTTGGTCCAGGTGGAGAAGGAGAGATGCAGTGCTCCCTGACAAACCCAGGTTGGCGCTTTACAAAGTAAATGAAATGAGATCCATGTAATGTGGACTTTACATTAGATTCAAATAACGTAGACCATACATGAGATTCACATAAAGTGAGCTATGTAATATGAAATATTGAGAACATGCAAAGATGAATATTATGGAGATACCAAATATAGAGTAAAGTGAAATGTATTGTATACAGTAGTATCATATTTATATGTATATTGGGGCGAAGTATACACTCCACCTGACATCTTGCTGTTGTCATGCCCCAAACCCACAGACGGGTCCCATGTGTGAATATAGTAACCTAACCTGTCTCTGTATCAATTAAACATACATGATACAAATACTGAATGAGGGTTCAATCCCATGGGGTACACGTAAACCCTATACACATTCACATACACATCAAATACGTAGCGAAAATGTTCTTTCTACACATACATTATACCATACAACGTACCATACCAGAGTCTATACATAACTAGGATCTACATTCCACAATACCATACATACCCCAGTTGTCTACAATACCCAATAATGACTACCCGGTTACAAAATCAGTACTTACTCAAGTACTCTATGTAACTAACTGACACCCCGCTCCCGAATGCTAGGATGCTAGTTTCATCTACCCGAAGGACCTGAAAAAAATTTGTATAATCGGGGTGAGACACCTCTCAATAAAGAAGAAAGCAGGTTATATCAGTGTGTGGCATACGAGTGTTATTTCAACATGAAACATAACACAATACAGTTCCAGTGTTTTCACAATTCAGTTCTAGTATATACGATACCAAAGATACGGTCAATGTCGTCACACTCAAGCAAACGATATCCTACAATAACCAAAGCCTCACAGCGATATCATGCTAATACAATGTCCAATCACACCCATCGATGACCAACCAACAAGAATAGGCGATATTTCACACCCTCGAATATAGAGTCGGACACTCTCCCCCACAATAATTAGTCGAGACATGGTGTGAGCGTACGGTAATTAGCTGCCCCTAGCTGATTCAGCGTATGGTAATTAGCCTCCCCTAACTGATTTACAAAACTTGGAACAATTTTAGAACTCATGTCCCTATACTCATCAGTGTACAGTAATTAGCTGCCCCTAACTGTTTTACAAAACCTTGGAACATTTTACATACAACATTTCATTCCACACTTATTTGAGTATACAATAATCATATTGTTTTCAATTCGAGAAATACCGTTTAATACAAATACATGTACGACTATCCCATTACTACCATTTTATACAACATACGATTTTCCAACTAAATTAGAGATGATACTCGAAACCCCCAATTTTTTTAAAAACTATAACTCGAAAATATTGCATTTTCACTAGATAGATTTTCCCAAATAAGTAACCAAAACATACATATAATCATAAACTACAAGTTTACTGATCCCAATTTCAAAAATAACTGATATAAACAGAATCCCCTTACCTTTTCCCGAATACCAAAATACGAACTCTATGGCTCCAAAACTACAAACTGAGTTCCCAAAACCTAAACATCCAAGAACTATACTTCATTATAATTCTTACTACTACATATAAACTGAAATGAAACTGAAATTGGACCCTTGCCTCGGTTTTGGGTCAAAACCTAAAAATCCTTGAAATGAATTTCTGATCCACTAAAAACGTAGAGCTTCTCCTCCTGATCCACGTGGTAACGTCGGATCGTTGATTCCGGAAACTGACAACCAAAAATCCTAGAAAAAGAAATAAAAAGAGAAGATTCGAGTTCTAAAGAGAGAGAGAGACAGAGAGAGAGAGAGAGAGAGAGAGAGAGAGAGCTTTTAGCTTACTTAGCCATGAAACAATGAAGGAGGATATTTATAGCCCTTTTGACCCAGCCAACCTCGTCAACAAAACACCTTCATCGATGAATCATCCACACATGTTGTCAACGAACCGGCTCCTTCGGCGACGAACCCTATTCTGATATTTTACAACACGTTCAGTATCTCTTCGTCGACGAAGCTCTGAATTTCGGCGACGAAGAGTATGGGGGCCTTCGTCGACGAGAACAATGGCTTCGTCGATGAAGCCTGCAAAATTTGTCTTTCTACCCTTTCTCATTTATTCAATCTACATATCTCGGGTCGGGTTCTTGCAACCTCCCCTCCTTACAAAAATTTCATCCTCAAACTTTGTAATCTCCCTTTTACTAACCCAACTACATACCCAAACGCATACCCAACTCTAGAAAAAGCCGACGGCCACCCACATAGCAGCTCCGTCCCAAATACATACATACCCTCACTTATGGCAGAGGAATACCGTGGTTACATACATACCATATCGGGAGCTCACAACATTACAAAACTCTCCTAGAGACTAACCACACATCATTACTACGATAACAGAATATTACATACATACATACCCCTACCGATCCTGCTACCCAAAAGTACTACTCAAAACAATTGTGCATACCTCTGGCGTATTTCTATCTATAATTACCAAGAAGCTTCCTCAACCGCTTGATTCCGCCACAGTACCTTCACTAACGGTATCTCCTTGGTACACTGCTTCTGAACTTTACGGTCTAGAATATGAACAGGTATTTCTTCATATGCCAAAGCATCCCCAATCTCTAAGGATTAGTAACTAATTACATGTGATAGATCCAGCATGTACCTCCTCAACATGGATACGTGAAATACATCAGGGATCCTCGAAAGTGTTGGGGGTAATGCAATTCTGTTGGCCACCAGACCCACTCATTCCAGTTCCTTGAATGGTTTGATATATCTCGGGTTCAGCTTGCCCTTTTTCCTGAATCTCATCACCCCATTTATCGGAGCGATTCTTAGAAATATCTTACCCCCAACCTCAAATTTCAACTCACGACGGCGAACATCCGCGTAACTCTTATGGCAACTCTAAGCTGATTTAATCCTATCTTTGATCAATATGACCTTCTCAGAAGCCTATTGTACGAGTTTGGGCCCCAATACTTGCCATTCACTGACCTCATCCCAATATAGAGGACACCGGCACCTCTGACCATACAATGCCTCGAACAGTGCCATCCAGATACTAGCCTAGAAGCTATTGTTATAGGAAAACTCCACTAAGGGTAGAAACTAAATCCAACTACCACTGAAGTCTAATACACAAGCCTGCAACATATTCTCCAAGATTTGGATTGTCCTCTCTAACTGTCCATCAGTCTGGGGGTGGAACGCTGTACTGAAAGTAAGCTTCGTCCCCAATGCTTCCTGCAAACTCTTCCAAAATCGAGAAGTGAATCTCGGGTCTCGATCTAAAACAATAGACACTGGTGCCCCATGTATTCTAAATATCTCCTACACACACAAATCTGCTAGCCTACTCAAAGAGTAGCTAACCTTCATCGGTACAAAGTGAGCAAATTTGGTCAACCTGTCCACGATTACCTAGATGGCATTCTACCCATGTAGTGCTGGTGGTAACTCGGTGAGAAAGTCCATGAAGATGTGTTCCCATTTCCACTATGGGATGCTTAATGGCAGCAACAGCCCTGCCAGCCTCTGATGTTCAGCCTTTACCCGCTGACATGTCAGACACTGTTCTACAAATTGAGTAATCTCCCATTTCATGCCACTCCACCAGAAGGACTCGTGCAAGTCCTGATACATCTTCATACTACCCGGATCTATCGTATACAAAGAAGGATGCGTCTTTTCTAGAGTCGTCCTCTTTATACCCTCGTCGTTTGGAATAGATAGTATGGTCCCAAACCTCAGCGCACCTCCCTCAAAGATGCTAAAATCTACAGCTAACCCTTGCTGCACCTTCTCCACAGTCTCAACTAACTCCACATCATTAGCCTTCACGACTTTAATCCTCTCAAATAATGTCGATTGGATCACTAAGCTAGCAATGAAAGCCTAATGATTACCATCCATCAACTCCATGCCAAGACTTTCCAGATCCTGTCTAATATGATGCTAACCTATTACTATAGATACTGACGCATGCTTTGACTTCCAACTCAACGCATCGGCTACCACGTTAGCCTTCCCCGAGTCATTGCTAACGGTGTAATCGTAGTCCTTGATCTGTTCAAGCCACCATCTCTGCCTCATGTTCAACTCCTTCCCTGTGAAAAAGTGTTTGAGGCTCTTATGGTCCGTCAAAATCTCACATTGTTCACCGTACAAGTAGTGTCTCCAGATCTTCAACGCATATACTACTGCCACCAATTCCAGATCATGCGTAGGTTAATTCTTCTCATACTCCCTGAGTTGTTGAGAAGCATAAGCAATTACTTTCCCCTGTTGCATCAGCACACATCCAAACCCTTTTAGCGATGCGTCGCTGTAAATCACAAAACCACCGTCCCTAGATAGGATGGTTAAAACCGGAGCGGTGACCAGTCGGTGTTTCAACACCTGGAAACTGTGCTTGCACTCATCAGTCTAATCAAATCTCATACCCTTCCTCATCAACCGTGTCAGGGGGCTAGATAACTTAGAGAATCCCTCCACAAACCGTCGGTAATACCTAGCCATTCCTAGGAAACTTTGAACATCCTGCACGCTTTTCGATTTCACCCACTCAACCATTGCTTCTATCTTACCAAGATCAACTAAGATACCACCCTTCGACACAACATGTCCTAAAAATGCAACCTGATTCAACCAGAACTCGCATTTCTTCAACTTAGCATACAACTTCTTCTCTCGTAAAACCTGAAGTACCAACCTCAAATGGTTTCTGTGCTCTTCCGAACTCTTAAAATATACCAAAATATCGTCAATGAACACTATTACAAATTGATCCAGGTACTTAAGGAAAACCTTGTTCATTAGGTCCATAAATACCACTGGAGCGTTAGTCAAACAAAATGGCATGACTAAGAACTCGTTGTGACCGTATCTGGTTTAGAAAGCAGTTTTCGCAACATCCTCAGTCCTAACCTTTTTCCTGATGATACCCTAATTGTAGATCAATCTTCGAAAAGATAGGGCGCTCATTGACGAAAAGATACCGAGAACACCTAAAAGTTCAAAGCACGTTCATCGAAGAATACAGGAGATTCAGTGACCAAGGCTATGCAGTGGTTCGTCGACGTACACAGGGTACTCGTCGATGAAAAGAAACTGAGACCCATTTAAATTCAGAACCAATGGTTCGTCAACGAACATAGGGCTTCATCGACGAAGGGACTTGTGGGACTCGTCGACGAAGTCGTGACCTCATGTTGCTCACTTATTGTTATTTGCTTTACATATATTGTGATATAATACTCCTATTTTTGCCAAGAAATCTTTGTGAGTGTAGAAAAAGTTGTATATCCATGAAAGACCTCTATTCAACCCCCCTCTAGATGCATATTCAGGCCAACAAGTTGTATCAGAGTGCCAGTCACTAGACATTCAGAGTAATTTCCAAGCGCAAAGATCAAAATGGCGGATAAGTTTGCCTAAGGTCAATCTGTGGGTCATCATCCCAAGTTCTGTGGAATTAACTATCTGGCATGGAAAGATCGGATGTCAATCTTTATCCAATCTTATGACTACCGAATGTGGAATGTCATCACTGAAGGAGACTACATTTTCAAAAATGAGGAAGGCGATGACATACCGATTAGGAAACTTCCCAAGGCAGATGCAAAGCTAGTACAACTAAATTTCAAAACTAAAAACTTCCTTTATTGTGTTGTAAACGATGAAGAATACAACCGGATCTGTGGATGCAACACGGAAAAAGAGATGTGGAAGAAGCTTCAGGTAACGTATGAAGGAACAAACTAGGTAAAGAAATCAAAAATTTATATGTTGGTTAAAGAATACGAAATGTTTAAAATGGAAGAGGGTGAATTAGTTACTACTATGTTTACTCGCTTTACACATATTACGAATGAACTAAAAGCCCTTGGTAGAGAATATTTTATGGAAGATAATGTGCAGAAATTCCTTCACTCTCTACCAAAATCTTGGCACGCAAAGTCCACAGCAATTGAGGAGGTAAAGGACCTATCAAAGGTGACTCTTGACGAGCTAATTGGGTCTCTCATGACCTATGAAATCGAAAAGAAAAATGCTACCGCAAAAGCTAAGGTACCAAAAAAGGCAACCAAAATTGCACTAAAAGTTGGAAAACAAAAGGAGCTCGTGGAGGAAGAAGAAAATGACAACGATGATGAAGTTTCTCTCCTTACAAGAAGATTTAGAAATTTTTTTATTAACAAAAAGGTGGCAAATAAAAGGAGAAAGGAGAATCAAGCATAAGGTGCTACAACTGCAAAACGATCAGGCACCGCATCGCTGACTGCCCACTTATCAAAAACAAAGGTAACAATCAACAAGGTGACAAAAAGAAGTTTAAAGCCATGAACACAACCGGATGGGATGAGCTAGATGGAACATCAACCGATGAAGAAATCAAAGAAGAAGTTGCAAACTTCTACTTTATGGCAGACGAACACAATGAGGTAAATTATGACGACGAATACCTTCCATCATATGAAGAATTAGAAGAAAATTGTAGGAAGCTTTATATTGAGTTGATAGCTGCCAAAAATAAAAACAGGCTTTTAGAAGAAACTCATGCAAGAAGTAAGCAAAAGCAAATATGCTCATGTGATACTTTAAAAGAGGAAAATGCATCTCTCAGTTTCGAAAACGAAAAACTTATCAAAGAGTGTAAAAATTGCAAGGAGTCCTTTCAAAAAAGAAGCTGGAAGTTTGAAAAAACAAATTATGGAAATTCTTCAAGAAAATTCAAAATTGAAAATGAAGGTTGAAGATCGAAATAATACAATTTACAAATTTACAAATGGAAAAGAGAATTTTGATAAGCTACTTGGAGTCCAAAGATTTGGAATTTTCAAAGAAGGATTAGGGTATGGCTTATCGTCATCCAAATCAATCGGTTTTGCAAATCTTTGTGCTAAAAGAAGCTCCTTGTCAAATAAAATCCCTGCACCTAAACCAAACCCCTTACATGCCAATAAAGTTTGCTTATATTGCAAAAGAAATGGTCATGTATGCTTTACTTGCCCCTTCAAAGGAAACAAAGGAAAAGGGATGAAATATAAATGGGTAATTAAGAACACTAACCCAATAGGACCCAAGAAAATATGGGTACCAAAACAAATCACTTAGTGTTGTGTGCAGGTATGCCTAAAGACCAACTCCATAAGAAACAAATGGTTCCTTAATAGCGGCTGCTCAAGATACATGATAGGAGATGCAAGAAAACTCACCTACAAGAAGGAAGGATTGGTAACATTTGAAGACAATGCCAAAGGAAGAATCATCGGTAAAGGTAAAATAAGTAATTTATCATTGGCTATTGAAAATGTTGCTCTAGTAGATACACTTAAACATAACTTATTGAGTATTAGTCGGTTGTGTGATAAAGGGTTAAACATTATATTCCAATCCACCCAATGCTTAATAAATGATTTAAATGGAAATACCATACTAGTAGGAAAACGTGAATTCAAGATCTACACAATTGAGTTTGATGACATTAAAACTTGTGACGTTAGGTGTTTGGCTGCAACTAATGAAAATTGTTGGTTATGGCATAGAAGACTAGGTCATGCTAGCATGGATTTACTGCATAGGCTATCATCTAAGGAACTAGTGAATGACTTGCCAAAAGATAATTATGTAAGAGACAAAGTATGTGATGCATGTCAATATGGAAAACAAGTTAAATCATCTTTCAAAATCAAGAAAATGATATCCACCACAAGACCTTTAGAATTGATCCATCTTGATTTGTTCGGACCAAATGATATTGGAAATATTAGTGGAAAACTATATGCTTTCGTAATAGTTGATGATTTCTCTAGATTCTCATGGGTAATCTTTCTTGCAAAAAAAAGTGATACATGCAATGCCTTCATTCATTTTTGTGGAAAAATTCAAAATGAAAAGGGAATGTCAATTGTTCACATTAGGAGTGATAGAGGAAGAGAACTTAGAAACAAAGAATTAGAAAACTTTTGTAACGAAAATGGCTATTCACATAACTTCTCCGCACCAAAAACTCCACAACAAAACGGAGTAGTTGAAAGAAAAAGCCGAACACTCCAAGAAATGGCTAGGAAAATGCTTAGCGAACATAATCTTCCAAAATATTTCTGGGCTGAAGTCAATAGTACAACTTGTTATGTTAGTAATCGCGTCATCATTAGATCCAAAATAGGGAAAACCCCATACGAGATATGGAAGGGTAGAAAACCAAACATTTCACACTTAAAGGTTTTTGGATGCAAATGTTTCATATTAAATGATAGAGATTATTTGGAAAATTTTGATTTAAAATCTGACGAGGGAATCTTTATAGGGTATGCAATGAACAACAAAGTGTATAGGGTGTTTAATAAAAGAACTCAAACTATTCAAGAATCAACACACGTTATTTTTGATGAAACTGACCCTCACATATTCAAAACAACTATTGACATAGAAGAAGATGATCAAGTCACCTCAATTAGAATTAAGAAGGAACTTGAGCAACTTAAGATAAATAATGATCAAGATAAAGATTGTAAAGACATAAAAAATGATCATCAAGAATCATCACCTTATGAAAAGTCTAGGGAACCAGAAGAAGAAAATTACGAACTCCCTAAAGCTTGGAAATTTGTTAGGAATCACCCAACTGACCTTATCATAGGTAGTCCATCCCAAGAAGTTAGCACTAGATCTCACTTAAGAATTGGATGTAATCATATAGCTTTCGTATCCCATTTAGAACCAAAGAACTTTGAGGAAGCTGAAAATGACGAAAACTGGACCAATGCCATGCAAGAAGAACTAGACCAATTTGAAAGAAATAAAGTATGGGGCTTAGTTCCCAAACCCAAAAACACTATAATAATAGGCACAAAATGGGTGTTTAGGATTAAGAAAGACGAAGATGACAATATTTTTAGAAACAAAGCTAGATTAGTGGCACAAGGGTATAACCAACAAGAGGGTATTGACTATAATGAAACTTATGCCATTGTGGCAAGACTAGAAGCTATTAGGATGTCACTAGCATTTTCTTGTTAGAAAGACTTCAAACTATTTCAAATGGACGTAAAAAGTGCTTTTCTAAATGGATATATAAATGAAGAAGTCTATGTTAAGCAACCTCAAGGATTTGAGAGTCACACACATCCTGACCATGTATACAAACTCTCAAAAGCCCTTTACGGACTTAAGCAAGCACCAAGAGCGTGGTATGAAAGTTTAAGCAAATTTCTCCTAGAAGATGGCTTCACAAGAGGAAAATTTGACACTACATTATTCTTAAAATACAAAGAAAATGATATGCTAGTCATACAAATTTATGTAGATGATATCATTTTTGGTGTTACAAATGAGACTCTGTGTCAAGAATTTACCCAAACCATGCTTAAAAAATTTGAGATGAGTATGATGGGTGAATTAACCTTCCTTCTTCCTAGGGTTGCAAATAAAACAAATGAAACATGGAATTTTTATTAATCAAGCAAAATACATTAAGGACATGCTTAGGAAATTTGGTCTTGAAATGGGAAAATCTAAAGCAACCCCTATGAGCATCACAACAAAACTTGACACTGATGAAAAAGGGAAGAATGTTGACCAAAAGCTTTACCGAGGGATGATTGGTAGTCTGTTGTATCTCACTTCTAGCATACCTGACATCATGTTCAGTGTCTCTTTATGCGCTAGATTCCAATCATGTCATTAAGAGTCACATCTTCATGCCGTCAAGATAATCTTTAGGTACCTAGTAGGAACACATGACTTAGGACTCTTTTACCCTAAGAATGCACTCTTTGATCTCACCTGCTACTCGGATGCTGACTATGAAGGATGCAAAACGGATAGAAAAGGCACTAGTGGAACATGTCACTTCCTAGGACATTCGCTTGTCTCATGGTTTTGCAAAAAGCAAACCTCTGTTGCTCTCTCAACCACCGAGGCTGAATACATTGTAGCTAATAGTTGTTGTGTTCAAGACATATACATGAAGCAACAACTTGAGGGTTTTAAAGTTTTAATCAAGGGTACTCCAATTCATTGTGATAACACTAGTACCATCAATATCTCAAAAAACCCGTGCCTGCACTCTAGGACCAAACATATTAAGATACGACACCATTTTATCCGAGATCATGTTCAAAAGGGGGGATGTTGAGTTAGTTTATGTTACTCCTGAAAATCAACTAGCTGATATTTTAATAAAACCCCTAAGTGAGGAAAAGTTTAGCAAAATCTGGCATGCCCTGGGCATGTGTACTCCCACGGATCTATCTTAGGAACATCTAGTTATCCCTCTTCTGCTCTAAAGCTCCAGATAGGTGAAAACCAATTTTTCTCATTGGCCTCATCGACGAATAAAGGGTTTTGTCATCAAGAAATATAAGGTTCTTTGTCGACGAACATAGGGGTTTTTTCGCCGAGAAATATAAGGTTCTTTGGCGACGAAACATAGGGGTTTCGTCGCCAAAATGTCTGAATGTCTTCATCAACGAACACAAGGGATTTGTCGACGAAAACAGTCGGGATACTTAAATTATCAGCTATCTAATTGCGACTTCTCTTAAACCCTAACCCTAACATTTCGAACCTCCTCCTCCTCTCACCACTCTAAAGCCATCCTCCTTCCTCCTTCACACCAAGCCTTCTCCCGCCATCCCGCTTACCCTACTCACCATCTTGCCTCACTCGCACCAACCTTTTTCGCCTACAAGCACTGCATATACTCCTCTGTCGACCCCGAGCTCGACAGCTGCTTATAGCCTCCCTCTCTCTCCCACCAACTCTACGTTCCTAGTGCCTCAGATGGCTCCTCGCCCAAAAAAGAGAACTTTCCAAACTGAGGTTGGCGAATGGTCCACTCACCGCCCCCCAATCGACCAATCCTGCCCGGCCTCGACTGACGTTGACCCACAGTTTGTTTCTGCCGAGGCTGCTTATCACTATCACAACGACATCTCCAAGCGGCACATTGTCCATGGTAAGATTGTTCCATCGGCATTCCTTCAACTTCACTTTCCCGCCTTATTATCCAAAATTCAAGCCGTCGAATGGGATGCCCTTTTCAATCTGGGGGAGCTCGTCTATGAGGAGCTAGTGCGTGAGTTTTATGCAATTTTTTTTCCATCACATCGTGGCGTTGCTGCATACTCCATAGTACGGGGGACCCTCATTCGCCTTTCAGACGACACTTTCACTCAAGTCCTCGATTGCCAACTTTATCCTATCCAGGGCCTCCCCAAGGCCTCCTGGCCTATGTGCTACGATTGGTTTGAGTCTCACGAAGCCCTCAAACTGATAACTAGTAACCCCCATATCCCTCTTGTAGCACAACCCAAATCTAAGGACCTCACCGTTAAATTTCAGGTTCTCCACCACATAATCACCTATAACTTCTGCCCAGGACTGGTGGACGAGATTGGGTAACCCTCGGCGATGTCTTCTGCATTTACTGCCTATGGGTTGGTAGAGGCATTTACTTGATAAGAGTCATTGTTCAAAACATGGAGGGGATTCTGAAATGGCAACGAGGTTGCCTACCATACGGTTGTTTGCTCACCACATTCTTCGATCATTTTGGCCTCATTCTCGCCGGGATGCCTTATATTCACCCTGCACCAAATGACACCTTTACAGAGGCTACTCTACATTGTATGCATTTTGAGAAGGATGATGATACAAACACGTGGGTAAAAACCCACGAGCAGGGTCGAGAACTAATTAATGAGGTCGAAGCTGCCATGGATGAGGACAACGAGGCTGAGGATCTTGCTGTTGACCCTATACTCGAGTGCCTCGATGGTCTTTAGCTTTCCATGATGCAGTCCAATCTATGCACTCGTGCTCGCTTTGATTCGATCGATGCAGCCTTAGCACTTCAAGAAAACCACAATCGTGCACGCTTCAACTCTATTGATGATACCTTAGCCGCTCTCCTCGAAAAATTTGATTGATCGCAGGACTAGTGTTCGATGACACCC
This sequence comes from Malania oleifera, assembly GCF_029873635.1. Lineage (NCBI taxonomy): Eukaryota > Viridiplantae > Streptophyta > Magnoliopsida > Santalales > Ximeniaceae > Malania > Malania oleifera. The sequence continues at coordinate 104,561,158 of NC_080417.1, read as the reverse complement.
CTTATTTTTTATAATGGCAAAGGGGGAGATGAAAGGATCTTTTGTAGGCTGATAGTTTCTAATGCAGTTAGCTTGTATGAGTAAGGAAGGTTGATATTGTAATCCTTTGTGTATGGTGCTGTTCAAAAGTAGCGAGTAAGAGATGGGAAAATTGCATATGCATTTAGCTCACGATAGACTGGAACACAGGCACTAGTCTCACACATACATAACAAGTCAAGTAAACTACATAAGATGTCCAGAACTTTCAAACATATTTCATTAAACCCAAGACATCTTAAAAATAGATTAAACATTATTTCTAAAACAAAATGAAACCTTTACTTCAACATAAACCAAATTTTGAACAAATTTAGAAGGATAAGTAAAGGGTTCATCGATGAATACAGGGGATTCGTCGACGAGCACAACACAACACCTTGTCAACGTACACAAGGTACTCGTCGACAAGAATATACTGAGACCACTTAACAAGTTCAAAGAAGGTTTGTCGACGAATACAAGGGATTCGGCAACAAAGATAATATGTGGTTTGTCAACGTACATAGGGTACTCATCGACGAAAAGATACCGAGACCACCTAAAAGTTCAGAGCATGTTTGTCGACGAATACAGGGGATTCCGCGACGAAGGATATGCAGTGGTTCGTTGACGTACACAGGGTACTCATCGATGAAAATAAATCGAGACCCATTTAAATTGAGAACCAATGGTTCGTCAACACATGGCTTCATAGACGAAGGGACCTATGGGACTCGCCGACAAACGTCGGGCTGGAGACTATATTAAATGGGCCAGAACAGCTAGTTTTCAATTTTTCTTATGTCAATTAATGCCCAATGACTCTCTGGTGCTCAGCTCATCCCTTTGGCCTTTAAAATGGGTCTTATGCATTTATTTCAAACTAGTTAAGCATATTGGTTGTTGAGAACAATTATTGTGCATTCATTCTAGGGTTTCACTTTGTGCCATCTTGCCCTCTTGCTCTTTACTCTTGTTTACACACCATTTACAAAGAGCAAATAGTGTGAGGTTTGTATTGGGATTTTCCGCTCAAAGAGGAGAATTCTACATTGTATCTTCTTGCTTTCAAAATTCTTTGTATTGGAAGGCTCTTTGTGAGCAATTATAAGGTGACTCTTGGTGAGCACCATTGTAAGAGCTCGTTGTGAGCAGTTGGTTGTAAAGGCTTCTCTGCCGGGAAGGAGGATTACATAGTGGATTTAGGGAATCCTTGAGTTGGTCTCAAGGCATGGACGTAGGCTCGGTGTCGAACTACTTTAACATCGCTGCGTTAAGCTTCTCTTATCCCTTATCTCTTGTGTTGCTCACTTATTGTTATTTGCTTGACATATGTTGTGATATAATACTCTTGTTCTTGCCAAGAAATCTTTGTAAGTGTAGAAAAGGTTGTATATCCGCAAAAGACGTCTATTCACCGCCCCTCTAGACCCATATCTGAGCCAACACAAACAATACTAAAGCTCCCCAGGGCGAAACACTAGGTCTAATAAAGCCCTTGTCTAGTAGTTCCTACAACTGCTCCTTGAACTTCTTAAGTTCAGCTAGAGTCATCCGGTATGGAGCTTTAGAAATCGGCGCACCTTACCTAGTAGCAGATCAATAGCGAACTCCACCTCACGATCAGGAGGTAAGCCAGGTAAGTCCTCCAGGAATACATCCGGGAATTCATTAACCATTCTGATATCTTCAAGTTGTAGATCATCCCAAGGTGGTTCCTTCACACAAGTTAGGTACTCCTGACAACCCTTTAAGAGTAACCTTCTCCCCTGTATAGCCGACAGAATCTGTGGCGTCGAATGCACACACAATCCCAAAAGCTCATACTCCTGCTCCTAGGAGGTCTGAACACAACTACCTTCCTACGACAATTAATCACCACATAACTAGAGAATAGTCAATCCATCTCCAATATGACGTTAAATCCACACATGTCGTACACTACGATGTTTCCCGGTAGCAGCCTTCCCTAAATAACCACTGGGCAATTTCCCAACATCTTACTATAGATCGTTACACTCTCAATCGGTGTAGCCATGGACAACCACTCATCCATTACTTGGGTTTTAACCCCACACAGTTTCACAAAATTAGCATATATATATGAATGGGTTGCTCCCGAATTAAACAAACAACAGCTCTATTCGAATGTAATAACATGGTACCTGTCACCACATTCCCAGCATGTTCCGCATCTAGTGGAGTAAGGGAGTACACTCTCATCAGAGTTGTGTTTGCTAGATAGTTCCCTTGAGGCATCTTATTATTCCCTTGGTTCTGGCTTTATGCAGGCATATCACTCCTTTGTGCCTGACAGTCTCGACACTGGTACCCCGTGCATTCTAACTATCTCCTGCACATACAAATCGGCTAGCCTACTCAAAGAGTATCTAACCTTCATCGGTACAAAGTGAGCAGATTTGGTCAACCTTTCCACGATTACCCAGATGGCATTCTACCCGTGTAGTGCTAGTGCTAACCCGGTGACAAAGTCCATGGAAATGTGTTCCCATTTCTACTTTAGGATGCTCAATGGCTACAACGGCCCTAATGGCCTCTAATGCTCAGCCTTTACCTGCTGACACATCAGACACTATTCTACAAATCGAGCAATCTCCCGTTTCATGCCACTTCACTAAAAGGACTCGCGCAAGTCCCAATACATCTTCATACTACCTGGATGTACCGTGTACAAAGAATGATGCGCCTATTCCAGAGTCGTCCTTTTTATACCCTCCTCGTTTGTAACACATAGTCTAGTCCCAAACCTTAGCACACCTCCCTCGGAGATGTTAAAATCTGCAACCAACCCTTGCCATACTTTCTCCATAATCTCAACTAACTCTACATCATTAGCCTGCATGGCTTTAATCCTCTCAAATAACGTTGGCCTGATCACCAAGCTAGCAATGAAATCCTGAGGATTACCATTCACTAACTCCATGCCAAGACTTTCCAAATCCTGCCAGATATGATGCTGACCTACTACTGCAGATACTGACGCATACTCTAACTTCTAACTCAACGCATCCGCTACCACGTTAGCCTTCCCCGAGTGATAGCTAATGGTGCAATCGTAGTCCTTAATGAGTTCAAGCCACCTTCTCTACCTCATGTTCAACTCCTTTTGTGTGAAAAAGTATTTGAGGCTTTCATGGTCCGTGAAGATCTCACACTGTTCACCGTACAAGTAGTTTCTCCAGATCTTCAACGCATATACTACTGCTGCCAATTCCAAATCATGCATAGGGTAATTCTTTTTGTACTCCTTGAATTTCTGAGAAGCATAAGTAATTACTTTTCCCTGCTGCATTAGCACACATCACAACCCTTTCAGCGATGCGTCGCTGTAAATCACAAAATCATCGTCCCCAGATGAGATGGTTAAAACCGGAACAGTGACCAGTCGGTGTTTTAACTCCTAGAAACACTGCTTGCACTCATCGGTCTAATCAAATCTCACACCCTTCCTTGTCAACTGTGTCAGCAGGCCAGATAACTTAGAGAATCCCTCCACAAACAGCCGATAATACCCCGCCAATCCTAAGAAACTCCGAACATCCTGCATGCTCTTCGGTTTCACCTAGTCAACCACTACTTCTATCTTACCAGGATTAACTGAGATACAACCCTTCGACACAACATCGCCTAGAAACGCGACCTGATTCAGCTAGAACTCACATTTCTTCAGCTTAGCTTACAACTTCTTCTCCCGTAAAACCAGAAGTACCAACCTCAGATGGTTTCCGTGCTCTTCCGAACTCTTAGAATATACCAAAATATCGTCGATGAACACTACTACAAACTGATCCAAGTACTTATGGAAAACCCTTTCATTAGGTCCATAAATACCACCAGAGCGTTAGTCAAACCAAAAGGCATGACCAAGAACTCGTAGTGACCATATCTGGTTCGGAAAGCGGTCTTTGCAACATCCTCGCTCCTAACCTTCACCTAATGATACCCTGACCATAGATTAATCTTCGAAAAGACCTGCATTCCCTATAGCTGGTCAAATAGATCATCTATATGAGGCAACGGGTATCAATTCTTCACTGTTAGCTTGTTGATCTCACGGTAATCAATGCACATTCACATCGACCCATCCTTCTTCTTCACAAACAATACTAGAGCTCCCCAGGGCGAAACACTAGGTCTGATAAAGCCCTTGTCCAGTAGTTCCTACAACTGCTCCTTTAACTCCTTAAGTTCAACTGGAGCCATCCGGTATGGAGCTTTAGAAATCTTACCTAGCATCAAATCAATAGCAAACTCAACCTCACGATCAGGAGGTAAATCGGGTAAGTCCTTCAGGAATACATCTGGGAATTTTTTAACCACTCAGATATCTTCAAGTTCCAGATCATCCCGAGGTGGTTCCTTCACACAAGCTACGTACCCTTAACAACCCTTCAAGAGTAACTTTCTTGCCTGTATAGCCGACAGAATTTGTGGCGTCGAACGCACACACGATCCCACGAACTCATACTCCTACTCCCCAGGAGGTCTAAACACAACTACCTTCCTATGATAATCAATCACTGCATAACTAGAGAATAGCCAATCAATCCCCAATATGACATTAAATCCACACATGTCGTACACTACTATATTTCCCGGTAGCAGCCTTCCCTGAACAACCATTGGGTAGTTTTCCAACATCTTACTACAGATCATTACACTCCCAATTGGTGTAGCCACAAACAACCACTCATCCATTACTTGGGTTTTAACCCCACACAGTTTCACAAAACCAGCAGATATAAACGAATGGGTTGCTCCCGAATCAAATAAAACAACAACATTATTCGAAAGTAATAACATGGTACCTTTCACCACCTTCCCAGCGTGTTCCGCTGTTGCTGGAGTAAAGGAGTACACTCTTGCCGGAGCTGTGTTTACCAGATAATTCCCTCGAGGCATCTGAATACTCCAACGGTTCTGGCTCTGTGCAGGCATATCACTCCTTTGTGCCTGACAGTTTCAGGATATGTGGTCCAATTTGCCATAGTTGTAGCAATTACCCCAGAACGGTTGGCATTCATCATCGTGCCATTTATAGTGTGCATAGTGCGGAGGATGGATCCCCTTGAGAGCTCTGCCACTCGGTATTCTATCGATAACTCGAATTATAGTTCTTCTTCTTCTTCTTCTTCCACTGTCCCTGTCAAGGACTAGTCTGAGAACCAGAAGATACTAGCCTCTTCTTCTGTTCCTATACCCCTTCATCCCCCTGAAGGTCAGCCTCGACTATGGTGGCCTTGTCCACCAAAACAGAAAACTCTCGAATCTGCAACATCCCCACAAACATGCGGATGTCCTTCCTCAAACCCTTCTTGAACCTCCGAGCCTTCTCATACTCGTTCGAGATCAAGTATAGTGTGATACAAAATAGTTTAATATATCTGACAGCATCTCTCTACACTGTCAGGGTTCCTTGAGTCAGTCTCAAGAACTCATCAGCCTTCGCATCACGAGTAGAAGCCGAGAAGTATCTCTCGAAAAATAACTCTTTGAAATGGCTCCAAGTCATATCAGATGGACCAGCTCTTTGCTTCTCAAGCAGACTCACCGACATCCACCATCTTTCAGCTTCTCCTGCTAGCTAGAAAGTAGAATAAAGGACTTTCTATTGGTCAGTGCAGTGCAGAACTTCCAATATCTTCTCAATCTTCTGCACCTAATTTTTTGCAACTATCGGATCGGGTCCTCCCGTAAACATCAGAGGGTGCATGCGGGTAAACCTCTTTATGGTACAACCTATAGCAGTAGGAGAGTGCTCACGTCTCCTAACACAACGCCCAACCTCCCGCATAACCTACCTTGTCAAACCCCAAGGCACGGAAGGAGACTCGTCACTCGCAGTCCCCTTGGAGCCACTATCCAAGTTGTTATCCTTGGGTTTCATTCTGAAAGTAAGATAGGAATCGATTAGAATTCCTATATCATACACAATTAACATAATCATTGAAAGCTAATCATGTTAACTACAACTCTAGCGGATCTAGGTCTGTCCTATCACACCGACACGAAACCATCAATGATTTGTCATGATTTTACTAAAAACGTCATTCTAGGAAAAACACAGAACACCACCAATGAATCCCCGTCCACCAACAAAATAACCCTTAACTTACTCTACCCATTTCCTACATCCTATAGACGTACACATAACTACGCCTAACCAAGTCTACAAGACCTAACAACTTGGTTTAGCTCTAATACCAAGTTGTCACACCCCGAACCCACAGATGGGGTCCCAGTTGTGAATATAGTAACCTAACCTGTCTCTATATCAATTAAACATACATGATACAATAGTGAATGAGGGTCCGACCCCGTGGGGTACACGTAAACCCTATACACATTCATATCCATACACATCAAATACGTAGCGAAAATGTTCTTTCTACACATACATCATACAATACAACGTACCATACCAGAGTCTATACATAACTAGGATCTACATTCCATAATACCATACATACCATGGGTGTCTACAAAATCCAATAATGATAACTCAGTTAAAAAGTCAGTACTTACTCAAGTACTCTACATAGCTAACCGACACCCAGCTCTTGAAAGCTAGGATGCTAGTTTCGGCTACCCGAAGGACGTGAAAAGCATTTGTATAATGGGGGTAAGACACCTCTCAGTAAGGAAGAAAGCAGGTTATATCAGTGTGTGGCATATGAGTGTTATTTCAACATAAAACATAACACAATACAGTTCTAGTATTTTCACAATTTAGTTCTAGTACATACGATACCAAACATACGATCAGTGTTGTCAAACTCAAGCACACAATATCCTACAATAACCAAAGCCTCACAGCGATATCATGTAATACGGTGTCCACTCACACCCATCGGTGACCAGCCAAAAAGAACAGGCAATATTCGACACCCTCGAATATAGAGTCGGACACTCTCGCCCACGGTAATTAGTCGAGATATGGCTCCAGTCTACAGTAATTAGCCACCCCTAACTGATTCAGCATATGGTAATTAGCTGCCCCTAGCTGATTTACAAAACCTGGAATAATTTTGGAACTCATGTCCCTATATTCATCAGCGTGCGGTAATTAGCCACCCCTAACTGTTTTACAAAACCTTGGAACATTTTACATACAACATTTCATTTCACACATATTTGAAAATACAACAATCATATCGTTTTCAATTCGAGAAATACAGCTTAATATAAATACAAGTATGATCATCCCATTACTACCATTTTATACAACATACGATTTCCAACCAAATTAGAGATGATACCCGAAACCCCCAATTTTCCCAAAAACTGTGACTCAAAAATCCCGCATTTTCACCTGATAGATTTTCCCAAATAAGTAACCAAAACATACATACGATTGTAAACTACAGGTTTACCAATCCCAATTTCAAAAATAACTGATATAAACAGAATTCCCTTACCTTTTCCTAAATACCAAAATATGAACTCTACGGCTCCAAAACTACGAACCGAGTTCCCAAAACCTAAACATCTAAGAACTATACTTCACTATAATTCTTACTACTACATATAAATCAAAATGAAACTGAAATCGGACCCTTACCTCGGTTTTGGGTCAAAACCCGAAAATCCTCGAAACAAATTTTTGATACGCTAAAAACGTAGAGCTTCTCCTCCTAATCCACGTGGTAATGTCGGATCATTGATTTCGGCAGCTAACGGCCTGAAATCCTAAAGAGAGAAAGAAGATTTGAGCTCTAGAGAAAGAGAGAGCGAGAGAGCTTTTAGCTTACTGAGCCACAAAGCAATGAAGGAGGATATTTATAACCCCTTTGACCCGGCCAACCTCGTCGACGAAACAGCGCCTTCAGCGACAAATCATCCACACATTTCGTCGACAAATTGGTTGTTTCAGCGACGAACCCTATTCTGATATTTTACAACACGTACGGTATCTCTTCATTGACAAGGCTCTGAATTTCAGCAACGAAGAGTATAAGGGCTTTCGTCGATGAGAACAATGGGTTCGTCGACGAAGCCTACAAAATTTACCTTTTTACCCTTTCTCATTTATTCAATCTACATATCTCAGGTCGAGTTCTTACACGAGTGTCCTGATAGGTATCAGATGTAGCCATATCGGGCTACATAATGTATTAGGGCAGAGGGAAGCTACTTGTATCGGCGGGTAATTTTTCTTATTCTTGGGAACTTCTGCTGGTAAACTTTTGTTTGAATGTGTGTGTGAGTACAAGATAAATTATCCACCTAAGAGCTTACTGAGCAAGGCAAGTGCCCTGACATGCTTCATTTGTAGCTATAGGTTGCATAAGGTATCAAAGCATAGGGGTGCTACTTGTATGAGCGGGTAATCACCCCATTTCTTAGGAACTCTTGTTTCATTAAAATACGCTGCATGTATGTGAGTAGGGATAGAGAATGTTTTCATAACTGTGATATGTTTATAAATGATGAATATATATATATATATATATATTTGTACACAAACCTCATGATAGTCACACACTGGTGTAGCATTTTTGAAAGAGAGCAAGGGTATAAACTTTGGTTATAATTCTTGGGGTTGTAGCATATTTATGTTTTCAGAGTTGTAAATGTTGTGAATACTGAATGTTGGGTTATGTTTTTGAGATATATATATAGATGTAGAAACTTTAATATATTATTGAATATTTTTTAATATTTTCATTGCGTAATTGATATAGAGCCAAGTATAGGTAATAGACCACGTGGCACGTGGGCCCCACTTGACAGGTTTGGGGTCACAAAGCTGTATCAGAGATTTATTACAAATAACACTTGGGACCGTAGTTTCGGGTTCGGGGCATTACAGTTTGGTATCAAAGCCTTAGGTTTTGGGATTCTACAGACTTAGGAGTGGTTAATACCAGAGTATAGGATATGATGACAATGAGGATAAGAAATGGGTAGGCTAGGTGTTGAGAGTTTTAAGATTTTGTCTTCTAGTTTGGAGGCGAAAATATGTCGATGATTTCCTATGGTTTTTCTGAAGCAGTCGACGGCCTCAGAAAAGCCACGGTAAACCTTAAATGATTCTGTTTCTGAACTATAGTGCTGGTCTTTAACTTATTGATTTGGATGTATACTGGATTTTAGTTTAATGATTATGTTGAGTAGGTTATGATAAAGGAATTCTTATCTCTTTTTTGTCCTATTTTCAAGATGGATCCTAGGGGTGAGGTTGTAAAGGTTGAAAGAAGGGACGATTCAGTGACTTCTAGTGAAAAGGATATTGATACCTCCACGATGCTGCGGGGTATAGCCTGACAAGTCAGGGCAGAAATGAGGAAACCTAGAAAGCATAATTGCCCAGTTGTAGATAAGGGCAGTAGCATCAAGGAGTTCATGAGATTGAACCCTCCTAATTTTGAGAGAGGACTTGATCTAGTGACTGTAGAGAACTGGGTTCAAGAAATTGACGAAATAATGGAAGTACTCAGTTGCACAGATGAGTAGAAGGTCCGATATACTGTGTTTAAAATGATAGGTTATGCAAAATGCTGGTAGCTTTCTGTGGAGCTGCTAAAGGGACAGAGGGTAGTAAAAGTGGCGCTGACCTGGGAACAATTCAAGGAGTTGTTCTTTGATAGGTATTTTCCTTCGTGCACTAGAGAATAAAGGGTTGAGGAGTTCACTAATCTGACCCAAGGAAATATGACTGTTAGGGAGTATGCAGCAAAATTTGTGGAGTTGTCTCGCTTCGCACCCTTTATGATCCCTAATGAGGTGAGGAAGGCCAGAATGTTCGAAAAAGGCCTAAGACGAAATATTTTTGAACCGGTGGTAGGGTTCCAGGTCCATAATATTTCAGACTTGGAAGATAAAGCTTCGGCACTGGAGAAGAGCTTGCAAGGCGGTACAGATCTGTCAGAACAGAGGAAAAGGCCTGCACCTTCCAGTTTTTAGGCTGAAGCTAGTCAGGGTTTATGGAAGAAAGAAAGGGACACAGTGGGTCCGAGGTAGGAGATGAGAGATCGAGGTTATTCTGGTTATCAGAATGAGTCATCTTACTCCGTATGTCATAGATGTAATAAGAGGCATAAGGGTGAATGCTGAGCTGGGGGTCCTAACTGCTATAAATGTGGTAAGTCAGGGCATATTATGTGGAATTGTCATGTGTTGCTACCTAATACACCTGCACTGAATCAGAATCGGGGAAACCAGAAAATACCCTGAGGTGGAGGTGGACCAACACATTTCTACGCGATGATCACAGATAACATAGATTTGTCAAGGGGCAAGTATGAGTTTATGTTTAAGATAATGATAGTTTTATTTAGTTATAGATGATGCAAAAGTTTATATGGTGATATATACTGAAGTGTATGAGATATAGAAAATCAATAATTGTAAAAATGTGAAAATGGATGATTAGAAAAATTTTGAGGACAAATTTCTTAAGGATGGGAGAATGTAAAGACCCAAAAAAAAAAAAAAATCAGCGATAGTTTTGTGGGTGAGGATAAAATCGGAGACGGTTATGTGGAATTAGCACGAGTCAGTAACGGGTTAAACAGTAAAATTGGGCCGATTAAAGCAAAAATCAGCGACGAAATTTTGAAGGGCTGAGAAAACCGATGACGGTTTTCTCTATAGAGGTGATATTAAAGAAAGATCATGCGAGAGTTTGCAAACAAAATTCATTACTTCTCTTTCTTTCTCTCCCTCTCACGAAACCCTACGGTTCTTCCCTCATATTTCTTCGATTCTCGCTCCATTAAGGCTCGTTATGACGATCCAAAACCACCACAAGGTTCATAAGATGACTCTCTGCAAAGTTAGCGGAGCAGATCGTTGATTTGGGGTTTTGGGGCACCATCCCAAAATCAGGGTAAGTGAGATATTTTAAAGTTTTATTGTTAGATTGAGATATATGGAACCTAGGAAGTGTTAAATAAGTGTTGTTTGGGGATTTGAGTTGATAAATTATGGTTTTTGAATCAGGGTTCGGGTGAGCGCCGCATGCATCTTTTTGGGATCCCTGCCGACGTAATTTAGGAAACTAGGTAAGGGGAATAGATTAAACCGATAGTTTTTATGAATTTATCGGTTTAAATGGAAAATATATGTGTTTATATATCTATATGGTTATTATGTGAGTTTTAAAAGAAATTCCAATCATTTGAATTATGATTTTGAGCCTAGGGTTGTATAGATATTATTTATGAAAATGAAATGTGGAAAGCAATGAATTTTCTGGTAATTGTGAAGGATATTAAATGTGTATTTTCAGTAATATGAACGATGAACATGGGTTGGCTTTTTTATTTTAAATGATATGAGTATGCGTATTATTTAAATGGTGTGGCATAAGTAAAATGTAAATACAGTGATGAATTATGAAATATTTATGAGACGATGGGAATATTGAAATGTGATAAGAATATGTATTGCATGTGTATTGTTTAAAATGACATGTGATTCACGTGATGTGAACTATTATAGATGAAGTAAATGACATGAGATTCACGTGATGTGAACTATTACAGATGAAGCATATGACATGAGATCCACGTAATGTGGACTTTACATGAGATCCCCATAATGTGGACTTTACACGATATCCACGTAATGTGGACTTTACATGAGATCCATGTAATGTAGACTTTACACAAGATCCACGTAATGTGGACTTTACATGAGATCCACATAATGTGGACTATACATGAGATTCACGTAATGTGAACTATGAAAGTAAACTATGTAATATGAAATATTGAGAACATGAAAAGATAAATATTAGGGAGATACTAGATACAGAGTAAAGTAAAATGTATTGTATACGGTAGTATCATATTTATATGTCTATTGGAGCGAAGTATGCACTCTACCTAAGGGCTTGCTGAGAAAGGTGAGTACCCTGATAGGTATAAGATGTAGCAATACCGGGCTGCATAACATATTAGGGCAGAGGGAAGCTACTTGTATGGACAGGTAATCTTCCTTATTCTCGAGAACTTCTGCCAATAAACTTTTGTTTGAATGTGTGTGTGAGTACGAGATAAACTATCCACCTGAGGGCTTACTGAGTAAGGTAAGTACTCTGATATACTTCAGTTGTAGCTATGGGTGGCATAAGGTATCATAACAGAGGGGTGCTACTTGTATGAGTGGGTAATCACCACAATCCTTAGGAACTCTCGCTTTATTAAAATACACTGCATGTATGTGAGTAAGGATAGAGAATGTTTTCATAACTGTGATATGTTTATAAATGATGAATATATATATATTTGTACACAAACTTCATGATAGTCACACACTAGTGCTAATCTATTCCGACTTACTAAGATGTGTCTCATCCGATATGAAATTTTATCTTTTTCAGGACCTTCGCATGATCGAGTTTAGTGAGCTCGGGGCTAGTGTAACATTTTTGAAAGAGAGCGAGGGTATAAACTTTGGTTATAATTCTTGGGGTTGTAGTATATTTATGTTTTCAGAGTTGTAAATGTTGTGAATAGTGGATGTTGGGTTGTGTTTTTGAGATATATATATATAGATGTAGAAACTCTGGTATATTATTGAAGAGTTGTTAATATTTCTGTTGTGTAACTAATATAGAGCCAGGTACAGGTAATAGAATACGTGGCACTCAGGCCCCACTTGGCGGGTTCGGGGCCTCACGAGGCGGTATCAAAGATTTATTACAAATAACACTCGAGACCCTAATTTCGGGTTCGGGGCATTACAATTTAAAATATATACCATAAATGTATCAAGTTCAAAATGAATATTGGTACATTTTCGATTAGTTCATTTTATTTTTTTAATTATAAGTACGTGCATATTGGATACTTGATGACTATAAATAAAAAAGTGAAAAATGCACCTAACGAGGGCTTAATTATAATTTGAAAAAAATAAAATATGAATCTATTTTATTCATTATTATTTTTATCATACGAATTAAAACCTTCGATTTTTGGTAAGGCCCTCAGGCACTATTCATTTAGTTTGTTTGTCTCTAATAAAGGGTAGCCCATTACATCTAAAGAGAGTAGTTTTACATATCACAACTTGTGATTATCACACACTGAGAGAGGGGTGCATAACAAGCAATCTGTCTGTATCCTCCTCTCTGTATTCGTGGTTGGTAAGTGTTTTCCACTTAAAATTTTGAGTTTCTAAGATTTTAATTTATTTTTATTGGATTTTCATAAGTATAAGAGCATTTTAAGGTCTTTAAAAAAAGTGGATAAAATAATGAATAATATATTTTTATTGATAGTAGAATATGTTAGTTTTATTTAATTTTCTCAAGTAAATAAAGAATAATTAATGAGCATTTTAAGGGTTTAAGAAAAAAAACCAAAATAAAGAAGAGCTTTTGTGGAATATTAAAAATTTTTAAATATAATAAATAATATGGAAACATAATAAAAATTATTGATATAATATAATAATTTTAAAAAATGATCTATATAAAAAGTTTGTGCTGTTTCATCTAATATAGGATAGAAGTAGATATTTCTATACTAAATTTAAGAATAATTATTCTTTATTTATTTATATTATGGATTTATAAAAAGGGTAAAAAATACTCACCTCCCCTAAGATTTTGTAAAAGGACAATGACTTCCCCTAAGGTTTCAAAGATTCCAATGACCTCCCATGAGGTTTAAAAAATGCTACAAATGTCTTCTCAAAAAACTTGCCTTGTTACAAAATATAAGAGGAGGTTTGTGTCTTTTTAGAAAATCTTAAGGAAGGTCCCCGAAATTCTTTAAAATACCTTAGGAGTGGTTAGTGTCTTTTTGTCAAATCTCAAGAGAGGTCAGTGTTTTTTGCCCTCACAAAAATTTTACATTGCTGCTTATTTTACTCTATATATATATAACTTTAGGAGTGTTTAATGTCTTTTTGCCAATCTTAAGATAAGTCAATGTCTTTTGTGAAAGAATATCAAACATAAACATGTTAAAACATGAGCAGCAGAAGAAATTTGTACCTCTGTCCATTGTACTTGACTGGTAAATATACTACTAAGAATTACTTCAATTACTAGAAAGGAGAACTATAATTCTATGAAGTGTCTTCTAGTCTTTACATTAGACTTGATGAGATGGATTGATAGAACACAGAGACCCTTTTATAGGCAAGACTAGGGACCCTTCACATAATTCTTATGATTTTTTAGCTCCCTCATTAGATCCATCCATCAAGGAACAAATATGAAGAGTTTGTAACTTTATCACTAATAAGACTATTAATTCATGCACTCATTGGATAAATAACCATCAAGTGCACTTAATGTGGAATGTAAACAATCACAACTACCACTTAATGTGGTTATTGGAACCATAAAATAAAGGTGAATTATAAATCACTTTAAGGGAATATTTATAAAATAATATAAATATTTCTTACATTCTCCCACTTGGGTCACATAACACAAATTCTTTATCTAAATGAGTCATGATATAACTTTAATTGCATGCACATAATCTTTATTGTGATTACTCCCACTCACTTAAGTCATACTATACAATAAACCATAGCGGTAGCGCTTTATTTATCAAGCATTCCTTTATATGTGTTACAATGCATAATACTTCATAAGTAAGCACTTTAGGACAAACTTTATGAATGATTAACGTCATTTGGGTCCAACCTTAATATCCTGATGGATATGATGAATTTATCTTTATACGTGTAAAACTAAATAATTCATTAAAATAACTCTTTGTGTGACAAAATGTCAACAAGTACAAGAAAAGAAAAAACTAAATGCCACAAAGACCTATATTGTCCACATGACCCTTAAACTGCATAACCGGTAAACCTTTGGTCATTGGATCCGCAATCATCAAGTCTGTAGTGGTGTGTTCAACTATAACCAATTTTTTCTTTATATGCTTTCTCACACTAAGATACTTTATGTCGATATGCTTGCTTCTACTTCCGCTTTTATTGTTTTTAGAAAAAAAAAAAACACTGCAACATAATTATCACAGAGAATCTTTATCGGTCTTTCTATAGAATCAATAATTTTGAGACCATTGATAAAATTCTTTAACCGTAAGGCCAGTGTTGATGCTTCATAGCATGCTATAAATTTTGCCTCCATAGTAGACGTAGCAATAATTTTCTGTTTCACACTCCTCCAGGCACATCTCAGCAAAATTTTGTATTTGGCATACTGTATTGAGCAACGATACCTTCTTGCTCAAGGAATTGTGCAAATGAACCAGTCATTTGTCCATTATCTGTGTACCTACCATAATATTCTCCTCCCCTGTCAGATCTTACAACCTTGATTTTCTTTTCCCTTTGTTTCTCTACTTCTGCCTTATAAGTCTTGAAAGCATCTAGTGCTTCAAATTTTTCATTTAGAAGATAAAGATACATAAACCTAGAATAGTCATCAATAAACGAAATAAAAAATCTCTCACCATTTAGGCAAGGAGTGGAGAATGGTCCACAGATATTCGTATGTATGAGTTCAAGAATGTCTAAGCTCCTTCTTGAACCTTTATGTCTTGTTGGTTTGCTTGCCCTTTATGCAGTTCACACAAGTCTCATAATCAGTAAAATCAAGAGTTTTTAGGATTCCTTCATTTACTAATCTCTTAATCCTCTCTAAAGAGATATGTCTCAATCTCTTATGCCATAATAAAGAAGAACTGTCATCTAAAAGGTTTCTTTTAATCCGAGCAGTAACATTCAAACATAAATAGTTTTGCTCAAAATCAGGATCTAAGTCAAGCTTGAAAAGATTTTCAACTAAAATACCGATACCAATAGGAACTTTATTTTTAAGTATAGTAACAAAATTTTCAAAACCATAACCCATTATAGCCAACCTCGAAACAGAAATCAAGTTTCTTGAAAATTCTAGTATATAAAATATATTATTTAAATAAAAAAAAATCCTGATCGCAAAATTATTCTAAATTCTCCAACACCCATGACCGAGGATTGTCCTTTATTTCCTGAATAGACAAATCGCTCATTTTCCGTTGGCTTCCCTTAGGTTGAGAAATCCCTGCATGGTATTAACAATTTTCTGTTTTTGTCCAATTTTCTTTATGAGTGTTGTATGAAATTTTGAAATATCCATACTCTGGTAGAAAAGAGTTAAGAATGAAGTGAACCAAAAATGGTTCCTCAATCTCTATCTTTAAGGATTTTAATCTAGCCGCTAAGTCCCTCCTCTTCATGATGTGATTACAAAATATTTTAGAGTTGTCAAAAGTTTTGCTAGTGAATTTCTTTATTAGGGTACTAGCAAGAATTTTGTCAAAACTGACAAATTGATCTTCGATTGCCTTCAAAAAATCTTTAGCATGTTCATGCTCACCAATCACATTTCTAATGCTCTTTACCATACCGGACTTTATGAGCATTAGACTTAAACGATTGGTTTGCTCCCACCATGCATGCTTATCAAAGACTTCTTGTGCGTCACCATCCTTAGGAGTAGGTGGTTTCACTTCCCGAAGTGCATAATCGAGATCCATGTACCCAAGAGTAAACATAAGAGAATCCTTCCCATCAGAAAAATTATTATCTTCAAGCATTGGAACATGTTGTGCACTATTAACTGAAGAAAAAACTGCAAAACCAAGAAATGACTTTAATGCTATGAAATAAAATATTAAAAATTTATATAGTAGACTCCACCATCCTATGGGCCAAGGTTGCAAAATGCATGAATTTTCTAGTAAGACAAATAAATTTAATCAATATGACAAAAGTTACCCATTATCCTAAGGGCATTAGGGCAACCTCACCACATTGACAAATTTACTTTCTTTTGCTAACTAAATTATAAAATCAACAACTTTCCTATAGGGCCAGGTCACTGACTTCATAACTTAATTACAATTTTTAATATCAATAACCATATTGTGGCACAAACTTTTAAATTGATTTGCTTTATTGGGATGCTATGGCTACTCTCGAAATTTTAAATCAAGCCACATGACATTTATATTGACTTCCAAGATTGATTAGTGATTTAGGTGAAAAAACTTTAAGCCTAAAAACAACTCCAAATAGAGTGAATATTACAAATCAAGCATAGGTTAAGAGGCTTGTCTCTAATACCAAATGATTGAATATCAAATAGAATAACATATTAAAACATGAGCAGCAGAAGAAATTTGTACCTCTGTCCATTGTACTTGACTTGTAAATATACTACTAAGAACTACTTCAATCTCTAGAAAAGATAACTATAATTCTATGAAGTGTCTTGTAGTCTTTACCTTAGACTTGATGAGATGGATTTATGGAATACACAGGCCATTTTATAGGCAAGACCAGGGACCCTTCACACAACTCTTATAACTTTTGAGCTCCATTATTAGTTTCATCCATCAAGGAACAAATATGAAGAGTTTGTAACTTTATCACTAATAAGACTATTAATTCATACACTCATTGGATAAATAATCACCAAGTGTACTTAATGTGGAATGTAAACAATCACAACTACCACTTAATGTCGTTATTGGAACCATAAAATAAAGGTGAAATGTGAATCACTTTAAGGGAATATTTATAAAATAATATAAATATTTCTTACATTTTTCCCTTATAAAAATTTTACGTTGTTGCTTATTTTACTATGATATGTATAGATTTGGACAAAACCCGATATAATTTTATATTATATTTGTTCAAACCAATATTTATTGCTAAGTTGTCATATCCTTGGAGTTTGATAAATATTTAAGAATATGATCGAATTGAATCAAAATATAAAGAAAATATTATATGAAAGTAATGATTTGAACAGAAGTCAATTGTACAAAGCTTACATTATTCCATCTTGTCCATAGTCATTTTTTACTCGTCAATGCAAAGATCAATTTGAGTACACAAAAAAGTTAAGGCAAAATCTAAAGAGAAAGAAAATTCAACTAAGGCGACTAACCAACTATTTTTTGGCGGTCAATTGACCCCTTTTTCCACCAATTTGATTGGCGCCACCCGTAGGCAATTGATCAGCTCTGCAGGCGGTAAAGCTGCTCACCAAAATTTTAAATTTGAGTTGTTTTCCTCTAATTGGTTAGGAATCTTGGATATGTCACATGTCTTTTTTATGCCACCTATCAACTTCCGATAATAACAGTTGTTAATTGGTAGTTTTTGGTAGTTATTTTTTACTTTGAATTTTTGAAATTCAAATTCAAAGTGGTTTCCCTCTTTTCCATTGGAGGTTTATTAAAGGATCTCCATATAAAGAGTTTTGGGTACGTCCAAGTGAGGAAATTTTTCTTTTTTCTAGGGAAAAAAAGAGAAAAAAGGGGTACCAAAAGGGGGTTTTTCTTTGGAAAATAAAAAGAAGGAAATTTCTTTCCTTCAATTTTCAAAAAGCTTTTCACGTGTGATTTCAAAAGAGAGGGGTCCTCACTTGAGCTATGGTATCAAATTTTTGCACAAGGTTGATGCCAATCCCTCCTCTATTAAATTCTATTTGTTTTCATAAAGTTTGTATGTTTAGTGCTTAGATGCATTTTTATGTTTATTGATGCAATCTAGCATATTTCAACATATTTCTATATTGTAGTTCATGCAAGAAAAATGTTAGGATGTTTATGTTTCAAATTCATAAGAAGAAGCATGCAAAAGAAATGTCAAGAATGACATTTACAAAGGATATTACAGTTTAGGTGGTCCACTGGCCCATGTAGGCAGTTAATTGACCTTTGTCTCTTTGAAAAAGTAGTTACTGGCTGTTTGATGACTAATCGACCCTTTGAAAGCGGTCAACCACCAAATCCTAAGAGTTGTATTTTTTAACTTTTTGTGATTTCTTCTATGATTTGGCATGTTTTTGAGTCTTTACACTCATTAGAGTGTAGTTGGTTGAGTCAATTGCTAATATTGTGATGGTTTTGTGATTTTCTCCATAAAACTAAGTTTTTTTTTCATGATTTACACAAATTCAACCATGTTTGTCAAAAAATTATATTAAGTTTTCATCAAGTTCGCCTAAAAATACTTGGAGTCATACACATATAATGCAGCTCTTTTAGGTGTTGTACAAGTTTTAAAACAAGATTTCAAGGCAGGTTTGTGGTTCTCTCACCAAAAATCCACAAAACTTTCAAATCTAAATCATTTTTCAAAGCAGTCACCCATGAAGTGACTTGAGGGTGGGGAAATAGTTTTTGTGGAGTGTAAAACTTGCTATTAATCTTTGTCTCAATGGAGGATCCATTGAGAAATTAGTTTTCTAGTCAAAGAATAAAAAGGTTTTTAATGAAGGTTACAAGTGATTCAATAAGATTTCAAGTGTTTTCAAGGAATTTTCTCAAGTTATTCACCAAAAAATGTTTTCTAAAAATTAGTTTGAAAATTAGAGGATATGTAAACAATCTAAAGTTATTGATTCTTTATTTGGCTATACCAGAGGAATCTATAGGCTACATGCTATGTCAAGAACAATCTACTACCTTAGCAAGAAGTTTAATCAATGTAAGTCAAAATATTCAAATGTGAAAAAAAAAACATGTTGTATTTTAGCCTAGGCTACTCAAGGCTATGACAATACATGATACCTCGGATGGATCCTTTAAAGTATATCTTCAAAAAGTTGGCTTTATCAAGAAGAATAACTTGGTGGAGTATGTTATTTTTTGAGTATGAAATTATTTACAAATTAGCTAAGACAATCAAGCGGCAAGTGGCAGCTAATCATTTGGCTAACTATGCAATAGAAGAAGAGGGAACATCAAATCTAGTTGTTGACCTTTTGAGTCCGATCCCTATTTTGATTATGACAAACCATAACATATCATTAGTATATAAACAGGTTCATCTTTTTGAAAGTATAGATGATGTTGCAATATGGAAGCTGCAAAAGCACTTAGATGATCATACCTTGGTGTATTCCATAGGAATTCAGAGAGCAGAAAATTGAAGACTTTATTTATTTTTCAGTTGTAATAGTAATTAGGTTTGAATGTGCATGAATATCATATGATTTAATTGAAGCTCATTAATAACCTTAAATTGGCCTTAGGTACCTCCCTTGTTTCATAAAAAACCTTTTTATTATAATGCTAAATTTATACAAAAGGTTAAAAAGAGTTTTGAACTTACAAAGAAGGCGGCAAAACACATTTTTATTTTAAGGGCCTAGTCAACCGGCCGTATAGGCCCATTTGACCGAAGTGTGCACATGGCCAGATTTGCAAAGGCCCAACCGACCTGCCTCTTAAAGCCTTAAAGGCCCAGTCGATCGATGCGTGCAAATGGGCAATTTTATAAAGGCCTAGTTGACTGGTGCCTTAAAACCTCTTGAAACCCAATTGACCGGATCTTGAGCCCAGCAAACCGTTTCTCGCGAAATTGGAAATCGCCTTAGAGCCATTCGACCGGACCTTGTCCCAGTCGATCAGACCTCTCAGGATTTTGAATTTCTAGGCACTTAACGGCTATAAAATTCAGAATGAATTATTTTAATAATGCCCAACGGTCATAAAACGGTGAGATTATGTTTTTGCCTATAAATATGAACCCTAAATACTTGAAGAAGGTTAGAGAATCATGTTGAAAGTTTAGTTCAATTATTTTTTATTCTCTCCCTTATTTTAAACCCATTTTGTACACCACATCCATACTTTCTCGTACTCTTCCTTTGAAAATTGTTTTTGGAGAAAATATTTCTGTTGAGGTTTATTGGAGGACTTGAGCTTATATTCACTCCCATATATATAACTTGAAAGCCTCATTATTATTTTGAAGATCAAAGTTCAAATTTACCCTATACTCTTTATTTTGAAATTCATTTTGGAGAAATTATTTTTGAGTTAATCCTTGAAAGGTTAGAGCATATATTTTAACTCATATATATTGCTTGGAAACCTTCTCATATTTAACATCAATCATCTTGAAAGAAAACCCTAGTTTCTCCTTATTCTTTCATCTGAAAAAATCTTTTTGGAGAAAATCTTTTGGTTATTCAAAAGAGCTTTGAGCATATATTCATTGATATATATTTTCTTGAAAAGCTTCTTGAGAAAGGCTAGAGCATATATTCACTTCCATATATTTTTCTTGGAAGCTTTTTAGTATTAAAAGTTTAAAAGGTCATCTTTGAAGAAAAATCATTTTCTACAGTCCTAATTTTTAATTGAAAAATATTTTTGAGAGGAAAACAAAATACTCTACAGAGCTTCAATTTACACATCGTTTGAGAAAGCATTTAGATTTTCAAAGTGTACAAATCAACTTTCATTGAAGCATTTTCTTTGTACGAAAAATTGTTTTTCGAAATAGCCCTTTGCGGTTCAGGTTGTGAACAATGGCCAAGTGAGGGTACATCACTTGGAGAGGGTGGTTCCGCCCTATTGTAGGAGTGGTTGTTGTGTGATCCGCACTGAGCAAGGGTACATCACTCAAAGAGGTTGGTCCGCTTGGAAGGACTGGTGACCAAGCGTGAGGTATCTCCTGAAGAGGAGGTGTAGTAATATGGATAGGATAGATAGGATGCATAGCAGAATAAAAATGCAACAAGCAACTCAATCACAACCAGTAAACAAGAAATAACAAGAACAACAACAAGATTTACGTGGTTCGACAAAGCCTACATCCACGGAAGCAATGGCACAAGAATTTCACTAAGGAAATATCAAAGTACACAATACACTTCACAAATGATCACTCTCACTGTCAATACAAGCCCAGAATGACATATATAATAGTGCCTCAGAGGTTTCCCTCCAATTATCCAACCACCCCAACATTCAAATTCAAAATTCAAAAAACTGTTCACAGCCCATAAAGACTCGTTGACGAGAACAGGGGATTCGTTGACAATCTAGAGAAGGACACTTGTTGACTTTTTGAGTCTAATCTTTGGTTTTGATAATAACAAACTGCAAGTTACTTATGTGTACACTCAATACTTGAATAGGTTTTTAATTCAAAAACACACATAAGGCAAGGAAATGAAAGCCAGAAAGGACGTAAAGCGCACATATTTTTGACATATTTTATGAAGTTTCAGAAGAGTAAAGAAGAAGAAGACTTATTAATTATTTTGTATAATGCATTTTGTTTCATTTTTTGGTCTGCAATATTGTGGTCTGCAATAACTGCCTCTCGTGCATGATAGGTTTTTGCCCAAAGGTCATAGTCTGACTATAGGGAACTTAATGACCATAGAAAAGATGGTCAATCGATGTCAGGTTCTTAGGCTAAATTAAAAAGCCTAGGTCGTAGACTAACCATAGATCCCCATGCACATAATGAAAAATCCCTAAAACTTATAAGGACAAAACTTATGAGGCCAATCAAGACCTAGCTTGACTTTTGAAAGGGCTTCGGGCGACCGAACTTAGAAGGTTAAAATGGTTCGGGTGACCAAATGTGTAAAGAGTCAAAAAGTTGCTTGAGGCCCAGACGACTAAACCTAATTTGAACTGATTGTCCACGGTCGACTAAACGCTCAAAGCAACTTTTCCCACTGTCCTCGAGCAACTGAACTTATAGCCCAAAATAGGCCCAGACGACTGAATTGTGAGGTTCGCAACCTGAATCATGGACCAAGGGACAGAAACTACGAACGATTGAAAAATCACCTAGCTCAGCCGACCAATCGTTGCCCACGGTCAACTGAACCCGAGAAACTTACTTTTCTCCTTGTGTCTTTTTGGACGACCGACCCTAAGGACCGGGCGACCGAAACTCTCAGGTTGTCATAATTTAATCGCGGTAATTAGGGTAAAAATGCTAATTAAACTTTTCTAAAAATTCCCTTTGAGTCCCAACGGTTATATTTTTTAAGAAACTTATAAACACTCCTTCATTTGCCCTGATTAGGTAGAGATTGGCAAATTGATTAGGAACATTCTCTCTGAAAATTATTTTACTCTTATTGCTATATTTTCTTAATTTTTAAGTATAATATACATTCTCTCCTTCATTCTTGCTTGTGAAAATCATCCATCATCCTCTTCATTTGAAAACTCATTGCAAAATGAAGAGTGATTGATATTTATTCTTGTGTGCTTATTAATTATACTTCTCTAAAGCATGCACACTCTTACTCATTTGATTTTAAAAATATATTTGAGTGTGCTTTGAGTATATCCCATTTCACTTAATTGGTAAATTATGTTGGGAAATCATTTCTTGCTTGTGAGTCTTTTTGCATCTTCATTGCAAGACTCAAAAGCCTACTTTGTGCTTATTGCTAAATATATTTTTTTCAAAGAAAATATCGAATGTCTCCTGCACTTTACGTCAAAATATTTTTAGAGATATTAAACGTGCACTAGATCTTTGAAGAGTTGTTAATATATATATTTTAAATCAAAGATCTTTATCTCCCATATATCTCATATTTCTTTTGAAAGATATACACATATTCACATAAACTCTACTGAGCATAAAACCTTATCATACTTGAGTGCATTGTTAGTATAGTGCTTATCGTTGTACACATCAGCTTGTATTAGAAGCATTTGTTTGTACAAAATAATTTAATTATCTGTTGTATTCCCGACGTGTGGTTGGAAGAGGGAGACTAGCCTTGAGAATAGTCTCGTATTGCTCTGACTCAGTTAGGAGAGCACCGGACTGGTTCAAACTCGATTAAGAGAACTAGATGCACCATCTTGGTAAGGTGGTGTAAACGGTGTCACTCCACCAGCGAAGTAAGCAACTAGTGGAATCCTTGAGCTACGGCTTAAGGCGGGGACGTAAACATAATTGGCCGAACCCCAATATCATATCTTGTGTCCAGTTTTCTCTTTCCCTACGCTATTTAATTTCCGCACTTATATGTTTGTTATTGATTACTGTGAATGCTTGGGAAATACTGAGATTGCTTTAATTGTTTAAATTTGTACTTAGTTTAATTTATTATGGGAATTGGAATCTTTTTAGAAAGACCTTAGGTTGTAAAACACTGTTGTTTATATAAATTGACCTAGGAAAGTTTAAATTTCCAATTCACCCCCTCTCTTGGGAATACACCAATTTCAACAACACTCATCGACGAGAATAGGGCATTCGTCGACGAGCCCATTTTCTACTCTCGGTATTTCAGGATCTCTAAGTTTTTGTTGCTCTCGGGATCTAGTCATCGATGAGAACAGGGCACACGTCGACGAGTCTTCTGCTGCCAGCACAAGAAGATCTTTATCTCATGTTTTCCTTCCTTTGTTTGTGATTCCCACCAAGTATAAGAGTCACACAAAAATACAACAATCTCCACCTTGGTGATTATATGTCCCTTAGGAGATCCCGAAAACATGACTAATTGCTCCACCTTGAACTTGAAATGCTCGGTTGAGACCGTCTCCCTTCTAGCACTTGGAGACATATACCAAGTCCAAGAAACGCGCTTAAACTTCTCGATAGCAGTTTCAACTTCTACCATCAACCCCAATACAGTTGTAGATTCAACATCCAAAGACTTCGCCCTAGGCTTCCAATAAGACCTTCCCATGACAATAAACACAAAAGCTACTGCAAGTCTTATATCACCAAAACCCCCTACATAGTTTTCAACAAAACTAACAACTAACAGTCCACTCTGTTGCCTATTGAAACACTCCATTACACAATCATGGAGGACCCTTGACATATCCTGGACATCACAACCCGTCCTTGGGTACCGAATGGTAGACATTTCACAACGATTCTCCATAGAACCTCCCTAAGACGGCAAACAAAGTCTCCCTGTGGTTCCGTCCACAAAACCACCCTGAGATAACACCAATCTCCTTATAGCTCTATCCATATGAATCAGCAAACCAAGACCCATCTTGGTCGTACCCAACACATACATGTCAAAAACTTTCAACAGAGTTCCCACCTGATTAGCCTCAGTCAACGCCTTTCCATTCAATAACATGTTATTCACACACAACATATACATCACTTCACAGCATCCTATCACCCTTTTCTAAATTGGAAGTCTCACCAACTCACACACCTAAGCAATGGTTTGATAGTACACATGAGCCCACTATGATCCTGCTAGTCTCCCAAGCTGAAAACTCTCTACAATATGAACTATGTCATCTCTGCCCTGAGTTTGTTGCTCCACCTGCATCACATGCCCATTTATATTGTGATACTATTGACTTGAGATGGAACTCCCCACATTTCTACCTTGAGTCCCTAACTCCACCTGAATAACATGATTGCTGCTACCGCAATTTTCTAGCATTTGTTTCTCTTTCTTTACCTAAGTGCGTTAACCCATGACTTTAACAACAAAAGTCATGTCCTCAATCACCCCTTTGTTTGCCACAAGATCACCCATCTTGCACCCACCTTTCTTATAACCCAGAAAGATGTACTGTCTGGACATAACACCAAGCCTAGATCCTCCATCACTAGAATAGTGCACCAGTGGACATCCACTCACAATCGAGTAGTCTACCGCAAAACCTGCCCACAATTCACTTGCAACTTTTCCATCTATCGATACCTTTGGCAATCGATCACATGAAAAACACGTCATACTCACTAACTTCACCAAGAAGTACCCGATAAGCCCTGCATATGATTTGCCTTACTCACAAAACTCCTTAAACAAAATCAGTGTACTCAGCCCCAATGGCTGACATGAGGATTTCTCTCTTGGTCTGATACTCCACCTCAACCACAACACCTCAACATCAGGCTTGTGCCACATAAGATAAACCAAGACCTTTCGTGATACATTCACGAAAAACATATGTCTATCCTTTGATGCTATCATCATCGATCTCCAAACATTTGAATACATGTAGTCATCCATATGCTTCAACTGCATATGCCACAAAGTATCTTATTCAAATTCAACAGTTGTAGCTCCACCTACAACGGTAACACCCTGCAGTACATAGATATTTCTCGCTATCTTTTCTCCTTTCATCACAATTGAGTCGTCTTCACACACTTTTATTTCTCCACTTTTAGACTTGTAGCAAAATCCATTACAGTCTAAAATACCCAATGAAATAACATTCTTTCCTAGACCCTCAACATGCCTTACATCACAACATATGGTTCGTACAACACCATCATACATTTTGATTTTGACATTTCCAATACCAAGTATTTTGCATGAAATATTATTTTCCATCAAAACACAACTAGTATTGGTTGTCCTGTAGGTGTCAAACCATTTTCTATTTGCTGTCATGTGATAAGAGCATCCTGTATCTAGGATCCAAGAATCATCTGTAAGACACTCCGAACCTGATAAAATATATAGCATATCCCCATCACTGCACTCTAAATATTCTTCCACTACATTTGTATATTCTAACGGACCTTGTTGATTTTCAGAATTCCCTTCCTTCCACTCCTGACATTCCCGTCTTATGTGCCCAATTTTACCGCACTTAAAACATTTTACATCCTTCTTCTTCTTCCTAGACTGTAACCGAGATTTGCTTTGGGACATACGTCTCTCATGTTCTTGATTACTTTTCACAACAAGTCCTTCACCATGTGAAGCTTCGTTGCTAATAATTTTTCTTTAATGAAAATCAAGCAATGCACTTGTCACCTCTTCCAAATTCAAGCTATCCTTGCCCTAGGTAAGAGCTATAACCAAATTCTCATAATAAGTTTTAGACGTAGGTAGGGAATTTAATAGCATCAATGCTTTGTCTTACTCCTCGAACTTTACATCAACACGTGTCAAATCACTCACAATTTGATTGAAAGTATTGATATGTTGGTCCAAATCTGAACCCTTGACCATCTTAAGCCAATACAACATTTTCTTAAGAAAAAGTTTATTCATCAAGGATTTATACATATACCAACTTTCTAACTTTCGCCACACAGCCGCTGGAGAATCCTCCTCCATCACATGATGGAGAACTTCATCAGCCAAATACAAGCGTATTGTAGAAACGACCTTTGCTTCCAATTCTCCCCATGTTGCTCATCCATTCCAACCAGTTGAACGCCAAGTAGAGCCTTAGTCATTCCTTGTTACACAAGTATATCCTTCACTCTCCCCTTCCATAAACCAGAACTCGTGGTCCCATCAAATTTGACAAAGTCAAATCTTATAGAACATGATCCTGAAGTCATATCAACAATTGCTTTGATACCAATTTGTTGTAATATGGATAGGATATATAGGATGCACAGCGGAATAAAAATACAACAAACAACTCAATCACAATCAGTAAACAATAAATAACAAGAACAATAACAAGATTTACATGGTTCGGCAAAGCCTACATCCAAGGAAGCAATGACATAAGAATTTCACTAAGGAAATATCAACACACAATACACTTCACAAATGATCACTCTCATTGTCAATACACGCTCAAAATGACATATATAACAGTCCCTCGGAAGTTTCTCTCTAATTATCCAACCGCCCCAACATTCAAATTCAAAAAAAAAAATGCTCGCGGCCCAAAAAGACTCGTCAACGAGAATAGGGGATTCGTCGACGATCTAGAGAAGGACACTCGTCGACGAGAATAGGACATTCATCAACAAGCCCATTTTCTACTCTCGGTATCTCAAGATCTTTGAGTTTTTGTTGCTCTCGGGATCTACTCATCGACGAGAACAGTGCACTTATCGATGAGTCTTCTGCTGTTAGCACAAGAAGACCTCTATCTTACATTTTCATTCCTTTGTTTGTTATTCCCACCAAGTATAAAAGGCACACACAAATACAACAGGAGGGCTTCATCATGTAAGGAGTGTGTAAAGAAGGGCTCTACCCTATAAGGAGTGTAAACGGTTTGGCTCTACCTAGTTAAGGGAGCTAGTTAGTGAAATCCTTGGGAGAGCTCTCTCTCTCTCGCTCTCTCTCTCTCTTGATTATATTTGCGCACTTTAATTTTTGCACGTGTATGTTTGTATTTTTTGTTATATTTGTTTTACATACATGCATTTATATTTCGATTGGGATATTGATTGGTGAATCTGTTTAATTTATTCGTAAAAGTTTTCAAACGTCCAATTCACCCCCCCCCCCCCCCCTCCTCGGGAAACAAATGGAAGATGTATCTTGATGAAGCTACAAACACATATGGATATGGATTAAGGGCAGTGTTGGTATCACCTAGAGAGGAATAATTTACTATTACAACAAAGTTAACTTTTCCATGTACCAACAATGTTACTTAATATGAAGCTTGCATAGATAGACTCAATGTTGCACAAAAAATGTGAATTTTGAGATCTTGAAGTATATGAAGATTCAATTCTTATTATATGTCAAGTTGTGGCGGAATGGGAAAAAATATTGAAAGTGGATACCTTATCAATAATAGATGGAAAAACTTTTACAACAGTTCAGATTCATATCCTTTAAGCATCTACTGAGGTTAGAGAATAGATTTGTAGACATATTAACAACTTTTGCTTCTATGATAATAATTACCAATGAAGAAATAATCTAGCCATTGAGTATGAATATACCAAGCAATCGAATCATTGTATGGTTAATTAAGACGAAACATATGGAAAGTCATGATATCACGATATCAAACAATATTTGCGAACTCAGTAATATCCGCCATATGCATTTGAAAATGATCGTAGAATAATTCGAAGGTTGTCAATGTGATACTATCTCAGTGGAGATACTCTATACAAGATAGGATCAAATATGATACTATTAGGATATGTGGATGCAAAGAAAGCAACTTAGATTATAAAAGAAGTTTATGGATGGTCATGCTTTACACACCCACATAGGCACATGTTAGCAAAAAGAATCTTGGGAGTTAGTTACTACTGGAACACTATGGAAACTAATTGCATAGACTTTGCCAGAAGATATTACAAATGCCAAATATATGCATGCAAACTAAAAGCTCCTCTCATTCCATTGCATTCCATGGTAGCCCTTTGGCCATTCTCAATGTGGGGTATAGATGTAATTGGATAGATTTCGCTCAAAGCATCAACTGGTAATTGCTTTATTTTAGTAGCAATTGACTATTTCACAAAATGGGTTGAAGCTGCATCTTATGTGAGCATAACAAGAAATGTGGCAATCAAATTCATCAAAAAAGAAATAATTTGTAGATATGACATACTAAAACAAATTATTTCACATAGGCAAAGAATTTGAACAACATGATGATAAAGGAATTATTCAACCAATTCAAGACCTAGCATCACAACTCATACATTTATAAATTCAAGATGAATGGAGTTGTTGAAGCTGCTAATAAAAATGTTAAAAAGATACTGGAGAAAATAATCACCTATAAGGGTTGGCATAAAATATTACCATTTGCATTACATGCCTACCATATGACTGTTAAGACTTCAATAGGGGCTAGTCCGTAATTATTGGTATATGAGATGGATGCGCTTGTTCCAATATAGGTAAAAATATCCTCTCCTAGAGTACTCATGGAATCTAAAGTGACTAAAGCAAAATGGGCACCTAACAAACTTGATCAACTAAACTTCATCGATGAGAAAACGTTAAAGGTCATACACCATAGAAAGTGGTACCAATAGAGGATTGCAAGAGGTTACAACAAGAATGTTTGACCTTTAAACTTCAAGAGGGAGATTTGGTATTAAAGAAAATCCCAGACAATAAAAACGACCCTAGAGGAAATTACACTCTATACATCGAAGGGCCTATGTAGTGAAGAGGGTTTTCTCTAGAGGTGTTGCAATTTTAACTGACATGGACAATGAGATTTAAGATTAACCATGTAATTTAGATATGATTAAAAAGGTTCTCTCCTTTAAGCTTTGTATTCTACCAATAAAATCATGTAATATTCATTCAAAAATCAATAAATTTTCAGTTTTCTCTATTTTCACTGAGTCTTTTAATCCCTTAAGAATTTGGGGAAAAAAAAAAAAAGGAAAAAAAATTCTCTACAAACTACATATAGACTTGATACCCAAAAATGGGGTATGTAGGCAACCTATAAAATGAAATGATAGGTTTAATCCAATCATTGTCTAGTTTGTGTTTAAGAAACGGAAACTTGCATAAAATAAAGATTGTGAGATAATCAAAGACTGAGGATGAACTTTTTCAAGGAAATTTGGATCAACCCATATTCGGTTAAGACATGAAGATCAACACTAGGGCATTTTTTAGAGAATTCTTCAAATGATTACTTAAAAGTATTTTTGAAATGTCACATTTCTTGTTTCCTATCATAAGGAAAAAGAAAAAGTATTTTCAAATGCAATCAACAAAGATCTCATCCTACTTTAACAATAATGCAAGTAAAAGTCTGAGCTAAGAAGGCTTGAAAGGAAATTAAGTTGGTTTCCTATCAAGATTAATCGGCTTCCCTGCAACTACATGAAGGAAACGCCTCCACGAACCCAGGAGAGAAGAAAAGAAAAGAAAAGCATTAGGCACAATGATGATGACCTTCAATTACCTCCCCAACTTCTAGCAGCACACCAGGTAAAAAGAATAAATATATATGAAAAAATGGAAATAATGATGATAACCTTCAAAGAGCTGGTTATCCCCACTGCGTCATCAGTCTCACATGCTTCTAAATTTGAGAGTCCACAATTTCTAGCTATGCACAAGAAAGTGGGAATCAGCTCAGTGTGCAAGAGAATCATTATCAGCAGAAGCCTGGAATGTGCAGAAAAGTAGATTTTGATGCACTTACCGAGACTTTAAGGCTTGATTTGTTATGAGTCTTGTTGTGGGGCCAAAAGATGTCCTTTAACATGGCAGTTCAAGGTGCATTGACATCTCAGTATGCATCTGGTTTGTTTGAAGCATTTGGAATGAAACTTCAGGTATTTTGAAATATGAGGAAGATCCAGCAGTGAACATCCCATGAAGAGTGGAAAAAGAAAAGGCATTCACAAACAGAAATATTTGCATAACCGTTGAACATTCAGTTATTTAAGATTTCCCTACAAAGGTGGGTTTTCTTTTTTCTTTTGCTCCCTTTTTCTAATGTGACTGAGCAATAGATGGGCAATGTTCTGAATTTGATAGGACACCCAAACTAACATCTCAACGTATATAGGCATTTCAAGAAACAATACAGTTGGAAACACTGGGATTCTAGAACAGGTCAACAGATAAGATAAATACCATGATGCTCAAATGACAATCACCTTTCCGATCAAATATGAGCCATGTCTCCTGCTATCATAACTATTTTCAAACTCTGCCTAATACTACTTGTCATCACCATTCTGAATTTGGGTAAAGAGGACATCAATTTATTATCTCAAGAGAGATAGTATACGAGTGATTATGGCCAATCATCTTATGGCTCTGCAAATCCCAATGTTAGTAGACAGCTTTGATCAAAATAAGCCAATAAAATTGTTGACAGGACCATAAACGTGAGGACAAAATGTAGAAAAACTGGGAAAGCAAATGAAGTA
This sequence comes from Malania oleifera, assembly GCF_029873635.1. Lineage (NCBI taxonomy): Eukaryota > Viridiplantae > Streptophyta > Magnoliopsida > Santalales > Ximeniaceae > Malania > Malania oleifera. The sequence continues at coordinate 104,529,823 of NC_080417.1, read as the reverse complement.
CCTTCTCTTCAACCTCTGCAAATCCTCGATGTTAGTTGACAGCTTTGATAAAACTGGGCCAGTAAAATTGTTGACATAACCTTAAGGACCAAAATGTAAATGTAGGAAAACTGGGAAAGCAAATGAAGTACCTTTCTCTTCATATGTGCGCCAAATCAACTACCATTCCATAAGAAGCAGATAGGCGTCTATGTTTTCACCTTCCATAATTAAGTTCAATCATTACCTTCATTCTTAAACTTCATGCTTTGGGATTAAAATACAAACAAAAGATTTGGTAGGAAATAAGAACAAAACTGGGCCCTGTTTTAAGTTTCTTGATACTCAGAATTTATACCATTGGGAGAATTTTCAAATATCAGAAACGAAGATACTTCTTAAAAATCAGAAACTACGCAAACAGTTCAATGGAAAAAGAAAAGAAAACCTTAATAACCTAATCAACAATATAAAGAAACAGATTATCATGAAATGACTTAGCCAAAAATAAAAAAATAAAAAAGGACTGCCATGAGTTATAGTTAATAAAAGTAAGGGCCTATTATATTTCCCACTGTATCCATCATATGTATATAATCCTTACAACTTATTGCCATGAGCTTATTCAAAAACACTATAGTTGAGAGAAGAAGAACCAGAAAAGCCTCTTCCCTCTACATTATAACTGTCTCTGTAATGAACATCCATCCTGTCAGTTAATATACTTATAAGAACATTACTTTTTGATCTTTCGATGCTTCCTCGGTCCAGGAACTTCCAACCTACCAACAGAGCACCCGCACCTCGATCGAAACACAAGAACTGCTCTTCCATTTGGGGGTGCCATCTTCTTAAGCTCGGCTTCCAGTTCCCGATGGTGATCACGAGGCAATTCGAATAGGCCCTTCTTCACACCATCTCTCCCCAAAGAAGTAGAATTCTTCACGCACTCCTCGGTCTCAAGCTGAATATCGAATTCCGCCGCTTTTCTAAGTCCCTGGCAATTGGGATTCCCGCATTTGCTACTTGTACAAATCATAATTCCCCACGCAGCAACTGCTGCACACGACACGCTAATCCCTAGAGACGCGTAGATCATCGGAGCACTAGAAACCTCCTCTTTCACCACATACAGAGCGGCTGCGACAAATTCAACAAATTTGAGGCATAAAAGCTTAACATAAGGAAATAACAAAAACCCACAAGCACCGATCACTGCGATCAATATCAGCACATCGACAGCAGCCGATCGAGATCGATGGCAGGCCGGAATTTTCAAATAATTCTGAGAATTGGGAATCTTTCTGTTCCTGCACAAATGATTGTTCTGCCTTGACTTAGAGCATGTATCGGTTGAATTAACATATAACGCCATGTTTGCAGGCTGGTCAACGGACTTGCAGAACGAAACGGAGTTGTGGATATAGACCATTTGGATCAAACACAGAAATTGAAATCGGTTTATTAGGAAAACCCCACCAATCTAATCACACTAACAGATCAAAGCCACGAGTCTGGACCCAAAACAAGATCAACCCACCTCAGAAAATAGCGCAAAGATGAGGATTTCGAGTGCACCTGAAGATCGGAACCTGTCGGTGCCAAGACGTTTCTTAAAGCTCAAATCTATTTAGCCGCTAGAATTAAAATCGAGAATAAACACAAGATGAGAAAAGATCGTCAGAGAACTGTTCGGTATCTCAAGAGTCAGTCCATGAGGGAGGCCGGTCTGGGAGCTTCCAAGCCGGAGGAAGCAGAGAGAAGGAAAGGTGGACTCATCACTGCTTTTTCCATCTTTACACACCAGGGTAAGCTTACGCACCTGAATGGTTCGCATGAGGAGAGAGGGTCAATACGCGCTTGAGTAGAGGAATAGCATCAGCGTGCGTTGGGGAGTTTGTGGGCCAGAAGTGAATGGGCCTTTCTGCAAAGTTCTCCAACTGAATTATTGCCGAATGATTTTGTGGGGCGGGGCATTAGTGGGCTGGGCCTTTGTTTGGGCCGGTTTTTTGCGACCGACATTTTATTCATTCTTTTTTATGTGCATAATCTTCTTTCCTTTTCTTTTTCCCCTTTTCTTCCTAAGCTATGTTTGAATTAAGTCTAATTTGAAATCCAGAAAATATTTAAAAAAATGAAAATTAATTCTTTCTTATCTAGTTTTTAAGAAAAGTAAGAACAAATTGAAATATATAGTAATTTAAGAAACAAAAAAAAATTATCTTTCAAGAAATTAAGATTTATTTTAAAAAATTTTTTATCCAAATAAATTTTTACCTTTTGATAGCATTCAACCTAGAAAGTAAATTCTTTTTCTTATTTTTATTTTTTTCTTTCCCCAAATAAATTTCACAATCCAAACAGAGCCTTTGGATTTTATGTGAGAAAATAAAAATAAAGAGAAGTAAGAAGAAGACCTATTTTTCATTATATTTTCATTGACTATTAAATATGATTAAAATATTTTTAAAAAAAATTTAACTAAAATTTTGGAATGATATATGAGTAAATGTAAATTTTTTATGATTGACTTACTATAGATTTTATTTTCTTTAATAACCGAATATGAAAATTTTAATTTTATTGTATTTGTTTAGTTTTTCTAATATTTTCACATGTCAAGCATAACTTATTTTATAGCGAAGGATAACCCTCAAGCGGTAAGTAAGAAGGATAAAAATAATGGTTTTCGCTTAATATTTGAGTTTTGTTAGGTAGGCAGAATAAAAATAGAAAGTTGTTGAGAGAAAATTCTAGAGAAATAAAAAATCAAAAGTAAAAAAAAGGATAGTTCGGTGCACAAAACTCCAAAGTATCCGGGATCCAGGGAAGGGGCGGACCACAGTGGGTCTATAAAAAATCAAAAGTGGAGAACGAAATAGATATGAAATATTTTCTTTCTAAGGACATGCTTGTTTGGAAAGATATAAGATGGATAAGAAAGAATAAAAGTGTTTTTACCTTTTCTTGATAGGTAGGGAGAAAGGGAAAGAGAAAGAGAAAGGAAAAAAAGTTAGAAAGAAATACAAGAATGATTAGACAAGAATAAGATTATAAAACTTATCTCGTATATATATCTTTTCTTATTCATCGTTGGAGAGAATTAGCATTTTTAGTTCATCTCTTACTTTCTTTCCTTTTACTTTTCTCTCTTGCTAAGCGTGAGCAAAATGCATTTATAAATTAGACTGTTAAAATTTTTCTTGATAAACATTTATAAGAAATTTTAAACTACACATTAAGAGAAAAAATATAGTTCCTATATAAATTTTATGCAAATAGGAAATCTTAATGCAAACAATGTACTTCAATGTCATTATTTGTATTCTAAATATTTTTTCATGAATAAAGGAAATTATTGATTTATTGTCAGAGTTTACTCTTGATGTAACATTTGTACATTTAAGTTTGAATTTTATTTCTGTGCATTCTTGACATAATTACATATTAATTACATATTAATTTTGATCTTATTTAAGGCGCATCGTTATGCCATAAATAAAAATTTCAAAAAATTAGCGGCTTATAATATTATGGGAGTAAAGTCAAAGTAACAAAAGGGTATGAGAAAAAAGTTACGTACCCAATAAGTATGTGCTTTGATTTAATAAAGAAAACGTGTAAATTTGTGAGACATTACTTAGTTAATACTAATTTATCATATAATAGTATACATCTAGGGCATTTAAAGATACAAAATAGTTAATTTTTCAGTCTTATAACATTTGTACAAAATATAAACACAATGAAATTATTTTCATTCGTAATTTTATAAATAATTACAAATTTTCACTTTTTGTAAAATAAATTTTCTACTTATATAAAAAAAAATTAAATAACACCTTCTCACTCTATGTTACGGGCATGAAACCCAAATAATTTGTTCAAATTTATATAGATATAGATCAAATTTTGTATAATATTGTATTCAATTTATTTTAAATTCACATAAATTAAAATTCAACTCTCAAAGTCCATGCTCCCAAACACTAGTTTTTAAAATTATTTTAAGATTTAAAAATAAAAAAATAAAAATTATTTTCAGCAACTAAACAAACGCTGCCTTTTTACTTTTTTAAATATAAATATAAAAAACTTAAAAACAAATTGAAATTTAAAAATAAAAACAAAAAACCTATTATTATTATTATTATTATTATTATTATTATTATTATTATTCACAATTAAATTGGCCCAAGTATTTCAACTTGGGATTTGGCTAGTGCTAATTGTAGGCTAGTCTTTAACTTCAAATTTCGTTGGCATAGAGAAGAAAGTGGAGGGAGATGTATTCAACACCCAACCCATTAACACCATTATGGAATTCCGAAGAGAAGTCCTCCATTGAGGCTTCCCAAAGCCCAAGAGTCATATGCATGTATCAGTCAACCACACAATGTGGTGGAAGATTTTCATTTTTCAACGCCATGATGATGCTGTAAGGACCGGAGTCAAGAGAAAAGCTTTGCTTGTTGCAGCCTATAAGTGGAGGCTGGTGGTAACCTGTGGTTCACGATGCCAAGGGTTGGACCCCATCCGCTCGCCAGTCAAAACCTTAGAAAATTATCGTGATCTTCCTATTCAAACTTTTGAGAAAATCTTCACTATTGTTTTGAAATATGAATAATTATTTATTTGAAAGCCTCAAAATATTTGATTTACACCGTTTCACAATTTTGTTATTTTTTGTCTCACATTGATAGAATACTTTCAAATTAGTATAAAAAGTTGTTTTGAATTTTTTGTATTATTTGTCCCATATTGGAGAAAAGTGATTTTTAAACTTCAAGTTAAAACTATATAAAAAGTTTAACTCTTCATTTGTATAACATATCTCAAAGTTGTACTTTATCAAAAAACAGTGGATTGATCGTCGGCGCCCGAGGACGTAGGTAATTTTATACCGAATCTCGTTAATTTATTGTCTTGTTCTTTTTACTGTTTTATTATTAGTTTTTGCATTACTTTAGTTTCTTATACATCCAATAGCAATAGTTGTAGTATTGGTGTTTGACACAAGTAGGGTTTCTGGCACAATAATTGGTATTAGAGTTAGGTTGAATAAAGTCGATATGGAGGTATTCCTCTGTTAGGATCCTTAATTCTACGTTTGATACCTAAAAAAAACCTTGTCTAAGCGAGTGCTCAGAGACCTTTAGGGCTTAGACGCTCCCTGGAGAGTCGGCTTGGTCAAAATAGAATTTCATATAATATAATTGAGTAGACACAATTAGTACGTACTACTTATCCTAGGCCTTTTGCTTTATTGGTTGCTATTGAATATATAGAGATGGAAGAAACTAGTGCAGCAGTAGAAGAAACTCTATTCACACGAACTCCAGCTCCTTAGGCTTTGACATCGTCATCGAAGACGATAGTTAATGCTCGGTTTGAGGTGGAGAAATTTTATGGTACCAATAATTTTGGTATGTGGTAATGTGAGATAATGGACATCTTGTATCAGCGAGAATTAGATATTACTTTGGATGATAAACTAGTAGATATGGATGACAGAGATTGGGAAAAGATCAATCGTTAGGCATGTGGTACAATTCGTCTATGTCACGCTAAAAATCAGAAATATTGTGTTATGAGGGAGACATTTGCAAAGAAATTGTGGAAGACATTGGAAGATACATTTATGACCAAAAGTCTAGAAAATCAGCTCTATTTGAAAAAGAAATTGTTTCGCTTCCAGTATTAACCGGTATTTCGATTAATGACCATATAAATGCTTTCAATAAAATTTTGGTCGATTTGTTAAATTTGGATGAAAAGGTGAAAGATGAGGATAAAGTCATATTGTTACTGAATTCTCTCCCTAATGAGTATGAACATTTGACCACCATTTTATTGTATAGGAAAGATAAAGTTACTTATGATGCTGTTTGTACTGCATTGATTAGTACTGAATGCAGAAAGAAGGATCAGAAGGTTCATAAGGAAATAGCAAAAGCACTAACAATAAGGGGACGTTCTCAGAGTCGTATGCTTGGAAGGAAGAATAAATCTCATGGGAGAAGTAAATCTCGTGGGAGACCTGCTAAAGATGAATGCGCCTTTTGTAATGAGAGAGGGAATTGGAAGAAAGGTTGCCCTAAATTATAGCAGAAGAATAAGGGCAAAGCACATTCTAATGTCAATATAGGCAATGATGATGGAAGTGAGTCCGATTTTTCTCTTGTTGGAACATCTTTGTCACATTATTTTGGTGAGTGGATTTTGGATTCTGGTTGTTCCTTTCACATGCGTCCCAATAGGGAATGTTTTTTTAATTTTGAAGAATTAGATGGTGGGGTTGTTTTTATGGGAAATGATAATACTTGTAAAACAATTGGAATGGGATTAATACAGTTGAAATGTCAAGATGGAACTATTAAGACCTTGACTGATGTTAACTATGTTCCAAGCCTAAAGAAGATCTAATTTCATTGGGAATCTAGAGGGTTCACTATCACTTTGAAATATGGAAACTTAAAGATTAAATCAAGTGCGCTGGTGGTGATGAAAGGAATAAGGAAAAATAACTTATATTATTTACAAGGTAGTATAGTTATTGGCTTAACAGCTATTGCTTTTGAGAAAGATGCAGGTTCAGATACAACTAGGTTATGGCATATGCGATTAGCACATGTAGGAGAAAAATCTTTGCAATAATTAGCTAAGTAAGGTTTGTTAAAGGGTGCAAAGGTGTGTAAACTTAAATTTTGAGAGCATTGCATTCCGGGAAAACAGACTAAAGTGAAATTTGGTACTACAATCCACTAAACTGAAGGTATTTTAGACTACATCCATACAGATGTATGGGGGCCCACAAAAACGGCTTCGTTGGGTGGTATGCATTATTTTGTCACTTTTGTTGATGATTTTTCCATAATAATTTGGGTGCATTCTATAAATAATAAAAATGAAGTGTGTGATATTTTCCTTAAGTGGAAAAAATTCGTTGAAACTCAAACTGGCATAAAGATTAAACAGCTCAGATTAGATAATGGTGGTAAATACACGAGCAACCCGTTTATGAAGTTATGTCAGGATGAAGGTATTGCTCAACACTTCACAGTTCGAGATACACCATAGCAGAATGGGGTGGCAGAGCGCATGAATCGGACTTTGCTAGAGAAAGTTCGATGTATGTTTTTTAATGTTGGGTTAGACAAAAGGTTTTGGGCTGAGGCTGCTAGATATGCGTGTGATCTCATCAATTGTCTACCATCATCTACAATAGGGGGGAAAACACCCTATAAGGTATGGTATGAAAAGCCTACCAGTGATTATGATTCTTTACATGTATTTGGTACTATGACTTATTATTATGTTAAAGAATCTAAGTTGGATCCAAGAGCCAAGAAAGTAATATTCTTGGGGATAAGTACAGGAGTCAAAGGATACCGTCTTTTGTGTCTAGAGATGAAAAAAATGATTTTGAGTAGGGGTGTGACTTTTGATGAACTTGCGATGATGAAGAAAACAAGACACAAGGAGTCACGAGTTGAAGAGAAGACCAGTCGTACTCAACAATAGGTGGAGGTTGAGACAATTTTGGGAAACCCAATAAGAAATGAGACTACACAAGGTAACTCTCCAGTTACGGTGGGGAATAGTTTACAAGAAGAGGAGATTTCAATTCGAGAATTTTCACAACAACAAGAATCAATTGTTTCTCGGAGGCCAAGACGAGAAATTCGAAAACCTGCTCGGTATCCTGATATGATGGCCTATGCACTTCCAATTGTGGATGATAATGTTCCTTACACTTTCAAAGAAGCAATGAGGAACTTTGAATTAGATAAGTGGAAAAGAGCGATGGATGAAGAAATGCAATCTCTTCATCAGAATCAAACTCGGGGGGCTAGCTCAGCTTCCCAAAGGTAATAAAGCAATTGGTTGCAAATGGGATTATGTAAAGAAAGAAGGATTTCCAGATGCAAATAATGTTCGCTTCAAAGTTAGATTGCTAGCTAAGGGCTACGCACAGAAGGAAGACATTGATTATAATGAGGTATTTTCTCTAGTTGTTAAACATTCTTCCATTCAAATTTTGTTGGCTTTGGTAGCACAATTTGATCTTGAACTAGTTCAACTCGATGTAAAAACTGCATTGTTACATGGTGATTTGGAAGAGGAAATCTATATGACTCAGCGAGATAGGTTTCAGGTTGTTGGAAAAGAAAATTGGGTATGTAAACTGGGTAAAGCATTGTATGGTTTAAAACAGTCTCCAAAATAGTGGTACAAACGATTTCATCAGTTTATGATGGGTTAGAAGTACATCAGAAATAAACATGATCATTGAGTTTATTTTTGTAAACTACAAAATGGATATTTTATATATTTACTCCTGTATGTTGATGATATGTTGATAGCTTCAAAGAATAGGGAAGAAATTAACAAGTTTAAAAGTCAATTAAATCAAGAGTTTGAGATGAAAGATCTTGGTGAAGCAAAGAAGATACTTGGCATGGAGATTCGTAGAGACAGAATGAGAGGAAGAGTTAGTTTGTCTTAGAAACAGTATTTGAAGAAGGTAGTAAAGAGTTTTGGCATGTCTGAGTAGTCAAAATCAGTAAGCACTCCTTTTGCTTTTCATTTCAAACTTAGTGCGGCTTTATCTCCTAAATCAGATGAGGAACGTTAGTATATGTCACAGGTTCCTTATGCAAGTGCTGTTGGTAGTCTGATGTATGCAATGGTTTGTACTAGACTTGATATTTCACAAGCTGCTAGTATGGTGAGCAGGTATATGCATGATCCAGGTAAAGGACATTGGCAAGCTGTGAAATGGATTTTGACATATATTATGAATACGATTGATGTTGGTATAGTATTTGAGAAAAATAATACTATTGATCAACGTGTTGTTGGATATGTGGATTCTAATTTTGCAAGTGATTTAGATAAACGTCGATGAACTACTGGATATGTTTTTACATTTTCTAATGGCCTAGTGAGTTCGAGGTCTACCTTACAGTCTTCCATTGCCTTGTTTACAATAAAAGCAGAGTACATGGCAGCTTCAGAAACTGTTAAGGAATCTATTTGGTTGCAAAATTTACTTGAAAATTTAGGAGTTATTCAGAAGCACATTGTTGTGTTCTATGATAGCCAGAGTGCTATTCATTTGACAAAGAATCAAGTCTATCATGCATGAACGAAACATATTGACGTTCGGTTTCATTTTATGCGGGGTATTATTGATGGAAGCAAGATACTTCTTCAGAAGATTGCTACAATTGGAGATCCCGCAAATATGTTGACCAAGATTGTGAAAACAATCAAGTTCAAACATTGATTAGACTTGATCAATATCCTGCAAGTCTGAATATTTTTTGAAGGCGTCGATGATGTGGAACTTCAGAAAATATTGGTGATTGAAAAATTTGTTGAATTTATCGTCAAGGTGTAGATTTGTTATTTTTTGTCCCACATTGGTAGAATGGTTCCACAATAGTATAAAAAGTTGTTTTGAATTTTTTGTATTTTTTGTCCCACATTGGAGAGAAGTGTTTTTTGAACTTGAGGTTGAAGTTATATATAGAGCTCAACTCTTCATTTGTAAAACACACCTCGAAGTTGTACTTTGTCAAGAAGTAATGGATTGATCGTCGGCGCCCGAGGACGTAGGTAATTCTATACCAAACCTCGTTAATTTCTTATCTTGTTCTTTTTACTTATTTTATTATTAGTTTTTGCATTGTTTTAGTTTCTTATATATTCAATAGCAATAGTTGTAGTATTGGTGTTTGGCACAAGTGAGGTGCTCGGCGCAACAAATTCAATATCGGGTGTGTATGAAGAAGATTTTGAGTTTACAATGATAATTCAGGTTTCAGCATATGGGAAGCATTTTTTATAGGACAGCACAGAGAAACTAGTGCGTTAAAAATGATGCCCGACACAACATATACCTCACCAGAAATGGGTCGAGTCTGTTCCACCTAATTGAAATATATATATATTCAGATGGTAATTCGGCTTAAATTTTGTAAGAAAAAAAAAATATATATATATATATTTTTTTTTTTCTTACAAAATTTAAGCCGAATTACCATCTGAATATGAGTCAACATTCAACAGGCTTTATCATGACAAATATTCACTTATGAATTCTTTTGATTCATACTTCTATTTGAAGCCATAGATTTATGATTCCACAACTTACAACATGAATTAACTTCAAATAATGTAAGAGATTATGTATGGTCTATTGCCCATCTGTAAGTTTTGTGAGAGTTCATGTCTAGATTTAATATATGCCGACACCCTAACTTGTTCGGGACATTATATGACAAAATTTGACATCTTTCATCACCCATAAAATCACAAAATCATAAATTGGGCATGCGTATCTCTTAGAAGCCCAAACTGGGCGTGGGTTTCATTTGCTGGTGCACTACAGGCATGGGCATCATTCATAAACATATTTGGGTTGTTCACCTAAGGCTCAGTGCCCATAAAAATCAATAGAGAAGCCTTGGCCTAGTCTAGCCCAACTAATCATGGTGAACCCAATGGCCTTGGAGGGGGATATTCCCCTTAGCAACCTTTGCCACAAGGCACAACAAGAAAAAAAAAAAAGGCAATAAAAATAAATTAAAAGAGGGGGGAATCTCTTCTAGTGGCCTTGGAGGGTATCTATATAGCCTCTTCTCTCATATGCCTGAGGGAAGGGGGCAAGAGCAGTAGAGAGGAAGAGGGATTCTGAGAAGGGCTTTGGGAGATAGTGAGATTTCAAAGTGTATGTTGTATCCATAGAGTGCAAGGAGGTTACGATGAGGGGGGATTTTATTCTCATTTAGGTGAAGGGAGGCTTTGCTGAACTTGTTGGGGAAGGAAAGGTTAGCTTGCTGAAGTATGTAGAAAGATGAGAGTTCATGGAGGAGAAGGGTGGTCATGCTATTGAGTTATAAAGAAAACTTTCAGAAGGGAGGAGAGCTATTCCACTATAGGAAATTGTTGATGCCTACTTTGCCGGAATAACTTTGCACTAAAGAATGAGAGTCTAGACTGCAATTCTCCTTTTGGCATTTTGTGTTTGTTTGTTTTTGTTTTTTGTTTTTTTGGATTTTTGCTCTCTTTTACTAATTTTAACTGCATCGGATGATCCAAATTAGTTTGAAATGTTAAGAAATGATTTGACTATAATTTTGACCTTGTGCACAAAAATCAATACAAAACCCTATCATTTAGGGCTTTTCTACTTTTTTTTTTTTTGGGTTCAGTTCAATCTAAAATGATGAGGGATTTAACATTGATTTTGACCTTATACACAAAAATCAAAGTAAAAGGTCTATCAAACCAATTCTGACTACATTCAAAATAGTTTGAAAAGTGAAGGAGGGATCTCACAATGATTTTGAATTTGTGCACAAAAATTGAGGTAAAACTCCCATCAATTCTATCTTTTATGTTCTATTTTTGTCAATTTTGATTACATCGGATGATTCGAGACCATCCAAAATCATAAGAAAGGTCCAATAGAGATTTTGACCTCGTGCACCAAATTAAGGCAAAACTTATATCATTTATGGTTTTTTTATTTTATTTTTTTTTTGCAAATTTTGAGTGCACCACTGATCTAGGATGGTTCCAAACAATAGGAAGAGGTCCAACAGTAACTTTGAGCTCATGCACAAAAATTGAGGCCAAATCCTATCTTTTCTAGTAGTGATGGACCTAGATTATAGCTAGTGGGGGCAAGTGCCCCACTCCCCAAAATTTTAGGGAACAACACATTATATAATAAATTATAAAATATTCAAATTAAAATTGTGATTATGTCCCAACTAAAATTATGAAATAGTAGGACTATATTAGCAATATTAATTCAAATTATGTGAAAAAACAATTGTTAAATTAGTGAGTGTAAAAACCATTGAAAATAATATTTGAGGGACCTCGCAATGGTTTGACATTTGTAGCGCTTTAATATTATATATTAGATGTATCAAATACTTCAAACTTTGAAAATTTTAATTTTGAAAACTTTTTCTATGTATGTTTTTATATATTTTCTTTCCTTAAGTGTAAGCATATACATCTTGCCCCCATTGGAAAATTTTCTAAGCCCGCTAATTTTTGTAGTTTTTTGGAATTTTTGATAATTTTTTTATGAACGCCACTTGTCATTTTCTTTATTTAATAAATTATTTTTTTCAAAAAAAAAAAATAAAATAGTATTTTTTAACATAAATAAATGAAATAAAAAATTTAAAATTAAAAAAATTTCAGGAAGGTGTGTGGGACCACACGTATGTGCGTATGGACACACACTTGTTTGCCCCAAAATGGAGCCATTTTAATTTTAATATAAAAAATTAAACCAAAAAAGCTGGCACGTGAAGACCACATATAGGCGTGTGTATCTTCATGCATAGATGCATGAATGCACACACTTGCCCCTTAATTGGAATGATGTCATTTTGGTGTGTTTTTAATCTTTTATATAATAAGGGAGCCAAAATGACACCATTTTTCCTCAGTCTTCTTCTTCCTCCTAGCAATTTCTATTTGGTCTCTTGCTACTAGATCTGTGGTAACCTGGAATATATATATATATAAATTATTATTATTATGTAAATTAATAAATAAGATAAATAATATTATAAGATAACACTTAGTTGTGTGTGTGTCTATATATATATAATGTAGATATGTGTTGGGAATTAACAACAAATTGCAGAAACCAGTGAGAAACAAAATAGAGAAAGAATACATGCCAAAGAAAAATTAATCACACGCACAAGATAGTATTTACGTGATTCAGCAATTTTGCCTACGTCCACGGAGTTGCAGGGATTTCACTATTATCAGGAAGAAATTATAGAGAGTGCGGTGGTACAATACTCTCTCTCTCTCTCTCTCTCTCTCTCTCTCTCGCGAAGTGTGACGGCTTAATCTAATCACCCAAAAAATAATTGTTTTATATGCTACGCACAGGGTTCTGAATGGGCTACAAAATGGGCCTAACAAATTTTTTCCTGGGGGTGTTGCCCCCGGACCCCTATGAGTATAGCTTGGCCCAAGCCGCAACACTCATAGACTAACTCTTAAGATAGAAATCTCTCATTAAAGAAAAGTCAGATCATCATCTGAACCGAACACAATTAGGTTCCACAAAGCCCAACAAATCTCCCACTTGAATACTAGTTCAATCACCAATACCAAACCGCAAATCCTCCAAATGAACAATCCCTCATCCTTGCAACTGATCATCTTATCCTTAAACTAGAAGACCAACTGAAGCTGCACACAACTCCAGCTTCTTAATAGTGACACTCTTAGTCAACATGTCTGCCAAGTTCTTAGATCCACAAATTTTCGACAACCATAGACTGACCATAAGGGACCAATGAATTTTCAAGAAAATCATTTAGGGTCAAAAACAATTTTACAACGGTCGACTGAAATTTCCAGTTCAAATCACCTTAGTTGACCGACCCAAGAAGTTGACCAAAGTTAAAGCCTTGACCGACTGACCCAATTTGAACTCATCTTCCCTGGTCGACCGATGCTGGATTTTTCCGGTAGGATAAAAGGTCCTTAGGTCCCTTAACAAATGTACAAAAAGTCTCCATCATCACTTATTATATCAAGGGAATCAATTCAAACAAAAATGAACTTAATTTAAAATGTTGAGAGGATTCGGGCGACCGAACCCAAGGCGTGTAAAACAACTCGGGCGACCGAACCCATGCCATGTAAAATGGCTCGGATGACCGAACAAGTTAATATGTTGACTTTGTGTTTGAGCACACAAACCTATTTTGAGCGTATCTCCCTCAAGCACTTGAACCTGTCTAAAGTTCCTTTTCAACTACTCGGGCGCCAGAACGATCACATTCAAAAAGGGCTCGGGCGACGAAATTGTTTTGTTCGGTTAACCAAACTTGGAACTGAGCACCTAAATTTACAAACAAAAGGCTACTGAATTTTGTTTAGCTGACTGACCGTTTCTTTGGGCACCCGAACCATTAAAAATCGATTTTCTGAGTGAGTCTGTTCGGGTACCTGAACCTCGCGGGTTAAAATATTTTTTTTACCGATTTTTTAATGGAGTAAACTAGGTTAATTTTATTAATGACTTTTAAAACAAATTTAATTATTCCTATTGGGTCCCTAATGGTAAAAAAATTCTCCTTGCCTATAAATACCTATTCATTTGTCATAATTAGTAAGGAATTAGCATTTTGATTAAGGCCAAAATTCTCTCAATTTCAAAAATCTCTTTTTTGCCTATACTACTCCCAAACACTCATACACTCCATTTCTCTTGATCTTTTAAGTGTTTTGAGTATTTCTAAACTGATTGTGCTTAGTCTTATTAGGTAGTACTCTCATTTGCTATATTGTTTAATTGATTTTATTTGAGAGTATAGCCTTAACTCCTTCCACTAATTTTACTTGATAAATCTTGTGTGGGAAGACTTAGAAGGTTGTAGTTCTTGCATTGTCATTGCAAGATACCTAAACCTATAATTTTTGTGTGCAAAATCCTTTTCAAAAGCTAGTTTTTCAAACATTTCATTGTGCTTTGTATATTGAAATATCCTGTTGAGATTGTTTGAATCAACTTGCTTAGCATATTTGAAACCTTGATATGATCTTGTATTATTCACGTATTGTGTTTCAAATTTTGCTTTGATATACACTCTAGATCTGGAATGATAATCTATACTCAATTGAGTGTTTAGCATACATTAGAGCACTGAGCATATTTACATATCATTCATGCTTGCAATATTGATTGAGCTGTATTGGTGCACATATCTGCTTGTGAAGAAGCGTATTTTCATGTAAAAATTTTATATATATTGGTTGTATTTCAATAGAGGGCTTGAAGAGGGAGACTAGCCATGTTGAATAGTCCCGGACTAGCTTAGACCCGGTTAGGAAAGTTAGGTGCGCCATCCTGGTAAGGCGTCTTGGTTGAAGTCAGTCCCTTGAATTGACCTGGTTATAACCGGTCCGCTCCACCCATTAAATGAGTTTTAGTGGAATCCTTGTGCTGGTGTAGCCAAGACGGGGACATAGGCAATTTGGCCGAATCCCAATAACATATTGCGTGTATTGTTTACTTTTTGCACTTTACTTTTATTGCATGCGTATGTTTATTTATTGATTGCATAGACTAATCCTTGGCTGTGCTATACTGTTGTTAAAACTAGAAGACCTGGGGGATAAATTTTTTAAATCCCCAATTCACCCCCCTCTTGGGGTTGCACCAAAACTAACGATTGGTATCAGATCCTCGTAACTTAGACTTAGATGTCATTTAGTTAAAAGATCATTATTGCTCGTGTTAGTGCATCCCCTTCATGTGAGGGAAGATTGGTCACACACCCACCAATATTCTGTGGTGACAACTATGCTATATGAAAATTCAAAATGATTGTGCATGTGAAAGCCTTAAATTCAAAATTTTGGAAAGTCATTGATCAGGGTGATTGTGTGCCTATGAAATCTACCGGGTGTACTGATGTTCCTAAATCTGAGTGTGAACTGAATGATCATGATATAAACTTAGTGGAGGTAAATTTTGATGCCATGAATACCTTACTGCATGATTTAGATTCTAATGTTTTGTGTGAGGTTATGGCGTGCAGTAATGCTAAGCAGATCTGGGATGAACTTGAGAGGAGATATGGAGCGTCCATGCAAAAGGAAGTCATCTATCCGTGCGACTCAAGCTCCACTGATCTTTAGGGAGGTAACCAGTGCTTTGTTGCCTTAACAGATAATAAGGTTATCTCTATTCCTTCTGATTCAGTAGATAAATCTGAAAATGATTCATATGATGATTTAAATGATATATCTTATTTTGAATCATGTGATAGTACTGATAGTGAAAGCATGCCTATTTATGAAGAACTGTAAATTGAATATATTATAATTCATAAGTCACTTGTTAAAGCTAACAAAAGATATACTGCTTTGAAGAACAAGTATGAGGCATGTGAAAAAGAATGTGAATCAAAAGTTCTTGTTGAAAGGGAAAATGATATTAAAATCAAAGAGTTAGTAAACAAGAATGAAAAATTAGAAAAAGAATTAAGAGCAGTAAGATCTCAAACTTCAAATGATAATAATAAAGATCTTCTTATTGTAGAACTTGAATGCAAAACAAATAACATGACTAGAGAAATTTTTAAATTACAAAGTGTTTGCAAAGACTTGAAAGATTCAAAAATGCAAGATCTAGAAAAGTAAG
Source organism: Malania oleifera (assembly GCF_029873635.1). NCBI lineage: Eukaryota > Viridiplantae > Streptophyta > Magnoliopsida > Santalales > Ximeniaceae > Malania > Malania oleifera. The sequence continues at coordinate 104,513,634 of NC_080417.1, read as the reverse complement.
TAGAAGACCAGTCTAAGATCATCCATACATTCACTAGAGGTAAATAAAGTTTTGACAAACTCTTAGGTTCACAAAAGATGACCTTAGACAAAGAAGGTATAGGTTATAATGGGATTGAAAGTAAGAAAAGAAAAAACCTATACATGGGGTACTTTGTAAGAGCATCAAAACACTATGCTAGTACCTCCTTTGGTCCATATACTCACACCACATGCATCTTATGTAAAAAGAAGGGGCACACAAAATTTGATTACCTGTTTAAAAGGAAAGGTGTAAAATACAAACAAGTCTGGAGAGTCAAAGAACCACCTAGTCCTAACCCATCAAGAATCAAAGATATAAAAATGGTATGGGTTGTTAAGAAATAAAACCTTTGGAAATTCAAGGAAGAATTTGCTCAAACAGGAATTACATGATTATATAATTCTTCCTTAGCATTTGGGATTAGCTATAGGTGGTAGTGTTGACTAAAGGGTTAAGAAGTGGTTCGGGCTGAAAATGTAAAATCTTAGTATATGTCCTCTATTTAAAATTTTACATACAAAGTATTTTGAAAAATCAAGCCAATATGCGAATCCAAGTATGTAACCAATTTGAACTTAATGCATACATTCATTGGTGGAAATATGAAATTATTGGCTACTTGAATAAAAATCCGCTTCCAAATGGACCTGGCATGTTTGCCTTGTATTTAAATTTAAATTTTATTAACTAATGCTTAAATATGAATATCTAAAGTTAAGCATACTCTGTCCACTGCACAAGTTTGAGTTTTAGAAAATGAAGTTAAAAATCTTGTCCTAAACTCATCTTCAAAGCCTAAAATGCCTAATAAAATCTTTAGTCATCACTCTAGGCTTGAAGAACTATTGATCATAAATTCCAAATATTTCTGATGCTTATTAAAAGACATCTTTTTTCTTGATCAAAACTAGAGGCATCCACTGGGGGATTCAAGTTTCACTATTAATTTGAAAATTTCCCTTTAAGCTTAACTTATAAATCCTCTAATTTTGGTTTATATCCTCCATAGGAAATCCTTACCATACCACGATCACATCAGGTAAAGATCCACCCTCGCATTTGTAACGACCTGCTTAACTTATCACATAATAAACATAATTAATAATAATATCAACTCAAACCCGTGGGTAACGGGGATAGCTTGACATAAACAGCGGAAACCTAAGCAGTAGTAAAAATAATTTACATCCAACAAACTATTAATTACATTATACCAGAGTCTACTACATTCCCAAAATACAGTATTTGAATACAATCTCCAAAACATCAAAATAAATCTAAAATCTTACAACAAAAATCTCTTGATCCTAGATCAAAACTTACCCTTATAGTAAGGAAGCTCAACTCACTCAATGGCGAACACGACCCGCCGGTCTCTCAGGGTCTCCTGAAAAATTAATTAAGTTTGGCGGTGAGACACTTCTCAGTAAGGAAAAATAAACTACATACAGTTGTGTGGTAACATGAATATTTATTGCAGTTATACATACTCAGTACATTTCATATATCTAAAAACATACATCATAACATGGTGATATAACCATATACTTTCATATTTGCTAATAAATCATATCGTTCATAAAACATCTGTTATAGCTGATAATACTGAAAATATACCCAGGATGAATAGCTAGCTGATGTCATGTATTACCCCCCGTGATGGGTTGTGCAGCTCGAAGGCGGGACCTGACAATGGCTAGCCGACCACTGTAGAGTCAAAAATGTCTGTAAGTACAATGGACCTGCCACACCCTCGTCCAGACTGCCAGGTGGACGTCCACACTCTACTGAAAGCCACATCGACTATCCATCTCCCACCCCCTCGTGGGGTGGTTAACACCAATCTGATCATATATATATCTGATCTATAAGCTATGGTATCGAGCTCCTGAACTGAACTAAACTAACATCCGAATTCCGATAACATATAATACATGATAATATATCATCTTTCATAATTTCATAAATACGGTCTCGCGCCGAAATCATTTCATAAATATGGCCTCGTGCCAAACATTTCGTAAATATGGCCTCGCGTCGAAATCATTTCATATATTCACGGCCTCGCGCCGGAATCATTTCAGGTATATATGGCCTCGGGCCGAAATCATTTCATATATATACATTCTGAAAATAAATCAATTATCATGTATTTGTCAAAATCATCATAACATACTATATCTTTTCATAATACTTGAAAACATGCTTTTCTCGTAAAATCTTCCATATCATAATACTTTTCATGAAAAATAACATTCATACCACACAAAACTGGGTAAATCATACATTTCATTCTAAAATTATAATTTCCATACAACAGCAACAGCAATATTTTCCCAAATATGTAGTTATTCCATAATATTCAAATATCGTACATATTTTTCAGAAAATCAATTTGCTCATAAATAATAGTAATTTGTATGACAAATAACTGTTTGGTTTATTTCCTTACCTGGCTACTGAGAAAGCCCCTATAAATTCTGGTCTCACACCCATAGGATTTCCTGCTCAATACCCTAAAAATGAAAACTCCCAGTACTAAACTTCAGTATTTTCATGTGTATATCATTTCCTATAACTACCATAAGATCAAATTTGGCTTAAAAAGCCTTATCTCAACTCAGGGATGATTTCCAACTTGCTTTCACCAACGATTCGCTCCGGCAAATTTGCAAAGAACTTCTCCAGAAGCATCGTGGTGGCTTCAGATCGTCGAACGGCGGAAATATGGCTCGAAATCGAAGAGAGAGGAACCGTAGGGAGAGAGAGAGAGAGAGAGTGAGTGAGTGAAATTTTGCAAATTTTTGACGTTTAAATCTAGGTTTTTGATATTTATAAGACTGGATTCATCCATGAGCCATGTCATCTCGTCGATGAGTCCTTTAATAATTTTGTCGATGAAACCCACTCCTCGTCAACGAAATTCAGATTACTCAAAATCTCTCTCAGTATTTTCTCATTGACGAAGGGGACGAGATCCTCTTATACCCTTGTCGATGAATCCCCCGTGTTCGTCGATGAGGCCCTGATAATTTTCCCTTCCTCTTTATTTAAAGTACATTATTATTATTCGGGTCGTCACACATTGGTTCGTATCCTTGCTCCAAAATTGTGATCATATCTAAAGGATACATTCCAATCACCAGAGAGCGTCAGTTACTAGTTATTCATATCCTCCACAATGCTCTTTTTCAGAATAAGTTAGGACATATTCTTTAGAATGCTTATCTTGTACAATGTCCTACTTTTGAATACTCTCTTAATTTAAATGTTTAATATTTAGGAGTATTCATTCTTTACTTCTCACACAAAGCTCTCAAACTCTAAGTCAAACCCATTAGAGCTTTATATACTTAGAGATGAGTTGAATGGCTAATAAAATTGCCTAGGTCTCAGTCTAGATGAATGTATAAAATTCAAGTAGACCTATGCACATGCAATTTAAATCGAAAGCCATTCCAACATGGTGCCTCTCACACGCATTAAAATTCATATCAATAGAGGCACTATAGGCTTAGAACTCTCAAAGAAATAATCATTGTGACTTTTTGGTCTGTTAAACCTAAGAACTCAAAGCCAAGCTAGAATTATTGAAACTATTATAACTCTTGGTTATTAAACTTGACGATGAAAGAAAAGGCATAAAAAGAGTTGAGCGCATAACTCAGGGGGGGCATATATTCTTTCATGATTATAAACATTAAAATGCTCTCAATTTTTTTATTTATGCTTATATGTCTATATGCTCTTGTGAGAAAAACTCTGCACTAATCTCTTAACTATCCATTGTTAGTTATTGGTCATGTCATATGTTGGATAGTTCATTTTTTTTTTTATGAGTTGTTGATTGAACTACTGGAAAGCATGCTTGTGTGGAAAGCCTCCTGCATGGCGGATATAGTAATATAATTTGCATGCTAGTTTTGGATATTAGGAACCCATTATCAAGTACAAATTTTATGAGAAAACGTTAAATTTACATATTGAATGCTTCCGAAATTTCGGAAGATTTTTTTCAAAATAAAACTTTGTACAAAGATGATTATGATAATAAAAATGTTAAAATGTTTTTGAAATGATGAGTGAAAATCAATTAATAAAATTAAACTTCATCCTAACATAATCATCAAATATTTAGATAGGTTAAGATTCATCCCTAAAAAAGGAGCATAAAGAACTCATTTGCATCATGCTTTGAATTTTGAATATTGAGGCTCTTTTAAGAATCTTGAACATCATATCCAGTTCTTAAAGCTATATATTTAGATATGGATTGTTCTCGGTCATATGCTTTATTTCATGCCTTAATATATATATATATTCTCTGATGCATTTTGAAGATTCTAAGGAGACTATACCTGGTTGCCATGTTTGAAATAAATCAGCTAATATCTAGTGTAGTTATGTTAAAAGTCTTAAAATGATGACTTATACAACTGAGCAAAATGAAATTAATCTTTGGTTAGTATAAGTAGTTAAAAAATCTAAACACGCACTCAAATTGATAGATGGAGCATCTAAAATTAAAATGGCTATCATATTATGCTCACAAACTTTTTAGCTTAGATATGTTGTTGAATCAATTGTGGCATATGCTTGAATAAAATGGTCATATTGAAATTTTTTAAGTTGAAATATGTTGTTTTGCCACAGTCAGTTATGTAGCCATATGATCCTTGTTTTGAATTGTTTGATATCTTTAGAATCTTTATGGTTGATGTAGACACCCTATTTTTTCCCAGACCTAATATAACAAATTTTCATTATTATTGATATTACCATTATGTTTATTATTATTATTATTATTATTATTATTATTATTATTATTATTATTGTTATTATTAACTGTAAATATTATTATTATTATTATTATTACTATTTTACTGTGATTATTTTCATTATTATTCTTATTATTGCCACCATTATTATTATTATTATTATTATTTTATTATTATTGCCAGTATTATTTTTAGTATTTTCATTATCGTTATTGTTATTGTTATTTTATTATTGTTACTTTATTATTACTACTTTCATTATTTTTATCATTCTTATTATTACCTTACTATGATTATTGCTATTTCCATCTTTATTATTATTATTATTATTATTATTATTATTATTATTATTATTATTATTATTCCCATATATTTTGTTACCATAAAGGTATAAAAAAATAAAAAAATAAAAAAAGAAAAAGGGGAGGAGCTAGGGCTTTCCAAAATTGTTTATAAAAAGGCGCCCGGGCGGGGGGGGGGGTACAGCCAAAGAAAAAGAAAAAATTTTCTCTGCTTCAATTCCTCTTCTTATTCTTCTTCTTCTTCTTCCCGCGGAATCTTCATCTTGCAGCCCCACCGTTCCCTCATGCACAACACCATCCATCCGCAGCCACCATAATGCACAACCATCACCTCTTCCCGCTGCCGCCTCACCTCCAAGCCGCTGCATGTCTGAACTCTCCTGCAGATCCGACGAAAGCAGCCTTGCCACAGTACTGTTGCCGTCCACGCCCTCTGCCGTCGTCATCGCTGCCACTGGCCATCACCGCCACTCTCGGGTCTCCGTAGCGCACAAAGCCATCTCCCTCACCCATAAAGCAGTAGCAACTAGCCGCGGCATATATACATATAGATATACATATTTTTTTTTAATTTTGTTTAGAAGCTAATATTTAAGGGTAGGAGTCTATGGTATTTTGTTTTGTATATGGTTATTATTATTGCTATTATACATATTTATCAATATCATGTTCATGTTGTCTTCCTTATAGAATTTCTATTTTTATTATATATATTTATCTTGTATTATTATTTAAATGTTTATATGTGGGTTCTAATATTTAAAGTTTAAGTTTTTCTGATATACATGTGAGTGGTATTTGATATTGTATATTGTTGTTAAAGTTTGTTTTTTTTTTTTTTTTTGTTTTCCTTATTGACATGTATTTATTATTATTATTATTGTAATACTTATTGATTATATAGTCATTTTTTCTTTCTTTCTTTCTTTCACCATGTTTGTTATTTACATAGTATTTAGGGTTTTTTATTATCATCATTTATGATTGTAATTATGTTATGATATTATTTAAGTGTGTTTAAGATTTTTATTAGTTTCCATGCATAGGGCTTAATTGTTTCCATATGGCTTGTGTACTAATTTTAGAATTGATTTGTCTGCATATTGTATAGCTTGCACATTAATTGTAGGATTGGATTGTTTCCCAATTTCATTAGTGGTTTTGCATATTGGTTTTAGGGTTGATTTGTCTCCTTAATTGCATTAGTTGCTCCCATACTTATTATTGTATTTGGTATATTAATTTTAGGATTGATTTGTTTCTATATGTAAGATTGTATATTTACATATTAATTTTAGGGCTTTATGTGTTTCCATGTATATATATTTTAGGGTTTTGATCAGTTTACATTGTTTTAGGTATTTTTAGGGTTTCGTTTATTACATGTAATTATTATGGTATTATAGTTATGTATTATTTTTTTATCTTAAAATATTTAGTACTAATTATTTTTAGTATACTAATATATTTAGCATTAATTATCTTTAGTGTCTTAATATATTTAGTATTAACTATTTTTAGTTCATTAATATATCGAGTATTATTATTCATCTTTAAATGTTTAGTATTACGTATATTTAGTATATTAATATTTCATTATTTACTATAGTGTTTTTTCAGTATATATATAGAGTCATGTATTCTATTATTAATATTTTTTTTAGTATTTTAGCATTACTTATTAGAGTATTAATATTTATCATTATTTTTATCGTGATTATTATTTTTGTTTATATCATATATTGTGCTATTTTTACTATTATATATTTGTATTAACTTAATATTTTTTATTTTTATTATTTATTTTCTTAATTTTATGATTTTTTTCCCTATGATTTTAATGTTGGGGTACGAGCCTTCGGGCTTCACGTACCTTTAGTTCTAAGGGAATATGTAAATATTTAGATTTTACATATATTTTTGTATTATTTATTTATTTACTTATTTATTTATTTATTTATTTATTCACTTTGCACGTGTATTAATAAATTTACTAGAGGAGTAATTTTAAAGACTTTTTAGATTAACTTAGGGATAATTCTAAATTAATTAGGTACTGTTCGTAAGAACGGGCACGTAGTGGGTGCTCGTACCTTCCCCTCGCATAACCGAACTCCTGACCCCAGTTCTGGTAACGTAGACCCATTCTACCCCTAATGGGGTAGTAATCATGTGTTCTAACCACACTAAAAGGTTAGTGGCGACTCCGACAATTCCATGTTTTTCTTGAAAATTTAAAACACATTTTAATTTCGCTACCCCGGGGCACATGCGCTCCGGGACGTCGCGACAGTTGAGTTTTCTGGTTATATTCTTGTATGTGCTTAATTGACAAACAAGAAAAATGTTGTTTGCTTGTTTTAAAATTAAAATTTCTTTTTCAGCAAGCACCCCCCAATACTTTTTGCAAATATTAAAGGGGGATATATTTATTATTGTATACATATATATGTTATAAAATTACATAACTGGTTAGGTAACTTCACATAAAAATGCATGCGAACTAGTTAGACTATGTTTATGCCCAAACCTTCTTTTTGGTGTCATATGTCATGTGCCTTTAACTCAAGTCTTCCACAGGTCTTATGATATGTTTCAATTGTAATGGTTTGTGTATGCTTATGGTCTAACCTTGTTTTCATGTCATTTAAATCATTTAAATGACCAATTATATAGTTTGTGTGATCAAGTTGCTATACTTCATACTTTGTCATTCATTGTGTATTATATGATTATATTATCATTTTGGATGCTAAAAGTCATAATTCTTGATCATACTGTACTGGTTGAGTTGATTGATGAATATGTGTTATCTACTATTGATTGAAACTCAACACAGGTCACTTAGGTACAAATTTATGATTGGGAATGGTCTATTTTTCAAACAGCATGCTGTTGACTTTTTCAAAAATGCTCCCTATATATCTCTTGTATCTAAATGACTACTTTTGCCTTCATGCTATATTTCTTAGCCCTTTTTGTGGTTGCAAAAAGGGGGAGAAGAGGCAAAATTGGGTACAACAATAAATTTAAATTGTGTACATTGGGCTTTAATTGTCTTTATGCACAAAGTCAGGGGGAGCCTTTCTTGGTTGTACCCACTTTTGCATAAAGTATTTATCATCATAAAAAATGAGGATATTGTTGACCTGATAGGTCACGCCCAATTTTGATCATGACAAATACTCTTGGTACTGATGATTGTACTAAGGTTTGCATGTAGGTTCACTGTGCACGTGTATTCAGACTGAAAGACATACCATGATACCGTGCTGTGTTCGTGCCAAAGAATGAAGTTTTTTGTGTTGTATTTGTATTTATCTTTCATTTTCTTCATTCTAGGATGTAATATTATTATGGACTGTACACTCCTATGGCTTGTAATAATTTACATCATGCATGATAGGTAGGTATGCTCAAATCGACCTTAGTTGGACTTTAGGTACCTACACAGACCTTAGAAAGACCTTAGGGATCACCCTTCGGTCAACCGACGTCAGATTTTTACGGTAGGATAGAAAGTCCTTAGGTTCCTAAACAAATGCATAAAAAGTCCTCAACATCACTTATTATATCAGGAGAATCAATTCAGGCAAAAATGAACTTAATTTAAAATGTTGAGAGGGTTCAGGTGACTAAACCCAAGTCATGTAAAATGGCTCGGGCGACCGAACAAGTCAATATGTTGACTTTGTGTTTGGGCACCCGAACCTTTTTTGAGCGTATCTCCCTCAGGCACCCGAACTTGTGTTAGGTTCCTTTTCAACTATTCGGACGCCCGAACGATCACGTTTAAAAAGGGATTAGGCGACCGAATTGCTTTGTTTGGTTAACCAAACTTGGAACTGGGCACCTAAATTTATGAACAAAATGCCACAGACTTTTGTTCAGTTGACCGACCGTTTTTTCACGGCACCTGATCCATTAAAAATTGATTTTCTAAGTGAGTGGCACCCAAACCTCAGGCCGAGCACCCGAATCGCACGGGTTAAAATATTTCTTTTTATTGATTTTTTAATGGGTTAAACTGGGTTAATTTTCTTAATGTCTTTTAAAACAAATTTAATTATTCCCATTAGGTCCCCAACGATCAAAAATCCTCCTTGCCTGTAAACACTTGTTCATTTGTCATAATTAGCAAGGAATTAGCATTTTGATTAAGGCCAAAATTCTCTCAATTTCAAAAATCACTTTTTAGCCTATACTACTCCTAAACACTCATACACTCCATTTCTCTTGATCTTTTAAGTGTTGTGAGTATTTCTAAACTGATTGTACTTAGTCTTATTAGCTAGTACTCTCATTTGCTATATTGTTTGATTGATTTTATTTGAGAGCATAGCCTTAAGTTCTTCCACTGATTTTACTTGATAAATCTTGCGTGGGAAGACTTAAAAGGTTGTGATTCTTGCATTTTCATTGCAGGATACCTAAACCTATAATTTGTGTGTGCAAAATCCTTTTCAAATGCTAGTTTTTCAAACACTCCATTATGCTTTGTGTATTGAAACATTTTGTTGAGATTGTTTGAATAAACTTTCTTAGCATATTTCAAACCTTGATTCGATCTTGAATTATTCACGTATTGTGTTTCACATCTTACTTTGATATACACTCTAGATCTGGACTGATAATCTATACTCAATTGAGTGTTTAGCACACATTAGAGCACTAAGCATATTTACATATCATTTGTGCTTGTAATATTGATTGAGTTGTATTGGTGCACATATCTACTTGTGAAGAAGCGTATTTCCATGTACAAATTTTATACACATTGGTTGTATTCCAGGCGCGGGCCTGAAGAGGGGAACTAGCCCTATTGAATAGTCCCGGACTGGCTTAAACTCGATTAGGAAAGTTAGGTACGCCATCCTAGTAAGGCGTGTTCGTTAAGGTTAGCCCCTTGAATTGACCTGATTGTAACCGCCCGCTCCACCCATTAAGTGAGCTTTAGTGGAATCCTTGTGCTGGTGTAGCCAAGGAGGGGACGTAGGCAATTTGGTCAAACCTCGATAACATATTGCGTGTATTGTTTACTTTTTGCATTTTACTTTTACTGTACGTGTATGTTTATTTGTTGATTGCATAGACTGACCCTAGGCTATGTTATACTGTTGTTAAAACCAGTAGACCTAGGGGATAAACTTTTTAAATCCCTAATTCATCCCCATCTTAGGGTTGCACTAAAACTAACATATATATATAATAAACCGATGTGACCCGGCCATGCAAGTCGATTCGAATCCACTTATTTGGGTCCTCTTGGCAAATCGTAGGGCAACCCACTCCCTTTATATCCCTTCTTTTCTCACACAAGACCAGTGCACCCCTTCTTCCCTCACTCTCCCTCATCCTCCTTCCCTGCCCTCTTTTTTTTTCTCATTCTCTCTTGTTCCCTTTCTTCTCTCTCGCAGCTCCCTCTTCCTTTCTCTCCCTTAGTCTCTTTCCCTTCTCTCCTTCTCATCTACCATAGCCGACCCATTCTCTCCTTCTTCCCTCCCCTCCCCTTCCCTCTCCTTTTTCTCTTCTCTTTTCTTCCTCTCTACTCCAGCCACCACTCCAGCTGCTGTTGTTCCTATAGCCACCCGAAGCACTCGTCCCCCCTCTGCTACTGAGACCTACCGCCAACCTACTGCGCTGCACCAGCCACCCCAGTGAGTCAGCCGTCCTCGAGGCCACTACTGCTCCACAACTAGCCACTAGCCAACCACCCAAGACCTCCATCCACAACCACCACCTCTGTTGCCAGCAAGTCGAACACTAGATCACTAGTGCCTGCTGCTGTTGTTCCATAGCCGAGAAGGTGCTGCCAACCCCACAGACCCGAGACCAGGCTCCCACTACAACACCAGCATCACACAACCACGACTCTCTCTCTTTCTCTCTCTCTCTCTCTCTCTCTCTCTCTCTCTCTCTCTCTCTCTCTCCTCTTTTCTCTTTTTTTATTGTTAGTTGAATATTATTAATTTTTTTAATTGAAGTTGATTTGAATTTTTAGATGTTGAATATTGTTTATGGTATTTTATTATTATTGAAGTTATTTATTTATCTATTTTCTCTCCATTATGTTTAGCGGTAGATTTAATTAGCAAGTCGAGTTGTTTAATTAATTTAGTAAGGTCCGGTTTGGTTCTAAAAAAAAAAGAGAGAATAAAATACTAAAAGAAAAAAATTGTTTTGGTTTTTAGAAAATTAAATTAGTTGTCCTTTTAAAATTTAATTTTTTATTGAAGCTCGATTACTTTAGGGTTGGCCTTATTAAAGTTTTCATTTTTGTTTTATTCAGTTATCATTTGAGTTGTTTAAGCGTTAAATTTTTGTTCGTGTTTGCATTTAAGTTTGGTCTTGATTCAAGTTTGTAATTTTGTTAAAGATTCGTTTTTTATCGTTCGCTTATATGTTTGATTGAGTGGACAGACGACTGTCTGTTAATAAACAGACGACTGGCTAAATTAACAAGGCTTAATACTAAAACACAAAAGCCTGACAGACGACTGTCGAGGCACTGACAGACGACTGTCAGTGAAAAGTGAGAAGACTGTGTAGGTTTCACCAGACGACTGTCCACCTTCTATATTTCTGAAAGGCTTAAAATTACATATGGACAGACGACTGTCACCATATCGACAGATGATTGTCACCTCATATTCTAGTGACAGATGATTGCCACTCAAGGGACAGACGACTGCCACCTTTCTGCCTATGTTTTTATAGTTATATTAAATAGACAAACGACTGCCAGGACTTCACAGTCATTTGCCTCATGGATTTTTTCTATTTTCCAACGGTTATAATTTTTGAAATTCATATATTTGGAAACTCAAATAAGTCTAATATAAGGAAACAAGCATGAGTATTCTTAGGGAATAAGCAAGAAGGTTTTCTACATCTATAAATACCCTTAAGACACATTGATTTCTACACCAAGGTCATTAAGAAATCACATTCTACTGTCATACTCTCTCTCATTCTGAATTTCTAAAGGTGCTTCAAATTGCTCTCATCCTTGCTTGAAATTAAGAGAAGTTTTTGCTGAATCTCTCATTGTGTTTGATCATTGAGTTGTTGATTCTTTCATTGAAAGATACCCACGGTGATAAGTTTCTTAGAGCTTCATTCTGAAATTCATATTTTGAATTTAATGAAGTGCATAAGTGTTTCAAATTTGTACTAATCAGCTCTTTGAGGAGCAAGTTCTTGTACATATTATTTTCTATCTTTGTAACAGGATTTGTTGACGATTTGAGTATTGAATCATTGGACCAAACAAGGGGAGATTGTTTGGAGAAGGCGGGTTCTAGCCTTACCCAAGGAGTGCTTGTAACTAATTTTGTTCCGACCGATAAAGGAATGGTAATAGTGAATCCTTTGGCGGTTTTTCCAAGGGCGAGGACGTACGCTGTGTTGTAGCTAAACCTCGTGAAAATCCTTGTGTTCTTCTTTCTCTACTCTACTCTTTATTTTTCAAAGATATAATCTGCGTGGTTGCTTTAAATTTTAATTCTGAATGTTTGGTTGTTAAATAGACCGGAAGGTAATTCGTTTTGGATAAATCAGCATTGATTGCGGAAACCGAAAGGGACTACGTTGGTTGATTATCCTTGACCTATTAATCTGAAAGTTTATTTAAAAACTGAACATTGGGAAGAAGAATAATTGTGATACATGGCTAATACTGAGTGCAGAAAATTTTCACATATATTGTTACATAAATTGAGTGTTTGATCTTGCTATGATTGATTGTGATTGTTTCTAAGATTTACAACTTAAAAGAACTAATCCTAAAGGGACTATTTTTAAAAAAAAATCCAATTCTCTCCCCTCTTGGGAAGCTATTCCTAATTTCAATTGGTATTAGAGCCTAGTTTTAGTAATTCCTAACAAGAAACTATAAAAAGATCAAATGGAAAATATAGGAGTAGCACCCTTTGATGGAGGCCAATCCTCAACTCGTCCACCAATTTTTTGTGGACATAATTATACATTTTGGAAAAAGAGAATGCAAATCTATCTCCAGCACATGGATTGGAAAGCATGGGAAGTAGTTATGGATGGAGACCTTATTCCCACTAAAATAGTTGATGGAAAACAGATTCCAAAAGAAAAAAAAGGGATATGATCGATTTAGACTATAAAATGCTTCAAATCAATTCAAGTGCTACAAATGCTTTATACTGTGCCTTAGATGCTAATAAATTTAATAAGGTCATGGCATGCAAGACGACCAAAGAAATATGGGACAAATTAGAAGTGACATATGAAGGAACTATTGATGTTAGAGACAATAGGATATACATGTTAACAAGCGAATATGAAGCATTTAAGATGAATTCTGATGAAACAATATCAAGTATGTACACTAGATTTACCCATATAATAAATTCTTTAAGTGCCTTAGGGAAAACTTATACTACGTACGAAAGGATCAGAAAAATCCTAAGAGGCCTTCCCTCAATATGGGAACTAAAGGCTACAGCTATCACTGAAGGTAGAAACCTTAAGACTACCTCTTTAGATGAACTCATAGTTTCACTTCTTACCTATGAAATGGCTTTAAAAGAAAGGAATCCTAAACCAAAGCATAAAAGATCCATTGCACTAGAAGCGTCTAGCCACAACTTTAGTGAAGAAGAAAGTGAGACAAGTGACTTAGATCAAGATGAATTAACATTCATCACTAAGAGACTAGGTAAGTTCTATAAAAGAAATAAGAGATTTCCTAGGAAGTTTAATAAAAAGAAACCTGAAAAAGGAGAGACAAGTAGGAAGGAAAATAAAAGTAAGAATGAACTTCCAATATGTTATCACTAAAAGAAACCAAGGCATATCAAACCAGACTGTCTATTACTCAAAAAAAGACAAGAAGAAAAAGAAGGAAGCTATGAAAGCTACGTGGGATGATTCAAGCTCCAGAGAGAGAGAAAATGAATTAAGCGGACAAGAGATGATAAACATATGTTTCATGGTGAATGAAGAGAGGTAAACTCCTACTATTCCTCTACAGAATCTTACAATGAGTCGTGTGATGAGTCATGTGATAGCATGCCTTCCTATAAAGAATTGCAAGCTAAGTTGTTTTCTTTGCATAAGAGATTCATAAAAATTTCTAAGAGAAATATAACTCTGAAAGATCAAAATAAAGAACTAGTGAAGCAACTTGAATCATTCAAAGCTATTGAAAAAGAAAAAAATTATTGTATTAAGAAGTTGGAAGAAGAAATAAATATAGCAACTCAAGAGTTAGGCAAAACTCATAAAGATAATTTGAATAAAAAGGATTTAGAAGTAAATGAACTCAAAAAGGTAGTAGAGGATAAAGAAAAACATATCTATAACTTTACCAAAGGAAAATAAAACTTTGAAAAGATGATTAGGCAGTAAAGGTTTCATGGGAACAAAGAAGGAATAGGCTATAACGGTAAAGTAAATAAAAGGAACAAAAAGCTATACATGGGATACTGTGTTAAGGAAACTAAGTATTATGCTAGCACTTCATCAAACAACAAACATGAACACACCACTTGCTATATGTGCAAGACTAAAGGTCATGTAATATTTTAATTGCCCATTAAAAATAAAGTATGTTAAAGTTCAAGGAGAATGGAAAGCCAATAATGGAACTAGCAACAAAACAAAGAAAGTCAAAAGAATTTGGGTTTCAAAAACTAACACATAGTATCCCTCATTGTAGGTTTGCTTTAGGACAACAACGTCAATGGATAAATGGTACTTGGACAGCGGGTGCTCAAGGCACATGACCAGTGACAATACAAAGTTCACTACATTAAAACAAAATGATGGGGGATACATCTCCTTTGGCGACAATGCCAAAGGTAAAATTATTGGCATAAAAAAAATTGGTAAAGAACCTTCACTCACTATAGATAATGTGCTATTAGTAGAAGGATTTAAACATAACCTTTTAAGTAATAGTCAATTAAGTGACAAAGGGTTCGAAATAATCTTTATGAAATAAAAATGTGTTATCCAAAATCCTAAGAACAAATAAAACTCTATTTATAGCTCATAGAATAAATAATGTCTATTGCATAAATCTTGAGAAATTAGTAAATTAAAACATAACTTGTTTGACAGCAATGAATGAAGTAAGTTAGTTATGGCATAGGAAACTAGGACATGCAAGCATGGACCTACTATCCAAATTATCTAAGAAAAATCTTGTAAAAGGACTACCAAATACTAAATTCATAAAAAACAAGATGTGTGATGCATGCCAAAAGGGAAAACAAGTAAAAACAAGCTTCAAAAAGAAAAAAATATATATCCACCAAAAGATCTCTAGAACTCTTGCACCTAGACTTATTTGGTCCAACTAGAATCTTAAGCCTAGGAGGTAAACAATATGCTTTTGTAATAGTGGATGATTATTCAAGATTCACTTGGGTATTATTCCTAACAAACAAAGATGAAGCCTGTGACATGCTTATTACATTATGTAAGAAATTACAAAATGAAAAGGGCTATAATATAACAAACTTTAGGAGTGATCAAGGCAGGGAATTTTAAAACAAAAATGTTGAAAAATTCTATAATGAATATGGAATAAACCATAATTTTTCAGCACCTAGAACTCTATAACAAAATGGAGTTGTAGAAAGAAAAAATAGAACTCTACAAGAAATGGCAAGAACAATGCTAAATGAAAATAATCTATCTAAATACTTTTGGGCAGAAGCTATAAATACAGCATGCTACATTGTAAATAGGGTATCGATAAGATAAAAAATGGACAAAACACCATATGAACTTTAGAAAGGTAGAAAACCTAATATTTCCTACTTTCATGTATTCAGATGCAAATATTTTATCCTTAACACTAAAGATGATTTAGGAAAGTTTGATACAAAATCTGATGAAGGTATCTTCCTAGGGTACTTTATAAATAGTTAAGCTTATAGGGTTTATAATAAAAGAACCTTTACTATTATGGAATCAATACACATAACATTTGATGAATCAAACAATCATGACAATAAAAATGAGAATGATGAAAAAGAAGATACTTCGCAAAAAGAAGAAGATTTTGAAATAAAAGAAGAAAACAATAATGATGCTCCAAATGAAAACCTTATAGAAAATCTGAAGCTTCCTAAAGAATGGAGATATGATAAAAATCACCCAAAAGAACAATATCTTGGTGAAACATCAAAAGGAATAACCATTAGCCTCATTAAAAAAACATTTGTGATCATTATGCTTTCTTGTCCCAAGATGAACCCAAGAATATAGAAGAAGCCTTAAAAGATGACTCTTGGATCATAACTATGCAGAGAGAGTTTGAAATGAGCATGATGGGAGAATTAAATTACTTTCTAGGTTTGTAAATTAAACAAGCTAAAAATGGAACTTTCATAAATCAAACTAAGTATATTAAAGACATGTTAAAGAAGTTTGATATGGAAGAAAGTAAACCCATAGGAACTCCCATAAGCACTTCAACAAGTCTAGACAAGGATGAAAAAGGGAAACAAGTTGATACCAAGCATTATCGAGGTATGATAGGAAGTTTACTTTACTTAACAACAAGTAGACCAAATATAATGTTCAGTGTATGTATGTATGCTAGGTTCCAATCGGCTCCTAAGGAATCACATCAAATAGCAGTAAAACAGATCCTTAGATATTTGCTAGGCACACTAGATTTAGGGTTATGGTATCCAAAAGGAACTAATTTCAAAATGATGAGTTATTCAGATGTAGATTATGCAGGATGCAAAATAGATAGAAAAAGCACTAGTGGGACTTGTCACTTTTTAGGACACTCATTAGTTTCACGGTTTTCAAAGAAACAAAATTTCGTAGCATTATCTATAGTTTAAGCAGAATACATAACAGCTGGGAGCTGCTGTGCTCAAATTTTATACATGAAACAACAATTAAGGAACTTTAAAATTCAATATCAAACAATTCCCATAAAATACGATAGTACAAGTGTGATAAATATTTCAAAGAATATTATATCACATTCAAGAACTAAACATATTGATATACATTATCATTTTTTAAGAGATAATGTAGACAAGAAAGAAATAGTTCTTGAATTTGTCAATACTCGTACTCAATTAGCTGACATATTTACCAAACCATTAGCTGAGGATCAATTTTTATTTACTCGACGAGAATTAGGCATGTTACATATAAGAGAAGTTAACTAAAAAGGAAGAAGTTCAGTTGGTCAAGACAGACGACTGCCAGAGAGCTAGCAAACGACTGGCAGGCTACTGTCTGTGTAAAAGATAGAAAATAGATGACTGCCAGTGAGCTAGCAGATGACTAGCAAGCTACTGTCTGTGGACAGACGACTGTCTCACGGCGGGTGATGTATCTTTTACTTAAAAACTCGATTTTTAAACCCTACAGACGTCTGTCCATTCGTCTTCCTTCTCTAAAACATCTTCTCTTCTCTTTCTTCAAAGTTCTTTCTCTCCCAAACTATACACAACGATCATCCTTCACACACCACTTCATACATATCTAGGGTTTCTACATTTCAATTGGTTCAGCAAGATGGTTCATACCAAAACTGTGGGAAAGAAGGACAAAGCCTCCTTGTCTTCTTCAAAGCCTACAAGCAACGATGACATAGAAAAATGGCTGGTCTCTTCACATGCAAAATCATTGTATCAGAATCACATATCTACAATTGAACCAATGTTCTATAAGATTTTAGACGTCACTTTCTTTGAAGAAAATTTTCCTGAAATTATTGAAATGTTCAAAGCTATAGGATGGGACAAGTTCATTCTTTATCAAGTGAAAGGGTATTACCCAGATTAGATTAAGATTTTTTATTCTAACTTGGTGAAGAAGGAAGATGGAATTTCTACTAAGATTTATGGTCAAAGGATTA
This sequence comes from Malania oleifera, assembly GCF_029873635.1. Classification (NCBI taxonomy): domain Eukaryota; kingdom Viridiplantae; phylum Streptophyta; class Magnoliopsida; order Santalales; family Ximeniaceae; genus Malania; species Malania oleifera. Next base: position 104,495,656 of record NC_080417.1, on the reverse strand, counting down.
CACTTACCCCACACTCATTACGGAAAATTCTTCATATCAAGCATGGAAATTTTGAGTGTACTCTAGTTGAGAAGCAATGGACCCTGGAACAAGGATTTTCACCACAAGAATTTCTGCCTCTTGTGATGAATGGTGCACTTGTGTATTTTGGACATCCTCCACCATAAAGCAATATAATCTTCTGGCACAATCCTGCATAAGATCATTGCATACAATATAATTCTGAGGTTTGGATCTTTTGATCATGTGTCATATTTTGATTATTTTGTTATGTGGTGCTTGCTAAAAGGGAAGAAATTAGACTTATCTAGTATTATACTGAAGTGGATGGTGATAAAGCTTGAATCTCCTAGAATTGGGCTTCCATACGGCTGTATTCTTTCCTTAATCTTTGCCCATTTTGAAGTCCCCTCTCCAGCTTCAAAAATAGTAAAAAGAACTCATTACCATGTTTTCTCATCTACTACATTGAAACAAATGGGTTGCAAAAAGTATACCAAGGGTTGGATGTTCCGGGGCAATAGACTAGCAAGACCTGCACATAAAGAAAGGAGTCCAGCTCCTGAAGAAGTTGATATGCCACCTTGGTTTGTTCCATTTTATCATAATTATACTAGCTTTAGTTCCAAAATGCGAGAAAACTTTGCCTCTCTTAAAGATAAACTCTCAACCATTGATGACAAGTATACCTCATTAGACAATCGTATTGCTAAGATAGAACATCATGTCATTAAACATGACACTGATTCAGATAAGAAGAAGAAGAAGAAGAAGAAGAAGAAGAAGAAGAAGAAGAAGAAGAGCAATCCAAAGGAAAAGGAATTGCTGAAGACAGTGTCACTAACTCTGATATATAGACTTTGGCTGGTGTTTTTATTCTGTATGCTCTACGTACTTAACATTTGAATGTATTTTCTTTTTACTGTAAAAAGGGGGAGTATGTGTAAGCAAAGACTATGAGTCTTTATATGTATTTGTTTCTAGCTCTGAAACCCTGAACTTTTGCAATGCTTTGTTATCAGTTTGACATATTATAAGTTCTAATGTTAATGATAACTTTGAAAACTTTGCAACTTCTGATCTTATGAATTAAAAGAAATTATTGAGTATGTTGATTGACAGGGAGAGTATTATGAGTTATCACTTGAGAATAATCCTTAATCAATTGATGTTAATACATTAACACTGGTATCACATATACTCAAATTGATATTTGCCCTTGATCATTATATACTCAAATTATATTTTTTGATTGATGTCAAAGGGGGAGAAGAAAGTGTTTAGCAAAAATTGAGCTTGGACTTAAGCTTGCTTGTACTTGAAATGAGCATGAATGATGTATGTTTTTAAAATAAAGAAATGAGCATGATTGATGAAATTATTTTTGATTCTAATGAAATTATTTTTTATTCTATTAAGATGAAGCTTATAGAAAGGGGGAGTATTTTTAAGGCTCACTCAAATTTTTGCTTCTTGTTTGTCATCATCAAAAAGGGGGAGATTGTTGGCCTTACAAGATTTAATACTCCATTTTGATGCTAACAAACAAGTAGGACCTAACATGCTTTGGTTGAGTGTTGTGTTTTCTCAGGAATCCATATTGAAAGTACTCATGTAGCATGGATCAAAGTCTGATAATATGGATGAAAGTATGAAGATCATAAGAGCATGATGATTATAGAAAATCAACATGAGAGCTCAAAGTCTGAATTAATGAAGAAATATCAAAAGGGTTTAAAGAGATGAAAGATCAGACAATTCTGAGAGATCAGAGACTAGCAACAAAGAAAGTTCAGAGCAAAGAAGAATTTTTGAGTACTTAGGACAAGTCTTTGTAAGTACTTTAAGTTTATTCAAGTATGAAGTTTTCATTTTGAAGCTCATTAGGCAAAGAGACTTAGAGACCTTAAGATAAAAACTTGGAACATTTTTTTAAAGTTAAAACAAATCTATATTCCAAGCAACAATGAGAGAGAAATCAAAAATTGACTAGAAAAGAAAAAATTGTAAGTGGATAGACGACTATCTGTTAATAAACAGACGACTGGCTAAATTAACAAGGCTTAAGGCTGAAACATAAAAGCCTGACAGACGACTGTCGAGGGTCTGACAGACGACTGTCAGTGAAAAGTGTGAAGACTGTGTAGGTTTCACCATACGACTGTTTACCTTCTATATTTCTGAAAGGCTTAAAATTACACATGGACGGACGTCTGTCACCATATGGACAAATGACTGTCACCTCATATTCTAGTGACAGACGACTGCCACTCAAGGGACAGACGACTGCCACCTTTCTGCCTATGTTTTTATAGTTATATTAAATAGACAGACGACTGCCAGGACTTCACAGTCATTTGCCTCATGGATTTTTTCTATTTTCCAACGGTTATAATTTTTGAAATTCATATATTTGGAAACTCAAATAAGTCTAATATAAGGAAACAAGCATGAGTATTCTTAGGGAATAAGCAAGAAGGTTTTCTACATCTATAAATACCCTTAAGACACATTGATTTCTACACCAAGGTCATTAAGAAATCATATTCTACTGTCATACTCTCTCTCATTCTGAATTTCTGAAGGTGCTTCAAATTGCTCTCATCCTTGCTTGAAATTAAGAGAAGTTTTTGTTGAATCTCTCATTGTGTTTGATCATTGAGTTGTTGATTCTTTCATTGAAAGATACCCACAGTGATAAGTTTCTTATAGCTTCATTCTGAAATTCATATTCTGAATTTAATGAAGTGCATAAGTGTTTCAAATTTGTACTAATCAGCTCTTTGAGGAGCAAGTTCTTGTACGTATTGTTTTCTATCTTTGTAACAGGATTTGTTGACGATTTAAGCATTGAATCATTGGACCAAACAAGGGGAGATTGTTCCGAGAAGGCGGGCTCTAGCCTTACCCAAGGAGTGTTTGTAACTAATTTTGTTCCGACTGATAAAGGAACGACAATAGTGAATCCTTTGGCAATTTTTCCAAGGGCGAGGACGTAGGCTGTGTTGAAGCCGAACCTCATAAAAATCCTTGTGTTCTTCTTTCTCTACTCTACTCTTTATTTTTCAAAGATATATTTTGCGTGGTTGCTTTAAATTTTAATTCTGAATGGTTGGTTGTTAAATAGACCGAAAGGTAATTCGTTTTGGATAAATCAGCATTGATTGCGGAAACCGAAAGGGACTACGTTTGTTGATTATCCTTGACCTATTAATCTGAAAGTTTATTTAAAAATTGAACATTGGGAAGAAGAATAATTGTGATACAGGGCTTATACTGAGTCTAACAAATTTTCACATATGTTGTTACATAAATTGAGTGTTTGATCTTGCTGTGATTGATTGTGATTGTTTCTAAGATTTACAACTTAAAAGAACTAATCCTAAAGGGACTATTTAAAAAAAAAAAAAATCCAATTCACCCCCCCTCTTGGGAAGCTATTCCTAATTTCACTTCAATTTCATGCCATGTTATCTATGATACCTTAGTTTCGCGGGATGGATTCTGAGAGTCAATACCAACACTTGACAGATTTTGAGTTAGTTTGCACCACTTCCATTAATAGGGCTGGAATTGATGAATATATCAAACTTCGCTTGTTTGGTTGTTAAATAGACCGAAAGGTAATTTGTTTTGGATAAATCAGCATTGATTGCAGAAACCGAAAGGGACTACGTTGGTTGATTATCCTTGACCTATTAATCTGAAAGTTTATTTAAAAATTGAACATTGGAAAGAAGAATAATTGTGATACAAGGCTTATACTGAGTCTAACAAATTTTCACATATGTTGTTACATAAATTGAGTGTTTGATCTTGCTGTGATTGATTGTGATTGTTTCTAAGATTTACAACTTAAAAGAACTAATCCTAAAGGGACTATTTTTAAAAAAAAAATCCAATTCACCCCCCCCTCTTGGGAAGCTATTCCTAATTTCACTTCAATTTCATGCCATGTTATCTATGATACCTTAGTTTCGCGGGATGGATTCTGAGAGTCAATACCAACACTTAACAAATTTTGAGTTAGTTTGCACCACTTCCATTAATAGGGCTGGAATTGATGAATATACCAAACTTCGCTTGTTTCCCTTTTCTTTAAAAGATAAGGCAAAAATCTGGTTTAATTCTCTGCGACCTAACTCTATCATTAGTTGGGCTGAAATGCAGCATGAGTTCTTACATAAGTTCTTTCCTTTTTAAAGAACTTAGTACCTGTAGGACCAGATTAGTCAGTTCAAGCAAAAATATGGCAAGACATTCCAGGCTTACTGGGAGAGATTCAAGGACTTGATGAGCATATGTCCACACCACGGATTCGAATCTTGGAGGTTAGTGAATTACTTTTATACTGCTTTAATCCTTGCATGTAAACAATTTGTCCAGACTATGTGCAACGGGGCGTTCTTCCGCAAGGAACCATATGAGGCTTTAACATTCTTCGATTATTTAGCTGAGAGTGTCCAGCAATGGAACACACATCATGAATGGGCATTGATAGTAGCACAACCTCTCCGAGCGATCAGTGGTGGAGGTAGATACGAGGTCAGTGAAGAAACTAGCTTACAGGCTCTTGTTGCAGTGTTGTCTAAGAAACTAGAGGTTATGGAATCAGAAAAAGCAAAAGCTGAGGATTGCTCTATCTGTGAGACCTCAGATCATAGTCCTCAGGACTATCAAATCCTACCAGTATGGCAAGAGAGTAGATCTGATCGGGTGCCATCGGAAAATTGGGTCAACAAAATGCAGAATCAACCATTCTCGAACACTTATAACCCAGGATGGAGGAATCATCTGAACCTCTCGTGGAGAAATGATCAGCCCGGTCCATCATCCTCGTGGTATTAGCAAGTTCCTTAACCTTATGCACCGCCTCTGCAACCAACATATCACCCAGTTGCAGCTCCTCAATTGTAGTATTAGCCGCAAAAGATTTCTCAAAGCTACGTACCACCGGGATTCCAACCAACTCTAGCTCCTATTCCAATAAAGAAATCTCCTGATGATAGCATGACATAAATGGCAAACATGCTCCAGCAATTCATGCAGCTTCAGGTTGCGACCAACGGAGAATTAAGAAATGTCATGAATAAGATGGGTACACAGCTGAATACCTTGGAAAAAGGGAAATTCCCTACACAGCCTTAGCCAAATCCTCGAGTATATAGACAGGAACAACAATCAGTGCACAATGTCTCAGGGGATGCTTTTAAGTTAGCTAAGGCAATTATTACCTTGTGAAACGAAAAAGAAGCCACCTGTGCTGAAATGCCCACTAATCAACAAACAGTTGCTCCAGCACCTGAAGTGACAGCTGAGACAGATTAGGGAAAAGAAAAATCAGATGAAGCAGCTCAAGTTTAACAAAGTTAGATAATAAAGAGGATGAGCTGGTTAAGGAGTATCAACATGTTGTACCATATCCTCAGCGGTTGACATTTGGTCAAAAGAATAAGTATCACACTGAAATCCAAGAAATATTCAAACAGGGGAAGATCAATATTCCACTTCTAGAGGCCATACAACAAATCCCTGCATATGCAAAATTTCTGAAGGACCTATGCACAGTAAAAAGGAACTTGAACATGAAGAAAAAGACTTTCTTGACTGATCAGGTTAGTGTGTTGATACTAAGTCAAACTCCGCAGAAACTTAGAGACCCTGGTTCTCCTACCATTTCCATCATGATTAGTGAATCTCATATCGAGAAAGCTCTACTTGATCTGGGGAGTAGTGTGAATCTGATCCTGTTTTCGATATATGAACAACTGGGTTTAGGTGAGTTGAAGAAGACTACTATGATGCTACAGTTAGCAGACAGATCCGTAAAAGCTCCACAAGGCGTTCTTGAGGATGTATTGATTCAAGTCAACAAATTTTACTACCAATGGATTTCATTGTTCTGAAAATGCAGCAGCCTGTTTCCACCATATATTAGGCCCCTGTTATTCTTGGACGACCATTCCTTACTACTTCTAAAGCCTTGATTAACTGTCGAAGTGAAGTACTCAAGCTCACGTTCGAAAATATGACACTAGAGATGAACGCGTTTAATAAGACAGCGACTAGGTGTGATGATTCGGAAGTACACGTATTAGATGTGAAGGATAACTTGGATACACTAGAGTTGTTTTCAGCATTTGGTCCTGATGGTGCATTTGAGAATGAAGCTCATAAACAACCTAAGTTAATCAATGAAAAAGTTCCTTGGATTAGCACGTTACTTGAATCAGAGAGGCAATCCACAGAGATAGATGCAATACCGATTCGTGATGTGTGATGGAGACGCTGGAGTTGACCATGTTAAACATCATCTACCCTATCACCGACATGTCATGCAGCCCTCGAGTTGATGATATTGTGAACTACTTTGCCACCAATCAAACACCAATGTAGGATAAGCGACATTTCTTTTCAGAAGTAAAGATCATATTTGAGAAAACGGGTTGTCCTAACTGAAAAGCCTAGTTTGAGAAATTGGTTGATGCGTGTTGGGCTCATCGAGTTGCAATCAAGAAAATTTCAGGGATGACTCCATAGAAGTTAATTTACGGTAAGGCATGTTATGTATCAGTTAAAATTCAGCATTATGTATTTTGGATCGTAAAATAGATTGACTTTTTACTTAATAATGCCATAGGGTTGAGAAAGTTGCAGGTGCATGCACTTATAGAATCCAAGGGGAAAGTCTATGACAAGGACTACTTAGAGAAGAAGCAGATAAAGGTGCTGCATAAACTCAAGGATAAACAACCTTTCCCAAATAAGCAAAACCCTCTCTACAACTCTAGATACCATCTGTTTCCTTGGAAGCTGAGATCCTATTATGGCTCCTATATCGTTGAACATGCTCATTCCCACAGCATAGAAGAACTGGTGGATCGAACAAATGATAACAACGTCATGGTCAAGGAACAATAGCTCAAGCCTCCCACGATCCCATTCGATCTCAACAAAGAGGTCTTGCTTCTGCAAGACCCTAGGGGAGTCTTCTGACCTTTCTATTCTAATGTTTTTTTTTCATTTTTTTCTTTTCAGTTTATTTTTTTTATTTACATTTTTCTTTTCTTTTTCTATCGCATTAGTTGGTAGTGATGTTCTATTATTTTGTACACGTACACAATTTTTCTATTTCCCCTATGCTTTCACATTAAGGACAATGTTTCACTTTAGTTTGGGGGGAGGGGGAGGGGTGAACATTTGCATGTGACACTGTGCACGTATATGTACTGGGTTTTATATTTAAAAAAAAAGAAAAAAAATCAAAAAAAGAAAGAAAGAAAGAGCATTGAGGATAAATGACTATGTCATGATTAACACTGACTTATACCCTTCATATACTTGCACATAACCTAAGAATTACACACTTGAGTCATTTATGTGTAGTTTCTCTTTATATGACTTTGTAACTCCATGAAGAATTGGTAGTACACTCGTGTTAATCTGACTATATAATTTCTTGTATTTACACGACATCTCATGAGGCTGAATAGACACATTTACGTGATTCATTGCACTTAGGGTTCCTTGTGAGCACAAAGACAACACCCGTGGCGACTATGACACCTTGTGAGATATCCTTGAGCTATTTATTGTCCTTTTGAGTGTTAACGTCAAATCAGAGTTCATGAAACTCGATTCTCCTTTCTTTTGGATGATTCCTTGTACACTAGTCTCTGTTTTTCATTTGCTAGCCTAGAGGTGACATCTAGTGGGGAGATAGAAACCTAGGTCTTGTAGCCTACTCAAGATGTTAAGGCTGAGCCATCCCTAGAGATAGACTTAGTTTATGGACCACTGTTCGAGCTTAATCCCTATTGATGGTATGAAGACAACAAAAGAAGTGTAATGATTGTCCTAATTGACCAAGAAAATACAAAAAATGAAGAATGAGTTGAAGAAAGAATAAGAAATAGAAATGCACATGAAATGAAATGCTAATGCCTGCTCCACAGAAATACCACAAAAAATCAAGGACACGACAGATGTTCTCCCACGTATGAAGATTCTTCAACCATTTAATACCTCATATGTAATCGTGCCAAGTTTGTGAATAAGTTGATTTAAGGTGGTCTCGATTGGACATGGTGAGTAGGTAAGAAGATACTAGGGTGAAGGACCCGACACCTCATAGATAGGTTAGATCCTTCTCAGACTAGTCCACTCCATATATTTAGCGTTTGTTCCTTGCAATATGTGGGATGTTTGATCGCGACACTCCTCCTCATATAAGATGAGCGAAGCCATTCTTTTTGAGTGTTTTTGAGGGTGTACCAGTTAGGCCGAGTCAAAACAATTGTTCTTTAGGTGTCCATTGGTATCCTAGATGTAATGAGTCACACACATCACACATACCTCAAGAGTTTACCTATTTATGTTCGAACTTATATGACCACATTAACTCTGAATTGTGCCACTGATTAACTTCATGTGAGTATACTATTTTTAATTTCTATATAAACAATCAAACTTACATGAGTGACGTGCTTCGGAGTTGTGTGCATTGAATATGAACGAGTTTGTGTGAAATTCAGTTATATTCCTGTATGTGAAACGGTATGATTGTGTTACATGGGCATTAATTTCATGTTTGCTAGAGTTAGTAATTGTGGACACCGCCCTAAAATTCATTCACATTATTTGCTAGAGACTAGCAAAACTTTAGTTAGGAGGCGTGATTACGCTTAAACTACATAATTAGGCATTTTAATTCGAGCATTAGGACTTATATTTTTAATTAAATACCTAATTACTCTCAATATTTTAACAAGGTGTCCTATTTATAATATCTGGGTTTTATTGAGCAATTTATGAATCTTTGGCACTTTTTTATCGCAAAAAAATTATCGAGAGCTAAAACTGGCAGCAGTTCGTAATTCGTACACAACTTTTCCATTTGAGCTTCGATCAAGACGATTCGAAATTATAGAGAAAGATGCAAAAATTATCTGCAACTTCCATGTTTTGAGTTTTGAGTGAAACTGGCTCCAAAAGGACCAAAATCACCCTTGTTCTCTAAGAAGAAAAAGAATATATATAATAAACTCATGCGACCCGGCCATGCAGGCCGGGTTAGATCCACTTGTCTGAGTCCTCTTGGAGGGTCGTAGGGCATCCCCATACCCTTATATCCCCTCTTTTCTCACACAAGCCCAGCGCACCCCTTCTTCCCTCACTCTCCCTCATCCTCCTTCCCTGCCCTCTCTCATTCTCTCATTCTCTTTTGTTCCCTTTCTTCTCTCCCGCAGCTCCCTCTTCCTTTCTCTCCCTTAGTCTCTCTCCCTTCTCTTCTTCTTATTTACCATAGCCAACCCATTCTCTCCTTCTTCCCTCCCTTTCCCTTTCCTCTTTCTCTTCTTTTTTCTTCCTCTCTGCTCCGGCCACCACTCCAGCTATTGTTGTTCCTGCAGCCACCTGAAGCACCAGTCCCCCCTCTTTTGCTGAAACCCGTCGCCAACCTATTGTGCTGCACCAGCCACCCCAGGATCCAACCATCCTCTAGGTCACTGCTGCTCCATGGCCAGCCACCAGCCAACCACCCGAGACCTACAGCCACCATCTCTACTGCAGCTACTGCCAACAAGCCGAACACCAGATCACCCGTGCCTGCTGCTATTGCTCCATAGCTGAGAAGCTGCTACCAGCCCCACATACCCAAGACCAGGCTCCCACTACAACACCAGCTTCACACAACCACGACTCTCTCTCTCTCTCTCTCTCTCTCTCTCTCTCTCTCTCTCTCTCTCTCTCTCCTCTCTCTCTCTCCTCCTCTCTTCTACCTCTCTCTCTCTCTCTCTCTCTCTCTTTTATTGTTAGATGAATATTTTTTTTATTGAAGTTGATTTGAATTTTTAGATGTTAAATATTGTTTAAGGTATTTTATTATTATTGAATTTATTTATTTATCTATTTTCTCTCCATTACATTTAGCGGTAGATTTAATTAGCAAGTTGAGTTGTTTAATTAATTCAGTAAGGTCCGGTTGGTTCTAAAATATAAAAAAAAAAAAAAAGAATAAAATACAAAAAGAAAAAAATTGTTTTTGTTTTTAGAAAATTAAATTAGTTGTCCTTTTAAAATTTAATTTTTTATTAAAGCTCGATTAGTTTAGGGTTGGCCTTATTAAAGTTTTCATTTTTATCGTATTCAGTTATCGTTTGAGTTGTTTAAGCGTTAAATTTTTGTTCATGTTTGCGTTTAAGTTTGGTTTTGATTCAAGTTTTTAATTTTGTTAAAATTCATTTTTTATCGTTCGCATATGTCTTTGATTGAGTTTTCATTATTGCGTGTTTTAATTACATGTTAAAGTTACCGTTTTTTCTATTCCAAAAGTTTAATGTGTGTTTCAATTCTTGTTCAGTTATTAACATAGGATTTCCGTTTCTCGTTATTTAATTTAGTGCATGCTAAGATTAGGGTTTAACTTGCATGTTCGCTTAATTTTTCAAAAGTAAATCTGAAACAATTTTGAAAATCCCGAATCTGAACTAAGTTCAGTAACTTTTTAATTTTTATTGGAGAAGCATAAAATTTAAGATTAAACCGCATTCTCTGAGGAGACGATCTAGTCTTTGGGCTAAATATTACACGACAGAACTCCTATACTTGGGATAGCTTCCGAGGTGCTCATTTTTCGAGTGAGTCAACGGTGTTAAGTAACAGCGTCAGTGACCGTTAACGACATCAGGAATATTCTGTTAAATGAGGGAATATTCCGTTAAGTTTGATGGAGAGTTGACTTGTGTTTGACCAGTTTGACTTGAAGTTTGACCGCGCTTTTCGGAGCAATTTTGGGTCGTTTTTTCAAATGGTTTGAACCACTTCTAAGGTTTTTAGCCATTCTAGAGCCATTGGCGGTGTCCATTTTGTGAGATTCAGAGTAGAATGATAGATGTTGACACTTCAAAATGTGAGGTGTAGAAGTTTGATGGGAAAAACAACTTCAGCTTGTGGCAAAGCACGGTGAAGGATATTTTGGTTCAACAAGGCTTAATCAAGCCATTGATAAGGAAGAAGTCAGATGATATCAAAGATGATGATTGGACCAAATTGGAGATGAAGAAGGTCAGCACAATCCGATTGTGTCTAGCGAATGAAGTAAAATATTCGGTGTTAAACGAAACCTCACCGATGGAGCTCTAGAAGAAATTGGAGCAAAGGTATATGTCGAAGTCCCTTACCAATAGGTTGTTTCTAAAGAAAAAATCTTATCAACTCCGAATGAACGAGGGAAGTAGTCTTTTTCCATCACATAAATGATTACAACAAGATTTTAACCTAGTTGTTGAGCCTCGACATGAAAATTGATGAAGAGGATAAGGCGCTTCTACTTTTTTTGTCTCTACCAGCTTTATTTGATGGTCTGGTAACTGCATTGCTCGTCGGGAAGGATACCTTGAAGTTGGATGATGTGACGACATCACTTCAAGATTCTGAGACATTAAGAAAGCCGATTGTGACTTCTCATGAGCTAGCTTTGGTGGCTAATAGTGAGAGAGAAGGAAGAAGCAAAGATTGAAAGCTCGAAGGTAAACAATGGGGTTCAAAATCAAGAGGGCGAGATATGAGCAAGGTTTTATGCTACTAGTGTGATAAAATAAGGCACTTCAAAAGGGACTATGAAAATCGAAAATGATACGAAGAAGAAAAGAAGACATTGGATGGTGTCAATGTATCGAAGATGAGGTCCTTGTAACGGTAAGCAACTTACATCGACAAAATAATGTGCAGTGTCGATACTGCAAGAAGTATGACCATATAAAGAGGGAGTGCCTAAAATTGATGAGAAAGAACATGAATGCTTGCTATAGTCTGAACAATGATGGATGGGTTTTGGACTTTGGGAGTTCAATTCATGTTTTTTTTAAAGAAAGAATTTTTCCTTTCTTTCAAAGAATTTTGTGGTATGGTATCACTCGGTGATGGGTCTTCATGCGAGGGATTGGATATGTGAAACTGAAGACGCCTATTGGAGCGATTCGTATTTTGGATGACGTAAACTTCGTTCCAAAGATGTGAAGAAATTTGATCTCCTTTAGTCGGTTGGATTCTAAGGGTTGTCAAATCTCTATCACAGGTGGAGCTATGGAGGTGACCTGACGTGACTCAATGATATTTACCGGGAAGGAGTCTCGTGGGTTGTATCAATTGATGGGAACCACAATGGTTGGTGGTTTGACCTCGGATGATGATAGTTGCATGTTGTCACAAACAAACAAACGAGTTTGGTTTGCCAATGAAGAAGGCGGTGCTCTTTGCATGGTTCAGACATTTGAACCAACCTATGAAGATTTTCCTTGATCAACTTCGTATTAAGGTGGACCTGTGGACTTGGGAGTTGATACTCGCCAAGGTGGAGATTGTTAGGGTGTGACTCGTATTGGAGTCGGAGCTGCACCACCCAACCGCAATCATTGACGCTGGAAACTGACAGCCACCAAACTCTGCCTACCATGTTGAATTGCAGCCACCTCTGTTTGACTCCCACCCTCCATCTATGTATAAATATATGTGGGTTGTAGTGTTATGTAGTGGGCTAAGAGGTGTGTTATCATAGAGAGGTGTGCGATGTGCTGAGTTGTGTGGTGTGTTGTGCAAGGAATAGAGTGTTGTGTGAGGTAGAGTGAATCTTTGTAAAGAGAGAGAGAGAGAGAGAGAGTGGAGTTGAGGGCAGTAGCCTCCTCCTCCTCCTTGTAATTCTCCCAGTTACAGTGGATTGTGTGTGCTCCCGTGAATGTAGGTCACTATGGACCAAACCACGCAAATCTGATATTGCATTGTGGTCGTATATTTTGCTCATGTGCGATTGTTGCTTGTACATCCACTTCCCAAAAATGAGAAGTAGAGAGGTCCCATCAGATGTGCTAGAAATTTGTAATGTCAAAAATTCAGGCCTTACGAATTTAGACAAAAAATTTTGAACAAATAATTGAAAATTGTTTTAGAATTTGTTTCTTTTTGTTATTATAAAATTTATGAACTATGTAAGTGTTTCATATGTAATATTCTAATTGTTTTAATAATTTTTTTATGCTAGCTAAAATTCAACAACCTCTTCTCTATCTTTTGATCATTTTACAAAATCAAGAAATAAACACATATATTTTAAATTTTCTACCATAAAATTAATACGCCTATTGACTTTATTAAATTAATTATGATACTGAATAATTAATGAAAGTTTCCTTATTATCTACTTTTGAGTTGATACATTTCTATAATTAATTAAATTGATTGTAGGTGATGCAATAATTCATAAACATGTGTCATACATATATTTATATAGAAAAAAATCCTCTACATATCTATATGGCGAGAGAATCCTTTGCCAATTAAGTTAATATCAAGAAGAATAAAAAAAAAAAAGTTAGGATAAACTTTACCTATAAATATTTCATTATATTTTATTTATGTTAATGATCAAATAAAATAATTTCTTATTTTGTGTGAATCTTAATCAATTTCTTTCCATTTGATTTCTTAAAATCGTTAATATCTTTTCAGTTGATTTTCCAAAATCAAGCAACAAATATGTCTTCCCTAATGATGAAAAGGTATCCTAATTTGAAATCCCTAGAGTAGGAAAAATATGTACTCACATTTAGCAGTAATATTTTAATTTATTAATTTTTTATTCCTTCAAATAGCTTAAAATCCTTCAGACACTCTTGATCCATTTTCAAATTTTTATTAAATAAACATTTCTATTCATTTTCATAATTATGTTATACAACCCTAAATTTTTTTTTTGTGATCTCTTATTGTGTTTCTAGGCTGAATTTTTATTAATTATTAATGTTCGTTATTATTATTATTATTATTATTATTATTAATTATTGATTTTTTATTCCCAAGCCAACCTAATATTCTCAAATGGTATTAAATTCCGAACTATATTTTATAATATATTTTTATTTTTCAATTATTGTATTACTAGTTTTGTCTTATATTTAATTTTTATTGTTTATCGAGAATTTTAATTCGTTGTCATTGTCTTTATTTTTAATAATTTGTCAAATGGGATCTAAATTATCTGTTTTCATTATTTTTAAAATTCTATTTTAACTAAAATCTAAGAATATCACCTAAATTTTTTGAAAATTACATTTCACCCCCTCTATTTTTAAAAACTATCAAAAAATGTCCTCTGAAATTTAATTTTATTGACAAAATGAACCTTTTATCAATTGTTATGTATATGTGGAAAAAATTAATTTTAGTCAAATAAAATGACTTTTTAAAATAATTTCTTTTAAATAAATTAAATTGAAAAAATTGATTAGCATAATTTCTTGATAACTAGGCAAGTCGAAGACCTAATTAATTCTCAAATAAATTGGTCTATCCAACCCAATTGCTTTAATTCAACTAATTAACCTCAATGTAATAAAAAAAATCTATTACTTTAAAATATATATATATATATATATATATATATATAGAATAGAAATTACTAATAAATCATAAGAAACCTAGTAATTATAATATCAAAAATTGTTTGTTAGATGAAATTTTCATAAAAATTTAATGACTAAAAGTCGCAGTGGGCTTGTGAAGCCTTCTATGTCAACAAAAGGGCTGAACAATCTCGAGGAAAGCTTCGACTCGTCATATCATAAACAAATCAATATAGTTTAATATTTTTTAAATTCACTTAACTTGTCAAACATAGTGAAAAAAAATAGATCAACTAAAATTTCAAATTTAATTCTTTATAAATTAAAATTATAAAACTAAATGTTAATTCTTTTGTGTGTAAAATATTAACGCTAATTAGATTAAGAAAACTCAAATTTATATTGATTTGATAACCATTGTTGGAGACAATTGACCTACTTCTCCTGATTTTATTCAATTGTTGTGCCGTTAAATAAGGTATTCAATCAAACCCAAAAAGTAAGGCAAAATTCGACCAATGGTCTGATTTTTTAAAAATATATTTTATTTGTTAGATATATATTTAGTCATTTAATTTTCATAAAATGTATATAACAAATATTTTTCAATAATATAATTATTTAAGCATTTTTCTGAATTATTAATGTTATTTATTTTATTTATCATAATCTTTAATTTTTTAAAAATAATAATTTAATTATGTTGTCATACTTATGTCAACTAATTAATCAACTTAGTCGTTGGGTGTTCAATTCACTTATAAGTTTAATTTTCAAAATATATTGTAATTAACTTAACAATTTTTTTCAACTTAATTTATTATATTAATGTCATTTTCTTAATTTGTCTTATCAAAATTGAGTGAAAAGAGTTAAATTATCATTTTATTGAAGATAAAATTTATTTACTTTTTTTTTGAAAATTTAGGGAATGGGAAATGTCATATTCTAAAAAATATTTTTTTTCATGTTTAATTATTAGCTATTTTTTGCTTTTTTTATAATTTTTTATTTCTTTAATATATATATATATACTTTCTAGACCTTGAGGGTTCTTTTCAATTTTGTAGAAGTGTTTTAGGCAATTTGTATTCTTTAGAAAAATTCAACACACATTTTTGCTTTTCTTTTTGACAATAAAAAGTTTGAAGCTTTTGACAGTAAAAAATGTTTTTTTTTTAACATTTTTGAAATGATAGCTTACATATATTTTAGTTTTCGTTTGTCAAAATTTTGAAATTTGATTTTTTGAATTGTCCTAAGACAAGAAAGAAGGTGGTATTATTATATTCGACATATATTATATTATATTTTGAGATGCACGACTTATGGTACATATGGTATTTATTTCATTTTCCAATTATGCATCATTGGAGTGCTTTAAATGACTATTGTACCAATTGTTATATTCATAAGTTATTATCCATGATATATGTCCTTTTACGTCAATAATTTTCGTTTAATTTATGAGAGGATAGGGTTGAGTTTAACAGGGTGAAGTAGCAAGAGTGAAAAAATTACATTCATGATTTTCATTTAATGTATGAGAGGTATGGTCAGACTTGATGAGTGAGTTGTAGAATTAAACACTTACCAAATAAATAAGAGGATGGCGTGTAGGAGATAGAATCCAACACTCATCGCCAAAGCATATATTGAGATTTTGTAGACCTCTCAACAAAATAACATTCCTATATATTATATTATATTATATTATACGATACTTTTAGAATCAAAACATGCATTTTCAAACTTGTATCTTATAATCAAAACTTTGATTTATAGCTACAAAACAAAGCAATACATTTAATTTTCAAAGACTTGATAGCGCCCCTTTCACTTTTCAACAATTCCTTTTCCAAAGGATGATATTTTATTTTTATTATTTTTTACTTTTTTACAAAAAAAACTTTGAAGCACCCCAAGCGCAACGACAAAGGAGATCATAGAATAACTAAAGTTGCTTCTTTGTATTAATTACTTTTCATAAGAAAAATGCAAATACTTGAAATTTCTTTTCGCTTTTTCTTCGATAGTGTTTGGGAGCATAAGTTTTAGGACTTATATTTAAATTTGTGTAAATTTTTTTTAAAAATTAATATAATTTTTTATTCTATTTTATCTTAGTTCATACAAATTCAAATCTAAAATCTCAATTACATGTCATGTTAATTCATACAAATTCAAATCTAAAATCTCAATTAATGTATGTTCAAAAAAGTAAAATTAAAGTTTTTTAATTTCATCGACCATTATGTGCGTTAAAAGTCGAACCATTAAAGGGAAAAAAATGGTTGACATAGCCTAGTGACAAAGAACTAGTGGCTAACAAGCCTTTAGCAAAAGGGGGGGAGGGAATAAGTGGTAAGCATAGCATAGAAGGAATTGGAAGTGTAATTTATTCAAATTAAGAGGATCTAACCAAGATCTTTATTAGTGTTTATGTTTAATAGAATTGAGTGAGTTAATGCACTCCAATCAACTACATTTTTGAAAATCTTAGACAAGTACCAATAAATATACCATAATAACATCATATCATATGCAAATATAAATATCACATTTTTTATGAACAAAAACTCTTAAATGGTAATCATATCAAAATTAGTAAAAGTAGTAAGCATGCTTTTTCATAAATATTCAAGCTTTATAATTATCGTAAGAATGATTAATTCTATTTTCATTCCATTGCATTATTACGTATAGAAAAAAAATTCATTAATAGCAATAAGTTAAGCGGCAATGTTAGGTTGTAACCACAGTATTCTTCCGCCAAAAGTGAGGATATATTAATAAATAAATAGAGGTGTCGCCCTTTTTTAGTAAAAAAAAAAGCGGCAATGCTAGGTTAATATTGTGTATACACCTCGACAAGTTTTATTAATAACATGGAATCAAATTTGGATGGCAAATATACTTGTGCCGAATTAGCAAGTAAAAGTTTTCAATTGCACCAATTAAAAGTATGGAGATTAAAATGATTATTATTTAATAGCACATAGACTAACTTAAGCTTCCGTTCTTACCATTATAACAACATCAAAGCATAACTTCATAGCGCATTCACATTTGCAAGTACCCTTTTAATAATGTTTGTTACTATATTCTTTTTCATTGTAATCACACCATCTAAGCTAAGATTTCCTTATTATTAGACGTCTTATGAACAATAGTCATTACTTTACTATTTAGACCTATTTCTTCCTCCTATTCCTCCTCTTACTAGATAAATACCTAGAGATTAGGTGCCTAAAACATTTAGGTAGTATTTGTAAGTATGGATTTTGAGCATTAGATTTGGATTTATATAGCTTTGGAAGAAACTCAATATAATTTTAGACTATCTTTGTTCAAATTATCATGAATTTAAATCTAAGTCTTCAAATCTATACTCCTAAACAGAGGTTTAGAAACAAACCTAACTTAATTTGATTCCAATCAAAGTAAGTGAAAATCATCTTAATTATGATATTTTTAATTGGTACAACTAAATTATATTCATGCAATTAAAGTTGTAAATTACCCCTTTAGGGGTAGGCTTATGACAATTAACCTAATGTTTGGTATAATTAAATCAATCACAAGTGAAATACAATGAAAATATATATGAAGAACTTGCAAAAATATAAAGACTAATTCTACTTTCTTTCTTTTTTCCATTCCATTATTGCATATAAAAAAAAATCATTAATAGCAATATGTTAAGTGGTAATGCTAGGTTAATATTTTGCATACACCTCGACAAGTTTCATCAATGACATGGAATCTTATTTGGATGACAAATGTAATTATGCTGAATTAGGAAGTGAAAGTTTTCAATTAGACCAACTAAAAGTATAGACTCAAATTATTTTTGTTTAATAGTACATTGACTAACTTAAGATTTCACTCTTACCATAATAACATTAACAAAACATTGCTTCATAGCACACACATTTGGAAGTAACCCTTTTAATTATATTTGTTGCTATATTGTTCTTCATTGTAAGCATGCCATCTAAGCTAAGATTTCTTTCTTATTATTAGGTACCTTATGAACAATAGCCCTTGCTTCATTGTTTAGGCCTATTTCTTCATCCTCTTCCTCCTCTTACTAGATAAACACCTAGAGATTTGGTGCCTAAAACATTTAGGTAGTATTTTTGAGTATGAATTTTGAACCTTAGACTTGGATTTATGTAACTTTGAAAGAAACTCAATAAAATTTTGTACTACCTATTGTTCAAATTCACATAAATCTAAATCTAAGCCTTGAAGTCTATGCTCCTAAACATAGGGTTAGAAACAAACAAGGATTACTATGAAACAAAAAATGACTTGATTATAAAATACAGAGGCTAAAAGAAACCTAACGTTGATTCTATTCAAAGCAAGGATTGTCCTCATTAGCCAACCCTAAACAAGTAGAAGGGAGTGGGAACGATCATGGCCTTTTGAAAAGGTAGGCCCAATACTTCTTGATCCACTTAGGCTAAAAACATTTTATCTCATCCCAACATCTACACCTTACCAACCATTCATAATCACACAAGGTGAATGCATATCTATGCCTCCACTCATGGATGGAGGAGCTCACCTTTTACATAAGTTTCTTCTTACCCATAACAAAGAAATACATCACTATAAGTTGTGGTTTCAAGTTGAATAGAAATTGGATGTATCTTACTTTCACGAGCCAACAATATTCATTAATGGTCCACTGGTAGTTCAAACATAGCTATCTATAGTAAAAGTAAAAAAATAATAAAAAAGATTTCAAAATGATTCAAGATTTTCATTTGCAAATCCTAAAGGGAAAGCTTATGACCCACCTTTAGCATCCTCATAAAAAATTATAAATGATTTAAAAGGTGAGATGAGATCCTAGATAGAGAATTTGGAAGTTTGAAGATGAAATGAAGGTTTAGTTTGGAAATTGGAGTTCTTATAAGGGGCAATTTGTGAAATTTGAAGCTTGAGGGTGCAATAAGGTTTTGGTTGTGCCTCTTGTGACTGTTAGGCTCCCAATTGGGCTCTTTTTTAGGGTTAGGTTTTGATTTGAATTAACATGATGGTTTGAAGCTTCAATGAGGTTCAATTTTGATTCAATATGCCTTTTTGGGTTTTGGTGGGCTCAACATTGTAGTTTTGGGTTTTGGTGGATTCAATCAAATAGAACATGGCTATTTTGTATATATTTCTAAAAATCGTATAAATTCAACTTAGAAAAAATATTCACATAACATGACTAGTGTAGATATCCCATTTTGTCTAGGATATCATATAAAAAATTGGCTATCTTTCAAAATTTATTGTGGTTTTTAGGTTCTCGAAAACTAGAAAATCTGTTCAAAAGGGGCAGATGTCCTTCAAAAGAAAATCTTCAAAGTCGATTCTCTTAGAGGGCAAAATAAAAATTTTCCCTTTTTAAGTAGAAAATAATGTTCTTTTTGCCATCTAATGTCTTTCCTACTACACTAAGAGGGCTTGAAAGGTCCTCCTCTCTACCCTTTTAATTCTCTTATCCCTTGTATTCCCTCTTACCAAACTCATTTTTAAGCATTCAAACACATTATTTATCTCTCATTTTTGAGATCCTCTCATCACTTAACCTCCCACGTCTCTGCAAATTAGAGGGGTTTTGTTTCTTTCACAATGTGCATGTGTTACACTTTCAAGGCACCTCCATCTCCAAAACATCCACAAACACATCAAAATTCAAATCATGAAACCTCATGCAAACACACAAACACAACAAACTACACATTCAAACACAAAACCACCAAAATCAAACCTTTCACTGTTTGTTGGAATTGATGTATTCCCAAGAAGTGGAGGGGTGAATTAGGTATTTAAAAATTTATTCCTAAGTTCAATTCAAATCCACAATCAGTATCGCTCAACCTAGGGTTTGTCTAAGAAAATACCAATTTCCCAACAATGTAAAACTGAGTAGATAAATAAACAGATACAACAGGCTCAGTATTTTCCAATAATTCTCAATAATGAAAACATTATCATTCAAGTGCAGAAATTAAATTGTGAAAATTAAAATCAAACACAAGAAATGTTATCGAGGTTCGGCCAAACTTGCCTACGTCCTCGTCTCAAGCTCACAAGTAAGAGGATTCCCCTAAGGCTCGCTTAACGGGTGGGCCGACACCGATTACAATACCTTACTAGGATGGTGCACCTAGTTCTCTTAACTGGGTCTGAACCAATCCGGTGCTCTCCTAACTAAGTCAGAGCAATTCAAGACTATTCATAGGGCTAGTCTCCCTCTTTCGAACACACATCGGGAATACAACAGATAATCATATATTTTTTGTACAAATGTAGTGCTTCTAATACAAGTAGATGATGTACAACAGTATGCTCAATACACTCTTGTATGATAAAGATTTATGCTCAATAGAGTTTATGTGAATAAGTGTATCTCTCAGAAGAAAGTATATGAGATATGTGAGAGATAATAATCTTTGAGTTGAAAGAAATTTATATTAAGAACACTTCAAAGATCTAATGAGGGCAATAAAATCTCAAAAATATTTTCAAGATAAAGTATAGGAGATGTTGTATATGGCTTACAAAAATTAATTTTTGCAATATGCACAAGAAGAGCTCTTGAGTCTTGCAATCAATATACCAAAAGACTCACAAGCAATTAAGATATTTTTCCAATGGAAATTTATCAATATGAAATAATATGGAAAAATCTCAAAGCTAACTCTCAAGAGGTTTTTTCAAAATGTATGAGTATGAGAGAGTATTAGCTTAGAACTGATATATGAATAGCCACACAACAATAAAACCAAACACTCTTCAATTAAAATAATTTTGTAATAAAAATAAGAGAGAGTATAAGTGTATTCTTGATATTGAAATAATATGCAATAAAATCACAGAGAAATTTTGAGAGAAAATCTGGCTAATCTTATGTCTAATCAAGTTCCTAATCAGGACAAATGAGAGAGTATTTATAGGTTTTCCAAAAAATATAACCGTTGGGGATGGTCGGTATTTTTGAAAAGTTTAATTAAAAATTAATCCTGATGACTCACGGTAAAAAATGAGGAACCTGAGAGGTTCGGTCGCCCGATGCTTAGAGTCGGTTGCCTGAACAGACTCAGAAATTTTTCCTTTAAAGTTGGGTTCGATTGGCTATGCACAGTACCGGTCGGCCAAACCAAGGCGATTTTCCAAACCTTCGTAGGTTTGGGCGCTCCTGAGTATTGGCCAGTTTGCCAAGTGGATAAGGTCGGTTGATCGAGGTATTTTTAAACTAAATAATCTATCGCTCGAGGACGGTAGAAAAAGTCAGCTTTTAAGGTCGATCAACCGTGGAAGTTTAGTTCAAAAGTCGCTCGATTGCTCGAGCCAAGTCAAAGATTTGAGTTCTGACCGATTTCGTCGACTGAGCAGTCTATAACGCCATGGGTTGGTCAACCGAGGCCTTTTAATTAAGCCAAAAAATCAAGCGTCAGTCAACCCTTGTAAGCCCTGATTTTTTACCTTAAACTTATTCAACCATGTGGGAATAAGTTATAGCATTTTGTGCTAAGGTTTTATGATTCTAGTGGTTAGTCTATGGTCTTTTGTATTTTAAGCATTCAACCCTTATCATGCATGAGATGCAAATATTACAAACTATAATATTACAGACCTAGAAATATAAACTAAGTGCAATTCTAACAAGAAATTTCATGTCTTCTTCTTTTGCTCTTCGTTTTCCCATGGAATTTGCTAGGAGTGTATGGGCTTTAAGTCCTTTTTGGCTTCCATTCCTTTAATCACATATGCATTCCAAGATATAGACCTATTCAAACACTGAATGCACACGTGAGAAACATGTGCTTTGTCAGCATCAAAACAGAGATCAGACTCAAAAAGTCAACACCCTTACAACCCAAACCCCCTATATTGAGCAAAATTTCACCCTGCGTGCACAAAATTAAAATTAAGAACTTCATAAAATGCAACACCAACAACCAAATTTACACATCCAACCATACTTCAAACCATGTCACTATATTCTCACTTTCAAATATGCAAACTCACCACAACACACCCGCATTTAATTCAATTTCTTAATTCTATTCATATTTTGAGTTCAAACACACACACTGTAAGAACCTGACCTAAGAATTTTGGATTAAATAAATAAGAAATGAGAAGGGAATTACAAAGGGAAAATCAGCAGGGCTCATCGATGAGGCTCATTCTCTCGCTGATGAAATCTCTTCAGTGGATTGGCAATGAAATTCGGAGCTCGTTGACAAAGAGATACCGAGGGATTTTGGGAAATTCTCAAATCTCAGGCTCGTTGATGAGGCAACTCCATCATCAACGAAAACCCTTCTTCTGCTCGTTGATGAAGGCATCGTCTCATCGACGAGGTTGGTCGGGTAAACCAAGTTATAAATATCCTATTCATTGCTTGGTTGCTAAGAAATCAAAGATTCTCTCTCTCTCTCTCTCTCTCTCTCTCTCTCTCTCTCTCTCTATAAGGTTTCGGGTTGTCTATTACCCAAATCAACAATCCGGCGTTACCATGTGGATCAGGAGGAGAATCTCTACATTTATAGCGGATCGAATCTTCATTTAGAGGATTTTCGAGTTTTGTTCCAAAATCGAGGTAAGGGTCTGATTTTGTTTTAGGTTTGGTAGATCTGTAGTGGTTGGAATTATATTCAGTTATTGTTTTTCGATTTTTAGGTTTTGGGCATCCCATGTCATTGTTTTGGACCAATTAAGTTCATGTTTTGATTTTCGAGATAAGGTAAGAGGTTTCTATTTATATCAGCTATTTTCTGAAATATGAATTGGTAAAGCTATGGTTTATGATTCTATGAATTTTTTAATTACTTATTTGGGAAAATCTATCAGGTTAAATTACAGGATTTTTGGGTTACAGTTTTTGAAAAAAAATGGAGGTTTTGGGTATCATTTCCATTTCTATTTGAAAATTATATATTTGCTCAAACTATAATATAGCGATGATCATACCTTTGATTATGTTAAACTGTATTTTCGAAGTATCTAATATGAGATTATTTATTTACCCAAATAAGTGTAGAATGAACTGATGTAATGAATGATGTGTTTGCGAAAAAGCATGCCAGTTAACTATTGTAGGCTATGAGTAATTGAAATGAGATATAGGAATGTGAGTTCCAAATCGTTCCAGGTTTTGTAAAAATGCCGAGTCGGAATAAAACCAAAGGCCTAGGACAATCGAAGCGTGCCGGTTAACTACCAAAGGCTGAGATATAAGGCGTGCTGGAATAATACCATAGGCGGCCGAGTCAATTAACTACCGTAGGCTTAGATATCCAGCTTGAGGCCAAGGGTGTGAAATACCACCTATGATTCCGATTGGTCACCGAAGGATGTGAATTTGCACCATGTTTGCACCGGTTAAACGTTGTTGAGCTTATGCTACGCCAGGTTACCGGGGGCGCTATGTCTTGCAGTCGACTTAGGCCAAAGAGTGTGACGATACTAGATTGGGGTGTTTTGTGAGATATGCTAGAATTAAATTGTGAAAATATTGGAATTTTGAAATTTTTATGTTTTATTGTCGAAATAACACTAATGTATCCACACACTGATATAACTTGTTTCTCCCTTACTGAGAGGTGTCTCACCCCTATCATACAAATGTTTTTTAGGTCCTTCAAGTAACCGACACTAGCGTCCTAGCGTTTCAGGGGTGTGGTCATTGGTTAGCTTTGTAGAAGTACTTGTGTAAGTACTGATCTTTGGCCGGGTTGTCATTTTGGGTTATATAGACACCTGAGGTATGTTATGTATTGTGGGAATTATACTATGGTTTTGTATAGACTCTGGTATGGTGTGATGGTATGATGGTATGGTATTATGATGTAATAGGTTGAATTATTCCGCTCTGTATATTGTGAATATGATTGTGGATAGGGTATACGTGAACCCTACGGGGTCGGACCCTTATATTGTGTAGTATCATGGATGGTTGTATGATACAAGGATAAGTTAGGTTACTAAATCACACCCTAGGGCCTATCTTTAGGTTCGGGGCATGACACACACAATTCCACACATATACTTTCACAAATCACTCATATTTCACACAATCATGCATGTTTTCTATAAGAAATCTAAATGAAATGGAGATATATGTGTTGAAAGTATAACGTTGAAACCATAATGTGTTTAAGAAATCAATTTGCATAAAAATGGTGTGAATTTAGAATCAATTATGTCAACATCAAGTTTGGATGACTCGTTCTGATTTCCAACATTTTGGTGACTATTTACAAATTAAACCTGTATAGACAACCAAATCACTAATTCCCCAACTTGCCTATTAATATTAGAAGACAGAGTCATCACTTTATTTTAATTTTGAAAATAGATTAGGTTTGGGAGTACTTTTGTGAATAAGGAAGGTAATTCCTTAAATACCTTTTTTTTTTTGTGCAATTCAAAGAGTTACTACCCTATAGCATCCATTCTGTTAATAGTTTTTACACTTATTGTAAATACCTAGAAAATTATAATGATTAAATAATTAGAAAAAATAATAAATGGGATAGATAAATAAAGAATAAGGGAAGAAGGAAGATTTAAAAGAGGAAGAACAGCAGACCTTGTCGATGAAAATATCCTGTCTTCGTTGACGAGTGTTCTTCTAGAGATCGTCGATGAAGTTCAGTCCCTTGTCGACGAAGAGATCCCGAGTGAGCAAATTTCAGATTTTAAGTTTCATCGATGAACACACCCTCTCGTCGACGAACTCCTTTCTGTGGCTCGTCGACGAATCGTGTCTTTTCATTGACGAAGCCACGCGGCAACATTGAGTATAAAAGATCCAAGTAAGCTTCTTGGTGAAGAAAATTCTTTTCTCCTCCATTTTTCTCTCTCTAAAACGCCTCTCTACCTTCTCTTTTCAAATCCAACCCGGATTCAACCCGAATCAACAAACGGAGACCACTACGATGTTCTAAGGAAGATTTTCTACACATCTAATGGAGCAGATTTCTAAACTAGGCTTTTCGGGAAACGCTCCAAAGTTGAGGTAAGGGTTAAGATTCTTAGTTTTGGGGTTTTAAATGCATATTTGAGGTTTATAGGTTGAGGAAATGCATAAATAGTAGGTTATTTGGGGTTTATCTGATTAAACTAGGGTTTTTGATTCAAGATTCGGGTGAGTGCCACAGGCAGCATTTGGGGTTCCTGTTGGCGTAGTTCAAGAAAGAAGGTAAGGGGAAATATATATATTAAACCAGATTTTATGAATTAAATCGATAAATGGATTATATTATGTATATATGTATATGTTTCCGTATGGGTATAAAATGCCAACCGTTTAAATTATAATTTGTAAGCCTTGGGCTGTTTTATTAGATATGAATTTGTGAAAATGGAATGATGAAAGTGAAATATTTTTCAGGATAAGTGTGTAGGAAATTAAAGGTATACTTTCAGTATAAGAATGATAAATGAGAGTTGGCCTATTTTACAAAAAAAAAAAAAAAAATTTGAAATATATTGCTAAATTGTGTGACATGAGTAAAATGGAAATTCTATGTTGAATTATGTTATATGTATGAAATGCAGGTTATACAAGGAATGCAATGAGAATAAAAATGTGTTATGAAATATGCTGCATGTGATTGTTAATTCAACCATGGAAACATATGAACAGCTGAAAGGGGCTGTAGTAGCAGAATAGCGTATATCTATGTGGACTAACTGATGTACAACCAAAAGGAGCTGTAGTACGAATGCAGGAAATGAAATGGAAATGGGAATGAAATGAAATATGAATGAAATGGAAATGAAATGTGAAATGTAAATAATGTAAAATGGGAAAGAGTCACGTAAAGTGAAATGCTACGAAATGTCAAAGCTGAGAACATGAACATATGAGAACTGCAAAATAAATGACAAAAAGAGTAATGTATTATTGTAATATTAGTATTCACGCTAGTATGATATATACTTATACGAGTGGGGAAACTCTTCACCCGAGGGCTTGCTGAGAAAGGTGAGTGCCCTAGTAGGTATCAGATGTAGCAGTAGGCTGCATAACGTATTAAGGTAGAGGGAAATCACTTGTATAGGCAGGTATATTTCCTTATTCTCGAGAGCCTTTGCTGGTAAACCATTATTTGAACTGTGTGAGTACGAGATTACTTTTTCACCTGAGAGCTTACTGAGTAAGGTAAGTGCCTTGATATGCTTCAGTTATGATCATTGGTTGCCTAAAGTATCAAAGCAAAGGGGTGCTACTTGTATGGGCTGGTAATCACCCCGATCCTTAGGTATTCTCGTGGGTAAAATACCTTACATGTGTTTAATCAACTTTAGGACAGGATTTTAGAAATTATGATAATGATATGCAAATGATGAATACATATACATATGTTATTTACAAACCTCATGTTGGTCCCACGCTGATTTAATATATTGTTTCTTTCCTTATTGAGATGTATCTCTCCCGAATACAAATTTATCTTTTTTAGGACCTCCACGTGATCGAACTTAGAGAACTGGGGGTTATTATAGTAATTTTGGATATAGAAAGAAAAATGGTATAAACTTTGATGATACTTTTGGGATGTATAAGTTTTATATTTTATGTTTTAAGTCTTCTGAGTTGTGAATACTTGAAGTTGTAGATTATGTTTTTGGAGATATGTATATATGTGGATACAGGTGGATGACTGGTTTGTTTTAGAATGTAGATAGATGTAGAAAACTCTAGTAATATACTAATTGAGGACTGTAGTTATGTTTTCTACTGCGTAATTGTTAATGGAATAACAGATGCAGGAAAATGGATAATGTGGTACCCGGGTCTCACTAGGCGGGTCCAAGGTGCCCCAGAGCATGATTTAAGTAGAATAACATGTCGGGAACTCTTTGCAAGTTTGGGGTGTTACACTTATCTTTTGAGTGTGTGTATGTGTGTATCTTCCTTTTTTAAAGAAATTTTTAGAAAAAAAAAATAGTTAAATTATGAAAAAGAACAACTTGCAGCATTAGGCGGTCAATCGCTTATGGAGGCCAGTCAATCGCCCCCTAGTAATTTTTCTTCTCTTTTGTCCAAATTTTTTTTTTTTTTTAAATCTTCCAGCCCTCAACCCCTTTTTACAAGGCTTTTGTGGCTTTTTCATAGAACATAACCTCATGAAAACTATTAGCCCTAATACCTACACTATCTTGGTTTATATGTTTTGATGATATTAACCTATTTGTTGTTCCTAGTATTTTCCATCCTTGCAGATCTTACCTAGTATAGGTACATAGTGTTGGATACATGGAGGTACCAAATTAGAAGTAAAGATCAGACAAAGTAGACATCAAATAGGAAAGATCGGAAGGACGCTGACTCGGAAGCACCAAAACACATCCTGAAGTTTTTATTGTATATAAATTAATTGTAATAAGGGTTGTGTGAGTGAGTGCATATTGTAACTCTTACGGTGTGTGTCTTACATGATTTCTAACTAAGAGTTGAGCCATTGCATAAGCATACTAGGACACATGAGCATATAGGATCTGCATAAAAGTAACAAACTCACAATTCATAGTTTTCTAAGTTAAAACAAGAGTTATCAAATGAATCCTAAAACTCAAATATATTTTCAAAAGGACAAGTTTTTAACATCCTAGTTTTAAGAACATTTTTATACTTAGTCTTGTTTGTGTTAAAACAAGTTTTATGTCCTAAAGGTTCAAAGAAAGTCAAGTATACTTATAAAAGGACATATTAAGCATATAAGATATCAAAATGGGTTTTCAAACACGTTTTATTAATTAAGATATCTTATATTCAAAAGAAAACTCATTTGGACAAGTTTTAATCTTCATTAGACTTAATATATTTCATATACTTTTGTCCAAGAATATTTTGAGTCATTAAAACGCTTTTTGATAAAGAAAAACAAAGCAATCGTCACTACCATAGTGCAACCTTGAGTCCTAATCTTGGTGTCCCTAGAAATCTAAGACCAAATTCCACAACGTTCATGTTGATGAATTTTTCTAATTCAGGGACCTCGTCAATGAACATAGGGGATTCGTCGATAAGTTGCAGTATATGATTAGTCAACGAGTGTAGGGGCCTAGTCGATAAGTCCAACGGGCAAAATGACGCTAACGAGCGGAAAACGGCTAGTTTACCAAATAAAATATCTTTTCTTCCCCCCCAATGGCTAGTTAATGGCTCTTGAGGCTCTTGGGCCATAAATACAAGCTATTAGACTTGTATTAACATGATTTTGAAGGCTTTTGATCATTCTTAGTGAAATATATCTTTTTACACCAAAACCTAAGCACCTACCACTTTGCATTGTTGTTCTTCATTCACAAGTGCTCATTCTCTCTTTCTTTTTAATTGTGTTTGATTCATTACTTAAGAGATAGTGTGAGGTTTGCTTTGTATTTAATATTTGCTCATTTTAGGAGGATCATATTATATTTCCATCATCTTCTTGTAAGGTTCTTTGTGGACCATTTGGTGAAGGTTCTTTGTGAACCGAAGAGGCTCTTGGTGAGTGGGTAGGGATTTGTTCCTGAGTTGTAAGGTTTCTCCGCTGGTGAAGGAGATCGTATAGTGGAATCCTTGAGTTGGTCTCAAGGCATGGATGTAAGCTTGGTGCTGAACCACGTAAAAATACCGGTGTTGATTTTCTCTTCCTATACTCTTTATTATTTGTCTTGTGTATGATTTAAATTTCATATATTGTGATATAATTGCTTGCATCTTGTCAAGTGTTTTATTTTGTAGAGAAAGTTTGTAATCCATTTATCCCCCCCCCCCCCCTCTAGACTATATACTCCCGGGCTAGGACAACTAACAAAAACCCAACTACTTAATGCCTTTTCAAAATGAACATACAATTATACTGCCTTAAAAAATAAAGAGAAGAAAGAGAATGATTTTTTGGTTTTTGGTTGGTATGACTAGATTTAAAAAGTAGATTGCCCAAATATCCTCTAAAGAGAAATCTGTATTTCTCAAAACATATTTTTAGTTTCAATTTTAAAAACATTTTTTGGGTTATTTTATGAAAATTCTTGAATTTGAATGATTTGGTTTCCTTGGGAGGAAAACCATAAAACCCAACTTCAAAACTCCAATTTTTCTTTTCAGAAAAAAGGCTTTTTAATCTACCCAATAGTCAAATCATGGATGGTTCATTAAAAAGTTAAATTTTCTAAAAATGATGCTTTGGTTCATTTGGAAGCAAAACCACAAAACCTAACTTAAAAAAGTGTGAACTTTTTTTGTGGGAGAACCACAATCTTGCATTGAAATCTTGTGTAGAACATATTTGGAGAACATTCAAAAGTCACATCATGGATGTATGACTCCAAGAATGTTTGAAAACATTGCAAAAACTTGAATGCCTTGTGAAAACTTCACATGAATTCATTTTTTTTTATTTTTATAAGAATTTGTTTTTTTTTTTTTATGGAAAATCCATAAAAAAAAAAATCTATTAAAACAGTATTCAAACTCCACCAAATACATTCGAGAGAGTGCTTGGACCCAAGAATACTTGAATTCCTAAAGAAAACTATAGAGACCCAAAAAATAGAAATGATAAGAAAAATAGAAGAAAAAAGGAAAATGGTTTGGTGAGAAGGTGACTGTTTTCTAGAGTACTAAGAAAATCGTTGACGGTTATATAATTACCGCAGCCAGGTGAAAGGGTAAACAATGAAATCAAATGGGTTAAACACAAAATCCATGACGGTTTTTGGGAGCCTAAGAAAACCGTCAATGGTTTTGGCCAGAGACAGAACACTTTTTAAGGGTTGCGTGCCATTTTTTTCATTTAAAATTCAAATGCTCTCTCTTAACTTTCTGAGTTGCGAAACCCCTCTTTCTCTCTCTTCATTTTCTCACTCTACCCTCGCCTAATCAACAATCAAACTTTATATCTAGGGCCTAGCGGCGATCCTCATCATTTTTACCGGAGCAAAATTATATTCTGAGGATCCCAAGAACCATCCCAAATTGAGGTGAGTAAGTTGTTTATGATGTTGATTGGTGTTTTAATTAGTTTAATTTGTGTATAGATTTAGGATTGTGAATGTGAACATAATTCTAGGATGAACTAATAAATTGGGATTTGTGGAATACAGGGTTGTGGTGTGAATGCTACAGGCACAGGTTTAGGGTTCTTGCGGCATTTCATTAGGAAATGAGGTAAGAGTAGTAAATAGTTAATTATTTGATGTTTCATTGATTAAATAAAGTATGTTGGTCTGAGAAAAATGTAAATGTGATATTATTCTGGGGAATATATGATTTTAGGGTTTTTGAGTTCCAAATGCCGTGTGCATGAGTATAGTATTTTGGCAGGCTTCTCAATAATCAAGTAAGGGGAATAAGTTACGCCATTTTATTTAGGGCAATTTTATCAATTAAAGTATAACAAGTGTTTATGGGATTTGAATTTTACATCTATTATATGTTTTTGAAAATTCAGAAACTTGGGTCATAGGAATGTTTTACAAATAATATATATATATATATATATATAATTTTTATATAGTAGGAAAATACAGTTTTTCCCATACAGATTATAGTATAAGAATTTCATTTAGATTGTGTGGTATGAGAAATAGCAAATATAGTATAGAGATTTAATACATGAATTTTACAGTTTTTACATAACCATGTTTATATACAACTTTTACAGAACAATGATTGTATACAGCTTTTACAGAACAATGATATACAGTTATTACAAAGCTATGATATACAGTTTATACAAAATCATGATATTACAGTTTATTATAAAATCATGGTAAAACAGTAATATACAGACATAGTATTATACAGTATCACATCCTCGATGGACCAACACAGATTACAGAGCACAGTATCATAGCTAACACAGTATAGAGTGCAACCACACATCTCAGATAGAGTGTGGAATAGTCGATTGTGCCCAGAGGAGAGACGTGGAGCTCCCTGGCAAGACCAGGTTGAGGGGGCCAATTGTACTCCAAGGTTTATAGTTTGACTTAGCCTAGTAGGCCAGCCAGAGTTAAGTCTTGCCCACGAGCCGCACAACCCGAGCATGCAGGGTTAATTCATGCATACCGTTATCCATCTAGGGAAGCTTTCATAGTTAAATAGATAAATGTATATAGTTTTTATAGAGAACATGATCTATCTATTACAGTTAAAAGTATGTTCAATAGAAAACTTATTTTAAAAGCATAGGTGTGAGTTATGATATGTTTTCCATAGAAATGTTATTATAGTTACAGTTGAATTAATAATTATATTATTCAAGTAAAACTCATTTTCCATACACTAGATGTAATTTATTCCATCTTATTGAGAGGTGTCTCACCCCAGAATTCCAAACATTTCAGGTGATCCAGATAGGCATGCGGAGCATGCTCCGAGATAGAGGGGACTTTTGTATTGCCCTAGCTGCAAGGTAAGTTTTTGAGTTGGGAGTTGTATTTTTGGGTATGCCCCTAGGGCATTGTGTTTGGTTTCGGGAGATGTATATTTTCATTTTTGGAATTACTGAAGCTCTGGTATTGTAAATAAGGTTAAAGTGTTTTTATGTTTTTCCCGCTGCATAGGTGGTATGTTTTGTGAATAGGTATCATCGGTACCACTTGAGGTCCGATATGTTATAGTGGATATTGTTATAGGTATCAGAGTAATATTATATTGTTTTAGAATATATATATATATATATACACATACATAAATGGTAGTACTTTTGGAGTCGTTACAAGTTTGGTATCAGAGCTTAGGTGTCTAGGTTTTGTAGACTTTAGTGTACAGTAGAAAGCAATACAAAAGTATAGGAATGAATTTTGATGAGAATAAGTAGAGGATGGACAGGGATTTTGGTAAAGTCAAGGTGAGGGATTAATATAAGAATATATTTAGGGTTTTGTCTTGCAGTTTGGAAACAGGAACTTTGGGATGGTTTCTGTATTTTTCTTAGGGTGACGATTCCAGGATAGCCATGGTAAACTATCGTCGATTTGTTTCCGAATTGTAAAATTGAGCCTTAAGTTAGTGGATTGGTGGTATAAGAAGATATGTTGTGATTCTTAGTTAGATTAATGTAAGAGTTGTATTATGATGTTAAGATTCCAAGATTATTCTCGTGTTAATGCAGGATGGACCCCAAAAATAACAATGCACACATCGGTGGTAGCAGTGATACCGGACCTTCTAGTATGGGTGGCAGTAACTCTGACCAAGTGCTGCGTAGTGTAGCACAACAAGTTATGGTAGAAATTGCCAGAAATACCTAAAAACATGGCTGCCCACTAGTTGATCATGGTTGTACGATTCAGCAATTCACTGACATGAATCCTTCGGCGTTTTTAGGGGGAGCCGACCCTGCAGTTGTTGAAAACTAGATGTAGGAAATTGAGAAAACAATGACGGTGCTACACTTCACTGATGATTAGAGGATCCTCTATGCCACATATAAGTTGACGGGTGAGGGTGAGGGTGAGGGTGAGAGGTGGTGGACAGTCGTGAAGCTGTTAGAGGAACAGAGACCTGTACCAATAGCTATGACTTGGAGTCGGTTCAAGGAGGTATTCTTTGACCAATATTTCGTTGCCAAAAGAAGCTAAGGTAGAGGAATTCTTGAATTTGATGTAGGGCATCTGACGGTTCAGCAGTACGCGGAGAAATTTATTGAGCTATCGCGCTTTGCCCCATATATTGTTGCAGACGAGGCTAAGAAGGCAAGGAAGTTCGAGAGGAGTTTGAGGCAAGAAATCTATGAATAGGTGGCAGTTCTAAAGGGGTAGGATTTTTCAAAGTTGGTTGAAAGAGCCGCTATAGCAGAGGCGTGCAGACAAAGGGGTACTAGGATACAGAGCTAGAGAAAGAGGCCCTCGCCTCCTAGGTTTCAGGCAAGTACTAACTGGGGCCCATGAAGGGGAAACTGGTACGACGTAGGTTAGAGGCAAGCATCAGGAAACCGTGGAAATCAGGGTAGGCAGACTTGTCCTATCTACCCTAGTTGTGGCAAGAGGCATTTGAGAGAATGTCGTATGGGAGGAAATATCTACTATCGGTATGGGAGACCAAGACACATTGCATAGGCATGTCATGGGCCATTAATTAATGCACTAGCTTTGAGACCATTTCAGGGAAATAACCAGGCACCCCGAGGAGGCCAGCAGAGGAACACAGTCCCGGCAAAGGTCTATGTGTTGACACCGGGAAACGCTAAGGCTTCAGGCGAGGTGGTGACAGATACCATTAATATGCTTTCAATTAAAGATGTTATTTTATTTGACACAAAGGCCACACATTTTTTCGTGTCTATAGGGTACATCAAACTATGTGGGGTAGAAACTCAGCTGCTAGACACCAAGTTGTTAGTAGCTACACCGACAAGGTCTGTAGTGAGGCATCGAAGGGTGTTTAAAGGCTATCCAGTAGATATTCAAAAGAGAGTATTACCAATTGATCTTGTGGTATTAGATATGCAGGGGTTTAATATAATTTTGGGTATAAGCTAGTTAGCAGCTAACTATGCCTGTATTGATTGTCATTAGAAAGAGGTGATATATAGGCCTTCTGAAGAGCAAGAATTCAGATTCATGGGGTCTTGCGTGTGTGCCTAACCACAGTTACTGTCAGCTATTCAAGCAAGGAGACTACTCTGGGAAGGTTGTCAGGGGTACATAGTTTGTATAAAGGAAATTCCAGAGGGAGAATTGAAACTTGCTAATATTTTAGTAGTCAAGGAATTTTCAGATTGTTTTTCTAGAGGAGTTACCTGGTTTATCACCGGATCGTTAAATTGAGTTTGCTGTTGATTAATTTCCAAGGTCGACCCCAATTTCTAAAGCACCCCATAGAATGGCTCTACCTGAATTGAAAGAACTGAAAGATCAGTTGCAAGAATTATTAGACAAAGGGTTTATCAAGACTAGTGTGTCGCCCTGGGGAGCACCGGTTTTATTTGTAAAGAAGAAAGACGGGACGTTGAGGATGTGTATAGACTACAGAGAGATAAATAAAGTGAAAATTAAGAACAAGTATCCTCTTCCCCGTATTGATGACTTATTTGATCAGCTCCAGGGATTCGGGTCTACTATAAGATTGATCTTCGGCCAAGATACCATCAGGTAAAAATTAAAGTAGAGGATGTTTTGAAGATAGCTTTCCGAACTAGGTATGGCCACTATGAGTTTTTGTTTATGCCTTTCGAATTGACCAATGCACCAACAGTGTTTATGGACCTAATGAATAAGGTATTCCACTAGTATTTGGACTAGTTTGTTGTTGTTTTTATTGATGATATCCTGGTCAACTCAAAAAGTTTAGAGGAACACAAAGATCATCTGAGGATGGTGCTACAGGTTTCAAGAGAAAAAAATTTGTACGCTAAGTTTAGGAAATGTGAATTCTAGCTGAGGGAAGTTACGTTCCTTCGACATGTGATCTCCAAGAATGGTATTTTGGTATATCCGAGCAAGATAGAAGCAGTGGTGAATTGGATGAGACCGAGGAATGTTATAGAGATCCAAAGTTTCTTAAGTCTGGTGGGATATTACTGACTGTTTGTAGAGGGTTTTTCTAGTTTATCAGGTCCTCTAACTCGACTCACGATAAAAAGTGTGAAGTTTGAGTGGACTGACGAATGTGAGCAGAGCTTTTAGGAGTTGAAGCAGTGACTCACCATCACATTAGTTTTGGCCATTCCATTAGGGGATGGAGATTATGTGATTTATAGTAATGTGTCTCTGAGAGGACTTGGGTGTGTATTGATGCAAAAAGAAAAGGTTGTGGCATACGCTTCTCAACAACTCAAGGAATATGAAAAGAACTACTCGACACATGATTTAGAGTTGGCTGTAATGGTGTACGCCTTAAAGATCTAGAGGCATTATCTGTATGGTGGGAAATGTGAAATCTTTATAGATCATAAGAGTTTGAAATATTTCTTCACAATAAAAAAAAGTTGAATATGAGGTAGAGGAGATGGTTGGAGTTAATTAAAGATTACGACTATACCATCACTTACCACCCAAGGAAAGCAAATGTTGTAGCTGATGCCTTGAGTCGGATATAAGGGAATGCCTCTATGTTAGTAGTGGTAATGCAACATCAGATCGGAATGGATTTGGAAAGGCTTGGGTTAGAGTTGGTAGAGGGAGATGACTAGGCATTTATTGCTTACCTGGTACTTCAGCCAACTTTGCTAGAGAAAATTAAGATCTCTCAAATGCAGGATACAAAATTAGTAAAGATCAGAGATAAAGTACAGAGTGGATAGGGAGTTGATTTTACTATTTCAGATGATGGTGCTCTGAGGTTTGGTACCAGATAGTGTGTACCTACAGATCCTGAAATTAAAAGAATTATCTTAGAGGAGGCACATCAATCCTGGTATACAGTGCACCCTGGAAGCACTAAAATGTATAAGGATCTTCGGGAATTTGGTGGAATAATATGAAGAAAGAGATAGCTAAGTACATAGAGTAGTGTTTGACGTGCCAGCAGGTAAAAGTTGAGCATCAGAGATTGGCGGAAAAATTACAGCCACTCTTTATTCTTAAGTGAAAGTGGGAACATATTTCTATGCATTTTTTTATAGGATTGCCACCAACAGTTCATGGTCAGGATGCTATCTGGGTAGTCATATACCGGTTAACAAAGACTGCCCACTTTCTTGCCCATCAGATTTGGCTACTCTATGAGTAGGTTGGCAGATATATATATATATATATATATATATATATATATATATATATATATATACAGGAGATAATGAGACTAAATGGAGTGCCGGTGTCCATTGTCTTTGACCGAGACCCACAATTTACATCACAGTTTTGGAAAAGTTTGCAAAGAGTCATGGGTACATAGTTGACATTTAGTACAACCTTTCATGCTCAGACCGATGGACAAACGGAGAGGACGATTCAAATATTGGAGAATATGTTGCGAGCCCGTGTATTAGATTTTGGTAGTAGGTGGATCTAGTACATGCCACTAGTTGAATTTGCTTATAATAACAACTATCAGGCTACCATTGGGATGACACCATATGTGGCGTTATATGGTAGGAGATGTCAATCCCCATTATATTGGGATGAAATTAGTGAGAGACAAGTTTTGGGGCCAAAAATGGTTCAGTAAACTTTATAGAAAATCAAACTCAACAGAGATAGAATCCGAACAGTTTAGAGTCGGCAGAAAAGTTATGCAGATACTCACCAATAAGAGTTGGAATTTGGTGCAAGAGATCATGTATTTTTGAAAATTGCACCAGTGAAAGGGTGATGAGGTTCAAGAGGAAGGGTAAGCTGAGCTTTAGGTACATTGGACCATTTGAGATACTTGAAAGAGTGGGTTCGGTTGCCTACATGTTAGCCTTACCGTCAGTTCTATCCAAAATTCATGACATGTTTCATGTATCGATATTGAGGAAATATGTCTCAGATCCCTCCCATGTGATTAGTTATGAGACACTGGAGCTTGGAGATGCCTTGTCTTATGAAGAAGTGCCAGTGCAGATTCTAGATCAAAAGGAACAAGACTTACACACAAAAAGAATTCCACTAGTAAAAGTATTATGATGCAACCAAGCAATCGAGAAAGCTTTGTGGGAATTAGAGGAAAAGATGCACTAGCGATATCCACATCTGTTAAGTGGAAATTAGAGATGAGATATTAAAAGTAAAATAACTAATAGTGTATATATTGTTGACTTGTATAATGTAAGGTAGGATAGCTAGTATTTTTGGTTTTAGGTTATAAATGGTCTTGGGAGAGTTTTCTTTTCTTTATATGATTGTAATCTCCCAGAACTCTTTCTTGTAACTACGGTATTCCTCCGCCATAAGTGAGGGTAATTAATAAAATTGCAATGTCTTCTTTAAGGTTGGAAATGTCATAGATAGCAAAAGGAGGGGAGAATGTAGAGACCTGGAAAATAGAAATGATAAGAAAAATAGAAGAAAATAGGAAAATGGTTTGGTGAGGAGATGGTTTTCTGGAGTACTAATAAAATCATCGACAATTATATAATTACCTTGGCTGGGTAAAAGGGTAAACAGTGAAATTGGATGGGTTAAACACAAAATCGACGACGGTTTTGGCTAGAGATAGAACACTATTTAAGGGCTGCATGTCATATTTTTTATTTTAAAATTCAAAAGCTCTCTCTCATCTCTCTCGGCTACGAAACCCCTCTTTCTCCCTCTTCATTTTCTCACTCTAGACTTGCCCAATCGACGATCAGACTTCGTATCTAGGGCCTAGCGGAAGTCCTTGTCATTTTGACCGGAGTAGAATTATATTCTGAGGATCCCAGACACCATCCGAAACTAAGGCGAGGAAGTTGTTTATGATATTGATTGGTGTTTTAATTAGTTTAATGGGTGTATAGGTCTAGGAATGTGAATGTGAACATAATTATGGGATGAACTAATAAATTGGGATTTGTGGAATACAGGGTTTTGGTGTGAATGTTGCAAGCATGAGTTTAGGGTTCTTGCGGGCGTTTCCATAGGAAATGAGGTAAGAGTAATAAATAGTTAATTATTTGATGTTTCATTGATTAAATAAAGTATGTGGGTCTGAGAAAAATGTGAATGTGATATTATTATGGGGAATGTATGATTTCAAGGTTTCTGAGTTTCGAATGCCACGAGCATGAGTACAGTATTTTGGTAGACTTCTCGATAATCAGGTAAGGGGAATAATTTACGCCAGTTGATTTATGACAATTTTATTAATTA
The DNA here is from genome assembly GCF_029873635.1 of Malania oleifera. NCBI lineage: Eukaryota > Viridiplantae > Streptophyta > Magnoliopsida > Santalales > Ximeniaceae > Malania > Malania oleifera. Next base: position 104,457,524 of record NC_080417.1, on the reverse strand, counting down.
AAGTATAACATGTGTTTATGAGATTTGAATTTTACATCTATTATATGTTTGTGAAAATTCAGAAATTTGGGTTATTGGAAAGTTTTGAAAATAATATATATATATATATATATTATTTTTATATAGCAGGAAAATACAGTTTTTCCCATACTGATTATAGTATAAGAATTTCTTTTAGATTGTGTGGCATGAGAAATAGCAGATATAGTATAGAGATTGAATACATGATTTTAACAGTTTTTTACATAACCATGTTTATGTACAGTTTTTACAAAATCATGATTATATATAGCTTTTATAAGACCATGATATACAGTTATTACAAAGCTATGATATACAGTTTATGCAGAATCATGGTATTACAGTTTATTACAGAATCATGGTAAAACAGTAATATACAAACATAGTATTATATAGTATCAGATCCCTGATGGACCAGCATAGATTACAGAGCACGGTACTGTAGCTAACACAGTAGAGAGTGCAACCCCACGTCTCAGATAAAGTGTGGAATAGTCAATTGTGCCTAGAGGAGAGACGTGGAACTCCCTAGCAGGACTAGGTTGAGGGGGCCAATTGTACTCAAAGGTTTATAGTTTGACTTAGCCTAGTAGGCAAGCTAGAGTTAAGTCCCGCCCACGAGCCGCACAACTCGAGCATGCAGGGTTAATTCATGCATACCTTGTCCATCCAGGGAAGCTTTCACAGTTAAATAGATAAATGTATATAGTTTTTATAGAGAACGAGATCTATCTATTACAGTTAAAAGTATGTTCAATAGAAAGCTTATTTTAATAGGCATAGGTGTGAGTTATGATATATTTTACACAAAAATGTTATTATAGTTACAGTTGAATTAATAATTATGTTATTTAAGTAAAACTCATTTGTCACACACTGGATGTAATTTATTCCTTCTTACTGAGAGGTCTCACCTCAGAATTCTAAATATTTCAAGTGATCCAGATAGGCGTGCGGAGCGTGCTCTGATGTAGAGGGGACTTTTGTATTGCCCTAACTGCAGGATAAGTTTTTGAGTTGGGAGTTGTATTTTTGGGTATGCCCCTAGGGCATTGTGTTTGGTTTCGGGAGATATATATTTAGATTTTGGGAATTACTGAAACTCTAGTATTATAAATAAGGTTAAAGTGCTTTTATATTTTTCCCGCTGCACAAGTGATATGTTTTGTGAACAAGTATCCTCGGTACCACTTGAGGTCTGAGATGTTATAGTGGATATTGTTATAGGTATCAAAGTAATATTATATATATATGAATGGTAGTAATTTTGGGGTCGTCACAAAAACTACGAAAAATTGCAAAAGTATGCACTCTCGGAATTAGGCAGTTGACCACTTGCAAAGGGCAGTTGATCGCCTAATAGCCCAATGACTAAAAAGAAAAAAAGAAAAGGGCAGCTCGGTGCACAAAGCTTCCATGCGGGGTCCAAGGATGGGGTGGACCACAATGGGTCGACTACCTAAATGGACCAATCGACAACTTGCAAGAAAATTTCTATAAAACATGCAAATTTTGACTTTTGAACATGTTTTTTCTATGCAATTAAGATAGAAAGATGTCCTACTACCTCTAGCATGCATTATTAACATGAATTAATGGAAAAGTCATGAAGCATTTAACATGAACATTCAAAGAAACATCAACATGCCTTAACATACAAAAACTCATAAAACATGTGAAAATGAAATATAGTGAAGGGTTTGGTAGTAACCTTGTTGAAGAAAAAACCTTTGTAGATCAAATAGAGAAACCTCTTACTTTAATTCACTCCCCTAATACCTATATATAAAAAAAATGAAAAATGGAAATTTTTGTTTCTTTCCTTCCACCAAATTCCCTCTTTAATACCCACAAAACACTTAGAAAATCTTCTTCTTGCCCCCATTCAGACATGCCCTCATCACTCTCCCAAAAGATCCTTTTATAGGCCTCCAATGGAATGGAGGGAAAAGCATCTTTGAATTTGAATTTTAAAAATTTAGATTCAAATTAATTATCAATAACTTCCAACGACCAACTTTCATTGTCATTGTTCGACATATGACAACATGTGGCAACCTTGGGACACATGGCATGCCCAAATTCCCTAACAATAACAAGAGAGCAACACAAAAATTCCAACTTTTGTCAAGATCGTTCATCTACCTAAATGGGCTAGTCAACCAGCTTTTGGTGTCACCACGTAAAAAGAAAGGAAAAAGACTAGTCGACTACCCTATAGTGGCAAGTCGACCACCTAATGAAAAATTCATTTCCTTTTTATTTTCCTCTAGATTTTGATATCTTCTTTTAAGTTAGGATTTGTTTTATCAAAAAATGACTACTGAGACAAATAAAATCATAACAAATTGAAAATTAATTTATGCATGTAAAATCAAGGGTTAAATATATTCAATTGGAAATCATATTGAAATTAGTATCAATCAAATTTCAAGAATGTTAGAATCAATTGAGAATCAGACCAAAATTGTAATTTAGTTCATGTTTAGCCAAATTAGTTTGGGATTAAATGTCATGAATAATCATTTTAAAATTGGATTTTGATTGAAGAGGGTTGAAAATAAAAATTAAACTTTGAGTAATTTGTGTTGAAAATATATATGAAACATTGAGTAATTTGTGTTGGGTAATAAGGTTGAATGTGAAGGTAGAGAGATGGTGAAGAGAAAGAGGGAGGTAGAAGGAGAAGTAGAATAGGGAAGAATAAGAGGTTGTATATTTTGTGTTACATGTCTAGCTGAGAGAAGGAGATGGTGCTCGTGCAAGTAGCCTAAGGAGGAGATCACTTTAGGTGGTGTGGTGGTTGTGGCCTTCTAGCTACATACTTGCAATCCAATAGTGGCCAGAAGACTAGCAACGCAAAGTAGAAGATGGTGATGGGGTTTGTTGACTCCCTATGGTGGTGCACAATCACGAGATGTGGAGAGAGAGAGAGAGACCACCACGAGAGAGAGAGAGAGAGAGAGAGAGAGAGAGAGAGAGAGAGAGAGAGTAGCGGTGATAGGCAATGGGCTGAGGCGGCACCGATGGTGTGGCTACTTGGTGCCCATTGGGAAGAATAGAATTTTAGGGCTCTGCCATGATAGAAGGAGAGGATTTCACCCTTTATTTTTTTTTTTGGTTGGTTTTATTTTTAAAAATAATAAAAATACTTTTTTATTTTAAAAAAGTACATATAAAAATAAATGGAGTTCAATGGAAAACTTGTAGGAGGCCATGTGTCCTTTTTTAAATAAATGAATAATAATAGTTAATTAGGAATTTAAAAAATAAAAAATAAAAAATATTTTAAACCATTTAAAAATCAACATAAAATATAAATAAAATACCCATGAGATACTAAAAAGATAGGAAAAATAATATAAAATTATAAAAAAATATGAAAATAAAAATCCATTAAAAGTAAAAAATTTCCCAAAAAATTATATATATATACACACACACACACACACACACACATATATATATATATATATATATATATATATATATATATATATAGAAATCACTAAAAATACCAAAACAATGCTAGATATTTGATGGAAAATTCAAATAAAGATAGAGAATTGTCAAAATTTTCTAAAATGAGAAGCTTTAAAAATCCATAAAAATTGATATTTTCAAAAAATAAAAATAAAAAGAACAAAATTCAAAAGAAAACTCTTAAAAATCAAAGAAAATTCCATAAAGTTCAAATAAAATAAAGAAAATTTGAGAAATATTCTTGGAAAATTCTTATCCCTTTAGGACCCTTTTCCATGCACCTTAAACCCTATTTGATTTTAATTTAATGATCGCTTTGTGTATCCTTATTTGTGTATATTTCTTTTTTTTTTTTATGTGGTGCTTTCATATATGATTTACTTGTTTTATTTGTTCTCTAGCATGTAATGTTCAATCATCTTATGTGTGTGCGCGTCTCCCTCTCATTTGTTGTGTTTGGCTTATGTTGCATGTTTGAAAGTGTATCTTGCATGATTTGCATGTTTCATGTTTATGCATCTGCTCGTGTGTGTGCATACCTCTATGAGGAGAAATACAATATCAAGGGGTTATGCATGTCTCAACCACCTCCTAAGGGGCAAGGGGCCTTGCAAAATCACTTCAACTTCGCTTGATTATGATTATATTAGACTTTTTGGTTTTTATACATGCATTTCATTTTACTTTTCTTTTTCGCATGTTTGTTTTCTTGTGTGCTTCCTACTTGATTGTATGGTAGCTTAGTATGTTGCTTGCATGTCTTTTGATTTGCATGTGCTACAGAGTGTCGAAGTTCCTTTTTTTGGACAATGAATGCAATAAGAAAGGCTACATAAATCCCCGCCCAAAATCTGAAGAGGGATGGTTATGTCTCTTCAAGTTTTGTGAGATGAACCTTGCATCCTTGAACGAAATTCCAAATATTTCCTATGTAGGTTTGGTACAAATTTGAAAAGGGACAATTTTGTCTCTTCAAAATTTCCAAATAAGTTGAGACACGTTTTTAAACTAAATTACAAATAAAATATGAGTGAATTCAATAAACTGTTGAGAATTCCACTTGTGAAGTTTGTCCCACATTAGAAAAAATGAATATTTGATGGGTGCTTATATACATGGTGTAGCCTAAGACCCAATAGGCTTAAGCTTTTGGGTTAAGTTGGTGCTGACCCATGTGTATCAAGCACACCTTTGGATTCCTCCGCTTTTAACATAAAGGAAATAGGAATGACTAAGTCTTAAAAAAAAAACCCGAGGGGCAATTGCGCCTCTTCAAGCTTCTTAAGAAAAGAAACGAATTTGTGTTTTTGAATGGAATTCCAAACAAGGCATGAATGAATGCAATAAAAGAGATAGTAATGAATAAACCTTGAAACGAAAAATCTAAAGGGGGACAATTGTATTTCCATAGGTTCCCTTCAATAAAGTGAATTGCATGTATTTGAGTAACATTATAGATAGGATGTAAGGGATTCGAAGAATTGATGAAAACATGCAACCATGAGTAGAAATATAAATAGGGACGCTTTTGTCTCTTTTGGTTTCTTGAGATGAAGCTGGTGTCCTTGAATAGAATTTAGGATAGGAGACAAGTGAATTTAACACTTAAAAGTTGGAAATCATGGTAAATGGGAGCCAATTGTATCCCACTTGATTCAATTTGAAACAATTAGAGGTTAATTTGGCAATCATTTGAGATATGAATTTGTAGAGGTGCTAGTACCTTCCCTTCGCACAATTGTACTCTCGAACCTGACTTTGGTACTATAGACTATTAATTAGTTGTTCCTTTGGACTTGGGTATAGATTAGAGACTAATAAATTGTTAGTTGATTAAATAAGTGTTTTAACCTCACCTAAGATGAAATAACATTGTGGTGGCTTAATGGATTATGTATTTGACCCATATCTCATGTCCCCCCCCCCCCCCCAATTGTATTTCCATAGGTTTCCTTCAATAAAGTGAATTGCATGTATTTGAGTAACATTATAGATAGGATGTAAGGGATTCGAAGAATTGATGAAAACATGCAACCATGAGTAGAAATATAAATAGGGACGCTTTTGTCTCTTTTGGTTTCTTGAGATGAAGCTGGTGTCCTTGAATAGAATTTAGGATAGGAGACAAGTGAATTTAACACTTAAAAGTTGGAAATCATGGTAAATGGGAGCGAATTATATCCCACTTGATTCAATTTGAAACAATTAGAGGTTAATTTGGCAATCATTTGAGATATGAATTTGTAGAGGTGCTAGTACCTTCCCTTCGCACAATTGTACTCTCGAACCTGACTTTGGTACTATAGACTATTAATTAGTTGTTCCTTTGGACTTGGGTATAGATTAGAGACTAATAAATTGTTAGTTAATTAAATAAGTGTTTTAACCTCACCTAAGATGAAATAACATTGTGGTTGCTTAATGGATTATGTATTTGACCCATATCTCATGTCCCCCCCCCCCCCCAATACATTATTTTTCATATCGAGATTGCCACTTGATTAAGGCGAATTTGGAGATTCATCAACTCTGGTAGGAGGTGGAACCTAAGGACATTACAACAACCATCCAATTCCTGAGAATAGGATCCAAAATATGTGATATCAATTAAATATTATGTTATATTTGGTTTGTGAAATAACTTTTCCTTGGAATAAGATGAAATACAATAAGAAATTTGGGGTATAGGTAATAGCTATTTCTTATATATTCCTTATTATTTCATACGACATATAATAAAACATGATTTGTAATAGATTTATAAAGCATTTCATTCTGTTTATTTGTTTTAATTAATGGCGACAACATAATTTTTTGTATTCATAATTGTAATTAATTAATACCATGAATAGACCTTCAGCAAACCAAACATAACCCTTGTTTTGTAAATCAAATAACACATCACGCACTTAAGATCCAAGTACATAAGCAAGGGTCAATTATTGCATTTCTAAAAATAATTAGTCATATTCTTAATTATACTCTATTGTTTTGAGTTTCAAAGGAGGTTTTGGTGTTGGAAATGCATTTTGAATATCATTCTTAGTGGTTTTGATAATTATTTTTTGACCAAACAAATCCTAACCCCAAATGAAGATAAGAAAAATCAAAGAAAAAAAACAGGCAAATTTTCGCTAGGAGGTTCCCTTTTCCCACAAATGTTATTTGGCGGCCCAATAGGTGGTCGATCTGCCCATTCAGGTGGTTGACCAATCTTAAAAAATTTTGACTTTTTGAGTTGTCTTCTTTTGATTGACTAGGGAATTTGGGCTTGCCACATACCCTAATGACGCCACATGCCAAGCAACAACATTGGCAATTTGTATTTGTTAATTATTACTTGTTATTTTTGAATTTGAATTTTCAAAATTCTAATTCAAAATATTTTTCTCTCCCTTATATTGGATGTTTATAAAAGGATCTCTTGAGATAGAAATTGGAGCACATTCAAGTAGGGACAAGAAAAGGATTTCCAAAGATTTTCATGGGGTCAAAGTGGGATTTTGTTTAAAACAAAAAGGGAGAGAAAAATCACACATCTCCTTCTTTGTTTTAGATGTTTGGGGAGTGAATTGAAGTGAGGGTGTCCTCCACTTGATCTATGGAGGATTTTTTCTTCAATAAGATTAGCGCCTAACTCTTTACTTTATTCATTTCCATTTGCTTTATGATTTTTCATATATTGAAGCATTTTGATGGTTCCTAATATATTTATGCTCAATGCATTAAGATATCTCTAATAATTCATGTCAAATATGCATGTTAGAAGTTGTAGGACGTGCTTTTATCTTAATTGCATAGAAAGAAAAAAAGCATGTTTAAAAGTCAAACTTACATATTTGTATGGATGTTTGCTTGAAGGTAGTTTACTGGCCCAATTAAGCGGTCAACCGCCCCTGCCATTTTTAAAAAGGTAGTCATTGGCTACCAGACGTTCGACCGACCCCTCCAAGTGGTCGGTTGCTAGATCCCAAGAGCACAATTCTTTTCTTGATTTTCTTTGGGATTTCAAGTGTTTTGGGTCTCTACACTCAATAAAGTACATTTGTTTTAATATGATATTATTTTAACTTAATATTTTCATGGTTTCTCCATAAAAAAACCAAAATTTTCATCAAGAAAACAATCTATGTGAAGTTAATTTTCATAAAAGCATACCATATTTTTATAAGGCTTTTCAAAAAATTCTTGGAGTCATGCACCCATGATGCGTTTGGATGTTCTACAACTTTCCAATTACGAAGTCAAGGTAGGTTTGTGGTTCTTCTACCAAAAATCCAAACTTTTCAAGTTAGGTTTTATGGTTTTCCTTCCAAAGAAAGCAATTCACCCTTTCTAGAAAATTTAACTTTTTAATAAACCATTCATGACGTAATTTTTGAATGGATTAAAATGTCTCTTTTCTAGAAGAAAAAATCAATGTTTTCAAGTTGGGTTTTATGGTTTTCCTCCTATAGAAAGCAAATCATTCAATTCAAGAGTTTTCATAAATTAACCTAAAAAATATTTTAAAATTGAAATTAATTTTTTTTTTTTTTTAGGGAATTATAGATAACTTGATTCTTCCTTTGAGGATATGTAGGTAGTCTATTTTGTGGATTCAACCATGGCAAACAAAAAAAAAAATCAAAAATTTTAGCTTTATTATTTTCCTTATTTTTCAATTTTTTGCATGATCGTATGTTTGTTTTGAATAAGAATTAAGTAGTAATATTATCATGAGGTTAATTCCTATATATGGAACCTATTAAAGTCTTATTAAATGGGATAAAGGTTTGAATAGTTTCTAAAAGGAACAAGGAAAAGGGAAAGAGTTGCAAAGGGGTGGCCAACCGGCCTCTACAAGCGGTTGACTGCCTGATCCTGCAACTTGTATTTTAAACTTTTTTCATGTTTTAATAATTTATTTCAAAAAAAAGGAGATACAACACATACACACAAGATATGTATGCCATTCATAGAATGGGTATTATAGGGTGCTTGTTCTTTGAATTCCAACAAAAAGGAATTTTAGGAATTACAGTAATTCTAAAACTTATCTCTTCTTAAAAAAGGTTTTCATTTATTTTTCCTTTTTTAAAACTAAAATAAAGTGGTAACTCTGTTTTCAAAAATAAATATACAAGTTAAGGAACTAATAGATTGGTTGTTTATACTTGTTTGATTTGTGCAACCAAAATGGGCCTCCTAAACCTAGTGTCGATGCTTTGGAAACTCCGTTGCTGACATTTGAGAGTTGAGTCACCTATTGTGTAGTTCTCTAATTCATACACTTACAATACACCACATGAGTCTTATACCAAACTCCTTCTGAAAGTCAAGGTGTTATCCCAAGAGGGGGGTGAATTGGGTTTATAAAAATTCTTTTAAGTGTTTTACTGAATTTTCAGCCTTTTGAAAACTTAAGCAAACACACAAGAATGACTTAATGTTAAATCAATTACAATACAAACACAAGTCAAATTCCAAGCACAAACCAAACAATAAACAATTACCCAATCACACAATACTTAACCAAATTAAGAAAGCTTGCAGCACTTTCTTATTTCAATGTTTGCCAATTTTCAGTTTGTAGCCCTGTATGAATGATTTTTTAAGTGCTCCTTTTAATCAAGATTTCCACAAGCGGTTAATCAATGTATTCCCTTTAAGGTTTCCACAAAAGACTAACCAATGTACTTTCTTAGATTAAAAGATATTCTCAATCTCAGTTTTTTAGCAAACCTGCACTTTGAAACACAATTGTATATGTTAAAATTTAAATGCAAAAGGGTAGAGAGTGAGACTGAGATTTTTTACAAGGTTCGGCTTATCCCCAACCTACATCCTTGCCTTAGGCAAGACCACCTAAGGATTCCACTAACTCATTCCTTTCCGAGTAGAACAACCGATTACAACCCTCATTTAGGGTGGAGCCCCCTCTCCAAGCAATACCCCACGCTCGGTTACAACAATCCAATCACTTGAACCTTCAAATATACAAGAAACAAGAAACAAATTTCTTTTGTACAAAGAATGCTCTCACATAGAGCTGGTTAGTACAATTGAAAGCACTATATACTTCAATAACAACTATCAAAAGAAATAGAGTTGAAGCTCAAGAACAATTTCACCAGAATACTTCTTTAGATGGAAATCATCAATTCAGATTGTAAGAGCTCAGAGAAGAATGATTAGTAGCTCAGAATTTCAGTTATTCTCATATTGCAAGAGTGAGCAAGAGAGAGCTTTGAGAGAACATGATAGCTTTTAGCTTGAGAGCAGATTTTCAATTGCTTGGTGTATGTTTGATTTGTGAAACAATGTATTTATAGGCACATAAAGGCTAACTCGTGTTGCCCAAGTTTACTTGGAGTGTTTCCCAACTTTGTACGAAATTTGAGGTACAAGAAACTTAATTTTGAATTTTAAAACTTTTAAAAAATATATCCCTTAACAGTGTTCAAGCTCCTGAAGTCTTGGGGTCAGTCACCTGAGGTTCTTTAAAACTGAGACTTTTTAATTGAAAACAGGGCCAGATGCCTAAGGTGACAAGGGTCAATCGCCCGAGCCTACACTGCCTCTTTAGAAATAACCAGGAAAATCTTCAGGCACCTGAACTTATTCTTCAGTCGCCTGAGGAAAATCTTCAGGCACCTGAGCTTACACTTTAGTTGCCTAAACCTACAAATTTTCTGTTTTTCATTTCAATTTTTTTTTTTTTTTTAAAAAAAACACTTAGCTCTCTTGTTTTGTTACTTTATAAAAACATTTTCTAGGGTTTTTAAAACAAGGTCTCTAAGTCCAAGACAAATCCTAATGAGCTTCAAACCATTTCTACATTATATTCAATATGAAGTACTTACATTGATTCATCCTAAAGCCTTAAGAACTCTAAGCTTGAAGTCTTCATGGTTTCTTTGCTTTGAATCCTCTTAGACTTTGAGCTTGAGTCAACTTTAGGTTTCAAAATTCTTTGATCCTTTTTGGTTCACTTGAGCTTCCTTTGGATCACTTTAAGGATGAGTGTGGCATTGTAGTCCTTGGTGATCTTGAACTTGCATTTCCTTTGATCTTTTGAACTTTGTCATTTAAGCATTTCTGAAACATCATCACTTTACAACACATGTTAAATCAACCTTCATTTGTTATCATCAAAATGAGATTTGAAAGTCATGTTAGGCCAACAATCTCCCCTTTTTTTTATGATAACAAAAAAGGAGCAAAGATGAAAGACCCTTTTGAAAAGGCTCCCCCTTACAATAAGCATGCATTTTTAACAAATATGAAAAATGATGAATTCAAATATGAGTAAGTTCAAAAATAGTTAAGTTCAAAAATAGTTTACAATCAAAAAGGCACAATCAAAAGTGCTCTTGTCATCATATATGCTTTTATTAAGTTTTCATGTTCATTTTAGCTTTTACTGCCCCTTGCTATATGCCAAGATTTTATATGCTTTATATATATTTGCCATATTTTTTACTCCCCCTTGCTATATGGCAAGATTTTATATGCTTTATATATATTTGCCATAATCTTATTTTTCATGATTGCTTTCTCATATTTGTCATATTCTTATTTTTCATTATTGCTTTCTCATATTTGCTCATGTTTGCTCAAAATTTCTCCCTCTTTGACATCATTCAAAAAGAATTGAGGATCATAGACACAAAGTGGTTTAGCACATTAAAAGCATAGTCATATTACAAAAGGTCACAAGCAATAGAGTTTACAAGCCAAACTGAAAATAAAAACAAAGCAACATAAAACAAGGCCAAAACATAGGGAGTTCTGAATACAAAGTGACAAATCAAACATCAATTATCATTAGCAACATCTTCATCTTCCTCTTAAGCTTTTTCTTCATCACCTTCCTCACTGTCGTCCTCAAGTTCTTCATCATCACTCCGAGGAGCATAACTAGTGTCCATAGGATCAACACCACGGGATGAGCTAGCCTGATATTGCTTTATACAAGTGAGACACTGGTCAAGCAAGGAAACATTCTCCTGAAGGGTTTGAAGTCCTAATCTCATGTCTCTTCTAAAGGTGGAGAACTTATGATAAAAGGGAATGAACCAAGAAGGCATATCAGTAGAAGGTCCTTGGTTTTGAGCTGGCAGAGGAAGAAGAGGTACAATTGCTGCTCTTTGAGGTCTTCCTCCTTTCAAGAACCAACCCTGATCATACTTTTCATAGCTCATTTGCTTGAGGTTGTGGAGGTGAAGAGGTCATATCGGGTACATTTGACGAACAATTCAAAAGGTGTGGTGATATCAAGCTAAGTAAAAATAGGGTTCAACACACCTCCATAAGGGCTTGTGTCTTGGATTTTAGAGGTGGTTGGATTCAGTATTTGTCGTTTGTTGAGTTTGCTTATAACAATAGTTACCAGGTCAGTATTGGGATGAAACTGTATGAAGCGTTATATGGTCAAAAGTGTCGATCTCCACTGTATTGGGATGAGGTTGGCGAACGATAGATTTTTGGACCAAAATTATTCAATAAAATTCTAAGAAAATCAAGCTTATTCGGGATAGAATTAAAACAGTTCAGGGTTGGCAGAAGAGTTATGCTGATACTCGTCAATGAGAGCTAGAATTTGATGTAGGGGTTATGATATTTCTGAGGATTGCTCCAATGAAAGGAGTTATGATATTTGGAAGGAAGGGTAATCTGAGCCCTAGGTATATTGGGCCATTCGAGGTTCTGGAGAGGGTTGGTCTAGTTGCCTATAAAATAGCGTTACCACCAACCCTATCAAGGATCCACGACGTATTCCATATTTCTATGCTGAAGAAATACATCCTAGACCCTTCATATGTGATAAGCTACGCATCATTGGAAGTGAGCGACACTTTATCATATGATGAAGTACCTGTATAGATCCTAGACAAAAAAAAGCAAGAATTGTGTACAAAAAAGATACCATTGGTGAAAGTACTATGGAGAAATCATGCAGTTGAGAAAGTATCGTGGGAATTAGAAAAGGAAATATGCCATATGTACCCACAATTTTTTGATGAGGCCCAATGCTAATCAGGTAAGTGAAGCGGTTCAGGTAAGAGTTTGATTGTGAATGTAATTTGTTTTGTGCAAGTTGTCCAGTTAAGTTTGAGTGATTGTAAATCTATGCGTTTCGGGTTTTGTGTTTGAGTGGTCTTGGGAGAATGTTATTTGGCTACTTGTAATCTCCCAAAGATCATTATTATAACCATGATATTCCTCCACCATAAGTGAGGGTAATTAATAAATTTGGGACGGGGCCACTATGTGGGTGGCTACCAACTTTTCTCTAGAACTAGGTTATCATTTAAGGAAATTCCTGAGGTTGTGATAAGTATTAGTTGGCAAATTTTAAGGACGAAATTCTTATAAGGAGGGGAGGTATGTCGGAACCCGAACCTAGAAAATAAAAAATAAATAAATAAAAGAAAAGAAAAGAAGTAAATGGGTTTGGTACAAGTCAAACCATTAACGGTTTGTGGGAGCTCAGAAAAATTGTTAACAGTTTCAGCAGGGCACATTTTGGCGAGACTAAACTATCGACGGTATCAAAAATCTCAGGACAATCGTCAACGGTTACAAAAACCGAGAGCTTGTATAATAGGGTCACAGGGCCAAACCGTCAACGGTTTCAAGAAAATTGTCAACGGTTTCGTGTGGGCCAGCGTGTCTATAAATAGGTTTGAGCTCATTTTTTCTTTAGAAAAACACACATATTCTCTCTCTCTCTCTCACTCTCTCTCTCTCTCTCTCTCAAAGCTAGGGTTTCGATTCTCTCACTCTTTCTTGTGTCTCTCTCTCTCTCCTAAGGTCTCTCGGGTCCTCCTTCTCTCTCTCCGATTATATTTCTCTCCTCTCTTCTTGCGGTAGCTCTTCACCGGCCGAGTTAATAGGGAGCTAGGATTTCGGTTCAAGAAACCTTTTTGGTGTATTTTTCAGGAACAGGTAAGAGAAATAAATTATGTCAGCTTTTTCTCAAATTTGAACTGATTAAACTTACATAAATGGACTCGTGAATGTTGTATATGATTTTCTGAATGATTCAATCATATGAAATTGACGTCTTTGATTATTATACATATTTGAGGAAAACCAAAGTGAGTAGGTTAATTATCTCTGTTTCCTAATATATATATATATATATATATTTGAGTTAAATAAAATTAATGAGATGATCTGACCTAGTTTTTAGCAAAAGTATATTTTTTTTCTAGGCAGTTTATCGTATTACGAATTAACGTTCAAATCATGTGGCATGAGTATGAATTATTTTTATTGCATAATTGAATCTGAGTATTTTTCTAGTACTATACAGTGAGAATGTGATTTTGTACTGACTTATGAAAATATTGGGAATACTGTGAAATTTGAAATGATGGTTTTATACTGAGCTGTGAAATGTGAAATGACAGTTTTATACCGAGGTATGAAATGTGAAATGATGGTTTTATACCGAGCTATGAAATTTGAAATGGCGGTTTTATACCAGGTTTGAATGTTTAAATATTGATGTGAGATGTATGTCGAGAAAATGAGATCAGGATCCTGTTTTTATTACTTAAATTACATCATATGGTTTAAGAACACTAAGGAATAGATGCAATGAGAGCATGGTATGGTTGCTTGTGAATGAATTAGTGCAGCCACACAGTACTAAGAAGTGTTGGTAATGGAAAGTCAATTTGGCCGCGAAGAGTTATTATACCCCCTAGAGTCCGGACCAGGTTGGGTAGGCAAATTGGACTTGCAGACAAGGTATTTTGACTTCGCTTGATGGTAGACTAGCCATGACTAAGTCTCGTCTTCGAACCGCACAACTCGATCATATGGGGTTATTACATGATGATGTTTCTAGTCCAAAAGGGTGGTTCTTCAATGCATATATGTGGATTTATGTAAATGGTGATATTTATTGAACTGATTTATATTATAAAGGAAAATATGTATTTTCAACTATATAGGTGTGAGTTATATTTTTACAAATGTCATGTTGGTCAGATAAGAAAATTAATGAATGTGTTGATTTCACTGAAACTCATATTAGTGACATACTGGTAATATTCTATTCTGTCTTAGTGAGAAGTGTCTCACCCCAATAAATATATCAACTTTTTAGGGCCTTCAGGGAATCGAGCGTAGGAGCTCCAGAGCAGGACTTAGACATTATTGCTGAGGGTGAGGTTTTATGGGACACTAGTCTGTTTATATTAGATGTTTTGAGCTTTTTAGGTGGTAATATGAATTTTGGGTATGGTAGATGTAAAGCTTGTGAGGTAGTACTCCTATATGTATGGAATGGATGGTCTTTTTACTTATGTTGTATGTGTTAAAATTATGTTATGGAAAGAATGCACCCGAGACCCCCTTTTGTGTTCAGGTTGTCACAACTGTAGTATCAAAGATGTTGTATTATTGTATGTGAATAATTGTATTATTGATATTATGGTATGGAAATTTTCGGGCCGTTACACAATGGTTTGAGGAATCTCAAAAAAACTGTTGACGGTTTTGGGTGAGCACGGTTTGGTATAAGACCAAACTTTCAAAGGTTTCAGCAATCTTAGGAAAACTGTCGACAGTTACAAACAACCGAGAGCCAATATGAAAAGAACACAAGAAATTTGATTTGGTGTAGACCAAACCGTCGACGGTTTCATCCAGGCCAGCATGCTTATAAATAGGAATGGGCTCATTTTTTTTTTTATTTTTTATGAAAAACTCTCACTCACTCTACAGTTTCGGTCTCTCTCTCTCTCTCTCTCTCTCTCTCTCTCTCTCTCTCTACATTTTCTTGTGTTTCTCCCTCTCTAAAGCCCTCTCGAGCTCTCTTTTGCTCTCCCATCGCTTTCTCCCTCCTCTGGGCTTCTCAGCTCCTCTCTTCTCAGCAAGTTTAAGGAAAGGTTAGGGTTCGTTCTAGGGAACGTTGTAGGCAGATTTTCAAGAACAGGTAAGGGGAATAGATTATGTCAGTTCTTTTGAAATATGAACTGATTAAATTGAAGTATTTGTATACAGAAATGTTATATATGATTTTCTGAATGAATCAGGCATATGGAAATGATGATTTTGTTTATTATATACGTATTTAAGGAATACTAAAGTGAGTAGGGTAATCATCTCCTTTAACCTATAAAACTTATATTATGCGTTAAATAAAATTTTGGAAATGATCATATCCTTATTTACAGAAAATTATAGTTTCCCCCAGCAGTTAATTATATTATGAATTATCACTCGAATCGTATGGCATGAGAATGACTATTATTGCGTAACAAAATTTGTTGGTTTTTATGGTTTTATAATAATCTCAAAAAATGTTGAGAATGATGTGAATTTATAATATGTCGGTTTTATACCGGGTTATGATATGACAATTTTATATCGGGTTATGATATGATGATTTTATATCGATTTATAAATATGACAGGTTTTATACTGATTTGTGAATATGACGGTTTTATATCGAATTGTGAAAATGAGATCATCTTATTGTTTTATTTTATAAATTGCATTATATGGTTTAAGAACTTTGATGGACTAGATATGAAAAGGGAGCTCGGTACGGTAGCTAGTAAGATATGTCAATGCAGCAACACTATTCTGAGAGTGTTGGTAATTGGATAGTCGATTTGGCCAGAGAAGGGTTGTGTACCCCCTGGAGTCCGGACTAGGCTGGGTAGGCAAATCGGACTTACAAACGAGTATGTTGACTTAGCTTGGTGGTAGGCCAACCAAGGCTAAGTCCAATCATTGGACCGCACAACCTGATCAGGGGGGTTATACATGATGTTAGTCCAGTCAGGGAGGTTCTTATATATATGAAAATTTATGTTAAAAGGGCTATTTATTGAGCCGGGGTATGTTTTGAGAAGAAAAGTATGTATTTTTAAATATATATAGGTGTGAGTACAATTTTATACGCTATCCCATTTAAATTTAATTAATGGATGTATTTTTCCTACACTAAAACACATGTTAGCCACACACTGATAATAATCTATTCTGTCTTACTAAGAAGTGTCTCGCCCTAATAATTTTAACATTTCAGGAAATCTAGGGAGCTAAGCTTAGCAAGCTTTGGGAGAGGGGGCTTAGATACTATAGTTTAGAGTAAGTACTTGTGAGACACTGATATGTACATATATATATGTTTTTGTATACCTTGGGTTGTATTATTGTTTTTAGGAGATGCCTATGTAAATGAGAAGGTTTAGAACTCTAGAATAGTTTTTGAGGTTTGATGTATTTCCGCTGCATGTTTTAAATTGATTTATGGAGTGGCGTACTCAGGATCCCTTATTGGGTTCGGGTCGTTACAATTATGGTATCAGAGATATATGTTTAGAGAATAGCACTCCGGACCCCACCAGGTTCGGGGCGCTACAACATTTCTACTTCTTTCTTTTTGAAAGTTGGAGAGAATGCTGACATGTGCTCAATCATTTGCATTAGCTCCTCATGCAATCTCTAGATGTGGTTCTAACATTGAACTTTTTCTCGACCTTGTTGGCCAACTCTCTCTAGTTATCCACAATTTTCTGTAGCATTCTATTCTAGGTCATGGCATTCTCTGATTTCCAATTGAGAGTTACCTCTACTAGGGACACCTGCTTAGTAGATCCCTCTGGGTTGATGACAATTGGATCTTTGATGTTTGAGGTGTGCTTTGTTCAAGATCTCACATCTTCGTACTCTAACGGTGGGAATTCACCATCATAGTTCAAAGGTCTTATCATATTTTGTCCCTTTGCCCTCGTACTTGACATAGTAGTCAAATTTCCCTGATGGTTCTCCTAACAAGCCGACTTTCGGATCTCCATCTTCATATCTCCTTTTGAGTTTTTACTGGGAGTTGTTTTGCTTTTTCTTACCTTTAACTTCTTCTTCATCAGACCATTCGTACATTAGATCATTAAGACATTCATTACAAGTATAGTCGATGTCAAATCACTTATGACCGGATTTGGTCATGGGTTTGTAAATCAAAAAACCATCTCCCTAAAGTATGGGATAGGAACCTAAGATCCCAAACAAGCTGGATCAGTCAAGTTGATAGAAGTGGCTAGTGTTCTAATTATGATCTTTTGATCTTTCAGAAGTGGTGATGAATTCTGATGCGGTTGAATCATCATAATGGGACAGACATGTTGAGGAGATGAGCTTGCTAAGGATTCCTGATCCTTTGGGAAGGAGATATGAACATCACCATTTTTCATAGTTATAGACTAGATCATGGAAGATGACTAGCTTAGGGATCTGGTGAAGTTGTTCATACTTAGTCACCCAATATTCAGGGAGAAGTTTTAGGAGTTCTGCTCTGGGTAGCTGCCTTAGGATGTGAACGTGGCTCGGGACAAGAGTAGTATTATAATTAATGAGGAGAGGATCTTAATTTTCACAAGGGGTTGCCAGATCAAAAGAATGTTTCTCAAGTCTATAAACCATTTTATGGTGGAGGGTGGACACTATGGAATTAGAGATTTAGGGTGCTCCAACAAACTAGATATGGACTTTAAGAGCAGTTCTCATTTTGGGATCGAATAGATGCAAATAGAAGTTGGCGAAGACTGTGAAGCTAATTGTCCCTACTTTCAACGCTATTTGCATAGTGGCAATGTAGGCATGCTCGTACTAATAGAACTTTGAATCGAGGAGAGCAATTTTAGAGCAAACCGGAAGGCCTTTTTTACCGTGGAAGGTAAGGTAGAGCTTAACTACAACAATATGAATATGGGTGAGTCCTTAGTTAAGATACTTTCGGGAAAGCTTCGAGGAGAATTCTAGAGTAACAAATTCTTCTGCTTCAATTGCCAAAAGTTGGTGCAAGTCGAAAGGAGAAGCCTCAATGACTTCTTTGACGCCTCGGCACAACTGTCTTGCCAGTGAATTTCTTCAAAATGTTTAGAGGATATTTGGTTTTTTCATAGACGTAGTATGTGCTTTGTAATATGAGGACTCTTGGTTTGGGGGACAAGGCTATCTTCGGGTACATAGTCTACTTCATATATATAATCTAGATGATCTAAGCTTAAAGCAGATGAAGATCTGGGATAAGAGTTGAGGGATGGGGATGGAGTCAACATGGTTCTAGAAGAAATGATTTCTTAATTGACATGATCAAAACCTCCTCTCACAACTTAAGAGTGAACAAATCTCTTGCCCAACTTGTGAAATAAAACACTAAATAAATCAAGGTATATTTGTTCCTTATCAATCATTAGAGAAGCTAGCTCTGCCAAAACAAAACACGGCCATCTACGGCCTTCAAACGGGTCAAGGGCACCTTAGGTCTTAATATCTAATGACTTCAAAGGAAAAGGGATGCTTGGAATGAGACCTTCAGTCTGGGTTTGTTCTTCACTGTTTTGACGTGGAGGATCCACATGAGGTGTGGCAACCATAGAGCATAACTGGGTTTAGAACAACAACCTCTGCTATGGGCAAAGAGATCCACCACCCGAGGAGTGATGGAGAGTCCAAAGGAGTCTCTAAGCTACCATAACTCTTAAGAACAAGAATAAGAGATAGAATTTTGGCATGAGATTAAGGTTTAGTTTTGCAATTGGCGTTTTTATTGGTAGCAATTTGGAAAATTCGAACACCGAGGGTTCAATTTAGGTTTTGATTGTGCCTATTGAGAATATTAGGGTTCCAATTGGGATGTTTTTAGGGTTAGGGTTTCAATTTGGATCACCATTATGGTATGAAATTTCAATAAGATTCAATATTGGTTCTGTGTGACTATTTTGAGTTTTAGTGGGCTCTACATGGCAGTTTAGGGTTTTGGTGGGTTCAATCAAACAAAACATGGTTATTTTATATATGTTTATAAAAAATTGCATGACTTAACCAATGGAAATATTCACATGAGATGACCATCCAATTCTTAAGAATAGGATCCAACAATGTGATCTTTTTTTTTATCGGTAAATAATAAATTATATTGACCAAAATGGATATGTACAAAAACTCTTGGCATACCTAAGAAAGGGAAGACCAAATCTCCCCATCAACAAAACAAAAACAATGAACCTAGGCATACCCAGGGGCACGAGGCCTTCAAACTCAAAACAAATAATCAAAACACATCAAAAGACTACCAAACTAGAAACCAGAAGCCAATACCGAAAATCCAGACAATGTAGTCGGAAACCGGCAACCATTTCGAGAACAGGAAGACTTCACCGACTACCAAACCAAATCCGAAATCCATACTTGAGAGTCAGAGATGAGAACTCAAACCCAACTTTCCGTAATCATCTTACACACAATAACTGTAGTTACCATGCAACATCAATTACAGCATTTACTATAAATTACCAGGAATTCAGAGAAAATAGCAGCAATCTTCAACATAGGCAACCAGATTGATCAAAACTCCACAGCAACTGAAGTGAGATCAATCTGAGCACACCATCTCAACTTCACCCAACAAATCAAGGAAACCAAGAATACCAATCCATGATCCCCATCTCTGTAGGATATGCATCATTTTACAAACTGAACAGCCAATAATTAATTCCAAGAACTCAGAACAAGCAGAGAACCAACAGCAAAACAACCACTCTTCTCATCACAACCATTTCAGAAGCTGCCAGCATCATCCATATCAATTTTCACTCACCTCCAACTCAGAACCAGCAACCAATAGCAACAATTGAATAAATCCCCAGAAATCAACCTGCTACCATAACCCAGAACCAGAGTTCAGATTGGCTAACCCAAATCAACCAAAACCTAATCGCATCAGCAACCAAGACACCGCAACATCTGAATAAAATCAGGAACACTCTTAAGCTGCACCTTCAAAATCAGACCTCTTCTGAAATCTCTACACAAACCCAAATCAGCCACTGAAAATCTGAGATTACAGCTAGATACAACCTCTCACCCAAGGAGTCCAATATAAAGTCAACTGAGTGATCAAAAGCAACCAGCACCACCCCAGAGCTCCAAAAATATCCCAGGCACAAAATTATATACCCCGAGACAACCTCCAGAGCAAACTGAGACTGCATCTGTCACTCTTGCACCCAAACAGCATGCAGTTCCAATCTTCCACAGACAACTCCAAAGATAGAGTTTGGCCCAAGTACTATATCAAGACCCTTCACCGGAACTCAAGTCTCCACCATAAGGAAAACCGGGAAAAATTGTCTCCAGAGGAGTTAACAACAATCTTCATTGGCAGGCAAAGCCGTAAAGATCAAACTACACAGCAGCTGTGGAGAGATCAACCTGTGCACATCAACTTAGCTTCACCCATTATAATCATTTAAACCAAATATAACATGCCATATCACACAACTCTGTAGGACTTTCAGCATTTCACAAACTGAAACTCCAGTAATCAATTCCGGGAATTCAACAGCTGCAGCATTGTCCAGCCAAGATCAGACCCATGATAACAGGAGAACACCAGGAAATGCAAAACTCTGCATTACACAAATTGTATCCCAAACCATCCGTCAATATTTCAGTGCTTCAAATAATCACTACAGAACTTCACACACAGATCTGCAATATGAACTTCTCGAAAGTCCTCAAAACCAAACTCAGCTCCCTCAGAGAATTCCAATTTGTATCAACAGTAATTGCATCCTTAATTTTGAAGCTGCCAGCATAATCAGAAAGCAGTAATCTTCAAACTTTCAGGACCCTGAACAAATCAGAAATCAGAACTGTACTATAACAGCAACTCAAGCACCCATTGAAACTGAATACATTCAGTCTCCTAAATACTTTAGATCCAAACTCTGTAGAATATGAGGAAATCTATAAAAGATGATTCTAAAAGTGTGGGTCTTAATTACTTTAATTATGACTTCTAACTTAGTAATAGTGCCCTCAAACTTCTTTTTGTTTCGAAAATGCCAAATGAAGTAAACCATTGTAGCCAAGCATATTCTCTTTGACTCCTGTACCCTTTGCCTCCTATGCATCCATTTAAGCGCTGCTTTAATAATCCAACAATGTGATCTTAATGGCATCCTAAGTTACATTTGGTCTGTGAGATAACTATTTTTTAGAATAAGGTGGAGTACAATAAGAAATTTGGGAGTAGCGATTGTAGCTATCTCATATATATTCCTTTCATCCGGCTTGCAATAAGATCGGAGTGAACATTTACATGGTAAAATTAGCATGTGTTATTCCTTATCTTTTCTTTGTTATGGATTCATAAAACATAACATTTTGTCATTTGTTTTAATTAGTAACAACATAATTTATTGTATAACTAATTGCAACTAATATATTCAATAAATCAAACGTAAATTGAGTTTCGTGAATCAAATAATACAACACCGGAAAATAATTACATTTCTCTTAAGAATAATTAGCGGAATTCTCAATTATACTCTATTAGGTTTTGGTATTTGCAATGTGCATTTTGAATAACTTTCTTAGCAGGTCCGCCGTTAAAACTAGATCGTCAATTTTGAAAATCTAAATTGAAATACTCATGTTGAGATGGAAATGTCACCTTTATTGACTTCAATTGCTACTTAAATGATTAAAGCACGTAAGTGGAAATAAATTTATGTGAAATAGGAATGACTAGATTGGGATTCTCAATATAACTCATTTTCATTTCGAGTTCTAGAAAAGGCTTTTGCCTAAGGTTTACGAGTTAAATTAATATTTAAAAATGAAATTTTGTAATACAATTAAGAAAAATAAAATAAAACTACAAAATAAATATAACATATGGAAATTTATTATATTATATTTTGAATACGAACCTAGAATTCTAATATTAAATTTCATTTATGCATGTTTCTATAAAAGATATCATGTAGTTGTAACCATCTCGATTTCCTTGACTAGATTAATTGTATTTGATCACTTGTAAATCTACTATCCGATAGTTTAGGATCTTCTTTGTTCTGTGTTTGAATTTGTAACCGTAATGCTCTGTACAGTCCTTATTGACTGATGGTGGACAATTTCTGTAGTTTCATAGCTCTCATGAAACTATCTTTCAGACTTTTCATAAATTAAAAATAATAAATATCGACTGATGGTGGGCAATTTATAAAAAATTTAAATAATAAATCTTCTTTGTTGAAAAAATATTTTCCAAGTGGTCAAGCAATTGTTCCTAAAAACACTATTTAAGAAATAGTTTGCCACAAAAAAATTTATAAGGTGTGAATTCAAGCTATATATATTTTTTTAAAAAAAATAGAAGAATTGATGTGACTTAAAAGGATTACCTTTTGTGTGTGTGAACAAGTGACGCCTATTTCACACATACGAAACATTTATAGAAATTATATGCTTCCATGTATGATATCTAAACATGATACATGTGGCTAGTGGATAAAAATGCTCGATAATTTATTTGAAAATAGACAGCTAATAATAGAGATATCTATTTATGACGTGTCTTATCTCTAGGTGATAGGCACAAGCACATTAGTGGCAAATCCTTTTATATCTTTTCTTTAAAAAATATGTCATAATTTGTCACATTTCTTAAAAAAAGTTCTGTTTTCAATAATATTTAATATAAAATATAATAAAAATATATTTTGATCCTTATACTTTTAATTATTACAAATGATGACTTGTGATTATTTTGTTTTTCTCATCTTAATAAAATTTCTTGCATATATAAAATATTGAATAAATCAATCTCAATAAATTTATTTCTTATGAAGTAATTATAATTTCAAGTGTATAATTAGAATAAAATTATTCAAAAATAATATATATATTTTTTAACTAATAATATTTGAGTCTCAAATAAGTTAACTAATCTCTAAAGTCGAAAGAATATTTTATTAATTTCAACTAATTGAATCAAAATAATAAATACAAATCTTTAATTATTTAAAATAAATTTTAACTAGTAAAGTAGCAACTAATTTATCATTTCACCCTTCTTTTTAAAAAAAAAAAAAAAATTCTTAATCCAAATTTCAGTTTCCTCGACACGTCCCAACTCCTAAGTGCCTAAATAATGCCAGCTCATGCTGACACGTGTCAGACCCTTCTTTTTCAAGTTCAAATTAACAATCTACACGAAGAAAGATAAAACAGAATTATTTATATTTGGGTTTTGTGGTCTTTTAATCTTAACCCACGTGTCGCCTCCAGAATCGATATCCTCCCCACCAAGACACAGCCATAGCCACTAGAAGAAGATTCTTTATTCGTTATGCGGATGATGCTGGTCGCAGATGGTGGATGCTCCCCACGTGTTAAGAGGGGACACGTGTCGCACATCATAGGGGGTTAGCGCATAAAACGTTGTGTAAAAGGCTTTTCACTTTCACTTTTGATGGTGGGCCTGATCCGAAAAATGTGGCTGTGACGTGGCACGAGGAGTACTAACATGCTTGCTCCTCGGGGCTCGTGTGGGACCCCCGTCCACGTGATTCCTTGAATCCAGATGTTGACGTCGACATCCCATCCGTGGTGTGCGCTGTGCGGGCCAGCAAAAACTCGGCAAAAAATCGGCAAAAGGAAAATCAGGTTATCTTCCACGTCAAATGCGGAAGCAGCCAAAGCCTAAGAGTCAAACTTAATTTCTTTTAAAATAAGATAATTTTTATATTTCATGAGAAATCTAGAAGGAAATAAATGTAGGTCAACGTCTATAAATATTTTCAATGGTCCGTAAATTATTACACTAGCAATGATTGTTTGCCCCCCAAGTCAATAGTAATAAAAACCTTAGCACATTATTCATTGATTGAAAATTTACAAGCGGCCAAAAAATAATTACATTTAGAAAATAAAAAGATGACATAATAAATTATGAATGCTTTTTATTCTTATTTTCATAGAGTTTTGTTCTACATCATTTAGCAACACGGGATGAAACAACGATGCATTTGTTAAAAATAGGGTTAGATTGGTAGAAAATTTTGTGCTCGCTCAATGCACTTCGCTCAACTTATATTGTTCCTATGTCTTTAGTCTCCCTTGAAATTAAAAAGAAATCAATTATTGTGATGATGTACATTTGACTTCGTAGTCTTTTTATGGACACAATACACGTGCACACATCTATAATTTATTTCAATATTTAATATAATTACAACTGTTCTTATTTCAAATTTTATAAAAGAGATTCCTCTTTGGTATTTTTTTTTTTTAAATGTCAAATTTATTACTATAACTACTGATAATTATCCCAAAATATCCTTTAACTATCCATAACTATGTTAAAATATTCTTATAATTTATGTTAAATTTATTCCTATAATTGCTTCTAATTGTCTCAAAAAATCTCAATAATTGTTTATAATTATCCTAAATTACTTTTGTACTATCTAATTCTTTAATATTTCTTTTGTATTTTTAAAAATAAAAAAATAAAAATAGAGAGTTGGCACGCAATAGTGTATGCCTGTGGCTTATTATATTAAAGGTGATGTAGACTGTGTCAATGATGAGTAACACAAGACTTTATCCTAATTCCATCCTTTAATTAACGAGAAAAGAAAATATTATGTACCCAAATTTGAAATTTATAGAAGAAATGATTATATTTTTCTATGTTCTATAGATGGCCTTGCAATAATAACCATGCTCACATTCACATGTAAAAATGTCACTCTAGTTTGATTTTATTAAATTGTTAGCTACATCTTCAACTCTGAAGAGTGTCTAACTCCATAATGCATGTTTGGTATGTAGCTACGGAAGGAAATTAGGAGATGGGATTGAACTTATCACTTAATTTTATCAAGTGCACCATTCAAATTGACATTTCAATCCTAGCTCTTCTATCTCATTTCATTCCACAAATCAAACATGACGTTACATGACATGTGGATTAAATCAAATTCAACATGATAGCATCCACTCCATGCAATTATTGTTTTGTAACTATGAAAACGGAAAAAAAAAAAATGCATAGACTCACATCAACTAGATAAAACACTTAACGATATTGTATGATTTTTTTTAAGAATTGCATAAGTAGGCATCAATTAGGGGTGTATTTGTGTGTGTGTGTGTGTGTGTGTGTTTTATGGTGTGGCTCTTATACTTCGGAAGTTTATAAAAAAAAGGTGAAAATATATGGATGTGGTATTGGTGTAGGGCAACAACAAAGACTCATCGACAAGTGGATAGAATCGTCGACGAGTGGTCTTTTTTGGCTCGTCAACGAGTGTCATGTTCTCGTCGACGAATGGTCGTTGGGTTGCAAGAGAGAATTTAAATTTTGAATTTGAACATTCGAGTAGTTGGGTTTTTGGAGGGAAACCTCCAAGAGGTGGTTATATATGTCCTTCTGGGCATATTTCAACATGTAAGAGAGTGAAAGAGGGTAAGAGAAGGAGAGAAGATCATTGTAGTGTGTAATTTTTTATCTTCATAGTGAAATCTCTTATCGATTGCTCTCATGGTTATAGGCTTTACCGAACCACGTAATTCCTGGTGTTGTTGCATGCCTTTATTGTATTCTTTATATTGTTTATGGTTGTGGAATGATTTTGTATTCACCATTGATATTGTTGCAAGTATATGTGTGATCCTTTTATACAATGTTTTTATTATGTTGTGTATTGTTGGAAGAGGCTTTATTTTCACAACAATTGGTATCAAAGCGTGTTGTATGGCCTCTGAATTTAAAGATCTCATGTTGTAACAAGGCATGGTGAAGGTTTATACATAATTTCAACCGGATAGCATGGATGCAACGACTTGGAAAGAATTGGGAGCAATCATTTGTTTTTGTTTGGCTAAGGATGTGTTGTATTACGTCATGGATGAGAATTCTCCAACATTAGTTTGGTGAAAACAAGAATGCCAATATATGTCTAAGGGTTCATCAAAATCTGCAAGTGTAGTGGAGAAAGACTAGAATGTAGTGTTGGAGATATGCTACGTGTTTCATCAGGTTCGGAGTGCCTCATGGGTGATTCTTGAATCTTAGTCACCGGATGCTTTCATCCTAGAAAATGGTTTGATGCTGAGATGTCAGTTTATACTGATTGTATTTTGATGGAAAATGATATTTCATGCAAAATATTTGTTATTGGAAATGTCAAAATAAAAATGTATGATGGTGTTGTAAAAGCCATGTGATGTAAAGCATGAATCGGGTCTAAGGAAGAATGGTATTTTCATTGGAAATTTTAGACCGTAATGTATATTGTTATGAGTCTGAATATGAAGAAATGAAAATGTGTGGCAACTTGGTAGTGATGAAAGGGGATAAAGCAGCAGGAAATATCTTTGCACTATGGGATGTTATAGTTGTAGGTGGAGTTGCAACTTTTGAGTCTAAGTCGGGTTTCTTGTGGCATATGTGATTAGAGCATATGGGTGAGTACATGTATTCAGATGTTTGGAAACCAATGATGATAGCATCAGGGGATAGACATATGTTTTTTGTGGGATTATCACGAAGGTTCTTGGTGTACTTCACGCATTGGCTGAGGTGGAGAACCAAATTGAGAGAGAGATTCTCAAGTCAAACATTGGGGCTGAGTACGCTGGTTTCTTTCAAGAAGTTTGTGAGTAGGGCAGGTTATATGTAAGGCTTACAGGGTACTTCTTGGTGAAGTTAGTGAGTATGTCGTGTTTCTCGTGTGACCAACCAAAGGTATCGCTAGATGGAAAAGTTGCAAGCGAATTGTGGACAAGTTTTGCGATAGACTACTCGGTTGCGAGTGGATGTCCACTGGTGCAATATTCTAGTAATGGAGGATCTAGTCTTGGTGTTATGTCTAGATAGTATACTTTTCTGGGGTATAAGAAAGGTGGGTGCAAGGTGGGTGATCCTATGGTAAACAAATGGGTGATCAAGGACATGCCTTTTGGTACTAAAGTCATAGAGCACTATACTCAGGTAAAGGAAGGGGAACAAATTCCAAAAAACTGAAATAACAGCAATCATGTTATTCAGGTGGAGTTAGGAAATCAGGACAAAAATGCGGGGAGTTCTATTTGGGGTCAACAATATTACGATTTGAATGGGCATGTGATGCAGGTGGAGCAACAGACTCAGGGCAGAGATGACGTTGTTCATATTGCAGCGAGTTTTTAGCTCAGGAGACCAGCAGGGTCACAGTGGGATCATGTATACTATCAGACCACTACTCAAGTATGTGAGTTGGTGAGGCTTCCAGTGTGGAAGAGGATGACAGGATGCGGTGGAGTGATGTATCTATTGTGTGTGAATGACATGTTATTAGTTGGAAAGAATTTGACTAAGGCTAATCAGTTGGATACTTTATTGGAAGGCTTTGACATGAATTTATTGGGTACGGCCAAGATAGGTCTTGGTTTGCTTATTCGCTTGAACAAAACTGTAGGGAGATTGGTGTTATCTTAGGGTGGTTTTGTAGATAGGGCTCAGGGAGATTGATATTATCTCAGGGTGGATTTTCGAATAGAGCTACAGGGAGATTGGTGTTATCTCAGGGTGGCTTTGTGGACAGAAGTGTAGGGAGACTTTTGTTTGCTGTCTTAGGGGAGTTATGTGGAGAATCTATATAGAATGTCTACAACTCAGTACCCAAGGACAGGCAGTGATGTCTGGGATATGTTAAAGGTCCTCCATGATTATACAATGGGGTGTTTTAGCAGGCAACAGAGTGGACCGCCAGTTGTTAGTTTTGTTGAAGACTATGCAGGGGGCTTTGGTAATATAAGGCTTGTAGCAGCTTTTTTGTTTATTGTTATGGAATGGTCTTATTAGAAGCGTAGGGTGAAGTCTTCGGGTGTTGTATCTACAACTGTATCGGGGTTGATGGTAGAAGCTAAAGCTACCATTGGCAAGTGCAAGCGGCATTACTTGGACTTGAAGCATGTCTCCAAGTGCTAGAAAGGAGATGATCCCAACCGAATGTTTAAAGTTCAAGGTGGAGCAGTCAGATATGTTTTTCGGGTTCTCCTAAGGGGCGTATAATCGCCAAGGTGGAGATTGTTGTTTATGGTGTGGCTCTTATACTTTGGGAGTTTATAAACAAAGGGAAAAACATATGGATGTGGTCTCAGTGTAGGGCAGCAGCAAAGACTCGTCGACGAGTGCCTTGTTCTCATCGATGAGTGGTCGCTGGGCTGTGAGAAAGAATTTAAATTTTGAATTTGAACGTTGGAGTGGTTGGGTATTCGGAGGGAAACCTACGAGGGGTGGTTATATGTCATTCTGGGCATATTTCAACATGTAAGAGAGAGAGAGAGGGTGAGAGAAGAAGAGATCATTGTAGTGTGTAATCTTTGATCTTCATAGTGAAATCTCTTGCCGATTGCCCCCGTGGATGTAGGCTTTGCCGAACCACGTAATTTTTGGTGTTGTTGCCTTTATTATTGTTTTCTTTATATTGTTTATAGTTGTGGAATGATTATATATTCACCATTGATATTGTTGCAAGTATATGTGTGATCCTTTTATACAATGTTTTATTCCGTTGTGCATTGTTGGAAGAGACTCTATTTTCACAATTGTGTGTGTGTGTGTGTGTGTGTGTGTGCGCGCGCTCGTGCGCATATTAGTCATTTCAATTATTTGTCATTATTTGGTGTATTATTTGCCTATGCACATGAGTAGTCAAAACAATGAAAAAAATATAATATTACACACCCAAATTGGATGTATGTAGAAGAAATGATTAAATTTTTGTGTGATTTATAGATAGACTTGTCAAAATAACCATGCTTACATTCACACATAAATCGCCACTCAGATTTTGTTAAATTGTTAACTATGTCTTTAACTCCATCAATTTAAATATCTGTATGACTATGGAATGAGATTTTCTTGATGGGAAAAGGAGTGTCTATCTCCACTTATATGACATGTGAATTAAACCATATCAATATGACAACAAGGAAGGAAAGGGGTCAATCGACCACCATTAAATGGCTGGCCAACAACTTTATACTATACACCTTCACTATTTGTCGTGTAGCTTAATTTTTCCATAAATATAGTAGGTTTATAAACTTGTTTTGGTAAAAAATGACTATCAACAAATAGTAGCATCGTGTACTCATAAATTGTGACATGTTACCTCTAATTGCATCATTGTTGATAACATGATCCCCAAAATCATGCTAATGATGAAATAACAACAACAAAAACTAATGCATGATTTATTTACCAAGCCTAATCATCATGGCCATAAAGTCAATATTTTATAAGTTTTTTTTTAAACATAAAAAAAAATAAAGATAAAAATAGAAAAAAAAAATCAACATTTTTTTTGTAGAAAAAATGGCCCAAAACTAGTGTGGGTAAATAGCCACCTCCTCTTTTTGTAATTGAAAGTTCCAAACTCAAATACAAGGCTTGATTCCTCAATTTGCATGTCCTTGTAGGCATAAATACTAAATATAAAAATCCTAACACATGATCTTCCCTCTTCCCCGTGCATGAATAATGCACATATATTTGTTTGTGATTATGATCTAACAAATTTGGATTTAAAGAATCCATTTAGGAGCTACTTGTGTTGGATATGAGTTGAATATTAAAAGATTGCACAGAAAAGTACTAACAAGACTAGAAAGCAACAAATTTTGAATACATGCTTGAGGATGCTCTCGATTTGATTGATTACATCACTAGTCTCCCTATAAAACTCAATTTGTCACCCTATACATATCTCTCTAACTACTAATATTGTTTGCTCTTGTACATTGTTTTGACTACGTATGTAGCATGAAATGTTAATTTCACCCAATTCTCCTCCTTTAGGTTCCTTCTAAGTAAACAAAAATCAAAATATAACCAAAATGAATCCCAATTTATAATGAAAATCCAGAATGAAATAATTGTTAACATATATCAAACAACAATTGTTAAAATTACCAAATAATTTTAATGGAACTCTATGTATTTCGTTTGATATATGACTCAAGCTAGTAGAAAACACACTTTGATTTCAAATGTATTGATACTCTTTGTGCAATCTATAAGGACTCAAACCTGAATGGGTTCCTACATATAAATTTTTCAGGGGACGCAAATAAATCTCAATTATTTTTATTACCAGAGCACTAATTAGCTTTACTACAAATATATGTTTATCAAAATTCAAATTTCTAAAATTGTAAAATACAAAAACATATTCTAAATTGCATTATGCTAAATTTTTATTCTACTCTACTCTTTCTATTCCCACTCATGTACTTGCTACGCCAAATTTTTGGTACATTCTTCAAAATGATTTGAAATGTAAAATAAAGATTGAGGTGAGATGATGCTCAATAAGTAAATAAGATTATTATTAGCATGTGACCAAAATGAATTTTCATAATATTTTAATTTCGTAAAATAATATTTAATACTGTAACTTCAAAATTGCTTTAAAAATAAATATAAATTTAAAAATTTCTGTATAAAACTTTTACCATCATCTATAACAGTAAAATTTTATAATCATATACTATAACTGTTAAACTAAACTATAATTATAATACTTAATCATGTATATATACTTTTCCTTATTAAATCATTATTTAGGCACAAAAATGCCCCCGTTCACATAAACTTATACTTTCTCTTCAATTCATCAATAGTTCTATATACGAAATTAAATATGTATATATACGTATTGTAAAAAAATCACTCGTATGTTTGTTAATCATAAGTCATGTTTACCCCTATGACTGGGTTGTGTAGTCCGAAGACTGAACTTAGCTGACTGGCCGGCCAAACTAAATCAACTTACATCATCATTAAGTGAGATTTTCCCTATTAAACTTTAGTCCGACCCAAGTGTGCACTCAGGAGAAATCTACTACCATATAAAACCACTCTGCAAATAGCGTGGGTACATTCTGATCCGTTTAAACTTTAAGTTGCGGTACCGAGCATTCACACTTTTCTATATCATCTGAACCATAAGGGGTTTTAAAAATAATATCATGAAAATCTCACTTTTACTCATATTTTTGTGAAATACACAACAACAAAAAAATCAACTCATGTAACATTTACTCATATTTTCGTGAAATATGCAACGTATAAATAAACTCATGCCACACAATTTTCATGTTAAAAATATTTTCTTGAATAGAAATTAATGATATAAAATACCTGAGGGGTTTATAACATTTTTTAACTCAAAAATAAATGCAAGTATATTAAAGATAAAACTAGTATAATTAAATATGTATAAAAATAAACTCAGGAGAACTTTATAAAACTAATATAATCGAAATTTACTTACAAATAAACTCGGGTATGAATTTTAAATAAAAATCTAACATAATCAAATTTACTTATAAATAAATTCGGGTAAAAATTTTAAATAAAAATCTCACATAATCGAATTTACTTACAAATAAATTTGGGTATGAATTTTAATAAAAGTCTAACATAATCAAATTTACTTACCTCTTACTAAACTTTGTGCTATGATCACAACGAATATCTTTAAAAAATGAGATTAGAAAGAGTAGGTGAGTGAGAATTTTAATTATAGAAAAAATTCTCCCTCCACCACTATTTCTTTCACTCACTATTCACTCACTAATCATTCTTTTGCATTAGAAATTTTTTTTTGTAAAAAATGAATGTTGAGAGCTTCCTATTTATAGGAAATTTTTGGGAAAGAAAATCGAATTTGTAAAAGTGTGGGGACAGGGGTGAAATTATAATTTTTTAAAATTAAGAAATGGGCATGGATGAGTTAGATATGAGATAAGGATAAAGGTTATGTGGGAGAAATAGGAGTGCTTGTCGACACTTCCATTTAAAATTTTTAATTTTTTTTAAATCATTATTATTATTATTATTATTATTATTATTATTATTATTATTATTATGAAGCTATGTTTTAGTATTTTTTTTTTTGAAAGATAATTAAATTTGAATTTTGAAAACTCATATGGGTCTCACATGGTCTTGTGGACTCCACACAACTTCGAGACCCAAGTGGGTCCTACGTAATTTCAATAGTCCTTACACGGTTTTATGAGCCCTACATAGCTTTGGAGCTCATGTGGGCCCCATATGACTTTGGGACTCATGTGAGCCCCACACAGTCTTGTGGGCCCCATATAGGATACTTATATTATTATTATTATTATTATTATTATTATTATTATTATTTTACCATGTATTTCTACAAATTATGTCTGTCAAAACATTATTTTATGTATATGTACTTATTTACGTGTACAAAGAGTGTCTATCCTGTTTATCCTATGAAATTCCATTTTGACTAGGCCAACCTCCAAGTAGTGACTGAACCGCAATGGTCTCTAAGCACTCACTAAGATAAGGTCTTTCTTAGGTATCAAACATGAAATCAAGGATCCTATAGAAAAGCACTTCTGTATTGATATTAACTTAATGACCATTTTAATTATTTTATTATTATTATTATGCTTTAATCGTATATATATTTTTGGGTCATCACACAATCTTTGTCCACCCTATTGGAAGTTGGTGATAATCCTGAAAAGGGAAGGTGTACTCCCAAGAGGGAGGGTGAATTGGGATTTAAAATTTCTTTATACCCTCTTTAATTAATTTTTTTTTAACTTTTTTTTTTTGTTTTAGCAAACACACATACAAAGTTGGTTTACAATCACAAGTTCAGAGGAAAATTAATTTAGTTATAAACATTTGTGAATGAGAGTTTTAATTTGAATACTTCTTTAAACAATTTAGTTAAACCAACCAAGATTCCCAAAACAAGATTCACAATATAGAATGAATTTAGCAATGCTTCCAAGATTTAGCAATTGAGTAACTCAAAGTAGAGTTTAAGAATGTAGCTGATAAAATCCCTATATTAGTGAGCTTGATTTCTCAATATAAAGCATAATGTAAATTTCCAACACTCTTCCAAAAACTTAGAATTTAAATAAACTTTCAATTAATAAGTCTTGGGTGTTAACCAATCAATTGAGACGCGAGTTTTATGAGGTTCGACTATACCTGCCTACGTCCTCACCTAAGGCAAACACACCCAAGGATTCCACTATACCACTCCTTTAAGAGTGGAGTAAACCTTACACACTCCTTTACGAGTAGGAGCAACCTTTTACAATCCCTCCTTCAACTAAGGTTGAGCCCCATCTCCAAGCAATACCCCATGCTCAGTACAACGATTCAACAATCTTGAACCATCTACAAAAAAAAAAAAATTGGTGTACAAAAACACTCTCAATAGGAGCAGATTAGTACAACAACTAAGCACTACAATATACTTCAATTCAAAATAATAATTGAAACAATTTGAAACCTTAGAAGTATATCACCATAAGTCTTTTTTTTTTTTTTTTATTGAAAGAATTCAGAACATGCTCAAAATTTGTGAGATTTTCACAACAAAACTCAGTAGAGAACTTCACAGAATTTGAAAGCAAGAGAGCTTTGAGAGTTTTGTCCATGTTTCTTGTGTATTGCTTGGTGTATGAATCCTTAGCCTAGGGGGGTATTTATAGATGTTTAAACAAGAGTATTTCATGTTCCCCCAGTGACTTGGAGTGTTTCCCAAGTTTTCATAATGTTTAGAATTCAAAAAAAATAAAAATCAAATTTGGAAACTGCCTGTTATATTTAAAATTTGAAATCTCGAATAGTCAGTCAACTGGGAATAAAAAATTAGTTGCCTGGATTCATTAAAAGACTGAAAATTTCAAACTCAGCAAGGAATTAGTCGATTAGGAACAATGAGTCAGTCGCCTGGGTCCTCTCGAGTTCTCTTAAAATCAATCTATTTATTTTTTAATCACCTGGATTGACTTTGTTAGTCGCCTGGACAGACAAAAAACTTGATTTTTCATTTTGTTTCCAATTTCTTTTTACTCTTTTGCTTTCCCCAAAATAATTTAAGACTTTTGAAAAATATTTTCTGGGGTTTTTCAAAACATGGCCTCTAAGTCAATGAGTTTCCTAATGAGATTCAAATTCAATCAAATTATCATTTGGATGAAGTACTTACATAGAGACTCTCTTAAGATTTAATTCTATTATAACCTTGGAGTCTTCATGCTTGTCATTTAATCAGTCCATCTTGTCTCTGAGCTTCAATTCTCTAAGCTTCCATCAATTCTCTAAACTTTCATCAAGGTGTCTTTGGAATATGTTCTTTGAGCTTTCATTTCTTCTTCATGTATTCTTGCAATGACCTTTGTGATAACTTTGAACTTGAACTTAAAAACCCGATTTCTGAAGTATCATCACTTTCAACAAAACATGTTAAATTATATTTTATTTGTTATTATCAAAAAATAAGATTAGTAAGCCATGTTAGACCAACAAATCCAAATAGTTGTCTAGGTAGTTACATGGAAAGTCACCTTAGTAAGGCACATGAAAAACATCACCTAGAAATAATGCATTCCCTAAGTGAGGCAAAATTGACAATGCCAAACCCAAGGAGCTATACACCCCAGTAGGTGACCAAGAGAAAAAGTGAAGAATGCACCTTATTTTCCAAGGAGAATATCACTTTACCAATGAAATACATCCCAAGACAACAACAAGATGTAAGACAATAAATCAAGTAAGGCAAACAAGATGTTGAATGCCATAAATATAAATCCATTGGTAAAAACCATGTAATTGGTTGGATGTAATGCATATTTGAAGAAAGTGACAAACCAAGGCAAGCAAGGCCTCCTTCACCTCAAGCATGCAACAAGATGTATTGTTTGTTGCCTAAATCACTTATAAAGTTGACTATAGGAACATTATAAATAAAGCTTGCAGGTGGAGAAAGAAAAAGCCACAAGACTAATAATGAAGTGCTAATAATTAGGTGCATTCATGTATAATAAAGAACCTGACATCATGCAACACATTTTGGCATCATTTAAGGGCATATTTTGGGGATCTTTTGTAACTTCAAGTTTGACTTGAAAAGGGTGGGGAATAAATATATATTTGATCTATTTTGGAAAGGATTTTCAACTAGATTTTCATATAATAAAACTAACCTAGTGCTAATGATCAAATACTACTCTCCCCCCCCCCCACTTTTTTTTTTTCCTTCTAATCTATTTCATTTTTTCCCTCCCTCTAATATCTGTTTGATCATTTCCACCCTTCTATTCCTCCCTTTTATGAATTCTTATAATTTCTATGATTCCTTCTCCCAATCCCTATTCCACAAGTTACCTTTTGTTAAACAGGGAACTATACCAAAACCCTTATAGGAGTTGGCATAACAATCTCGTTCCACCTCCATACTTGAAAAATCCTTAATAGTTTCTGCAGAGGCTCGAAAAATTAACTTAATAAAGTAATAAAAGAAAAGAAAAGAAAGAGAGAGAGAGAGGAGAGAGAGAGAGAGAGAGATAGAGAGAGAGAGAGAGAGAGAGAGAGAGAGAGAGAGATAGAGAGGGAAAAAAAAAAGAAAAAAGAAGGAAATTTAAAAAGGGTGATAAGTAGGGATTCGATGACGAACCCAGGTCTTCGTCGACGAATGTCTTGTAGATTTCATCGATGAAGTACACATGTGTCATCGATGAAGAGATACTAAAAGCAGGATTTCAGTACATCAGGATTCGCCGATGAATCTACGACTTCATTGACGAACTCCCTTTTTGGTTTCGTCGACGAGTCCACGTGTCTCATTGACGAAGACACATGGTCAACGGTCTATAAATAGTGGAAAAACGGGTTTTTACAAGAATTGAACAGATTTTTTATCCTTCTCTCTCTAAAATTCAATACCCTCATCTTCTCTTTACG
Organism: Malania oleifera; assembly: GCF_029873635.1. NCBI lineage: Eukaryota > Viridiplantae > Streptophyta > Magnoliopsida > Santalales > Ximeniaceae > Malania > Malania oleifera. The sequence goes on along the minus strand of NC_080417.1, from coordinate 104,421,406 downwards.
ATTTTTACCCAGTTAAAGCCTGGTTTGATGATCAAGAACTGCCACAAGGTTCGTGAGGAGATTCTCTACAACTTAGCCGGAGCAGATTTTCAATTTGGAGTTCCAAGCCATCATCCCAAAATCAGGGTAAGTAAGATATTTTAATGTTTAATGCAGAAATTGTTTTGGGAAATGATTTGTTTAACTTAGGAAAAATGTGATTTTTAGGGTTTTGAGTTTTGGACGCCGCGGGCGTAGGATTTGGGAGTTTACGAGCCTCTTATTAAGTCAGGTAAGAGGAATAAATTATAGCAGTATTTTTGAGAATCACCGAGTGAATTAATATGTGAAAATGAGAATATGATAGTTTGTTTGAAATTATTATGATAAGAGAGTGAGAGAGGGTAAGAGAAGGAGAGAAGATCAATGTAGTGTGTAATTTTTTATCTTCATAGTGAAATCTTTTGCCGATTACTCTCGTGGATATAGACTTTGCCGAACCACGTAATTCCTGGTGTTGTTGCCTTTGTTATTGTTTTCTTTATATTGTTTATGGTTTTGGAATGATTTTGTATTCACCATTGATATTGTTGCAAGTATATGTGTGATCCTTTTACAATGTTTTATTCTGCTGTGCATTGTTGGAAGAGGCTCTATTTTCACAACAATTGGTATTAGAGTGTGTTATATGGCCTCCGAATTTAAAGATTTCATGTTGTAACAAGGCATGGTGAAGGTTTATACAGAATTTCAACTGGATAGCATGGATGCAACGACTTGGAATGAATTGGGAGCAATCATTCGTTTTTGTTTGGCTAAGGACGTGTTGTATCACATCATGGATGATAATTCTCCAGCATTAGTTTGGTGAAAATGAGAATGCCAATATATGTCTAAGGGTTCGTCAAATTTTGCAAATGTAGTGGAGAAATACTCAGAATGTAGTGTTGGAGATATGCTACGTGTTTCATTGGGTTTGGAGTGCCTCATGGGTGATTCTTGAATCTTAGTCACCGGATGCTTTTATCCTAGAAAATGATTTGATGCCAACAGGTCAGTTTATACTGGTTGTATTTTGATGGAAAATGATATTTCATGTAGAATATTTGTTATTGGAAATGTCAAAATCAAAATGTATGATGGTGTTGTAAAATTCATGTGATGTAAAGCATGAATTTGGTATATGGAAGAATGGTATTTTCATTAGAAATTTTTGACCGTAATGGATATTGTTACGAGTCTGAATGTGAAGAAATGAAAATGTGTCGCAACTTGATAGTGATGAAAGGGGATAAAGCAGCGGGAAATATCTTTGCACCATGGGATGTTACAGTTGTAGGTGGAGTTGCAATTATTGAGTCTAAGTCGGGTTTCTCGTGGCATATGCGGTTAGAGCATATGGGTGACTACATGTATTCAGATGTTGGGAAACCAATGATGATAGCATTAGGGGATAGACATATGTTTTTCGTGGGATTATCATGAAGGGCCTTGGTGTACTTCATGCAGTAATTGAGGTGGAGAACCAAATCGAGAGAGAGATTATTAAGTCAAACATTGGGGCTGAGTATGCTGGTTTTGTTCAAGAAGTTTGTGAGCAGGGCAGGTTATATACAGGGCTTACAGGGTACTTGTTGGTGAAGTTAGTGAGTATGTCGTGTTTCTCGTGTGACCGATGGCCAAAGGCATCGCTAGATGGGAAAGTTGCAAGTGAATTGTGGGCAAGTTTTGCGGTAGACTACTCGGTTGTGAGTGGATGTCCACTGGTGCAATATTCTAGTGATGAAGGATATAGACTCGGTGTTATGTCTAGACAATACGCTTTTATGGGGTATAAGAAAGGTGGGTGCAAGCTGGGTAATCCTATGGCAAACAAAGGGGTGATCGAGGACATGCCTTTTGGTACTAAAGTCATGGGGCAGTGTACTCACATAAAGGAAGTGAAATAAATGCCGGAAAACCGAAATAGCAGCAATCATGTTATTCACGTGGAGTTAGGAACTCAGGACAGAAATGCGGGGAGTTCTATCTCGGGTCAACAATATCACAATTTGAATGGGCATGTGATGTAGGTGGAGCAACAGACTCGGGGCAGAGATGACGTTGTTCATATTACAGGGAGTTTTCAGCTATAGAGACCAACAGGATCACGGTGGGATTATGTATACTATCAGACCACTACTCAAGTATGTGAGTTGGTTAGGCTTCTAGTATGAAAGAGGATGATAGGATGCGGTGGAGTGATGTATCTGTTATGTGTGAATGACATGTTATTAGATAGAAAGGCTTTGACTAAGGCTAATCAGTTGGATACTCTATTGGAAGATTTTGACATGAATGTGTTGGGTATGACCAAGATGGGTCTTTGTTTACTTATTCGCTTAAAAAAAACTGCAGGGAGATTGGTGTTATCTCAGGGTGGTTTTGTAGACAAGGCTCAAGGAGATTGGTGTTATCTCAGGGTGGATTTGTGAATAGAGCTACTAGGAGATTGGTGTTATCTCAGGGTGGCTTTATGGACAGAACTGCAGGGAGACTTTTGTTTGCTGTCTTAGGGGATTTATGTGGAGAATCTATATAGAATGTCTACCACTCGGTACCCAAGGACAGGCTATGATGTCTAGGATATGTCAATGGTCCTCTATGATTATAAATAGGGTGTTTCAGCAGGCAATAGAGTGGACCGTCAGTTGTTAGTTTTGTTAAAGACTATGCAAGGGGCTTTGGTAATATAAGGCTTGCAGCAACTTTTGTGTTTACTGTTATAGAATGGTCTTATTGGAAGCCTAAGATGAAGTCTTCGATTGTTGTATCTACAATTGTATCAGGGTTGATGGTGGAAGGTGAAGCTACCATCGGCAAGTTCAAGCGACATTGCTTGGACTTGGTGTATGTCTCCAAGTGCTAGAAGGGAGACGATCCCAACCGAATGTTTAGAGTTCAAGGTGGAGCAGTCAGATATGTTTTTTGGATTCTCCTAAGGGGCGTATAATCGCCAAGGTGGAGATTGTTATTTATGGTGTGACTCTTATACTTTGGGAGTTTATAAACAAAGGGAAAAACATATGGATGTGGTCTTAGTGCAGGGCAACAGCAAAGACTCGTCGACAAGGAGATAGCTAGAGTTAGGAATTCTCAGAGTTCAAAGACTCATCGAAGAGTGGATAGAATCATCAACGAGTGGTGTTCTCTGGCTCATCAACGAGTGGCCTATTCTCATCAAAAAGTGGTTGCTGGGCTGTGAGAAAGAATTTAAGATTTGAATTTGAACGTTGGAGTGGTTAGGTATTCGGAGGGAAACCTCCGAGGGGTGGTTATATATGTCATTTTGGGCATATTTCAACATGTAAGAGAGTGAGAGAGGATAAGAGAAGGAGAGAAGATCATTGTAGTGTGTAATCTTTGATTTTCATAGTGAAATCTCTTACTGATTGCTCCCATGGATGTAGGCTTTGTCGAACCACGTAATTTCTGGTGTCGTTGCCTTTATTATTGTTTTCTTTATATTGTTTATGGTTGTGGAATGATTTTGTATTCACCATTGATATTGTTGGAAGTATATGTGTGATCCTTTTATACAATGTTTTATTTCTTTGTGCATTGTTGGAAGAGGCTCTATTTTCACAACTTTGTGTGTGTGTGTGTGTGTGTATGCGCGCGCGTGCATTTTAGTCAATTCAATTATTTGTCATTATTTGGTGTATTATCCGCCTATGCACATGAGCAGTCAAAACAATGAAAAAAATATAATATTACACACCCAAATTGGATATATGTAGAAGAAATGATTAAATTTTTGTGTGATTTATAGATAGACTTGTCAAAATAACCATGCTTACATTCACACATAAATCGCCACTTAGAGTTTGTTAAATTGTTGACTATGTCTTTAATTCCATCAATTTAAATATCTATATGACTATGGAATGAGATTTTCTTGATGAGAAAAAGAGTGTCTATCTCCACTTATATGACATGTGAATTAAACTAGATCAACATGACAACAAGGAAGAAAAGGGGTCAATCGACCACCATTAAATGGTTGGCCAACCACTTTATACTATACTCCTTCACTATTTGTCTTGTAGCTTAATTTTTCCATAAATATAGTAGGTTTATAAACTTGTTTTGGTAAAAATGACTATCAACAAATAGTAGCATCGTGTACTCATAAATTGTGACATGTTACCTCTAATTGCATCATTGTTGATAACATGATCCCCAAAATCATGCTAATGATGAAATAACAACAACAAAAACTAATGCATGATTTATTTACCAAGCCTAATCATCATGGCCACATAAGTCAATATTTTATAAGTTTTTTTAAAAAAAAAAACATAAAAAAAATTAAAAGATAAAAATAGAAAAAAAAATGAACATTTTTTTGTAGAAAAAATGGCCCAAAACTAGTGTAGGTGCATAGGTTCCATCTCTTTTTGTAATTGAAAGTTCCAAACTCAAATACAAGGCTTGATTCCTCAATTTGCATGTCCTTGTAGGCATAAATACTAAATATAAAAATCCTAACACATGATCTTCCCTCTTCCCCGTGCATGAATAATGCACATATATTTGTTTGTGATTATGATCTAACAAATTTGGATTTAAAGAATCCATTTAGGAGCTACTTGTGTTGGATATGAGTTGAATATTAAAAGATTGCACAAAAAAGTACTAACAAGACTAGCAAGCAACAAATTTCGAATACATGCTTGAGGATGCTCTCGATTTGATTGATTACATCACTAGTCTCCCTATGAAACTCAATTTGTCACCCTATACATATCTCTCTAACTACTAATATTGTTTGCTTTTGTACATTGTTTTGACTACGTATGTAGCATGAAATGTTAATTTCACCCAATTCTCCTCCTTTAGGTTCCTTCTAAGGAAACAAAAATCAAAATATAACCAAAATGAATCCCAATTTATAATGAAAATCCAGAATGAAATAATTGTTAACATATATTAAACAACAGTTGTTAAAATTACCAAATAATTTTAGTGGAACTCTATGTATTTCATCTGATATATGACTCAAGCTAGTAGAAAACACACTTTGATTTCAATTGTATTGATACTCTTTGTGCAATCTATAAGGACTCGAACCTAAATGGGTTCCTACATATAAATTTTTCAGGGGATGCAAATAAATCTCAATTATTTTTATTACCAGAACACTAATTAGCTTTATTACAAATATATGTCTATTAAAATTCAAATTTCTAAAATTGTAAAATACAAAAACATATTCTAAATTATATTATACTAAATTTTTATTCTACTCTACTCTTTCTATTCCCACCCATGTACTTGCTACGCCAAATTTCTGGTACACTCTTCAAAATGATTTGAAATGTAAAATAATGATTGAGGTGAGATGATGCTCAATAAGTAAATCAAATTATTATTAGCGTGTGACCAAAATGAATTTTCATAATATTTTAATTTCGTAAAATAACATTTAATACTATAACTTCAAAATTGCTATAAAAATAAATATAAATTTAAAAATTTCTGTATAAAACTTTTACCATCATCTATAGCAGTAAAATTTTATAGTCATATACTATAACTTTTAAACTAAACTATAACTATAATACTCAATCATATATATATACTTTTTCTTATTAAATCATTATTTATGCACAAAAATGCCCCCGTTCACATAAACATATATTTTTTTTCAATTCATTAATAGTTCTGTATACGAAATTAAATATGTATATACACGTACTGTAAAAAAAATCACTCTTAAACATGTTAATTGTAGGTCATGTTTACTTCCATGACTGGGTTGTGCGGTCCGAAGACTAGACTTAACTGACTGGCCGGCCAAACTAAATCAACTTACATAATCATTAAGTGAGATTTTCCCTATTAAACTCTGGTTTGACCTAAGTGTGCACTCAGGAGAAATCTACTACCATATAAAATCACTCTGCAAACAGCGTTGGTGCACTTTGATCCGTTTAAACTTTAAGCTGCGGTACCGAACATTCATAATTTTCTGCATCGTCTGAGCCATAAGGGGTTTTAAAAATAACTTTATTATAAAATTTGTACAATTAAAATAATATCATGAAAATCTCACTTTTACTTATATTTTCGTGAAATACGCAACAACAAAAAAATCAACTCATATAACCTTTACTCATATTTTCGTGAAATATGTAACGTATAAATAAACTCATGCCACACAATTTTCGTGTTAAAAGTATTTTCTTGAATATAAATTAATGATATAAAATACCCGAGGGGTTTAGAACATTTTTTAACTCAAAAATAAATGCAAGTATATTAAAGATAAAACTAGTATAATTAAATATGCGTAAAAATAAACTCAAGAGAATTTTATAAAACTAACATAATCGAAATTTACTAACAATTAAATTCGGGTATAAATTTTAAATAAAAATCTAACATAATCAAATTTACTTATAAATAAATTCGGGTAAAAATTTTAAATAAAAATTTATCATAATCGAATTTACTTACAAATAAACTCGGGTATAAATTTTAATAAAAGTCTAACATAATCAAATTTACTTAACTTTATGCTACGATCACAACGAATATCTTTAAAAAATAAGATTGGAAAGAGTAGGTGAGTGAGAATTTTAATTATAGCAAAAATATCTCCCTCCATCGCTAATTCTTTCACTTACTAATCATTTTTTGTGAAAAATTGATGTTAAGAGCTTCCTATTTATAGGAAAATTTTGGAAAAGAAAATTAAATTTATAAAAGTGTGGGGAGGGGTGAAATTATAATTTTTTAAAATTAAGAAATGGGTATGGATGAGTTAGGTATGAGATGAGGATGGAGATCATGTGGCAGAAATGGGAGTGCTTGCCGACACTCCCATTTAATTAATTTTTTAACTTTTTTAATTTTTTAAAAATTATTATTATTATTATTATTATTATTATTATTATTATTATTATTATTAAGTTATGTTTTAGTATTTTCTTTTTTGAAAAAGAAATAAATTTGAATTTCGAAAACTCATGTGGGCCCCACACAACTTCAAGACCTAAGTAGGTCCTACGTAACTCCAATAGTCCTCACATGAATGTAAAAACCCCAAAAAGAAATATAAAAGATTAGTGGATTGATTTCTAAAAATAATAATAATAATAATAAATTAACTAATTAATTAAATGAATTTAAAAAGAAAAAGAAATTAATTAATTAAAATTTATTTTTATTTTGTTTATAAAATATATTATTATTAATATTAATTAAATTTATTATTATATATATATACATATATGTTAACCACCTAAAGCTTCAAGGCTTCTTGAAGCTTCAGGTGGATTCTGTAATTTAAATTCACGCACCCCCCCCCCCAAATTATCTTCTTCTTCTTTTCTTTTCTTTTCTCTGTAACTCTTTGCAATCTCTCTCTCACCTCACGTTCTCTCTCCTTCTCTCCTCGATTTCGTGATGGATTTTCGTCCGATCGAAAATCCGAAGATACCACTGGATTCCATTTGCCGCTGCCGTCATTTCTACTAGAGCGGATCGGTGGTAGGGGCGGCGTAGGTGTATTCCCTGGGGTAAGCCATTTTCCCTTTTTTCTTTAATTTTTTACAAAATATAAGCCCAATTGATGAACAGACACCACCACGAGAATCTAGGGATGATTCTCTACAAGTCTAGTGGGACGGAATTCTCGTGGGGGTGTCGGGCCAAAACACCAAATTTCGGGTGCGGCGATTATTAAGGGGCTTATTTTTAATTAATTAGCATTAATTTAGAAATGCTAAAATATTAAGCATCTAGGACTAAAGTAGGATTTCTGGAATTTAGGGCCCGGGGGAGCGCCGCGGGTGTAATTTTGGGACCCGCAGGCAAAATTTAAAAAATTAAGTAGGGATGTTAAATAATAGTTTAAATGTTAATTTGAGATATATAGAGCCTAAGGAAAGCTAGATGAGTATTATTTTGGAGAAATAGATTAATTAATCTGAGAAAAAAATGTAAATTACAGGAATTAAATTTCGGGCGCCAAGGGCGTGAAATTTTGGGTCCCAACAAATTTCTCAGTAGTCAGGTAAGGGAGTAAATTAAAGCAGTAATTTTCCATACAAATTATTATTGATTGAGTAAATTTATTTTCAGAAAAGCATATTATATTGTGTATTACGAATGAAATGTACGATTGGGAAAATACTGCTATGATGATTAAAATGTATATGTATGTATGAGATGTAAGGAATTCATGATTTTAGAATATGAAGTATGACTTTTAACAGCATATGTGTGGCATGAATATTATTTTATGTGAAATGTATTATGACGTGAAAGATTTTACGAACAAAGCATGATTTCAGGTATTATGAAAATATGAGTTATGTTGTGATGGTTTTGACGATTATGTGATAAATGATGTATTTTCAGTATATATATACCTGAAACAATTTTGGCGCGAGGCCATATATTTATGTTATCAGCATGAGGCCGTATTTATGTTTTTGGCCCGAGGCCATATATTTATTTTATCGACACGAGGTCGTATTTATGTTATTGGAGCGAGGCCATGTATTCATGTTATCGGCACGAGGCCATATTTATGCTATCGGCACGAGGCCGTATTTATATTATTGGCGCGAGGCCATATTTACTATGATTTTGGCGCGAGGCCATATGTATGATTTCGGCGCGAGGCCGTATCTATGTTTTCGGCACGAGGCTGAAATGATGTTACGTATGATCATGTATTATATGTTTTCACAATCAAGATGTTAGTTTAGTTCAGACTAGGAGTTCGGTACCGTAGCTATGGGTTAATTTTGGCATGAGGCCTTATTAGTGCTACCATCCCACGAGGAGATGGGAGATGGATAGTCGATGTGGCTTTCAGTAGAGTGTGGACGTCCACCTAGCAGTCCGAACCAGGGTGTGGCGGGCTCATTGTACTTACAGACATATTTGATTCGGCAGTGGTCGGCCAGCCATTGTCGGGTCCCGCCTTCGGGCTGCACAACCCGTCATAGGGGGTAATACATGACACCAGTTAGCTATTCATCCTGGGTTTGTTTTCAGTACTACAGTTATAACAGATGATTTTATGTATAATATGAATTATTAACAGATTTGAAAATATATGTTTACCCAGTACGATATGATGATGTTTATGGAATTATGAAATGTACTATATACGTATAAATGTATTAAATATTCATGTTGCCACACAGCTGTATTTAGTTTATTTTCCTTTACTGAAAAGTGTCTCACCCCCAAACTTAATTAATTTTTCAAGAGCCCCTGAGAGACCGGCGGGTTAGGGCCGTCGTTGAGCTAGTGAGATTATCCTGTGAGAAGGGTAAGATTTTGTAATAGGGTTAGAGTTATTTTGTGTTTGACCCTATAGACATTTTGATGTATGTGAGGATGTATAGAATGCTCTGGTATTATGTTTTATGATTGGATGTTTGAGATTTTATGTTTACTGCTGCTAGGTTTTCCGCTGTGTTTGACAGGTGTCCCCGCTACCCACGAGTTCGGGTTGACCATTTTATTTATTATATGATATTTTATGTTAAGAAATTGAGGAATGTTATATTTGGTATCAGAGCCTAGGATACTAGGTTCTGTAGACTCTAGAGTGCAGCAGTAATAATACTAGAGTATAGGAAAAGAGGATTTGAGGTCTGATTTTGTAGTCTAGATGCAGGACTTCCGTGGTGGTTTGTATGATTTTCCTGGGGTGTCAATTTCAGGAAATTCATTGTAAACTATTGTCGGGTTGTGTATCTAAGTTGCAGGATTGAACCTTGAATTAAGATCAAGAGTGACGAGTTAATTAGGAAAATATACCATATGAGTTGAGTGATATATATAGAGAATGAGGTTTTGAGTTAAGTTACATGTTTTTCAGGATGGACCTTGGTGGCAATAGTGCTCACGCTAGTGGGAGTGAGGGTGCTGGACCCTCAGGCGCTGCGGGTAGTGATTCAGATGTAGTCTTACGCAGTGTAGCACAGCAGGTTATGGTAGAAATTGCCAGGAGTTTGAGGGAGCAGGGTGGTCCGTCTGTAGGCTACGGTTGTACGATCGAGAAGTTCATAAAGATGAATCCTCTAGCTTTCTCAAGGGGAACGGATCCTGCAGTCGCTGAGAATTGGGTGCAGGAGATGGAGAAGATATTTGCAGTACTGCAGTGCTCAGAGGAGCAAAAGGTGCTGTTTGCCACCTACAGACTAACTAGAGAGGCCGAGAGATGGTGGTCAGCAGTGAGATTGTTAAAGCAGCAGAGGACTATACCTGTAGAGATGACTTGGGAGCGATTTAGAGAGATATTCTTCGACAGGTATTTTCCAGCCTCTTCTAGGGAGGCTAAGATTACGGAGTTTTTGAATCTGAAGCAGGGACAGCTGTTAGTATAGCAGTACGTGGCGAGGTTCATCGAGCTATCTCGTTTTGCCCCGTACATTATTCCAAATGAGGCGAAGAAGGTACGACAGTTTGAAAGAGGCTTGAGGAGAGAAATTTATAAGCAGGTATCGATTCTGAAGTTGCAGGATTTTACTGAACTAGTGGATAGAGCCACTATAGCAGAGACTGGAGAGCGGTTGGAGGCTGAGGAGCAGAGGCAGAAGAAGAGGTCTACACCTTCTGGTTTCCAGCAGGGAGTTGGCCGTGTCACGTGGAAGAGAGGTGGCTATTATAAGAACCAGAGACAGAAGACAGGGAATCATGGTTTCCAGGATGTGCAGCCATCTCCAGCTTGCCCATCTTGCGGGAAGAGACACCTGGGAGAGTGTCGTGTTGGGCGAGGTGTCTGCTACAGGTGTGGAGAGCCAGGACATATGATGAGGGAGTGTCTGACACAGACTAGTACTGCTCCTAGACCTGCACGAGGAGATTACCAGGCACCACGAGGAGGCCAGCAGAGGAATACGGCCCCAGCCAGAGTTTTCGCTTTGACGCCAGGAGATGCTGAGGCAGCAGGAGATGTGGTGACAGGTACTGTTTTAATACTGTCATTTAAAGCTACTGTTTTGTTTGATTCTAGGGCGACGCATTCATTTATCGCCTGAGATTATGTTAAATTATGAGGGTTTGAGCCTCAGTAGTTAGAAATTAGTTTGTCTGTTGCTACGCCGACTAGGACCGTAGGGGTATGTAGAAAGGTACTTAGGGACTGTCCAGTGGATATTCAGGGGAGGTCTTTGTTAGCTAATCTGGTGGTTTTAGACATGCATGGGTTTGAGGTAATCTTGGGCATGGATTGGCTAGCTGCTCACTATGCTAGCATTGATTGCCATTAGAGAGTGGTAGTGTTCAGACCTTCAGAGGGACAGGAGTACAGATTCATAGGATCACGTGTGCGCACCCCACCTCAGTTATGATCTGCTATTCAGGCGCATAGATGGCTATCAGAAGGTTGTCAGGGATATTTAGCCTATGTGAAGGCTGTATCAGAAGGGGAACTGAGAGTGGAGGATATCCCAGTGTTGAGGGATTTTCCTGATGTATTTTCCAAGGATTTTCCAGGACTACCTCCTAATCGTGAGGTAGAGTTCGTTATTGACCTAGTTCCAGGGATAGCGCAGATTTCGAAGGCGTCATATAGAATGGCACCGGTAGAGCAGAAAGAATTGAAATAGCAGTTGCAGGAGCTGTTAGATAAGGGGTTCATTCGGCCCAGTGTGTTATCCTGGGGAGCACCGGTGTTGTTTGTGAGGAAGAAGGATGGCTCGATGAGATTATGCATCGACTATCGAGAAATAAATAAAGTAACTATCAAGAATAAATACCCGCTCCCACGTATTGATGATTTGTTTGACCAATTACAAGGGACACAGATCTTTTCGAAGATAGATTTACGCTCCGAGTACCATCAGGTGAAAGTCAGGGCGGAAGATGTTCTAAAGACGGCATTTAGAACACGGTATGGTCACTATGAATTTCTAGTTATGCCATTTGGATTGACGAATGCTCCTGCAGTGTTTATGGATCTTATGAACAGGGTTTTTCACCAGTACTTGGATCGGTTTGTGGTAGTATTTATTGATGATATACTGGTGTATTCGAAGAGTCCAGAGGAGCATGAGGAGCATCTGAGTATAGTGTTGCAGGTATTGTGAGAGAAGAAACTATATGCAAAGCTCAAGAAGTGTGAGTTCTGGCTGGAACAGGTTACCTTCCTTGGACACGTTATATCCAAGGGTGGTATTTCTGTTGATCCGAGTAAAATTGAGGCGGTAGTAGACTGGGTACAACCAAAGAACGTGCACGAGATCAGGAGTTTCCTGGGATTGGCTGGGTACTACCGCAGGTTTGTTAAGGGCTTCTCTCGATTGTCAGGCCCATTGACCAAATTGACTAGGAAAGGAGCGAAGTTTGAGTGGTCTGATAAATGTGAACAGAGCTTCCAGGAGTTGAAGCAATGACTCATCACTGCGCCTGTGTTGACAATTCCTTCAGGAGAAGAGGGGTTCATAATTTACAGTGATGCGTCCCATAAAGGGCTCGGATGCATGTTGATGCAGTGGGGGAGAGTGATAGCCTATGCCTTACGATAGTTGAAAGAATATGAGAACTACCCTACCCATGATCTAGAGTTGGCGGCGGTTGTTTACGCACTGAAGATTTGGAGGCACTATCTATATGGGGGTAGGTGTGAGATATTTACTGACCATAAGAGTTTAAAGTATTTCTTCACGCAGAAGGAATTGAATATGAGGCCAAGGAGATGGCTGGAGTTAATAAAGGATTACGACTGTACTATTAGCTACCACCCGGGAAAGGCTAATGTGGTTGCTGATGCTTTGAGTCGGAAATCAGTGGAATCATCTGTATTTGCAGTGGAGATTCAGCATCCGATTCAAATGGATCTGGAGAGGCTCGGTGTGGAGCTGGTAGAGGGTGATCACCAGGCGTTCATTGCTGATTTGGTTTTGCAGCCGACTCTACAGGAGAGGATTAAAGCAGCTCAAAGGAATGATGCAGAACTAGTAGAGCTTATGGGAAAGGTACAGGATGGTCAGGAACCAGAGTTCAGCATTTCAGATGATGGAGCCCTGAGGTTCCATACCAGGTTATGTGTTCCTGCCGATCCTGAGATCAAGAAAGTCATTCTGGAGGAAGCACATCGATTCCTATATACTGTACATCCGAGTAGCACTAAAATGTACAGGGATCTCCGAGAGTCCTTCTGGTGGAGCAACATGAAGAGGGAGATAGCTTAGTTTGTGGGTTTGTGTTTGACGTGCCAGTAAGTGAAGGCTGAGCATTAGAGGTCGGCAGGATCGTTGCAACCACTCCACATTCCTGAGTGGAAGTCAGAGCATATAGCGATGGATTTCATCTCAGGATTACCGCCGACATTGCATGGACAGGACGCTATTTGGGTAGTGGTGGATCGATTGACAAAGACTGCCCACTTTTTGCCGATCAGAGTTAGCTACTCCATGGACAGATTGGCTGAGTTATACATCCAGGAGATAGTTAGACTCCACAGCGTCCCAGTGTCCATAGTTTCAGATAGAGACCCACGGTTCACATCTCGTTTTTGGAAGAGTTTGCAAGGGGCCATGGGTTCTCAGTTGTCATTCAATACAACTTTTCATCCTCAGACTGATGGACAGACAGAGAGGACGATACAGATTTTGTAGGATATGCTGCGAGCATGTGTGCTGGACTTTGGTGGTCATTGGATGCAGTATTTGCCACTAGTTGAGTTTGCGTATAATAACAGCTACCAGGCCAGCATTGGGATGGCACCGTATGAGGCATTGTATGGCAGGAGGTGCCGATCCCCATTGTACTGGGATGAGGTTGGTGAAAGACAGGTATTGGGACCAGAGCTGATACAGCAGACTTAGGATAAAGTCAGACTCATTAGAGACAGGATCAGGATAGCGCAGAGCCGGCAGAAGAGTTACGCTAATACTCGTCGGGGAGAATCAGAGTTTGACACAGAAGATCACGTGTTCCTAAAGGTGGCACTGCTGAAGGGTGTTATGAGGTTCGGGAGGAAAGGTAAGTTAAGCCCTAGGTATATTGGACCATTCGAGATTCTTGAGAAAGTAGGTCCAGTTGCCTATCGTTTGGCATTACCACCGGTCCTATCTAGGATCCATGACGTATTCCACGTTTCTATGCTGAGGAAATACGTCCCAAACCCCTGCCATGTGATTAGATATGAAGCACTAGAATTGGGCGATACTTTAGCTTATGAGGAAGTGTCAGTGCAGATTCTTGACTAGAAGGAACAGGAGCTACGTACGAAGAAGATTCCACTGGTAAAAGTTCTATGGTGCAACCATGCCATTGAGGAGGCTTCTTGGGAACTAGAGGATCAGATGCGCCAGAGTTATCCGCACTTATTCAGTGGAGTTTAGAGCTGAGTCAGTCATGTAAATGGAATAGTATTGTAGTTTTTATTTGTATAGTGTAACGTAAGATAGATAGAGTTTTTAGTTTTGAAATGTGAATGGTTTTGGGAGAATTTTGAATAGTTGTAATCTCCCAAAATCCTCGTTGTAACCACGGTATTCCTCCGCCATAAGTGAGGTTAATCAATAAACATTGGAAGTGTTTTCACTAAGGAAGGGAAACAGGGGAATGGCAAATTTCGATGACGAAATTTTTATAAGGAGGGGAGAATGTAAAAACCCCAAAAAGAGATATAAAAGATTAGTGGATTGATTTCCAAAAATATATATATATATATATATATTAATAAATTAACTAATAAATTAAACGAATTTAAAAAGAAAAAGAAAAAGAATTAATTAATTAAAATTTATTTTTATTTTATTTATAAAATATATTATTATTAATATTAATTAAATTTATTATTATATATATATACATATATGTTAACCACCTGAAGCTTCTTGAAGCTTCAGGTGGATTCTGCAATTTAAATTCACACACCCCCCCCCCCCCCAGATTATCTTATTCTTCTTCTTCTTCTTCTTCTTCTTCTTCTTCTTCTTCTTCTTCTTTTCTTTTCTTTTCTCTGTAAGTCTCTGCAATCTCTCTCTCTCACCTCACGTTCTCTCTCCCTCTCTCCTCGATTTCGTGACGGATTTTCACTCGATCGAAAATCCGAAGATACCACTGGACTCCATTCGCCGTTGCCGTCATTTCTACTGGTAGGAGCGGCGTAGGTGTATTCCCTGGGATAAGCCATTTTTCCCTTTTTCTTTAATTTCTTACAAAATATAAGCCTAATTGACGAACGGACACCACCACGAGAATCTAGGGATGATTCTCTACAAGTCTAGTGGGACGGAATTCTTGTGGGGGTGTCGGGCCAAAACCCCAAATTTCGGGTGCGGCGATTATTAAGAGGCTTATTTTTAATTAATTAGCATTAATTTAGAAATGCTAAAATATTAAGCATCTAGGACTGAAGTAGGATTTCTGAATTTAGGGCCCAAAGAAGCGCCGCGGGTGTAATTTTAGGACCTGCAAGCAAAATTTGGAAAATTAAGTAGGGATGTTAAATAATAGTTTAAATGTTAATTTGAGGTATATAGAGCCTAAGGAAGGCTAGATGAGTATTATTTTTGAGAAATATATTAATTAATCTGGGGAAAAATGTAAATTACAGGAATTAAATTTCGGGCGCCAAGGGCGTGAAATTTTGGGTCCCAACGAATTTCTCAGTAGCCAGGTAAGGGAATAAACTAAAGCAGTAATTTTCCATACAAATTATTATTGATTATGAGTAAATTTATTTTCAGAAAAACATATGTTATATTGTGTATTACGAATGAAATGTACGATTGGGAAAATACTGCTATGATGATTAAAATGTATATGTATGTATGAGATGTAAGGAATTCATGATTTTAGAATATGAAGTATGACTTTTAACAGCATATGTGTGGCATGAATATTATTTTATGTGAAATGTATTATGATGTGAAAGATTTTACGAACAAAGCATGATTTCAGGTATTATGAAAATATGAGTTATGTTGTGATGGTTTTGACGATTATGTGATAAATGATGTATTTTCAGTATATATATACCTGAAACAATTTTGGCGCGAGACCATATATTTATGTTATCGGCACGAGGCCGTATTTATGTTTTTGGCGCGAGGCCATATATTTATGTTATCGGCACGAGGCCGTATTTATACTATCGGCATAAGGCTGTATTTATATTATTGGCGCGAGGCCATATTTACTATGATTTTGGCGCGAGGCCATATGTATGATTTCGGCGTGAGGCCGTATCTATGTTTTCGGCACGAGGCCATAATGATGTTACGTATGATCATGTATTATATGTTTTCACAATCAGGATGTTAGTTTAGTTCAGACCAGGAGCTCGGTACCGTAGTTATGGGTTAATTTTGGCACGAGGCCTTATTAGTGCTACCGTCCCACGAGGGGATGAGAGATGGATAGTCGATGTGGCTTTCAGTAGAGTGTGGACGTCCACTTGGCAGTCCGGACCAGGGTGTGGCGGGCTCATCGTACTTACAGACATATTTGATTCGGCAGTGGTCGGCCAGCCATTGTCAGGTCCCACCTTTGGGCTGCACAACCCGTCATGGGGGGTAATACATGACACTAGCTAGCTATTCATCCTGGGTTTGTTTTCAGTACTACAGTTATAACAGATGATTCTATGTATAATATGAATTATTAACAGATGTGAAAATATATGTTTACCTAGTACGATATGATGATGTTTATGGAATTATGAAATGTACTATATACGTATAAATGCATTAAATATTCATGTTACCACACAGCTGTATTTAGTTTATTTTCCCTTACTGAGAAGTGTCTCACCCCCAAACTTAATTAATTTTTCAGGAGCCCTTGAGAGACCGGCGGGTTAGGGCCGTCATTGAGCTAGTGAGATTACCCTGTGAGAAGGGTAAGATTTTGTAATAGGGTTAGAGTTATTTTGTGTTTGACCCTATAGATATTTTGATGTATGTGAGGATGTATAGAATGCTCTGGTATTATGTTTTATGATTGGATGTTTGAGATTTTATGTTTACTGCTGCTAGGTTTTCCACTGTGTTTGACAGGTGTCCTCGCTACCCACGGGTTCGGGTTGACCATTTTGTTTATTATATGATATTTTATGTTAAGAAATTGAGGGACGTTACATAATTTTATGAGCCCTACATAGATTTGGGGCTCATGTGGGCCCCATACGACTTCTAGACTCATGTGAGCCCAACACAGTCTTGTGGGCCCCATATAGGATACTTATATTATTATTATTATTATTATTATTATTATTATTATTATTATTATTATTATTATTATTATTATTATTATCATGTATTTCTATAAATTATGTCTGTCAAAACATTATTTTATGTATATGTACTTATTTACGTGTACAAACAGTGTCTATTTTGTTTATCCTATTAAATTCCATTTTGACTAGGCCAACCTCCAAAGAGCGACTGAGTCACAATGGTCTTTGAGAACTCGCTAAGATAAGGTCTTTCTTAGGCATCAAACGTAGAATCAAGGATCCTATATAAAAACACTTATGTATTGATATTAACTTAATGATCATTTTTATTATTTTATTATTATTATTATTATTATGTTTTAATCGTATATATATTTTTGGGTCATCACACAATCTTTGTCCACCCCATTGGAAGTTGGTGATAATCCTCAAAAGGGAAGGTGTACTTCCAAGAGGGAGGGTGAATTGGGATTTAAAATTTCTTTATACCCTCTTTAATTAATTTTTTCTTAACTCTTTTTTGTTTTAGCAAACACACATACAAAGTTGGTTTACAATCATAAATTCAGCGGAAAATTAATTTAGTTATAAACCTTTATGAATGGGAGTTTTAACTTGAATACTTCTTTCAACAATTTAGTTAAACCAACCAAGATTCCCAAAACAAGATTCACAATATAGAATGAATTTAGCAATGCTTCCAAGATTTAGCAATTGAGTAACTCAAAATAGAGTTTAAGAATGAAGCTGATAATATCCCTATATTAGTGAGCTTGATTTCTCAATATGAAGCACAATGTAAATTTCCAACACTGGAAAACTTAGAATTTAAATAAACTTTCAATTAATAAGTCTTGGGTGCTAACCAATCAACGTACTTCTTTATGGTTTTCGAAATTTGAATTGATCAACTAATGTACTCCCTTTTTTTGTTTCCACAATCCCAAAGTCAAATTAATCTTCGGTTTATTTAATATCCAATCCACGTAGTTATTATGAACATAAAAATTAAAATCCAATCACGCAGTTTATATAAGCTAAAAATTAAATGAGAGTAGGGAAGAGAGTGAGACGTGAGTTTTACGAGGCTCATCTATACCTGCCTACGTCCTCACCTTAGGCAAATACACCCAAGGATTCCACTATACCACTCCTTTACGGGCGGAGCAAACCTTACACACTCCTTTACGGGTAGGAGCAACCTTTTACAATCCCTCCTTCAACTAAGGTTGAGCCCCCTCTCCAAGCAATACCTCATGCTCAGTACAACAATTCAACAATCTTGAACCGTCTACAAAAAAAGAAGAAGAAGCAAATTTGGTGTACAAAGACACTCTCAATAGGAGTAGATTAGTACAACAACTAAGCACTACAATATACTTCAATTCAAAATAATAATTGAAAGAATTTGAAGCCTTAGAAGGATATCACCATGAGCCTTTTTTTTTTTATTGAAAGAATTCAGAATATGCTCAAAATTTGTGAGAGGTTCACAACAGTAGAGAACTTCACAGAATTTGAAAGCTAGAGAGCTTTGAGAGTTTTGAGAGCAAGAGAACATGTTTGCTATGTATTGCTTGGTGTATGAATCCTTAGCCTAGGGGGGTATTTATAGATGTTTAAACAAGAGTATTTTGTGTTCCCTAAGTGACTTGGAGTGTTTCCCAAGTTTTCATAATGTTTAGAATTCAAAAAAAAAAAAAAAAAATCAAAATTTGAAACTTTCCGTTATATTTAAAATTTGAAATCTCAAATAGTCAGTTGACTAGGAATAAAAAGTCAGTTGCCTAGATTCATTAAAACATTGAAAATTTCAAACTCAGCAAGGAATCGGTCGACTAGGAACAATGAGTCAGTCACCTGGGTCCTCTCGGGTTCTCTCAAAATCAATCTATTTATTTGTTAGTCACCTGGATTGACTTTGTCAGTCGCCTGAATAGACAAAAAACTTGATTTTTCATTTTGTTTCCAATTTATTTTTGCTCTTTTGCTTTCCCCAAAATAATTTAAGACTTTTGAAAAATATTTTCTGGGGTTTTTCAAAACATGGTCTCTAAGTCAATGAGTTTCCTAATGAGATTCAAATTCAATCAAATTATCATTTGGATGAAATACTTACATAGAGACACTCTTAAGATTTAATTCCATTCTAAGCTTGGAGTCTTCATGCTTGTCATTTAATTAGTCCATCTTGCCTCCGAGCTTCAATTCTCTAAGCTTCCATCAATTCTCTAAACTTTCATCATGGTGTCTTTGGAATATGTTCTTTGAGCTTTCATTTCTTTTTCATGTATTCTTGCAATGACCTTTGTGATAACTTTGAACTTGAACTTAAAAACCCGATTTCTGAAGTATCATCACTTTCAACAAAACATGTTAAATTATATTTTATTTGTTATTATCAAAACAAGATTAGTAAGCCATGTTAGGCCAACAAATCCAAATAGTTGTCTAGGTAGTTACATGGAAAGTCACCTTAGTAAGGCACATGAAAAACATCACCTAAAAATAATGCATTCCCTAAGTGAGGCAAAATTGACAATGCCAAACCCAAGGAGCTATACACCCCAGTAGGTAACCAAGAGAAAAAGTGAAGAATGCACCTTATTTTCCAAGGAGAATATCACTTTACCAATGAAATACATCCCAAGACAACAACAAGATGTAAGACAATAAATCAAGTAAGGCAAACAAGATGTTGAATGCCATAAATATAAATCCATTGGTAAAAACCATGTAATCGGTTCGATGTAATGCATACTTGAAGAAAGTGACAAACCAAGGCGAGCAAGGCCTCCTCCACCTCAAGCATGCAACAAGATGTATTGTTTGTTGCCTAAATCACTTATAAAGTTGACTATAGGAACATTATAAATAAAGCTTGCGGGTGGAGAAAGAAAGAGCCACAAGACTAATAATGAAGTGCTAATAGTTAGGTGCATTCATGTATAATAAAGAACCTGTCATCACGCAACACATTTGGCATCATTTAAGGGCATATTTTGGGGATCTTTTGTAAGTTCAAGTTTGACTTGAAAAGGGTGGGGAATAAATATATATTTGATCTATTTTGGAAAGGATTTTCAACTAGATTTTCATATAATAAAACTAACCTAGTGCTAATGATCAAGTACTACTCTCTCTCTCTCTCTCTCTCTCACCCCCCCCCCCCCCCCCACTTTTATTTTTTTTCCTTCTAATCTATTTCATTTTTTTCCCTCCCTCTAATATCTGCTTGATCACTTCCACCCTTCTCTTCCTCCCTTTTATGAATTCTTATAATTTCTATGATTCCTTCCCACAATCCCTATTCCATAAGTTACCTTTTGTTAAATAAGGAACTATACCAAAACCCTTATGGGAGTTGGCATAACGATCTCATTCCACCTCCACACTTGAAAAATCCTCAATACTTGCTGTAGAGACTCGAAAAATTAACTTAATAAAGTAATAAAAGAAAAGAAAAGAAAGAGAGAGGAAAAGAATAAGAAAAAGGAAGGAAATTTAAAAAGGGAGATCAGTAGGGATTTGTCGATGAACCCAAGGTCTTCGTCGACGAATGTCCTGTAGATTTTGTCGAAAAAGTACACATGTCTCTTCGATGAAGAGATGCTAAGAGCAGGATTTCAGGACATCTGGATTCATCGACGAATCTATGACTTCGTCGACTAACTCCCTTTTTGGTTTCGTCGATGAGTCCACGTGTCTCGTCGACGAAGACACATGATCAGTAGTCTATAAATAGTGGGAAAACGAGTTTTTACAAGAAAAAAATAGATTTTCTATCCTTCTCTCTCTAAAACTCAAAACCCTCATCTTCTCTCTACGATTTTACCCAGTTAAAGCATGGTTTGATGATCAGAAACCGCCACGAGGTTCGTGAGGAGATTCTCTACAACTTAGTCGAAGCAGATTTTCAATTTGAAGTTCCGGGGCATTATCCCAAAATCAGGGTAAGTAAGATATTTTAATGTTTAATAGGCTATTTGGAGTATTTGAAGCCTAGAAAGTGTTAAGCGGAAATCGTTTTGGGAAATGATTTGTTTAACTTTGGAAAAATGTGATTTTTAGGGTTTTGAGTTTTGGATGCTGCGGGCGTAGGATTTGGGTGTTTATGAGCCTCTTAGTAAGTCAAGTAAGAGGAATAAATTATAGCAGTATTTTTTAGAATCACTGGGTGAATTAATATGTGAAAATGAGAATATGATAGTTTGTCTGAAATTATTATGATACAAATATCAAATAAATTGTGTGGCATACGAGTAATATTGAAATGTGATGTTTTGTGATATGAAATATGATTATAGAAATGTTTTCTATAATGAATGGGGAAATATAAGAATATGATATGTATTATTGAGAAATGTGGAAAAATCTCAAAATGTGATATATTGAGTATGAAATAGAAAATGATGTGAATATTGAAAGGTGATATATACCATTATGATGAAATATGAATACTGAAATGTGAGCATGAATATGTGAATATTGCAATGTGAATACTGTAATGAAAATGTGAAATGTGAATACTGGAATTGTGAATATGAGAATGTGAATATTGCGATATGAATGTGAAATGTGAATACTAGAATTGTGAATATAGAAATGTGGGAAATTGCAATGTGTATACCATAATTGTGAATATTGAAGTGTGAGTGAGAAATGTAAAATGATGAAATGTGGAGAGAAATAACCTCCACCATAGGGTGAAGCATGGAATATAAAATATTTTCTGGGGGACATAACCTTGACCATAGGGAGAAGCATGGCATAGAGAATATTTTCAGAGTAGTATGAACTCGACCATGGCGTGAAGCATGGCGCAAAGAATATGTTTAGGGCGGTATAACCCCAACCATGGGGTGAAGAATGGCATGTAAAAAATTTTCAGAGCAGTATCACCTCGACCATGGGGTGAAGCATGGCGTGATGAATATTTTTCAGAGTAGTATAACCTCAACCATGGAGAGAAGCATGGCGTATGGAATATTTTTAGGGTAGTATAACCTTGACCATGGGGTGAAACATGGCATGATAAATATTTGTAGAGTAGCATAACCTCGACCATGAGGTGAAGCATGGTGTGCAAAATATCTTTAGGGCATCATAACCTTTTCCATGGGGAGAAGCATGGTGTAGAAAGAATATTCTTAGGGCTAAGTGCTAGATGATGAAATGAAATTGAAAGTGAAAAGAAAGAGCATGAGTGTAATAACATAGATAAATAATGTGAAGTAAAACTCTCCGTATGAGAGCTTACTGAGTAAGGTGAATGCTCCAATAAGTATCAGTTGTGGCCATACCCAAGTTAATCGGGCAGGGTT
Organism: Malania oleifera; assembly: GCF_029873635.1. Lineage (NCBI taxonomy): Eukaryota > Viridiplantae > Streptophyta > Magnoliopsida > Santalales > Ximeniaceae > Malania > Malania oleifera. The sequence goes on along the minus strand of NC_080417.1, from coordinate 104,398,900 downwards.
ACAAACAATATCATAGCAAGGGGGAGCTACATGTATGGGCATGTAATTTCCCCTATCCCAAGAAACTGTCGCTTGTAAATATGGGTTACATGTGAACGAGATGAAAAATGGGAATAAAGCTTATAAAAGCTTGTGTTTTATATCTATATGATTATGAGAATGATTGGTGTGTTTTCTCAGATAATATTATCATTGAAATGTATATGTATGTTATGATATAATGAAATTCATACTGTCATAGACTGTAAATAATTTATTTCGTCTTATTGAGATGTGTCTCACCCAATTATCTAAATATTTCAAGGAACCATGACAGGCCTGGAGATAGAGCTCCGAGATAGAGGGGAGCTGATATCCTGGTTAGATAGGGTGAGTGTTTTAAACTAGGGATGGAGGATTCCCCTGGAGTATTTTGTGTTTTTTGGGAATGTGATAGATATGTATACGTGTATGAATGTTTAGTACTCTGGTTATTTGTATTCTGGATGATTTGTTCATATTAACTTCTATTGATAGGGTTGTTGTATAAGTTGACCAATTACCTAGTATCCCACTTCGGGTTAGGTTGGGTTTTGTTTGAATGATATTAGGGTTTCTGATGTGGCCGGTGTGTGATTTGTTTGGTTTGAAAATTGGGGCGTCACACTTACTCTGGGAATTATTTATAGAAAATAGATACATAATTTTAATATATTAAGCTTACCTAGTCATAAGAAATTTTAATGTGTGTGCTATACTAAGAATACCACTTTTACTGAAAGTTTAAATCATCAATCAAAAATTTTAAGGGAAAAGGATTTAGTCAAATAATTTGGGAAGAACACAGAGACTTTCAAATATATAACTAAAATCTCCAATGCCTATTAAAGGGCCATATAACAACACTAAAAAAAGCTCTTTATTAAAATATACTTAAACGCACCCCTCTCTAATGTCAACTAGTATGGTCTCTTCTTCATTGCTATTCAAGTGAAAGTGGAAAGAGGGAATACATTTCAAGACTAGGAACTTAAATCTTCTTAATTTGATAGCACCAGGATAACCAAATTTATTGAATATGATTTCTTTACCTTAATCAAAGTTACAAAACAAAGAATAATTAATTGTATAAATTTGACTTCACAATTTTGGGCAAACTTGAATAATATCAATTTTATTTATGATCTTAATTGCATCAAAATTTCCAACGTATTATAGAGCAATAATTTTTCTATTAAAGGTGCAAATTTTGATAAAAAAATTTATTACATTAAATCTAATTAATATGAAAATTTACTTAAACATCAACCATTTCTCAATACCAACAAAAATAGTCAGCCTTTTGTTTTGTATGTAGGAATCATAAATTAGCAACAACCATTTCACAATATCAACAAAAATAGTTAGCCTTTTGTTTTGTATGTAGGAATCATAAATTAGAAACTACGGAACTTGTAAAATGACAAAACAACGAACCCTATAAGACATCTTCCACAAACAAATATAATTCATATGCTAAAGGATAAAAAAAAGAAGATATTTTTTAGAATTTTGGTCTACCTAGAAAGGTCACATGAAGATACATGAGGAATTTCAATTGCTTATAAATAAATTTTTTAAATTGTATTGCATTTATGTATTGCAAAAAAATCTATATTAGAGCTCGGTTAGGATCACATCATTTACATCAATTGGTATCAGAGCCCAATTGCCCTAAGCTTAACCGCTATTTGTATAAAGATTGCAACGACTCATATTTGGTGTATCCCTATTTTGAGGGTCAAACAATTGTAAATCCTCCACTGGTTTTATTGCATAGATTTTTCCATTTGATTATTGAAAATGATTTTTGTAAAATTAATTGATTGGAGGTTTTGGAAAGTGTTTGGAAATGGAGATCATATCCTATAGAAAAATGATTTTCAAAATGCAAAGTTTCCCAAACATCAAAATGATTTGAATGAGCATGACATAGTTTTAATGCATATCATTTGAATGTCATGCATATGTTTATATTATGTCTTAGTTACTAATGCCTTTACGAAGTTTATGATTTATACCAGTACTAAGGTTTTTGGGAAAACCCAAAAAATATGGAAAATTTTGAGAGAGAGGAGAACAACACTCCAAGGATTCCGAGCTTAAACGTTTAGGAAGGAGTAAATTGAAAGGGTATATCTTTTCTCCTTCTACTTTTTTAAATATTTTATGCAATGATTCATATTGTGTATTTTGGTATTATATATCTTATGAATCATGAGAATTTAATTATGATTGCATGTCATCTTATGAGGTGCACTTAAAAAGAAATTTTTTTTAATACTCATAAGATTTTAGGATATATATAGTTGGCCTAATATGGCTTACTAATCTTATTTTAATGATAACAAATCAAAGGTAATTTAATATGTTTTGGTGAAAGTGATGATACTTCAAGAATCAGGTCTTTAATCATGAAGCTCATTACAAGACTACAAAAGGGAATAAAAGCTTAAAGGACATGAAAACATAAATTCCAAAGATAACATGATGAAAGCTTAGAGAATTGAAGAAGCTTAGAGAATTGAAGTTCAAAGGTAAGATGGAATAAGAAAATGACAAGTATGAAGACTCCAAGCATAGAATATGTTTAAAGTCTTAGGAGAGTCTCTATGCAAGTACTTCATTCAAATGACGATATGATTGGATTTGAAACTTTTTAAGAAACTCATTGACTTAGAGAACATATTTTGAAAAACCATGAAAAATATTTTTGAAAAGTCTTAAATTATTTTGGGGAAAGCAAAAGAGTAAAAAGAATTTGGAAACAAAATGTAAATTTAGTTTTTTGGTCTGTCCAAGCACCTGACAGTGTTGATCCAAGCAACTGAGAAATAAATAGAATGATTTTAAGAGAACCTGAGAGGACCCAGGCGACTAGTAACAACCCAGTCGATTGACTCCTTATGGCCTTTGAAATTCTCAGTGTTTTAATGATTCAAGCAGTCAACTCCTTATACTCAGTCGATTGACTCTTCGAGAATTCAAATTTTAAAAATAACGGGAAGTTTCCAAAATTGAGTTTTTGAATTATAAAAGTTATGAAAACTTGGCAAACACCCCAAGTCACTTGGGGAACACGAAATATTCCTTTCTAAACATCTATAAATACCTCCCAAGGCTAAGAATTCAAAACACCAAGCAATACATAGCAATCAAAGCTCCCTTGCTCTCAAAACTGTCAAAGCTCTCTTGCTCTCAACTCTCGGAAGTTCCCTACTAGCTTTACTGTGAAACTCTCACGAATTTCTAAGCATATTCTGAATTCTTTCAATCAAGAAAGAAAGCTCACGGTGATATACTTTTAAGGGTTCAAATACTTTTATTATTATTTTGAATTGAAGTATATAGTTGTGCTTTATTGTTGTATTAATTAGTTCTTGTTGAGAGTGTCTTTGTACACCAAATTTGTTCTTGTTTTTGTAGACGGTTTAGATCTTTGAATCGTTGTTGGACCAAGCGTGGGGTAACGTTTGGAGAGGTAAACTCTAATCTATTGAAGGAGAAATTGTAAGGTTGCTCCTGCTTATAAAGGAGTGTGTAAGGCTGCTCTTACCCGTAAAGGAGTGGTATAGTGGAATCCTTAGGTGTGTTGCCTAAAGTGAGGACGTAGGCAGGTATAGTCGAACCTCGTAAAACTCGCGGTGTCACTCTCTTCCCTACTCTCATTTAATTTTTTGCTCATATAAACTGCGTGGTTGAATTTTTAATTTTCTTCTCATATAAAATACGTGGGATATTAAATAAACTGAAAATTAATTTGACTTTGGGATTGTGAAAAACAAAAAAGGAGTACGTTGGTTGATCAATACTTATTGCGGAAACCATAAGGGAATACATTGATTGATTAACATCCAAGACTCATTAATTGAAAGTTTATTTAAATTATGAGTTTTGAAAGAGTGTTGGAAATTTCAATTATGCTTCATATTGAGAAATCAAATTTATTAATACAGGGATTTTAATCAGCTACATACTTAAACTCTACTTTGAGTTACTCAATTGCTAAATTTTGGAAGCATTGTCGGAATCATTCCTTATTGTGAATCTTGTTTTTGGTTATCTTGGTTGGATTAAATTAAATTGCTGAAAGGGATATTCAAATTGGTATATTCATTCATAAAGATTTTAACTAAATTAATTTTCCGCTGAACTTGTGATTATAAATCAACTTTGTATGTGTCGTTGTTGAACTTAAAAAGAATTAATTAAATAAGGTAAAAAAAAAAATTTTAAATCCCAATTCACCCCTCTCTTGGGAATACATCTTACTTTTCATATATATATATATATATATATATATATGGGGTCATAGTGCTTTGAATGCTTAAATAGTGTTTGTGCTTAAAATTCTAAATCTTAGTATACACTATTTTCACACTGAGAACCATAAGAAAATCAAGCCAATATGTGAGTCTTAGTGATCATATCCAATCTAAGCCTACATATGATTATGATTGGTTAATATATGACAATATTGGCTATTGCATGCTTATATAAAATTATCAATTCTCAAATTAAATCTCATAAGCATGTTCAAATAAACCCCATTCAAGTGGACAAAATGCATTTAATGGTTAAAATATTCTTAATGCTATATATGCATTAACATATATATCCCAAATATAGCATAATTTGTCCATCACATAGTAATGAGTTTTAGGAAATTGATCTTATGCTATGTAATGTATAATCCTAAACTCATCATTGAGCTTAATTGATAAAATCATTGTCAAATGATAAGTTAAATTTAAGGAATTCATAAGCTCATCCCCATATTAGAAAGTATTTGTTATGCCAAATACTATTAATTGAATATAAAATTCTTTGGTTGCATAACTGAGGGGGAGCAGAAATTTAACATCTCAGCCAATAAGCCCTTTATCGTAATGGGCTTATTTTTGAAAATATATTATCACTTCATAATGGATGATTTGTTTTTGAACTGCTAATCACTATCTATAATTCTTGAAATGTTTAAGTTCTTTGATGGAGAGTTAATTATAATCATTACTCTGAATGCTCACAATCCATACTTCACTTAAATGCTTAATCATGTTTTATGGATAATTTTTTGTTTGAGCTGAATGCCACTATCCATTGCTTACAACATGATTATATTATTTCATGGATAGTCTACCTTCATTGTCTACTGAAATGCATGTTTGTACTGAATGCCAACTACATGGTTGATGCAGTATATTATGAATTGCATGCTGGTAGTGGATATAGGTTCTTGCATACTGAATGGTATCTGCATGATGCAGATTATTATGAATTGCTTGCTTGAATCTATTAGGTTTCAGGTATATGGTAAAATAAGGAAAATGTTCAATTTACAGACGACATGCTACCAAAATTTCGGTAGAACTTTTCCCAAAAATGAAACCATGTATAAAGATACTAATTTAATACATGCTAAAATATTTTTTGAAAGGATGAGTGAATCATAAAAGAATATTAATTTTTCATCCTTAATTGAAAATACATGCAAAATAATTGAATAGGTTTGTATATGTTAAATCCTAAATGTCATATAAATTGAAAGACATGTACACATTTTTCTTGTGTCTTAGAATGAACTAATTCATGGACACCATTTGGTCCTAATCCTTGGATTATGAATTTCACTATGGACCTAAATGGATGATCATCATCTCATATCACTCAAATCCATATGACTAGGGAAATTGCATGACTTAGGGGGAGTGTTCATCATGCACACACTCATTGTGTATTTTGAGTTGTATTATCCTTATAATTAAACCCGTATTGCATAATTATTGAGTATAACCTTGACAGGCTATCATTAAAACGAAATGCAATATGTCATACCATGTGCTGAATGACTAATATTTGTTGCATGCTAAAATCCTTTAAAAGGATGAATATATGATGCATGCTCTTAAATGAATATCATCCTTGAACTAAATGCAAGTATGTATGCATGCAATTATACAGGGGATCTTAAGCCCCATTCTAAGGAAAATGAACAAGAGCTTACTGCCTATATTCTCTTGCATGCTAAGTTTTATTATGAAGGATGAACATATGTTGAATGTGCTTAAATGAAATTTATCCTTGATTGTAAATGCACTAATGTGTGCTTGAGAATATACCGGGGAGCTTAAGCCTCATCCTTAAGAAAAGGATTAAAACCACCTAACCCGTGGACTTACACTTTCATTGTTTCTACTTTTTGAGTCCTAAATTTTTTCAACTACCCTGAACATCATATCATGTCTTTATTAAATCATCTTTGATATGGATTGTTCCTAGTACACATCAACACCTGGCACATGACTTAAATGTTAGAATTCTGGTGCACGTGTGTTCTTGGAATAGTTTTACTGATGAAATACAAATTGCTTAACACATATCTAGTAAAATCTGTTAAGAATGAAAAAAGGTACTTATATTGTTTTAACTCTAAATGAATTTTCACAATTTATATCATTATAAGTAGTTAATAGTATCTAAGCACGTATTCAAATCAATAGGGGGAGCTTTTGAACTTACATTTCTATCCTGCTGCACTCACCCATTCTTAGGCTTAGATCTAATTTGAATTGAATGTGTGCATTAAAGTATGATGACTTGGTTGAATATCTTAAATTGAAATAATATTGTTTTCCACAATTTTTATTTTGTATTATGATATAGGATTAAATTGTCTAAATCATTTTTGGATCAATATGGTTGCATCTTTCTGATTATAACATGTTATGTGCTTAATTGTTTACTAGAAAGATGTTTGCTTGCTTGAACTTTTATGTTAAAGTTTCTTTTTCAGCAAGCATAGCCCCCAGTATTTATCAAAAATCATAAGGGGATACACACACACACACATTTTTCTACAAAATATATTTTATCTTTTGCTTATGTGCTTAAATGCTTTCATGACTTGTGCTATCTCTGTCTTAAAATTTTATGTCATGAAATTTCAAAAAAATTTTTAAGGGTGTTCCATAACTGTTTCATTGATTATACATGAAATGCATGTGAATTAGTTAGACCGATTTTATGCTCAAACCTACTTTTTCATATGCCTCATGTTTTCAAATTTCAATCTTTTTGTGGGTCTTATGCATGGTCTAAATTGAAATGGTTTGTGTATATCTCTAGTTTGACCATGTTTTTCATGTCATTGTTTTTGAAATGACTAGTTAAACTGTTTTTGTGTGCAAAATAGCCAAATATATATTTTTTTAAATAGTTCTAAATTATCTATGCCCAAATCCTAAAACAAAAGGGGGAGAGTTTTCTACGAAAAATGAAAAGTATTTAAAAAGGGGGAGTTCTCTTAAGCTAAGTCTATTTTTAAATGATCAAATGGTTTTACACTTAGTTTAGCTCTTTTTGCTGATACAAAAAGGGGGAGAATTTTATGAGCAAAATAATAATGACCAAAAAAAAAAGAGAAATTTTTTATAGGGGCAAATAATATAAGGGCAAATATCTAAGCATAAATGCACTTTAATGTTAAAAATAATGCATGATTAAATTGTAATGTCTTTTTTTACTGAATATGCTTGAGTTGAATTGATTATTTTTACATAATGCATATTGTTAGGGGGAGCCTTTTCAGGTTATACCCATTTTACTATGATATATTTGTTGTCATAAAAAATGGGGAGATTGTTGACTTTTTGAATCCACTTCCTATTTTGATGCTGACAAAACACTTGTATCTTATGTGTGTTTTCAAGTGTGTGAATATGTATATGATTCAGGTCAAATTTAAGATCAAGAGAGCATGGAATCCATGACAGGACTTAAAGCTCAATATGACATATTCCATGAAGACAAAAAAGCAAAGGAGAAGAAGAAGACACTTGATTTTATTTGTATTGCATTTTAGTTTTATATTCGGTCTGTAATAATGCATGCATCTGCATGATATGAATTACTAAGCTTAGACGACCTTAGATTGACCTTAGGGGATCCAACACTTGCACCATAAAAGTTAAAATCTAACAAAGGTTTTTGAAATAGCTTTAGGATCAAAATCAAGGCATAAACTGAGGTATTCAAGGACCTCGGTTGAGCGAACTCCTCCAGTTCAAATTTGCTCAGTCGACTGATCAAAGTTAGAAGTCAAACTTTGACAAGGCTCAGTCGACCGACCATTTTTGAACTAAGTGTCCTCAGTCGACCGACATCTGGACTTTGCCTTTCTACCTTCCCCGGCCGACCGACCTCTTAAGTTCAAAATAGCCTTAGCCGACCGACCTTCAAGGCTCAAACGACCGGTTATTTGGCCAGCCGACCAAACCTACGAAGAAAGGGGAAATCGCCCCGAGTCAGCCAATCGGCACCTTGCGTGGCCGATCGAACCGTTTTAAATTTCAAATTCATTGTAAGAGGTTAGCCAACCGATGCTAAGGTCAGTCGACCGAGGCTCTCGGGTTGGCTTATTTTTTAAGCGCTAATTGTCATTATTTTTTCACTTAATCTTTTCTAAAATGACGAGCGTGTCCCCAGTGGTCATATTTTTTTTCCAAAATCTATAAATACCTCTTTATAAGCTTAAATTAGCAACTTTGATTAGCCAAAATTTTTTTCTCAAATTTATTTAGGCTATTTTAATCAAAGTTCCCCCAAACCTATTTTTTGTTGCAAAAATCTTTTCTTTGGGGCAAATCTTTTAATACTCTCTTTCATTCATTTTTGAAAAAGCTTTATTGAAAGAGAGCATTTATTTTTAGTATTTATGTTGTTCATATGTATTTACTCTCGTTTGTTCTTCATTTTGAAAATAAAAGAGTAAAAGCTTGTGGTTTTTCCATACATTTTATTTGATAAATATTTTTGTGGAGAAATTGTTCATGGCTTTATGAATCTTCTCACATTCACTGCAAGATTCATAAGCTCACTTCTGTTTATTGAGAAAAATCTTTTCGAGCTAAAAACCCTAGGTTCTCTTGTCATTCTTTGAAAAATACTTTTGAAGAAATAACTTTTAGGGTTTAAATCTTTGAAGCTTTTTATCATATATATTATATTCAAATATTGCAAAAATTATTTTTGAGAAAAACACCCTTACCCTACTGAGCATAAATTCATATCATCATAGAGTGTATATTTGAGCTTTAATGTTGTACATCTCTGCTTGTATTTTCAAAAGCATTTTACATGTACAAAAATATTTTTATTTTACTAGTTGGCTTCAGCCCATAAATTAAAGTGGGGAGTTTCTGCCCCGTAAGGCAAACCGGTTCGGTTCAGCCCGAAAATTGAACTGGGGAGTCTCCGCCCTGTAAGGGAGACCAATTGGGCTCAGTCTGATAATTGAACAAGATCTTGGCACCGCCCGTAAAGTGTTGTTGGGTTATAGCTCCACCCAATAAGTGTAGCTTGGGTTTACCTCGCCCCGTAAGGAGAGGTTGTAATGGTTTCTACTTCACCCATTAAGTGAGCAGGGTTAGTGAAATCCTTGGGGGTATGCCCAAGGCGGGGACGTAGGCTGGTTTGACCGAACCTCGATAACAAATCATGTGTCTCTCTTCCTCTCTATCTCATTTAATTTCCGTACTTTAAATTCAATTTGTGTATGCTTGTTCATTTATAGTTATAATCATTTGCATGCACACATTTAACTTTAAATGAGATATGTCATACGCGTATGTTTATATTTATTGCTTAACCATTATACAAACACACTTTAAAATGTAAATAGGATATGATGTGTTTGTTGTATGCAAATATTTAATTTATAGAGAATGCCATATATGTTTTAAATATTTGCATACTTGATTTACTGGGGAATTGAGACTGCTTAGAAAGACCCTAGGTTACGAAATATTGTCTGAGATTTTAAATTTAACCTATGAAGTTTTAAATCTCCAATTCACCCCCCCCCCCTCTTCTTGGAATCACACCATTTACATCGAATGTGTTGTGAAAATTAATGCACAGTGTAAAAAAAATGATCTTACAATGCCGCAACCAACGGTGAAATATATAGAAAAACACAATCATGTTGATTATATAAAAGACATAAAACAATGGCACAAAGAATTACATGGTTCGGCAATGCCTACATCCATGGGAGCAAACGATAGTGATTTTTTCACTATCTTCTGTCAAAAGACATATAAATTATAATATACAACATGTATATATAACCCTCCCGGAGGTTTTCCTCACAAAACCCAACCTATGCAACTTCCCAATTCAAAATTCGAAAACTAGCACTAAGAAACCGAGTAAAACCGTCGATGGTTTTAGACATACCATCAATAGTTTGAAGCTGATACCAAATAGTTGATGTAACACTACATAAAAGTCGACTGTTTCTTCTTAACCTGATAGAACCGTAGATGGTTTCAGGCAAACCATTAACGATTTAGTCTTGCAAACTAGCTTCTCTATTTTACACCATGTGTTTCTTTTGTACATGTGTTCCACTCAACATATGAGCCACATATTACAACTGTAATGACCTAAAAATTCATACCATTTATTTAAATATACTGCAAAATAAAATACTCTAATACCCCTATATTATCTACTATAACATCTCAGGCACCAGATGGGCACAGAGGAAATTCATGTTTATATAATAACATACCTATGCAGTAGAAAATAGAAGGTCATACATCCATATTCTCACAAAACATACATACATGATCACATCATCCCAGCACCACTTACCCCAAAAACCCCTTAATACAACTCAAAATATAATCCCCTGATAACACTTACCCGACAGATAGGGTAATGTAGATGTCCTCTTTACCTACGAGCTTGATCTACTTGCCTAGCTCGAACACCTGGAAAATGTTAGGTTACTGGGATGAGACAATGCTTAGTAAGATGAAATATGCTATTATCAGTATGTGGCAATTGAGTTTACATAAATAATTCACTGATAAATAACTAAACTGAAATACCATGTAAAATGTAATATTGTGTAACTCACACCTATGTGGCTTAAAATACATCCGTAATATCTGAGTTTTTTATTTAATCATACTACTAATATTATAATATATCTGTTGTTATTCCGTAAATCTGTACATCTATAAATAACTATGAAAACTACTCTAAAAATCTGTATATTATGATTTAACCCCTCATGACAGCGTTGTGCGCCCCGTAGGTGGGATTTAACTCTGGTTGGCCCACCAGGATAAGTCAGGTGATACTCTACCAATCCTCAGTCCGACCTTACTGCAATCTCTCCAAAGGTTCGGTACTGGCATCTATCTCGTCAAACCGGCCACCTCTACCCAGAATACTACGGAGCCTACAATCTCTCCAAGGCACGGTAGACAGAAATCCACACACTATCTGAGATATGTGGTTGCACTCTGATCTAAAATAGCTATGGTACCACGCTCTGCTGTCTGAATTTGACTGAAATAATTAATCTAATTGAAATATTTCATCAGGGTATGATACTATATAATCCTAATATATAATTATCTTGTTGTTTCATCATGATTCTAAAATAACCATAATACTATAAATCTGATCTGTAAATACTATAATATCTAACTGAAATAACTGTATATTTGATCTGTATTATCTGACTGAATAAACTGTAATATCTTAGTGTTATTGATTTATAATTCTGGAAATCATGGTATTCTATAAATACTGTAAAATATCTATCTGTAAAATATCTATCTATATAGTATATGTCTGTAGTATATATGTCTATATAATATCTGTCTGTATATATACACTATAATTTATAAATTCTGTAAAATCTAATAAAACATATTTCTATGCCAAAAATACTGTAAATCATGGTATCTTGGAAAAACTATGTAGACTTTGTACTGAACAAAATATCTACTCTAGCCACACAATTAATAAAACTCATGTTCTGAAATATGTAAAATTGTATAATTTATACCCTGCATCTTAATAAACAAATACTATAAATTACTGATAAAATTTTTGAATCTATTAGCATAGCAAATTTCCCTTACCTAGCAAACTAAGCCCTTTTACTAATTTCTAACTCACGCCCATGACGGCCACAATACCAAAATCCTGAAATTGCACACATATATTTTCCTGTCAAATAAGTGAATTCCCTCGAATAAAATTTCCCTAACCTATCTGCATTATAAGCCCCAAAACCCTGAATTCACAACACCCACATAAATCATCCCAAACACCATTATAACAACATCTACTACAAAATCTGGGTTCAAAAAAACCTACAAACCAAATAAACCTTAAAAAATCCACTTACCCTGATTTTGGGATGGTTCCAACCTCTCAAATCAAAATTTTGCTCCGACTAAGTTGTAGAGAATCTCTTCAAGATCGTCGTGGTAGCTTCTGATCGTCGAATCAGGAAGAAACGGGGCCGAATTTGTGGAGAGAAGGTAAAGAAAATCGAGGGTAGAGAGAGAAAGATTTTTCTCATGCTGAATCCCAATTTCTATGTATTTATAGGTGATTTGACACGTGACTTCTTCGACGAGACACGTGGCCTCGTCAATGAGGTGAAGAAGACAGTTCGTTGATGAAGGTAAAGAACTCGTTGACGAGCCAATGGATTTGAAATACACCCTCTCGGCATCTCTTTGTCGACAAACACTGAGACTCGTCAATGACTCCTATATGGAGTTCTTCGATGAAATCAAGGCATTCGTCGATGAACCTTGTTTTAACCCTTTTGAAATTTTCCTTCTCTCTATTATTTAATCATTATAATTTTTGACTCACTATATTCTCCCCTCCTTATAAAATTTCGTTATCAAAATTTACTATCTATACTATACCCCATCCCCTCAAGAAAAATTGACTACTGATTTTATTACTTACCCTCACTTATGGGGGAGGAATACTGTGGTTACAACTAAGGTTTTGAGATATTACAAATATATACATAAAAAGAAAATTCTCTCAAAACCAAAAACACTATCAATCCTATAATCTAATATGTAAAGCCCCAAAAATAATTAGTACATGAGGATGTAGTGGATCATAAAAAAAAATTAAATTAAATGATTAAATAATTAATTATATTAATTAAAATAAATAAATAAATAAATAAATATATTATTATTAATTAAATATTATAATAATAATAATGAAATTGATATTATTATTATTATTATTATTATTATTATTATTATTATTATTATTATTATTATATATCCAAAGCTTCCTAAAGCAAAGCTTCAAGAAGCATCTGAAGGAATTGAAATTTAAGGGAGAGAAGCCTTAGCCCCCCCCCCCCCCCCTTCTGAGTCTCTCTTGCTCATTTCCATCTCTCTCCCACTTCCTTCAATTTCTCGATTGATTTTCGCCCAATCGAAAATCAAAAAATACCGCTGGACTCCATTTCTCGCCATCGACATTTCTACTGGAGCAGATTTGTCATAGGAGCGGCGTAGACATATCTCCTGGGGTAAGCTTAATTCTCACTTTTACTTCAATTTCTCGTAAATCTTAAGCCCAATTGACGATCGGACATCACCACGAAAATCTATAGATGATTCTCTGCAAGTCTAGCGGAACGAATTTCTCTTGGAGTCATCGTAGGCATAACCCCAAAATTAGGCTAAGGGGATTATTAAGGGGCTAATTATTATTTAATTATTGTAAATTTAGAAATGTTAAACATTGGGCTTTCTGAGGTTGAATTAGGGTCATTGAATTCAGGGCTCGGGTAAGCGCCACGGGTGTAATTTTGGGACCCTACGGGCATGGTTCAAGAAAACCAAGGTAATTTGATTATTTTGGAGTTCAAAAATTTATTTAGGTTATTGGGAGCCTAGGAAATGTTTTATGGAAATTATGTTGGAATTTTGTTGAATGTTCTAGGAAAATGAAAATTGTAGATTTTGTGTTGGAAATGCCACGGGCTCAAGATTGAACTGTGTGGGCATCTCAGTAAGCTAGGTAAGGGGATAAACTAATTCAATATTTTCATAAAATTATTCATTATTTTATATCATTTGATTTCAGGAAAATATGTATATTGTAAGATTATATTGGGAAATACTATTGTGAACATGGATATGATTTAAATATGTTTTATCAGGAAATATGATTTTAGAATAAATTTTACACCAGAATGTTATCCATCTTGTGTGGCATGAGTATTATTTACCATGAAAATTATGCTTATGGAATATTATGTTATTTCATAATAAACATGTATTTCCAGTTTTCAGGAAAATTATAAAACAATGCAAAAAGTATGATTTCATGAATATTATGTAAACAGTGCAAGAAATTCATGTTTAGTATATTACGATTTGTCGGTGCAGATGTCGTGATTCATGCTGGTGTAGATGCCATATTCATGTTTGTTATGACAGAATTCGTGAAATATTATCATGTCAGATATTATTATGAAATATGAAATAGTTATGTTCAATATATGAATCATATTATATGATATCAAAACCTGGATGGTATGGTTTAGTTCAGTTTTCAGGAACACAGTACCGTAGCTATATGTTTAGAATTATGATAGTACTACCACACGACTAGTTGTGTGGGAGATGGCAATCAATGTGGCTTCAATGTAAAGTGGCGATGTTCCCCTGGAAATTCGAGACTAGGTGGGGCAGGTCCATCGTACTTACAGACTTATGTTTGATCTAGCATGGTCGACCAGCCATTGCTAGGTCTTGCCTTCGGACCGCACAATCTAGTCATGTGAAGGTAAGACATGACATTAGCTAGCTATCCATTTTAGGTGTTATTTTAGTATAGTACAATTATATAAGATGTTTTCCATATAAAATATGCAGTATGTTATATTATGAATTGACAAATCATGTTTTACTCAGTTTAGTACAGTTAGATTTTTTCAGTTATGTTTTATGTATTATTTATGTGTACAACACAAAAATACTCATGTTGCCACACACTGATACTAGTTTATTTCCCTTACTGAGAGGTGTCTCACCCCAGCGTTAAAAAATTTTAGGAAATCCGGGTAGAGAAGCAAATAGAGCTACACAACAGTAGAGTTGGACTGTGCTACCCTGTCAGAAGGGTGAGTTGTTGTGCTAGAGTTAGATTTACTTTGGGAATTGGCCCTAGGATACTTTTCAGTCTTTTGGTGGATGATTGCATAATTAGCGGATTTAATAGAACTCTAGTATTGTGATTGATTGGTTGGTTGTATGTAAATTACATTTCTTGCTGCTTAGGTGTCAAAGTTGTTTGATAGGTATGTCCTCAGTACCCACGGGTCTGGGTGGACCATGTTTATGTTAGTATAACAGGGAAACGGGGTAATTATGAATGATGTTAAGTTTTTAAGTGAAAGAAAAAAAAATATATGGTAAAATGGGTAGGTCCTTACAGTTTGGTATCAAAGCCTAGGTTGCTAGGTTTTGTAGACTTTAGAGTGTAGCAGAAATAATACCAGAGTATAGGAAAGGAGTTGAGGTTTGGTTCTGCAATCTGGAGGTAGGACTTCCGTGGTGGTTTCTATGTCTTTCCTGGGGTGATGATTTCAAGAAATCCATAGTAAACTATTGTCGAGTTGTGTTTCTAAAGTGTAGGGCTAAATCTTGAATTAAGATAGGAATGTCAAGATAGGGAGATAATATGAGTTTTGGGTTAGATACGTAAATTACAAGGACAGGGTCCCTAAACTATGTTTATTGTATTTTAGGATGGACCCTAGTGGTAGTAGTGCCTATGCGAGCGGCAGTGATGGAGTAGGACCCTTAGGTGAAGGAAGAGGTGATCCAAATTCCATATTACGCAGTGTAGCTCAGCAGGTCATGACTGAGATTGCATAGAGCACCACAGAACAGGGGGGCTCGTATGTAGGACATGGGTGCACGATTGAGAAATTCACTAAGATGAATCCTCTGACATTCTTAGGAGGGGTTGATCCTGTAGTTGCAGAGAACTGGATGCAGGAAATAGAGAAGGTTTTGGCAATGCTGCAGTGTACTCAGGAGCAGCGGGTTCAATTCGCTACTTATAAATTGATAGGAGAGGTAGAGCGCTGGTGGACTACTGTGAAACTCTTAGAATAGCAGAGGACGATGCTGATAGCTATGATGTGTGACCGATTTAGAGAATTGTTCTTTGATAGATACTTTCTAGCTACTGTCAGAGAATATAAAGTGGAGGAGTTCCTGAATTTGAAGCAGGGACAAAAGTCAGTCTAGCAATATGCGGTGAAGTTTATAGAATTGTCTCGCTTTGCCCCGTTTATTATACCTGATGAAGCAAGGAAGGCAAGACAGTTTGAAAGAGGGTTAAGGCGTGAGATCTGTAGACAAGTTATGGTATTGAAAATATAGGATTTTGCTAAGTTGGTAGATAGAGCCACTTTGGCTAAGGCCAGTGAGTGGATGAGTGTTGAGGAGTAGGGACAAAAGAAGAGGTCCACACCTTCAGGCTTTTAGCAAGGTTCTGGTCGGGGCTAGTGGAGGAAAGGAAATTATGGTAGGGGTTAGAGGGAGGAGTTTGGGGGTTGTGAGGTTCAAGGTGTGCAGACCTACCTTGTATGTCATTCATGTAGAAAGAGACATCTGGGAGAGTGCCGAGTGGGGAGAGGTGTATATTATCGCTGCAACGGATCGGGGTATATGGCACGAGATTGTCCTACACTAGCTGGTATAGCTCTTGCTCCTAAGAAATTCAGGGGAGGTTACTGGGCGCCCAGTGGAGGCCAACAGAGGAACGTAGCCCCGGAGAGGGTTTATGCTCTGATGCCAGGAGACGTTGAAACTGTAGCAGACATAGTGATAGGTACTCTTACTGTATTATCATGCCATACTATTGTTTTATTTGATTCGGGTGCTACTCATTCTTTTTGTGTCTACAAATTATATTAAATTTTTTGGTGGTGAGACCTTGTCATTGGAGGTAGAATTGTCTGTAGCTACACCGTTAGGGTCATTGGTGAGGTGTCGTAGATTGCTCAGGGGTTATCTGGTAGAAATTCAAGGGAGAGTGTTACCAGCTAACTTGATTGTGTTAGATATGCATGAGTTTGATGTAATACTGGGTATGAATTGGTTGATAGCTAACTATGCTAATATTAATTGTCATATGAAATAGGTGATTTTCAGACCACCAAATAAGCAAGAATTTAGATTTGTGGGGTCACATGTGTGTTCTCCACCTCAGTTAACGTCAACCATGCAGGCGAGAAAACTGCTCTTGGATGGATGTCTGGGGTTTATGGCCTTTGTAAAAGAGGTGTTAGAAAATGAATTAAAGCTTGGCAGCACACCAATGGTTAAGGAGTTTTTAGACATTTTTTTAAAGGAATTGCCAGGGTTGCCTCCCGATCGCGAGGTAGATTTTGCTATTGATCCGCTTCCCGGAACAGCATTGATCTCTAAGGCTCCTTACCGTATGGCTCCAGAAGAGTTGGGGGAATTAAAGGACCAGCTACAAGATCTATTGAATAAAGGATTTATCAAATCTAGTGTTTCGCCCTGGGGAGCTCTAGTGTTGTTTGTAAAGAAGAAAGACGGGTCTATAAGAATGTGTATAAACTACAAGAAGATAAACAAGGTAATTATTAAGAACATATATCCTTTACCCTATATAGATGATTTATTTGATCAGCTCGAGGGTACATGGGTTTATTCTAAGATTGACCTTAGATCAGGTTATCATCAGGTGAAGGTAAAAGCAGAATACGTCTTGAAGACAACTTTTAGGACCAGGTATGAGCATTATGAATTTCTTGTTATGCCTTTTGGTCTGAAAAATGCTCCTGCAGTATTCATGAATTTGATGAATAGAATCTTTCATCTGTATTTAGATTAGTTTTTCATGGTTTTCATCGATGATATACTAGTCTACTCGAGGAGTTTTGAGGAGTATGAAACACACTTACAGCTAGTACTCCAGACGCTCAGGGAAAAGAGTTCGTATGCTAAGTTCAGAAAATGCGAATTTTAGTTAGAGAAGGTGGCGTTTCTGGGGCACGCTATCTCAGGTGATGGAATTTCAGTGGATCCTAGCAAGATTGATGCAGTTGTGAAGTGGGCCAGACCGAAGAACATTCAGGAAATTATGAGTTTCTTGGGGCTGGTAGGCTATTATTGTTGATTTGTTGAGGGGTTCTCAGCATTATCAAAGCTTATGACATGACTGACCAAAAAGAATGTCAAGTTTGAATGGGATGACATCTGTGAGTAGAGTTTCGAGGAATTGAAGCAGAGGCTCGTCACTACACCAGTGTTGATCATCCCATAAGGGGGTGATGGTTATATTATTTACAGTGATGCATCCTTGAAAGGACTTGATTGTGTATTGATACAACGAGGCAGGGTAGTACCGTATGCTTCTAGGCAGTTGAAAGAATATAAAAATAACTACCCTAACCACGATCTTGAATTGGCTACAGTGATACATGCGCTAAAGATTTGGAGGCATTAATTATACAGTGAAAGATGCGAGATATTCTCCTACCACAAAAGTCAAAAGTACTTCTTTACGCAGAGGAATTGAATATGCGGCAAAGAAGATGGTTGGAACTTATCAAGGACTATAATTGCACCACCAGCTACCATCCAAGTAAAGCAAATGTGGTAACCGATGCACTGAGCCATAAATCAGAGGGTGCAACATAGTTAGCAGCAGTAATTCAGCATTCGATCCTAATGGATCTAGAGAGATTTGACATGAAGTTGGTTGAGTGTGATCACCAGGATTTTGTTGCCAACCTGGTGGTGCAGCCTACATTGTATGAAAGGATTAAGGTAGCCTAGAAGAATGGCACAGAGTTGGTAGAATTGATCGAGAAAGTGCAGGACGGACAGGGGGAGGAGTTCAGTATTTTAGATGATGGAGCTTTGCAGTTCCGTTCTAGATTATGCGTGCCTACAGATGCTGATATCAAGAGGATGATCCTTGAGGAGGCTCATAGGTCCTTGTATACAGTTCATCCCGGTAGAACTAAAATGTATCGGGATCAATGGGAGTCTTTTTGGTAGAGTGGCATGAAGAGAGAAATTGCCGAGTTTGTGTAGCAGTGCCTGACGTGCCACCAGATCAAGGCTGAGCACCTGAGGCCAATGGGTCAGTTGCAGCCACTTTTCATCCTAGAGTGGAAGTGGGACCATGTTTCTATGGACTTGGTGACGAGTTTACCACCGGTGCGATAGGGGCAGAATGCTATTTGGGTGGTCATTGATAGATTAACAAAGACCACTCATTTCATTCCCATTAAAGTCAACTACTCCATGTACAGACTAGCAGAGTTATATATTTAGAAGATCGTGTGATCACATGGAGTGCCAGTATCTATTGTATCAGACCGAGACCCACGTTTCACATCACATTTTGGAGGAGCTTATAGGAGGCTCTGTGGTCTCAGTTATCTTTCAAAACGATGTTTCATCCTCAGAGGGACCGCCAGACTAAAAGGGTGATTCAGATATTAGAAGATATGTTGTAGGCGTGCGTGCTGAATTTTGGGGGTAATTAGACCCAGTATATGTTACTGGTAGAGTTTGCATATAATAACAACTATTGGGACAGCATTGACATGACACCGTATGAGGCGCTCTATGGTAGGAGGTTTCATTCTCCTCTATACTGGGATGAGATAGGTGAAAGGCGAGTTTTAGGACTGGAAATAGGTCAGTAGGCGTACGATAAAGTCCGGCTTACTAAAGAAAGAATCAGTACAGCTCAGAGTCGGCATAAGAGCTACGTCGATACTCGCCGCCGGAAGTTAGAATTTGAAGTTGGAGATCCCATGTTTTTGAAGATAATGCCATTGAAGGGGATTATAAGGTTTGGGTGGAAGGGTAAGTTGAGCCCTAGGTTTATTGGCCCTTTCGAAATTCTGGAGAGAGTGGAGTCAGTAGCCTACTAGCTAGCTTTACCACCGGCACTGTTCATAATTCACGACGTATTTCATGCTTCCATCTTAAGGAAATACGTCCCAGATCCCTCCCATGTCACCAATTATGCTGAGTTAGAACTCAGTGATATTTTGGCTTATAAGGAGACACTGGTGCAGGTTTTGGATAGGAAGGAATAGGAATTACGCAGTAAAAGAATTCCATTAGTAAAGGTCCTGTGGAGGAATCATGTAGTGGAAGAAGCTACTTGGGAGCTTGAGGAAGATATACGATAGAAATACCCTTATCTCTTCAGTGGAGATCAACAGTAATCAAGGAAAAATACAGGTGATTATGTAAAGTCTCTTTTATATAGGTTAGTTAGTAAATGTAATAATTTTCTACTAGTAGGTAGTGTTTTGGTTGTGGGAGAATTCTATTTTATATGTATTTGTAATCTCCTAGAACCCTAAATGTAACCACGATATTCCTCTGCCACAAGTGAGGGTAAGTAATAAGATAAGTAGCTCATTTTTCCTTAAGGGATGGTGTATAATATAGATAGTAAATTTCGAAGACGAAATTTTATAAGGGAGAATGTAACGTCCCAAAAATAATTATTACAGAAGGATGTAGTGGATCCTAAAAAACATAATTAAATTAAATTAAATAATTAATTATATTAATTAAAATAAATAAATAATTATTATTAATTAAATATAATAATAATAATAATGACATTGATATTAATATTATTATTATTATTATTATTATATCCAAAGCTTTCTAAAGCAAAGCTTCAAGACGCATCTAAAGGAATTGAAATTTTAGGAAGAGAAGTCGCAGCCCTCCCCCCCCCCCTTTGAGTCTATCTCGCTCGTCTCTATCTCTCTCCCACTTCCTTCAGCTTCTTGACTAATTTTTGCCTGATCGAAAATTATAAAATACCGCTAGACTCTATTCTCTGTCACCGACATTTCTATTGAAGCGGATTTTTCATAGGAGTGGCGTAGGCATATCTCCTGAGGTAGGCTCAATTCTCACTTTTACCTGAATTTCTCGTAAATCTTAAGCCTAATTGACGATCGAAAAGCACCACGAGCAACTTTAATTCTTGGTGAGCACCCTCTACTAACTGTATACCGAGCCTCTCTAGGTCCATTTGAATCGGATGTTGAACCTCCACTGCTGACTATGCTGTATTCACTGACTTTCAACTTAGCACATCAGCCACCACGTTTGCTTTTCTTGGATGGTAGTTGATAGTACAATCATAATACTTAATGAGCTCTAGCCATCTCATTTGCCTCATATTCAAATCTTTCTGGGAGATGAAATACTTTAAACTTTTATGATCAATAAAGATCTCATATTTCCCACCATAAAGATAGTGCCTCTAGATCCTCAGAGCATACACCACTGCCGCTAACTCTAAATTGTGCACAGCATAGTTCTTTTCATACTCCTTAAATTGTTGAGATGCATAGACAATAACACTTCCATGTTGCATTAGCACACATCCGAGTCCCTTCAAAGATGCATCACTGTATATAATAAATCCATCCTCTCATGATGGAATAGACAGTACCAGTGCAGTGACCAACCACTGCTTTAACTCCTATAAGCTCTGCTCACAATCATTTTTCCATTCAAACCTCACATTCTTCCTCGTGAGTCGCTTTAGTGGACCAGATAATCTGGAAAAGTCATCCACAAAACGCCAGTAATACCCTGCCAGACTTAGAAAGATCCTGACCTCCTGAACATTCACTAGTCTCACCCAACTCACTACTGCTTCTATTTTGCTCGGATCAACTAATATTCCATCCCTAGAGATTACATGCCCGACGAAAGTAACCTGCCTCAGTCAGAATTCACATTTCTTGAATTTTGCATATAATTTCTTTTTCCTTAACACCTATAATACCAGTCTCAGATGGTCCCCGTGCTCCTCAAAACTCTTCTAGTAGACTAATATATCATCAATAAATACCACAACAAACTGGTCTAGGTATTGATGAAACACCCGATTCATTAGATTCATAAACATTGATGGTGCATTAGTTAACTTGAACGGCATCACCAAAAACTCGTAATGCCCATACCTAGTTCGGAAAGTTGTCTTCAAAATGTCCTCTGCTCTAACTTTTACCTAGTGGTAACCTGACCATAGATCAATCTTAGAATAGACCTGGGTCCCCTGGAGCTGATCTGGGAAGAGGATATTTATTCTTGACTGTCAGTCTGTTTATTTCTCTATAATCTATGCACATCCTTATGGTCGCATTTTCTTTTTTCACGAACAAGACTGGTGCTCCCCAAGGCGACACACTAGGCCTGATAAATCCTTTATCCATCAACTCCTGTAGTTGATTTTTCAATTCTTTCAATTCAGCTGGAACCATTCTGTATGGCGTTTTCGATATTGGTGCCGACCCTGGTAGTAGATCCATAGTAAATTTAATCTCTCAATTTGGTGGTAAGCCAGGTAATTCCTCTGGAAAGACATCTGGAAATTCTCTTACTACTGGAATATCAGTCTGTTTCAACTCTTCTTTTGACATCTCCTTTATATATGCAATATAAACCTAGCAAACACCCTAAAGCAGCTTCCTCGCCTGATTTACTGACACTAACTATGGCGAGGTGTGCACATGTGAACCCATAAATCTTAATTCTTGCTCACCTAGGGGTCTAAAAAACATTTCTTTTTAATGACAATCTATGCTAGCATGATTAGCTGCCAGCCAGTCTATACCCAATATCACATCAAACCCCTGCATGTCTAGTACCACAAGATTGGCTGGTAGTACTTTCTCCTGAATGTCCATTGGAAAATTTTTAAGTACCCTCCTATATCTCATTACTAATCCAGTTGACATGGCTACTAATAATTTAACGTCTAAATGCTGTGCCTCAATCCCTGATAACTTAGCATACCCCGACGACACGAAAGGATGAGTGGCACCTGTGTCAAACAAAACAAAAACTTTACAGGGTAAAGTAGTAATAATACATGTCACGATGTCTCCAGTAGCCTCACCATCTCCCGATGTCAATACATAGGCCATCGTCGGTGCTGTATGCTTCTGCTGGCCTCCACGGGGGGCCTGGTAACCACCCCGGTATGGTATGTGAACAAGTGCATAGGCCGGCGATCCCTGACATGACCAAGGCCTATGTCCTAGTCTTCAATACCGATAGAAGACATTCTCTCCCATCCTACACTCACCTGGATGCCTCCGACCACATTTGGGACAAATGGGGTAAGCCTGCTGTCCCTGAAACCCTCGGTGTTCTATCATCTATCTCTGGCCTCCTCTATACCGATCTCCTCTCCATGGGCCCCGACTAGAACCTGCCTGAAAACCTTGAGGCATCGGCCTCTTCCTCTGGCTCGGTGCTCCCATATCTATTTGCTCGCTCTCCTCTACTACTATGAATTTATCTACTAACTCAGAGAAGTTATGTATTTTTAGAACTGCCACCTGCTTATATATCTCTCGCCTCAAGCCCCTCTCAAACATCCTAGCCTTCTGAGCTTCATCTAGTACTATGTATGTGGAAAATCGTGATAGCTCTATAAACTTTGCCACATATTGTTGGATTGTCAACGGCCCCTGAGTCAAACCCAGAAACTCCTGCACTTTAGCCTCTCTGACTGTAGTAGGAAAGTATCTGTCGAAGAATATGTCTCTAAACCGACTCCAAGTCATAGCCGCTGGTATGGGCCTTTGCTTCTCCAATAATCTGGTATCTGTCCACCATCTCTCGGCCTCTCCTGTCAACTTATACGTGGCATAGAGGATCCTCTGCTCGTCGGTGCAATGAAGCCCCGTCAGTACTTTCTCCATCTCCTACATCCAGTTCTCAGCAACTGTAGGATTAGTTGCTCCTAAAAACACTGAAGGATTCATTTTTTTGAACTTCTCTATAGTACATCTTTGGGCTGCAGATGGGCCTCCCTACCCCTCGGACCTCCATGCAATCTTAGCCATGGCCTGCTGAGCTATGCTGTGTAAAACAATATCTGAGTCCCCGCCGCCCATATTAGAGGGCCTTGCTCCATCATTGTCGCTAGCTTGAGCACTACTACCTCTAGGGTCCATCCTGCAATAACACCAAATTATTCTGAGAACCCAAACCTCATAATACTATTCTAACTAAAATATCCCCCATACCTCATATTACAAATTTAAGGTCTAATCTTACCATATAGAAATAGGAACCGACGATAGTTCACTGTGATTTTCCTGAAATCGTCACCCCAAGAAAAACACAGAAACCACCTCGAAGTTCCTGCTTCCAGACTGCAGAATAGAACCCTAAATTCTCATCCTAGTTTCCCAACATTAACTCACTCATATTCTCTTCCATCCTCCTCAAATTTCATTCCTACATTCTGGTATTGTTTTCTGCTGTACTCTAGAGTCTACAGAACTTAACAACCTAGGCTCTGATACCGTTTATTTATTTTTTAAATAAAAATACTCTAATATCCCTATATTATCTGCTATAACATCTCAGGCCCCAGGTGGGCACTAAGGAAATTCTTGTTCAGAAAATAACATACATATGCACCGAAAAACATAAGGTCATACATCCATATCTACAATACCAGAATCCAGTATTCTCACAAAACATACATACATGATCACATCATCCCAACACCCCTTACCCCAAAAACCCCCTGAATACAACTCAAAATACAATCCTTTGATAACACTTACCCTACACACAGGGTAGTGTAGATGTCTTCTCTACCTGTGAGCCTAATCTGCTCGCCTAGTTGGAAAACCTGAAAAATGTTAAGTTACTAGGACGAGACAAAGCTCAGTAAGATAAAATATGCTATTACCAGTGTGTGGTAACTGAGTTTACATAAATAATTTACTAATAAATAACTGAATTGAAATACCATGTAAAATGTAATAAATACTGTGTAACTCATACCTTTGTGGCTTAAAATACATTTGTAATATCTGAGTTTTTTATTTAATCATACTGCTAATATTATAATATATCTGCTGCTATTTTGTAAATCTGTAAATATATAAATAACTATGAAAACTACCTTGAAAATATGTATGTCATGATTTAATACCTCATGACAGGGTTGTGCAGCCCATAGGCAGGACTTAAGTCTAGTTGGCCCACCAGGATAAGTTAGTTGATACTCTACCAATCCTTAGTCTGACCTTACCACAATCTCTCCAATGGCTCGATACTGGCATCTACCTCGTTAAACCGACCACCTCAACCCAGAATACTAGGGAGCTGTAATCTCTCCAAGGCACAATAGATGGAAATCCACACACTATCGAAGATATGTGGTTGCACTTTGATCTAAAATAGCCATGGTACCGTGCTCTACTATCTGAATCTGACTGAAATAATTAATCTGACTGAAATATTTCATCAGGGTCGGATACTATATAATACTAATATATAATTATCTTGCTCTTTCATCATGATTCCAAAATAATCATAACACTATAAATCTAATCTATAAATACTGTAATATCTGACTGAAATAACTATATATCTTATCTGTATTATCTGACTGAATAAACTGTAATATCTTAGTGTTATTGATTTATAATTCTGGAAATCATGGTATTCTATAAATACTGTAAAATATTTGTCTGTATAGTATCTGTTTGCAGTATATATGTCTGTATATATACACTGTAATTTATAAATTCTATAAAATCTAATAAAACATATTTCTGTGCCAAAAATATTGTAAATCATGGTATCTTGGAAAAAACTATGTAAACTCTATACTGAACAAAATATCTACTCTGGCCACACAATTAATAAAACTCATATTCTGAAATCTATAAAACTGTATAATTTATACCCTGCATCTTAATAAAAAAATACTATAAATTACTGATAAAATTTCTAAATCTACTAGCATAGCATATTTCCTTTACCTAGCAAACTAAGCCTTTATGCTAATCTCTAACTCACGCCCACGACGTCCACAATACCAAAATCCTGAAATTACACACATATATTTTCCTGTCAAATAGCTGAATTCCCTAGAATAAATTTTCGTACCATGTTTCCTGAATTATAAACTATTCGTTATCTTACCTTGGTTCCTGGGAACACCCTCTAGGTCCCCTAACCTGCCTGCATTATAGGCCCCAAAGCCCTGAATTCACAACACCCATATAAATCATCGCAAACACCATTATAAAAACATTTACTACTAAATCTGGGTTCAGAAAAACCTACAAACCAAATAACCCTTAAACAATCCATTTACCCTGATTTTGGGATGGTTCCCAAACCTCTCAAATCAAAATTCTACCCTAGCTAACTTGTAGAGAATCTCTCTAGGATCATCGTGGTAGCTTCTGATCATCGAATCGAGGAGAAATAGGGATGTATTTGTAGAGAGAAGGTATAGAAAATCGAGGGTAGAGAGAGAAATAAAGAGAGGAAGATTTTTTCACGCTAAATCCCGATTTCTATGTATTTATAGGTGATTTGACACATAGCTTCGTCGATGAGACACATGGCCTCGTCGACAAGGTGAAGAAGACAGTTCGTCAACGAAGGTAAAGAACTCGTCGACGAGCCAATGGGTGGGTCCGAAATACACCCTCCAGTATCTCTTCGTCGAAGAACACTGAGACTCGTCAATGAATCCTACATGGAGTTCATCGACGAAACTAGGGCATTTGTCGACAAACCCTATTTTAACCCTTTTGAAAATTTCCTTCTCTCTATTATTTAATCATTATAATTTTTGGGTTGCTACAACAACAATCTCCTCCTTGGTGAATATACACCCCTTATGAGAAAATCAAACACGTAATCTATTGCTCCACCTTGGATAATAGGTTAAAACTGCCTTTCGTCTAGTAATTGGAGACATTAAGCAAGTCCAAGCAATGCTTGAACTTATCCATGGTAATAGGCTTCGTCAATACATCTTCTGCACTCTCAAAAGTGTGAAGTTTCTTAAGGACAAGTTCACCTAGTGAAACTAGCTCCTGGATCCCGTGGAACCTCACATCTACATGCTTGGTTCTTGCATGATACACTTGGTGTTTCGCTAAATAGATGACACTCTGAATGTTACAAAGCAACTGAACTCCATCGTGCTGTATACCCAGCTCCTTGACTAAACTTATAAGTCACAATGCTTCCTTAGCAGCTTCAGTGACTGTCATATACTCTGATTCAGTTGTTGACAATGCAACTAGAAATTATACCATGGACCTCTAACAAATAGGCCCTCTTATAAGGGTGAACAGATACCCTGTTGTAGACCTTCTGTCATACAGATCCCCTGCATAATCTACATCCATATATCTGCCACATGGATAGCTTAATGTGCTCATTAGCACAACTGACAAATCACTATGTTGCCTACTGAACATGATGTCATAGTGAGAAGTACCCCGCAAGTATCTAAAAAACCATTTGACAACATTCCAATGTTGTCTACCTTAATTTGAAATAAACTTACTCACCACACTAACAGCTTGTGCCAGGTTCGGTCTTGTACATACCATAACATACATTAAACACCCCATTGCACCAGCATAGGGGACCTTTGACATGTCATAGATATCATCATCCGTCCTTGGGCACTAAGCGGTAGATAATTTAAAATGATTCACTAACAGTGTACTTATCGATTTTGCATTAACCATGCTAAACTTCTCTAAAATCTTTTCCACATAACTGTCCTGAGATAACCACAATCTCCCTATAGTTCTTTCCCTACCCAAATCTTTTATGTTAAACTCTTTACTCAATAGAGTCTTCAACTGATTTACCTCAGTCATATCTTTCGCAAAAATTAGCATGTCATTGACATAAAGCAATAGAAAAATGAGAGAACTGATGTGTCCCTAAAATGTACTATTTAGGCCCCCATTTATCTTTTTCTTGTCTTCATTTATTATGTATTTACCCTTTGTTATCATAGTTTGGAGTTATGCAAGATTTGTTCATGCTTCAAGAAAAACATGTTAAAACCGAGGAGTTAAGCAATACAAGAAGCCAATGGAGTATTTTGGAAGAACAAAGCTCAAATTAGATGCTCAACCAAGCCCCTAGAGCCTCAATTCATCAAAGGAAAGAAGACCTTGTTCAACCATGCATGTGGTGCGACCAGCAAGCACAAGGGCGACTAAATCACAAAAGAGAGACTCCAAGGTTTAGACTAAAAGTAAATTTCTGCAAGGTTCGACCAAGTGACCCTCAGGGGCGACTACGCCGAGAACCTAAAGATGACTGAGCCAGAGATACAAAGAGTCTCGACCAACTGCTCGATCAAGTAGACCTTGAGGGGGGACTAGGTTGAGATCCTAAGTTGAATTGAAGACTGAGATCTTGCAAGTCTCAAACATAATCTCGATCAGAAAGACTCAAGAGTGCAACTAGATCAAGAAGACTTGAATTTGAATTCCTGATTTCCTGGGAGCCTTGACCAAGGCGCGACAAGGGGAGAATAGGAGTGCGACCTAGTCGACATACACGAACTGCTTCGTGAGATTTTTGCAGAACTTTCTTATTTTGAATTTTAAACCTTATAAACCCTATTAGGTATAAGAGATAGCTTCGTCTATGTCCTAGGGTTTCTCTTTGGCCACTTTTGGGTTAGTGACAGACCTAAAAAGCCATTGAAAGCCAAGTAGAATAGATTTACTACGTTTGATTTCAATTCATGTACTAGTTCGTGCATGGAATCGCTGAAGGACTGTGACAACCTTCGTGTTCCTTATGCTGCCGCTTAGAGTAGATGGTTCCTGATTGTATTCTTGGACGTTAGTGACAGACGTTCGAGTTGCAAATGAAGTCGATTTTACATGCTTTCTTTACTGCTTTCCTTATAATACATGCAATTTCAATACTTGCACTTTAATTTCCATGTAAGTTTACATCTTTGATTGTGTTGAGACCCTAGGGTAAAGGATAGCCTAGCTAGGGATTCATGCACTTATACGGACTAGGCTACGGTTCATGTACAGGGTGATCTCGTGATCGTTATGATAGAGTATACCCTGGTTCTCGATCGTGCTCCGGACAATTGGTGCACCTTTGCTACTCTATGCCATCGAATGGTTTACTTAGTCATTAGCCTATGACAGATAGTTGATTGGACATAGTTAGCGCGCACGAAAGTCTAGGCTTGATGCATAACCTAAGATTTGTTTTGTAGGAGTAGTGATAATCTAAATTTACATACTTTCAGTAGTTTTCAAGTGTTGTAAGTGTCTTTTGACACCAAATAGTTAAATTCTTTACCGATTGCTCTCGTGGATGTAGACAATACCGAACTACGTAATTCCTTGTGTTGTTTCTATTGCTTTCATATACATACTGCGTGGTTGTGTTTTGTAATTGGTCTTTCATTGATTGTTGCATTTAATTTATTCAATATTTTTTTGTGCAAATACAATTTATACAATAGTGAGCTTGTGAGCTAGTGGCTGATGGGTTAGTTTAGCATGGAACTCTATGTAAACACAAGGAAATCTTCTTACTTTGATCCTTTATATATTCATATTTGTGATTTTTCATTAAGTCACAATGGAGGATGAGAGTAGAAGTTAACTCTCATACACTCTTAAGTCCTACAAGGAGGAATCGCTTTTGTGGATTTGATGGTGCAAGGTATAGGTTGACTATTTTTGTGAAATTTTGTGTTCATATATGCGTATAGTATTGATTAGGATACATAAAATTATTTTAAAAGTATATGAAATTTCAGTAGCATTGAATACCAAAGAAGCATATATTAAAAAGGAGGCAAGACGTATGTTTTGAAATTTGAAACATGTTAAATTAGCATTGTTTTAAGTTCGAAATGCATTTTAATGTTAATTGAAACCCTAGCAGTTAGATAATTTCAATGCACCATTTCAATATCTTTTATACCATTTTTATATTAAAAGAATTGACAAAATAGATTAAAGACACGAAGTCTTCACTTGTGCTTTTAGTCAAATAAGGAATAATTATTGTCAAAAGCTCAATCTATTTTGCTTGCAAATAATTACAACAAAAATGAGGTAAAAATATATTAAATATTTACGCAGAGCAATTATGGAACACAAGTTAGTTACTTGCATAAAAAAGAATTAGATTTTAGGTAGCGTCCGACCACTTAGAAAAATAATGTTAAATTTTAAATCTATTTTTGGGAAAACTTCAACAATTAATTTCTTAAAAGTAATATAAAATTTGTGTCGTTTTTGAATTAAAAAAAAAACTAAAATTCACCAATTATATTATTAAAAACTAAATAAATTAAGAATGATTACCAAAGACCAAATTTCTATGATTAGACCCACAAATGTTTTTGAAGCAAAGGCTCTAAAAATGGGACCATTGCAGAAATAAAAAAAGAAAAGAGTAGGGAAGAAGAGAAATGAAAGGGGGGAAAAGGGGAAGGAAAGGATGGCGCAAGAAAAAGTAAAGAAGAAAAGAGAAAAAGGGTCGGCGAGCTTTTGAAAAGAGGCGAGGAAATGGGGGAAGGAGAAAAGTGATGAGTTGGAAGGGAGGAAAGGGGTGCGGCCATGTGTCCACTTGAGTAAGGAAATGAGAATCAAAAAGAGGGAAAAAGGAGAAGAGATCTCGGTGCCACAAAGAACTTGTGGCTCACAATCGCCCAGCTCCCGCTGACGTGGCGCCCCACCTTCTTCCCCGGATCAATACCCCCACCCCCCACCTTCGCTCTCCCAGACGACGCGGCAACGCCCGCACAAGCACCTCCCCACTCTCCCTCTCTCTCTCTCTCTCTCTCTCTCTGTGCGGAGGAAATGTCGGGGGACGCGAAAGACCCGGCGATTAAGCTTTTTGGGAAGACAATTCCGGTGCCAGAGGTTGCGGGGGGCGCCGGCGGGGACTCTCCTGGAGCTGCGGCGCCTGCTCCTTCTTCTTCGTCGTCGTCGTCCTCGGCGGCGGCAGCTGCTGCTGGTGCTGCTGTTGAGGAATCTCTCGATAAGGATCGCCCTTCTTCTTCGCCCGATTCCTCTTCGCTGGAGGAGAAAGAGGAGCGAGAAGTTGAGAAGGTACGGATTGGACTGGTTATTTTTTATTCTGAGACCGACCCTTTACTCGGAAGATCGGAATTGGTGATACGTTTGTCTTGTTTATACTTGATATTGAGGGTTTTTTTTCTTCTAACTGAGCATGGCGTTTCTGCTGGCGTGATTTTGGGTGTTTGCGATTAGGGTTTCTGAATACTCTGATGGTTAATTTTGAATTTCAGTCGGTTTGTCTTGAGTTTAATTTGGAAAATTTTTTTTCGTCGAAACGTTATTTTGTTTTTTTCGGATAAAATATTAGATAATTGTTTGGTTGATTGTTGGATTCTGGTTAGAGATGATGTTCTTCTGTGTAGAATAAGCAATAAAGCTTTGTTTGTTTGAGGTAGTAGGTGTATTTAGATAGGTTTAGACTTTAGAGGGTGATGCCCTTATTTGGAATTTTAATCGTCTATAATAAGATAATTTTCCATATAGGTCATCAATTTCCACTCATAGTTTAGCTTTGCAAGTACGAATTTTTTAATTCCTATGCCCGTGATTGTTATGAGAACCCCCCCAACCCCCAAATCAAAGGCATTTAACTGCTCTTCCACTCTCAGCTTTCTGATCATTATTTTGTTTGATTCTATGCGCATATTCTGATCATTAGTAAGCTGCAACAGAAGCTGGTTCCTTTCCTTTCTGACCAAAAGTAGCTTAATTGTTGTATGCTGCTACATCTTCACCTTTTTGTTTGTAGACAAGGGGTTGGAAAAGAAAAACAGAGTTTCGAATCTCAAAAAGTAGCAAATTCCGAAACTATAACAAAAATATAGGCTTCAATTGTTTTCTTACAAACCCTTCACAATTAGTGAAAAAAAAAATAAGCAACAATCTGCTGAAAAGGAAGAAATTGTTTAATCTTTGCGCCCCCTTCCCCTCCCCGGTCTTCTGTTTCGCTTTGTTACATAAAGATTCATGTCACTAACTCTCACTTGAGTTTGAATAAATGTTCATGAAATTCCTGACAACTTCTTTACTACCTTTGCTGACATATTTTTACGGGGCCTTAGTTATATGGGAAGCTCGCTGGTATATGATCTTGTCAAACAAATTTAGTATGTCCTCTTGGATTTGAATTTCCAGCTGAAATGGCTTATCATACTGCAAAAACAGAAGGGAAAAGGAAATCTCAATTTTTTTTCCTCAATGCAGTGTGGTTATTGTTAAGTTTTCTTAAAGACATAGCATGTGGGTAGGTTAACTTGGAATCTAGTACTTCAATTGTGCTTATCATAAAAAATTTTGATAAATTCAGGACATGTCTAGAGGAAAACTAGTTGAGACTCAACAGGCTGATGGGACCCTGCCTTTAACTACAGAAGAGTCTACAGATCCGGATGCAACTTCAGTAGCGAATGAGAACCCTAAAACATCTTCCATTGACAGTGAAACCACAAAGGTACGGACTTCAAAAACTGAAGAAGAGCAGAATGAGACGAGCATCTCACAAGAGAAGACCTTGAAGAAACCTGACAAGATACTTCCATGCCCTCGTTGCAATAGCATGGACACCAAATTCTGTTACTATAACAACTACAATGTCAATCAACCTCGGCACTTCTGTAAGAACTGCCAGAGATATTGGACTGCTGGGGGAACCATGAGAAATGTGCCTGTTGGTGCTGGTCGTCGCAAGAACAAAAACTCCGGCTCCCAGTACCGTCACATAACTGTATCTGAAGCCCTTCAGAATGCTCAAACTGAGATTCCAAATGGAATCAACCACCCTTCACTAAAAACCAACGGGACTGTGCTTACCTTTGGCTCAGATGCACCCCTATGTGAATCAATGGCTTCTGCCTTGAATCTTGTCGAGAAGACAACCCTTGCACGAAATGGGTTTCATAAACCAGAAGAACTGAGAATTCCTGTTTCATGTGTAACTGGACAAAATGGGAATGACCATTTGAGTGGATCTTCAGTCATAGATTCAAATTCAAAGGATGACGCAGGCAAAACTTGTCTGCAAGAGCCATCGATGCAGAACTGTAATGGCTTCCCTCCTCAGCTACCTTGGTTTCCTGGTGCTCCTTGGCCTTATGCATTCAATGGAGCTCAGTGGAGCCCCTCAGTGCCCCCTCCTGCTTTGTGCCCTGCTGGCTTCCCTTTGCCATTTTATCCTGCAGCTGCGGCAGCTTACTGGGGTTGTACGGTACCAGGCATGACTTGGAATATCCCTTGGCTTTCCCAGCCATCTCCTCCAAACTCTATGGCCCCTAGTTCTGGTCCCAACTCTCCAACCTTGGGGAAGCATTCTAGGGATGAGAACATAACTGAAACAAACAATTCTGGAAAAGAGGAACCTCTAAAAGACAACAATCCTGAGAAATGTCTTTGGATTCCCAAGACTTTAAGGATTGCTGACCCGGGAGAAGCTGCAAAGAGTTCTATATGGGCAACACTGGGTATTAAGAATGATAAAGCTGATGCTGATGGCAGAGGTCTCTTTAAGGCCTTCAAGTCAAAGGGTGATGAGAAGAATCATATAGCAGAAACCTCAACAGTGTTACATGCCAATCCAGCTGCGTTATCTAGGTCACTCAACTTCCATGAAAGCTCATAATGAGCAGCTTGAGAACTTGTAGTTGTTTCATTAAGGAAGGAAAGGGTATCAGCTGATTAAGAGAAGCTAGCACCAAATTCAAATGCCGCAGGCCTGCCAGGCCATGTGTATTTTCAGACTTTGAAGAAAACAAACTCTCGAGGCAATCCAACCAAGCAGTAGAGCAGAAGGGTTCTGTAAATTTCTCTTAGGAGAGAAATTAGCTGACATTTTTTTTTTTTTCTCTAATTTGGGTGAGAGAACTAGCTAGTGTTTGTCATTTTCCTTGCGGTTTGCTGAATTTTTCAGTTCATGTACATTGTTATATATATGTATAAGATGGTGAGGGGTAGAAGATGTCTCGTTTTTGTACTAAATTCCCATGTGTACTAAAATAAATCTTGGAATTCAAATCAGGAATTCAGCGTGGGCAAACTTGCTTGCTTGCTTGCTTTTGTTTGTTTTTTCCTTTGGTGGGCAAGATTTATTCTGAAATATTCAGATATGTTACCTGTATCCCTACGGTTTCAGCTGTTCTCAACCGTTGGACATTTATATTTTTAGCACAGAACTCTAAGAATATCAGGGGATAGAATTGAAGATGTTTCTGTGCTATCTCATTGGAAACTGGAAAGGATCTGAGACCTCAGTGATGCATGTATAAATCTTAAAAAGGACTGAATTTCGTCGTCCAGATATGCTTGAAATAAGATGAGAGCTTTCAAGTGTAGGCAAGTGGGGATGGTAGAGACAAATTTTAGAAGATAGAGAGGTGGCCGTAGGCCCCTTCTTCTGTGATTTGCTATTCTGTCACTAAAAGGTGGATAACCTTTTCCTTTCCACGCCGAATAATCCAAACAACCCGCACCAAAAGGTGGA
Organism: Malania oleifera; assembly: GCF_029873635.1. NCBI lineage: Eukaryota > Viridiplantae > Streptophyta > Magnoliopsida > Santalales > Ximeniaceae > Malania > Malania oleifera. The sequence continues at coordinate 104,364,635 of NC_080417.1, read as the reverse complement.
CAGCAGGTTAGAAAGTTTTCCATTCCCATTCTCTTGTGCGACTTTTTCCTGCTTTATCATTATTATTTTTTTCCTATCTTCTTTGGTTTTTTTCCTGTCCACTAGTTTCTTTCCTCTTCCTCTCACAAATTGTACAAATGAGGCCGCACTATTTAGAAGGCATATTAATTGAAAACAAAGGATAGCAAGTGTACAAATAAGAACATGTTTGGGTAGTCTATTTTGTAAGCCTTCTAAGCATTGTATTCTTAAAACACACTTACGTTTAGGATCTGCAAAAAGTAATTTTTTTTTTTTGAAAAAATAAAATAAAATAAATTCGAACACAAATTCTCAATACTCTCTCTCCTTTATTTTTCTCAACTGTCATCAACACAGGATTGACGACGACCGCCACCATCCACCGCGGCAGCTGCGGACCACTAAATGTCACCACCCATTGTTGCCAACCATAGCTGCCAAATGCCACTACTGTTGCTAGACACCAATGCTTGCTGCCTAAAAAATAAAAGAAAGAATTAGATTATTCAAACATATATATATATATATATATATATATATATATATATATATTTTTTTTTTTATTTTATTTTATTTTATTTTATTTTATTTTAAAAAACTAAAATTATATATTGGGTTAAATATCATAAAAAATCAGGAACCTCTCTTGTTTTACAATTCAAACGATTAACTATAATTTAGGATGAAAACTTACCCAGTATCACTAAGTATCAACATTGGGCCCCTATTTTGGCCAAATAAATTTTGATTATTGAGTTAATTATTAGTAATCCCTTTTAAATTTTTATCATTTTTAGATGATAAATATTTTTTGATAGTCTTATTGATTTTCTTCCACTCATTTAATTATCCGATCTAAGTATCATTTTTCTTATTTATATATATTGGTTAGTAGTCAAGTTACATGAATTACTATAATGCATTGTACTTTATAAAATCTATTATCAAAAAAATTCATAAGATCTTTATTAGGGCAAAGACACTTTACCAGTCTTGAGGTTTGACAAAAAGTTAATGACATTTCTTAAGATTTCAAAAGTAAGGGACCCCCTTAAAGTTTTAAAAATTTTATAAACCTGTCTTGAGGTTTGTCAAAAAGACTCAAATCTTTCCTTATATTTTATAAAAAAATAAATTTTATTTTATAGGAAAAGTTTGTATCTCTTTGGCAATAATGTTAAGGAAGATCTGTGATATTTTTAAAACCTAAAGGGACTTACTCTTTTTGTTATATTTTTGTGCAATATAGCCTACAGAGTTGTCTTTTACATTTAAGAATGTTTATGTAAATAAGGCTATTACCCAATAATTTTTAAAAACACTTTTGTATATTGAAAAGTTAAATTTAAGCAAGTAGGATTTTTTTTTTTCACTTTTTCTTTATGATATATATATTTTTATGAATTTTTATTGAAATTTTAGTTGGTATTACTCGTATATCTAGAGGAATGGTTTATGAAATTAAGAACTCTTATTTAATTTTTTTTGCAAATAATCTATCTTTCCAAAAATAATGGGAAACAAAATGTTATTATTTTAATATTTTAAAATTATCCTCATAAAATAAAAAGGGATAATAGACCTTCATTAAATATAATTTTTTCGTCTTACAATTAATTAGAATTTATTTCTATTTTTAAACCTAAGTTGTCATGCACAAGAATTTAAATTAAAGATACAATATATAATTTATTTTTCATAATATTTTTCCATAAGAAATAGGTGGAGAGGGGTTCAAAATGGTTTACTACGTAGATTATAGGCATTTGGACCTTCAATGCCTACTTGAAATATAATTTCTACAAAATTTGTATAAAAATAATAACTTGCTCGCTAAATTATTACTTGACTCTAATCAAAGCATAAACAGTTAATTGGAATAGTCAGGAGCCATAAATTTATCATGTGTCTGAAAAATCCATTGGACTCGGAAAAAATGCACCTTAGTTTCCTCAATCAGCGGCAAACATCTTGCCTTAATAGTCTCTTGATGTGAAACTGCTGTATTTATTTCATACATAAAAATCCAGCCCACATGCCGTATCGAGTACGTACATATAAATCCATGAAACCAAAAAATCAAAACAAAAAAAAAAGATAAAGAGCAAAAACAAAAACAAGAAACAAGAAAGAAACAGATGTGGGGGGCAAAGGGAAGGGCAATAGGCGAATGGGCCAGTAGTGTTATTGTGCAATATGAGCTGTAGATGGGACCTGATCCACGTGATGCAATAAAACCTCTTTGGACTCCTTTCTCTTCCTCTTCCACTGTTCCATGAATTTCTGCTTCTTTCGTTTTAGGGCGCGGATATTGACGATGCCTGCTTTTAATTTTTTACTTTATTTTACAGAGTCGATGGCGACTTGGCGCTCTGCAGAAACTTTAATTGTGGGAGGAACTCATTTAAGTAAAGGCACTGTCAGCAGCTCTACGTTTTCACGTTCTGGGCCGAAACCTGTCATGCATGGGCACATCAACCATGCATGTATGTATGTATGTACGTATGTATTATATATATGGCTTCATCTAAAATTGCAAAGCATCAATCAATATTGGTCTTGGATCACACAGTGTGTCATAAAATCTCAAGCACAATTCATGTGGTTCTCCTTCAATGAAGTACCACCACCATAATATAGGAACTACAGACACCGTTGGAACGTCTGCCGAGTCTTTTTCTTGGGAAACTAGAGTCCTTCTCCTTGTTAATGCGAAACTATTCTTTTCAAGGGAATTCAGCGCACGTTAACTGTGTATATTAGTATGGCCTAGTGTTAGTGTATTTTAATATTATCATATTATTGGTGTATTATATATTTTTACTTTATTTATTATTTTGGAAAGAAACATTTACCTTGAATTTGAATTATATATTTATATTTAATTGAGTCATTCATTCATATATTTCGTTAATGTATAAGATTAATTTTATGAATGTACATTGAATCTAAGTTTGTATCTATTTAATATATACATATCTTATTTATTAAGTTCATGGAGAATGAAGAGTCATTTTGTATTTATAAATAGACCCTTAAAGTCACAAATTTATTATTTTCATTCTCATCATATCATTTTTATTTTGAATTTAGAGAGTTTGACAAACAAAGAAAGGTTTTTTTTTTTTTTTTTTGTGGGGCTTTGGATTCCTCCGTTTGTGTAGAATTAGAGAGAGTCATACGATTTAAATTGGATCGTTGTATCTAGGGAGAGACAAGTCTTAAGCAGTTTTGTTGCATCGGTTCGTGGGCTAAGCTGAAAAATCGCAGAGGGCTTCAATCTCCTTAAATAGAGCGACATATCTGTGTCTCAACCTATTTGTGAATTGTGGTTATATTTGTATTTTTATTTGTGTTTAATTTTAATATTTTTATTTTATTGAATTTACTAACAATTTTAAGGAGATTCAAAATATGGAGCCTAAAGTTGAGAAACCGAATGAAAATGTTGGAGATCTCAACAAGCCTTTTCGGTTTAGAGGAGTCCACTTCGAGAGATGGAAAGAAAAGAAAAATTGGAAGCCTTTGCTGGATAAGTATGTTACTGAGGAGGTAAGAGGACAAGATGCAATTCTGCAAGAAAATGGTAATACCACAAAGGTAAATTTAATTGCTTCCAAACAAAATACTTTACCCAAAGGTTCCCTCCCCCCTCCTTTTAAAAACTCTCAATTAAAGCTTAAGAGGAAAATTATGAAAAATAACAGTAGACCTCACAAAATGAATAGGGGCAACCCTAATCAAAAGAATTTGAACTAAGGACCCCTTTACAAGCAAAACAACAATGTTTGTAGAAATTTAGTGTCTAGAGATTCATAGAGGGAAGACAAAGAGAGAAGGAGAATTGATAATTGTATATTTTTCGGTGTGAAGGTTGACCCAGCTCCTTGTTGTTTGAAGAAACCCTCCACTTCAATTGGTATTTTTTCAAGAAAAGCAGACATGAGATAACAAATCCAGTCTTTCACTAAGATTTCAAATATCTGTCTCGAATTCAAGTTGATTATGTTTCGCCTTTTCCTCAGAGAAAGACGATCAAACAATTCCCAATCATGGTCCTTGCGGATCGGATCATCCATATAATATACAAAAAGAAACTCCAGATATTTGATATCTTTCTCTTTGAATGAGATCTCAATTCCAGCGATGGTTTCATTAGATATCTTACAACTAGAATCCCTCTTTTTTCTGATCCAGTTCCTCCACCACCGCGAACCCCAGTTAGCTTCAAGCATGATACACTTTTTAGTTATTTGGAGAACCCAAGTACTCTCTTTTGGATCCAGGAAACAACTCTCAGAGATCTTTTTTCCTTTTGGAAGATACAGGAGCGAAACAATCAACCTATTGATATTGGAAAACACAAAAGATTCTTCCAATGTATCATTTCTAGGTCCAATGGAATTCATAGGTATAGGAAGAAGCCCTATCAAATAGAGAGTTTTTCTTTCGATCATATTTCGATTGTTAATACGATATATAAGGATCGCTACTACAAAGACTACTACACCCTTGATCGTGAAATATCGATTGCTTGTTGAACCTTGTGAATTGCGTGAAAGTAGGTTACTCCAAATTCGAGGGTCAAAAAGTTTTATAAAACGTTCTTGGTGGAAAAAAATGTGAATGAAAGATCCCATTGAATTGAATTGGGTCCATGAATCTAAGAAATAGTGAGAATTCTTGATCTCTCTCAATTCAAAAATTCAGGATTTGAATTGATGTCCTTTCATTGATTCCTCCTAAATTGCATTGATTTATCCTAAAGATTTCATTTCAATTAGAATTTGGTTATTCACCATGTACGAGGATCCCCGCTAAGCATCTATGGCTGAATGGTTAAAGCGCCCAACTCATAATTGGCGAATTCGTAGGTTCAATTCCTACTGGATGCACACCAATCAGACCCTCCAATCCAATAAGTCTATTGGAATTGACTCTGTATCAATGGAATCTCATCATCCATACATAACGAATTGGTGTGGTATATTTATATCATAACATATGAACAGTAAGAACTAGCATTCTTATTGAGACTCGAACTCATAGGGAAGAAAATTGATGGATGGAATCAAATATGCAGTATTTACAAACAAAAGTATTCGGTTATTGGGGAAAAATCAATATACTTCTAATGTCGAATCAGGATTAACTAGGACAGAAATAAAGCTTTGGGTCGAACTCTTCTTTGGTGTCAAGGTAATAGCTATGAATAGTCATCGACTCCCGAGAAAGGGTAGAAGAATGGGACTTATTATAGGACGTACAATGCATTACAGACGTATGATCATTACGCTTCAACCAGGTTATTCTATTCCACCTCTTAGAAATAAAAGAACTTAAATCAAAATACTTAATAGCCTACCTCTCAGTAGGATTCGAACCCAGATGAAGTTCTGACCATCTGTTAGAGAAAAAAGAATGAATGGATCTAGTAGGATTCCCAAGAAATTCTTCGATTTCTTCCGGAACCAGATGAATAATCATCTGCTTCTCACATTCCGTGAGGGACATTGAGGAATATCTAGAAAGGCATTTCGGGAATCGGTCTGATTCTATCTGTATTCGTTCCGTTTGAAGAAAGGAAGGATCCCAAAGAATCGATCTTTCTTTTAGTTGTTGAATCTCTCTTTGATTGATCAATGTGTGATATTACGAATTCTTATTACTAATGGAATCCAAATGATCTCTGGATTGATAAGAAGATCCTTTCAATTAGCTAGAATCTGATACTTGAACGAAACTAGATCTTGTGGAATCATATTGAATATTTGACGATACATTCCGTACCTTGCTAAAAAAACCGATCCTTGTTTACCAAGCACACATTGTCTATACAGAGGCTCCTATTTATACCCATTTTTTACAAACAAATTACACCAATTTAGTCTAATCAATTACCTACAATCAAGTCAAATCAATTAATAATATCAATCTCAACAAATCAGCCCTTATTTGCTTCTTTGACCAATCTCAAGAGTGATTCTCTCTCATCAATCTTTAATGTCAAATCTCCCATATCCTTAACACTCCCCCTCAAGTTGGTTCAGTAGATGGTTGAATTGAGTAGGTCAAAGAGCTTTGGTAAATAGATCTGCTGGCTATTGACTTGTAGGTATGTGAATGATTTGAATGACTTGGTTTTAGAGCTTCTCTCAAATGAGATGACAATCGATCTCTATGTGCTTCATTCGTTCATGGAATACTGGATTCGATGCAATGTGGATAGCTGCTTCATTATCACAATATAACTTGACTGGTTATGGATGTGTTATCTGGATATCTGTCAGAAGTTGCTAAACCAAGTAATCTCACAACAAGTTGACGTCATAAATCAGTACTCTACTTCAGCCGAGGATCGTGAAATTGTTGTTTGCTTTTTGGTCTTCCAAGAAATTGGTGATTTTCCAAGTAGAATATAGTATCTGGTGACTGATTGCCAAGTATCACTACATCGAGCCCAATCTGCATCACAAAATACATGCAATTTGTTGGAATTAGTGTATTCCCAAAGGGGGTGAATTGGAATTTTAAACTTTTCTCCTAGTTTAACCCAGATATTAGTATTATACAACCTAGGGTCTTTCTAAGCATATACCAAATCAATATATAGACAGTATAATCAGAGTAATGTAAGATATCATATGGGTGCTAAAAATAAATTGCAGATAAATAAAGCCGACACCAGATATGATATCGGGGTTCGGTCAATACTGCCTACATCCCCACCTTAAGCTTACAAGTAAGAGAATTCCACTAAAGGCTCACTTTAAGGGCGGAGCGGCATTGTATACAACCAGGTCAATTAATGGGACTGACCTCAACCTACAACCACACCTTACCAGGATGGTGCACCTAACTTTCCTAACCAGATCTAAGCCAATCCGAGACTATTCAACAGGGCTAGTCTCCCTCTTTAGGCCCACGTCTGGAATACAACAAATAATAAACTTTGTGTACAAACAAATATGCTTCTTACATTAAGCAGATATGTACCAATATGCTCAACCAAATAATGCACTCACATATGATAGGATATTAAGCTCAAGTAAGATTTTGTTAACCAATGTGTTAACTCTCAATAGAATGTATATCAATGTGTGTATGAGAGAGTGAGGCTTTTGATGTCAAGCCAATATGCTTGTAATATAATTAATCACAAGCTCTCTATCACCCTAACAAAATATCACAATAATGTTTTTTAAATGTAAAGCACAAAAGATAATAGGGTTTAAGCTTGCTAAAGATATTAATGTGAAAACACAAAACAAGCTTATGAATCTTGCAAATCTTAAGCTATGTAAGGGTTTTTCCTAGTCAAATATTTATGAATGAAATATTATGGTAAAAACCTTAAGCAACTCTCCAAAAATCAATGCACAATCAAATATGAATAAGGGAGAGTGTGAGCTTGTATAATGAGTATGTAAAAACAATCTCACTCAAAATAAATGACTAATGAATATAAGGAGTGGATTTTGGCAATGGATTAGGGGAGATATGAGAGTATAAATGATTTTTGGCCAAAAATATTTTCAAAGAAATTTGGCTAATCTCAAAACCCTAATCACCTCTTAATTTTGCAAATGAAGCCCTATATATAGAATTGGGAAAAATTATAGTCGTTGCGGATACACTGGGTATTTTGAAAAAAATTTAAGGGAGTTTAATTAAAAATAACCCAATTTAAACTCGGTAAAATTTTGACAACCCGAGAAGATCGGTCGATCATTTTTAAGGTTCGGTCGACCGTCCAAAGGCAATTTTGAACCCTCCGAGGTTCGGTCGACAAGATGAAGTTCGGTTGACCAAACTTTACATACTTCGGTCGACCAAGTCCCTTTGAACTTAGAGGTTCAGCCGACTAGGGCGTTGGGACTTCCCACGTGTCCATTCAGTCGACCAGAGCATTGGTATACATTTTAGGATGGTTGACCGAGTGGTCAACATTTTGACCCCGAAGAGGTTCAGTCAACCGAAGGGTTTCTATGTGTTGGGGTTCGGTCGAATGAACACACCTACATTGTCCATTTATTTTCTAACTCCCCTTTTAAAGATACCCTTAATCACATATTTGATAAGTATAAGTTATAGGGGACTTTTTCATGCAAAACTTTGGGTCCTATGGTCAGTTTAGGGTCATTTTTGAGCTAACCCTAAAAATCCGGGGTCGATCGACTAAAGGGTGATTACTAAGGTCAACTATGGTCTTGAGCTTATAATCTCTACCGTGCATGATATGCATATTATTACTGGCCTTTGAAATTAATAATATTACAGACCCATAATGAAATATAAATTACAAGACATAAACATGTTGGGTCTTCATTTTCTTCTAGTCCATGTGCATCATATGATATTGCTAATTTATCCTACACACAAACTAGATCACACATAAGATCCTTGTGTTTCGTCAGCATCAAAACTAGAGATCGGACTCAAAAAGTCAACACAATTGAATATTACTAGAAGTTGATAGGAAAACTCCTTGTCCAGATAATTGTTTGAGATATCGTAAGGCTTAATGTGTTGCATCCAAGTGAGATGTTTGAGGCGTCCATGAATTGACTCAGAATGTGTACGGCATATGCTAAGCCTGGCCTAGTGATGGTCAAATATATCATCCTTCCAACCAATCATCGGCATGAAGATTGATCTGAAAGTGGTTCTCCATCAGTCTCACTAAGAGCCAGATTTGGTTCCATGGGTAGATTTCCTAGTTTAGCACCAAGAAATCTAGTTTCCTTACGTATCTCCAAGGCATATTTCCTTTGTCATAAAAGGATTCCAATTCTTAAGCGAGCCACTTCTATACCCAAAAAATATTTTAGAGTGCCAAGATCTTTGAGTTTAAAACATTCTCCGAAGTATTTATTGAGTGCATCAATCTATTCCAAGTTGTTTCCTGCCAAGATGATGCCGTCTACATATACAAAGATAATTGTAAAACTGTTTTTGTAGGATCGGACGAACATGGAATAATCGACTTTAGACGGTTTATATCCGGCACTAATGAGAGTGGAAGAAAGCTGGGCATACCATTCTTGGAGGCTTATTTGAGGTCATATAGGGATTTTTTGAGCTTGTAGATTCGGTTTTCCCCCTTTTGTCCAAAATCAGGAGGAAGGTGCATGAAGATGTCTTCATCAAGGTCTCCATGTAAGAAGGCATTGTTGACATCAAGTTGATGGAGACGCCAATTTTGTGCAGCAACAAGCGCGAGAACAGTGTAAATGGTAACCATTTTTGCAACAAGAGCAAAGGTTTGAGAGTAATCGAAACCTTCCTTCTGATTATAGCCTTTAGCAACAGGGCAAGCCTTATAACGTTCCCGAGAGCCATCTGGATTGTGTTTGATTTTTTACACTCATTTGCAACCAATGGGTTTCTTGTGGGGTGGAAGAGGAGTCAAAGTCCAAGTATGGTTGGCTTCCAAGGCATCAATCTCAGAACACATGGCATCACGTCACTTAGGATCCTATATAGCTTACAAGAATGACTTGGGTTCTTGTGCAAGGGAGATGGCAGCGGTGAAGGCACGGTGTGTAGGAGAAATAGAATCATATGAAAGAAAATTAGAGAGAGGATAAAAGGTACCTGAGGAGCGGACCAATGCCAAGTCAAATGATGGGATAGGTCGAGAAGGGAGTGCTTTGTTAGGAATCTGAGGAGCCCATGGGTGGGCTTGATACACATGGGTGAACACCAACTTGACCCAAAAGCTTAAGCGTATTGCGTCTTGGACCCAACCATGCATATAAGCACCCAACATCCACTTAATTTTTCCAATGTGGGACAGACTCACAAGTGAAATTCTCAACAATCTCCCCCTCACTTGTAACTTCCAACTGCTCCCCCTTGAACGAAAACCGTCTCCCTTCTGCGAGTAAGCTCAATTCCCCAATAGTTGCTCAAGTGGGCCTTACCATTGGCGCCTTACATTAGTTGGATTGCATTCCATGTGCCTCCAAACCAATCCTACCTCTCACTTCTTGACCCTATTCAGATCCATCCCCAACCTAGATGATCCTTATTGGTCTTGACCACACACTTGGTCCTCCAACTATTAGCACGTCAGAAGAATTAGCTTCACGTTTCGACTTTTTTTTTTTTTAATGATGTCGGTCACCCAGAGTTACGAATCATCAGCTCTAATACCACTTGTTAGGAATCTGAGGAGCCCATGGGTGGGCTTGATACACATGGGTGAACACCAACTTGATCCAAAAGCTTAAGCCTATTGGGTCTTGGGCCCAACCATGTATATAAGCACCCATCATCCACTTAATTTTTCCAATGTGGGACAGACTCACAAGTGAAATTCTCAATATGCTTGTTCAACATGAAATCCTTTAAGTAGGTAGGTCACTGAATCTGACGTTTGGATCGCCGAACTTGGATAGGTGGGGTAGGAGAAAGGGGAACGTCATTGGGTGGGGAAGTATGTGGCTGGGTAGGGGGTTCAAAAAGAAGATCTAGAGAGTCAATGAGATGAGGTAAAACAATAGAGGGTGACTCTAAGGTAGTTTGTCTAAAAGGAAATTGATCCTCATAAAAGACTACATCACGAGATACAAAGTTTTGGTGAGTTGCAAATTCGTACAGCTCATAACCTTTTTGGCCATATGGATAGCCAAGGAAGACACAACAAGTTGCACAGGGATCAAATTTGGAGGGATGGTGGAACTGAGTGGAGGCATAACAAAGACATCCAAAGACTCGAAGATGGTCCTATTTAGGTGGGGTATTGCATAGCTTCTCATAGAGAGATTTCCCGTCCAAAAGAGGAGTGGGTGTTCTATTAATCAAATAAGCTACAGTAAGAAGAGCATAACCCTCAAAATATTTAGGCATATTAGCCTGAAAAAGAAGGGCTCGAGAAACATTTAAAAGATAACGATGTTTACGTTCCACAACTCCATTTTGTTGAGGAGTGGATATGCAACTCATTTGGTGAATGATGTCTTTTTTTGAATAGGAGGAGGAAATGTCAAATTCTTGCCCATTATCACTACGGACAATTTTGATTGTAGTGGAATGTTGGTTTTCAATGAGCTGAATAAAAGAATGAAGAAGGTGTCGAGTATCTAACTTATAATGCATTAAGTATATCCAAGTACATCTAGTGTAATCATCGACAATGGTGTATGTAAAACAATCAAGACAATAAGTAATAAAAAATATCTGTGCAGAAATTAAAGTGCGGATATTAAATAGATAAGAGAGAGAAGGAGCAGACATAATATTTGTTATCGAGGTTCGGCCAATACTGCCTACGTCCCCGCCTCAAGTCAACTTGCTTGAGAATTCCACTACCTTGCTCACTTAACTAGGCGGAGCTACACCGTTTACAATATTCCTTACAAGTTGGAGTCTCCTTAGCCCACTTAACTGGGTGGAGCTAAACTATTTCTCCTTACAGGGTGGAGTCTCCATAGCTCACTTACCGGGGCAGAGTCAAATTGGTTCTCTTTACAGGGTGGAGTCTCCTTGATGTAATTGGTGTAATCCTAAGAGGGGGGTGAATTGGGTATTTTAAAATTTTCTTCCTAGGTTAGGTTCAAAAACACAATTAGTATGACACAACCTAGGGACTGTCTAAGCAATCCCAATTACTACATGTAACGACCTGAAATTTTATACCATTTTTTTTTCAAATAATCTATAAAATATACTGATAATCATTTTACTCTGATACCCCTGAAGTCACCTATGCAGCAGAAAACTTAAAGCCATATATCCATAATTTCAATACTAGAACCCAATATTAACCCAAAGCATACATAATTATACATCATCCCAACAAACACCTCTATTCTACCTCCAACAACTTTCTCCCTACGTACTACTCAAAAATTACAATCTCTCTTGAAACACTTAAACCCTTCAACAGGGTTAGTGTAATGATCTCTCCTACTGGCGAGCTTCAACTTTCATCTAGTGGATCATATGAAAAATGTTTAATTTAAACTGGGGAATGAGAACAAGTCCTACGAGAGAACTGCTTCACTACCATAATGCCCCATTGGATTATATATCATGTTCTAATGCACCTTACTTCAGTACTAACGCTCAACAACTTCAATTTCCATCTCTAGTCTTCCAAAGATCTAACACTGACATAACCTTAAGGCCCCATTATGTTTCTTAGTAAATAACACAAGTGCAACCTATGATGATGTTTTAGATCAAACAATTTCCTTGTCAAAGAAATTTTCTAGTTGCACCCTAAGTTGCTTCAGTTTAGCTATTGTCATTCTATATGATATAGTTGACATAGGCTCCGTTTCTAACACCAAATCAATATTAAATTCAATCTTCTCTTGGAGGTAACCCTGATAAATCATCTGGGAAGAATATCTAAAAATTAATCACCTATAGGTAAAAAAGTTTTTTGGGATTCGTTAACTCATATATTTCTTTCATTGTTATTACAACCCAAGACATGTACCCAAATTTTTTCCTTTCACAAGCACTCAAAATGTCAAATATAAGAGCTTATTAGTTAGAAAGAAAACCCTCACTCCATTTGGATTTCTGAGTATTATTTTCTTTTAAAAACAATAACTAGGTGAATGATCAATAGATAACCACTAATGGTTAGCCTCATTTTTAAATAGAGAACTTACAATAATGACTTATACTCATCAAGGACCATACCTACTGAGACATCCCAGACCAGGATGTGTAATCATTAGCCTATCAGATCAAATGTGTAAAAGCATTTCAAACTCTCATCATAACTTGTGATTCATTTGAGTAAAAATTTTATAAGGTTCCAAACATTCTCTGAAATTCTAATTACCCAATTCCTTTTTAATGTCAAACTAATACACAGGCTTACACTTTTTACTCAGGGTAAAGTATCATTTTCCTACCAAATTGGTTTCTAAATTTTTCTTGCTTCCAACAGTTTTAAGATTCAACTTCTAGCCTATGTTGGCAAACGTTGAATATCAAAGTATAGTTGGAAAATATCCTCAATGAAAAACAAGGATTGCAATTATAGCAAGTCTAAATCCTGGTATACTGACTTTAAGTCAACCATTACCTTGCTCCGGTGATTGGGCAAATATGCAATAAACACGTATCTTGGTTTTTGGTACAAAATACAATACTAATGAAGTTGTTTAGTCAGCTATGATCAGTGATCGGACATTGTCTGGAAGCATAAATCTTGTATGAAATGGACTAGGAAGGAAAGGGTGACATTTATTTGTACTAGAGAGTTGCTAATGGTAGAAGAATCAGATTCTAAAGATGGCTTCAGATGCCACAATCAATTGTAAACAACAATATAAAATCCCACATTATGCTGTATACAAATCAAATCCCAATCGAGCCGATGCCTAAGTGGCTAAATGGGTGTCCCATTGCCAAATAAGATTCGCACAAGATAAAGCAAAAGGATAAAACTCAAAATCCTAGCATGTATGGTTTTCCTTCTGGATAGCATATTGTCAAAGATCTAAGTATCATTATGATTTTTTTCTTCTAAGTAAGTTTTTTTTTTAAATGATTTTGTTAGGTGTTATTTGGTTCACAGGATCTTTCGGGTTACTTGGCAATGCAATGCCCATGACATATTATTCTCATGTTTGTTTTCAAGTTATGGTGATAACATCACTTCCCAGGGTATAAAGAATTCCTACAAAACATAGAAGTCCAATCATTGCCTACTTAGTATCTTACATTCTTATGGGCATTTTATTTTTAGGATTAAACTGTCCCCACTATTTTAGCCAACTTATGGAAATATAAAAATATGTAGTCAATGCACATTCTCATCGACCCATCTTCCTTCCTCACAATCAATATCGACACTTTAGAAATTAACGTTGTCCCCAGAACTAGATCAATAACAAACTCTATCTCAAGATCAACAGGTAGTCTCGGAAAACCTTCGGGAAATACATAAGGAAAATCCCTCACTACTGGGATATCCTCAACGCTCAACTCCCCTTCTAATACTTCCTTCACATAATCCAAATATCCCTGGCAACCCTCTAACAACAACCCCCTCACCTGAGTAACGGATAACAACTGTGGTGGGGTGCACACCTATGACCTCACAAATATATACCCCTATCCTTTTGGAGGTCTGAACACTACCTTTTTTTTATAACAGTCTATATTGGCATAGTTAGTTGTTAGCTAGTCCATACCCAATATTATATCCAATCCTTGCATGTCTAAGACTATAAGATCGGCTGGTAATATTCTTTCTTGAAAGCCCACTGGATAGTTTTTAAGTACTCTTCCACATCTCATACTGATCCAGTTGGCGTGGCTACAAACAAATCAGTATCTAACAACTGTGTCTCAACTCCAGTTGTCTTAACATATCCCAACGACATGAACAAATGGGTGGCACCTGAGTCAAATAAAATAATAGCTTTATATGATAAAGTAATAATCATACCTGTCACGACGTCGCCTGCAGCCTCAGTATCTCCTGGTGTCAACGCATAGACCCTCGTCGGAGTTGTGTTCCACTATTGGCCGCCACCCCTAGGTGCCTAGATATTCCCTCCAAATAGTCTGGGAGCAAGAGTCGTACTATATTGCATATGAAAGTCTCGTGCTACATAACCCAGTCCACCACATCAGTAGCAGACATTCCTCCCTGCTCAGCATTCTCCTCGGTGTCTATTTCCACATGTAAGATGAACTGGAAATGCTTGCTCGCCCTGAATCTCCTGTCTCCTAGTCCCCTGCCTCTGGAGTTTGCCATATCTATCCCCTCTCCAAGGGCCTCGGCTGGACCCGACCTAGAATCTTGGAGGCATGGGTCTCTTCCTCTGACCCAATGTCTTCACGCCCCTTTGACTGCTCTCCTCTGCCACTATGGCCTTGTCAACTAATTCAGATAAATCTTGTACCTTTAGGACCTCCACCAGCCTATGGACGTCATGCCTCAAACTCCTTTCAAACATTCTTACTTCTTTAACTTCATCTGGCACGATATAGGGAGCAAAGTGTGTAGCTTGATAAACTTCGCTGCATACTACTATACTGTTAGTCGCCCCTGTCATAGATTTAGAAACTCTGCTATCTTAGCTTCTCGAACAGGGGGAGGAAAATAACGATCAAAGAACATCTCGTTGAATCGGTTCCATGACATGACCAATAGTATGAGTCTCTGTTCCTCAAGCTTCATGGCTGTCCACCATCTCTCAGCTGCACTTGCCAGCTTATACGTGGCTTATAGAACCTTATGTTCATCGGTGCAATGAAGCACCCCAATATTTTCTCAATCTTCTGCATCTAGTTTTCAGCAACTGTAGGATCAGCTAATCCTGAAAACGTCAGAGGACTCATTTTAGTGAACTTCTCTATAGTGCAGCCCTGGTCTGCTGCTGATCCTCCATACTCCCTAGACCTCCATGCAATCTCAGTTATAACCTGCTAAGCCAAAATATGCACAACCGCGTTTGAATCACCACCACCTGCACCAAAGGGCCCTACACCATCATCCCCACTAGCTTGGGCACTGCTACCCTCAGGGTCCATCCTTCAAAAGGAACCAAACAATCATAGGACTCTATCATTATCACCCAACTAATATACTCATCAGACTAAAATCCAAAATATATTCTTCTATAACAATTCATCATAACATCCTCAACTCCAATTGAAGATTAAATCCTACCACTTAAAAAACAAGAATCAGTGATAGTATCCATGGTTTTCTTGAAATCGTCACCCTAAGAAAAATAAAAAAACAACTACGAAACTCCTGCTTCTAGGCCGCAAGATAGAACCCTAAATTCCCAATCTCATCCTCTAACAATAACTGATTTATATCTCACACAACCCATCTCTTATTCTCCTCACAATCTATTCCTATACTCTAGTATCGTATTTCGCTATTTACTAGAGTCTGTAGAACATAATAACCTAGGCTCTGATACCAAAATCTAACGAATTGAAATTTCATACCATTTTTTTTTCTAATAATATATAAAATATACTAATAATCATTTTACTCTGATACCCCTAAAATCACCTATCCAGTGGAAAGCTTAAAGTCATACATTTATAATTACAATACTAGAATCCAATATTAACCCAAAGCATACATACATAATCATACATCATCCCAGCACCTTCTACCCAACACTCCTGAATGCTACTCAAAAATACAATCCCCTGATAACACTTACCCTTGAGATAGGGCAGTGTAGACGACTTCTCTACCTGCGAGCCTGATCCGCTCCTCCAACTAGATCACCTGAAAAATGTTAATTTATTGGGACAAGACAACGCTCAATAAGAAGAAATATGCTATTATCAGTGTATGATAAATGAGTTTACATAAGTAATCTACTGATAAATAACTGTACTGAGATACCATGTAAAATATAATACTGTGTAACTCACACCTACATGACTTAAAATACACTTGTAATATCTGAGTTTTCTATTTAATCATACTGCTAGTATTATAATATATTTGTTGATATTCTATGAATCTGTATATAAATAAATAACTGAGAAATATCTCTGGAAATCTGAACGTCATGATTTAACCTCTCATGACAGGGTTGTGCGGCCCATAGGTTGGACCTAACTCTGGTTGGCCTACCAGGATAAGTCACCTGAATACTCTACCAATCCTCAGTCTGATCATTATTGCAATCTCTCCAAAGGCACAGTACTGATATCTATCTTGTTAAACTGGTCTCCTCAACCCAGGAATTTGGGGAGACTGCAATCCCTCCATAGGCATGGTAGACGGAATCCACACACTATGCTGATTTTGAAATTCCTGGGTTGATAGAATCCACACACTGATGAAATTTTTGAAATTCCTAGGATAGCATATTTCCCTTACTTGGATAACTAAACTCGTATGCCGATTCTAACTCACGCCCATGACGTTCATAATTCCATTTCCCTGAAAATATCATACATATACATACATATATATATATATATATATATATATATATTCCTGTCAAATAACTGAATTCCAGAATAATCTCATACTCACATTTCCCGAATTATGAACTATTCATTATCTTACCTGGATTCTTGGGAACACCCACTAAAAACCTAGCCAGCCTACCGTGTATATACCAACTCTGAATTGTATAAAATCCCAATTTCTCAATTTAACCTCAGAAATACATTCATATCTAAGCTTATACCTTCAATAAATTAATAATCAACCCAAAAATGCCCAAATAAGACCCTTACCTAGTTTCCTGAACTACTTCTGCAGGGATCCCAAAATTATACCCGCGGCCCTCACCCGAACCCTGAATCCAATACCCTTGTTCAACCTTAGAATGCTCAATATTTAACATTTACAAATCTACAATAATTAAATAATAATTGATCTCTAAATAACCCCTCATCCTAATTTTGGGGTTATGACCACGACAACCCCACAAGAAATCTGTTCCGTTAGACTTGTAGAGAATTATCCCTTGATTCTCATAGTGGTGTCTGATCGTCAATTAGCCTTAAGATTTATGAAAAATTGAGGTAAGAGTGAGAATTTAGCTTACCTTAGGGGATATACCTACACCACTCCTATGACAAATCCGCTCAGGTAGAAATGTCAAATGCGGAGAATGAAGCCCAATGGTATTTTTCAATTTCCGATAGGTGCTCGTTAGGCCGACGAAATCAAGGAGAGAGAGAGGAAAGATGACGAGGGCGTCTTTTTTTTTTCTTTTCTTTATTATCTTATATTAATATTATATGCATATACTTTTATCCTTATATACTTATACATATTTATATAACCATCATATCATTTAATTTAATTAATTCAACTTAATAATGTTTAATTAATTAATAATTTTATTATTATTATTATTATTATTATATTTATTTATTTTTATTTTTTGAAAACCACTACACCTTCCTGTAATAATTATTTTTGGGCCGTTACACTGCAAGTATTGAAAGCATGTATGTAGTATGATCAATACAATAAACAATTAAACATGCATGTGCGTAATTTAAAGAGCGGAAACTAAGTAAAGCGTAGGGAAGAGAGAGCGACACAATATTTGTTATCGGGGTTCAGCCAATCCTGCCTACATCCCCACCTCAAGTTGATAAGTAAGAGGATTCCATTAAGTGATCACTTAACGGGTGGGGTGTCACCGATTACAACCTCATTTCTTACTGGTCGAGGAATACCCCAAGTCACATTACAGGGCTGACCCCAATCAATACTCCTTACAGGACGATGTACCTAGTTCTCCTAACTAGGTCTAAACCGGTCTTAGACTTTCTTAACCGGGTCAAAGTCTATCCGATGCACGTTACAGGCCAGTGCAACCCTTTTCTGACCACACGTCGGGAATACAACAATAATAAATATTTTGTGTACAAAGAGAGTGCTTCTACAACAAGCTAATGATGTACACCCAATAAGCACAAATACACTCACAAATGATGGGAGATTAAGCTCAACGAGATTTTGGTAAACTGTACGTCAATTCTCAAAAGTGTGTATATATCAATGTATGTGTATGAGAGTAAGATTTTTTATTTCAAGATAATATGTTTACTATACGTATTATCAAAGAATCTTTAAAACCCTAAGCAAATATCTTAAGAATATTTATCAAATATTAAGTACAACAGATATTAGGGTTTAAGCTTGCAGAAACGTTTTTATCAAAAGCATAAAGCAAGCCTTTGAATCTTGCAATAAGGAAGCAAGGATTTCACAAGCAAATGGAGAGTTTTTCCCAAGAGATATTTATGAATAAAAATATAATGGATGTAAAAAACAATAACTCTTTGAAAGAGAGAGAGTTGTTAGCTTAAGGATGAATGTAAAAATGCCCACAAGATGAAGTATTCAATCAATCCTCAAATTGTAATAACTTTGCAAATGAAGATGAAGAACACAATGCTCTCTTTCTAAGAAATGTATAATCAATAACATGTGAGAAAGAGAATAAACAATAAGCTTGTAAAAATGTGGGAATATAAAAGCTTTAGCAGAAAAAAAAATTTCAGAGAGAATGTGTGCTAATCAAGATTTTAATTCTAGCTTTGAAATGGTGTATATATAAATTCTCAAAAAATTATAGCCGTTGGGGACACGCTCGCCATTTTAGAAAAGTTTAATTAAAATTTTAATGATGATTAGCGCTTGAAATTTTATTAAACCCGAGAGGTTTGGTCGACTGGTGCCGACTCGTAAGGGTCGGTCGGCTGGGCAATGTGTCGGTTGGCTGACCTCACTGTGCTATTCAAATTTTTCTACGAAGCTTGGTCGGCTGAGGAAGTGGCCGATCAGCTGAGACAAAAGTGAATCTGAATCTTCGTAGGTTCGGTCGGCTGGGGCTTTCTTTAGTTCTTTTAGGTCGGTCGATCAAGGGTTAAATTTGGCCAAAAATGTATGGTCGGTCGGCTAGCCATTTCAATAGAAACATTGGCCGATTGGCCAAGGCTTTGTAAATGGACCAAATTTGCTAGATTGGTTGATTGAGGCATTTAAGACTTGCATAGGTTGTCGACTGAGGTCATTGAAAATTTGAATTTTTGCCCTGATTTTGACCTTAAAATTGGTCAACCCCATGTGTATGAGTATGACATTTTAGTTAGAGGGTTTTTCATGAAAAGTTTTGGGCCCTAAGGTCAGTCTGTGGTCTTGAGTTTGAGCTTGCAATTCCCATCATGCATGATATGCATTATTACAACCAAATAAATAAATGCTATTACAATTGATAATAATAAATGTCTTTTTTTCCTTTGCTCTTCAAATCTTTGTGGAATATGCCAGATTTTGATGATCTTTAAGTCCCTTAAGCTTCCATGTATCCTCTTCCATATGTACATTCTGAATTATTAAACTGTTCAAGTACTAGGCACACACATGAAATACATATGCTTTGTTAGCATCAAAATAGGGATTGGACGCAAAAAGTCAACACTCCCTAGCTCACTTACCAAGTGGAGCCAAACCGTTACAAAGATATAAAATAAATTTTTCATACAAGATGAAATGCTTCTTTGAAAGCAGAGTTGTACACATTTAAAATCTATATGGACTCTCATATGATTTATAAAATGAAACTCAATAGAGTATATGATTTTCCTCTCAAAATAGTTTTCAAGTAAATGTAGTGAGAGTATAGAAAATGATTTTCTTTTTGCAAATGACCTTTAAATTAAAATCAAAAGGCTACCAAGCAAAATATATGACTTTGAATATATGCTATAGCCTTTCTTAAGAAACTTTTCAAGCAAATATTTATCAATGAAAATATGCTCAAAGCTTACTTGAATACCCCCAAAACTTTTCTCCAAAAAATATTTTCCAAATCAAAGAATAGGAGAAACTAGGATTTTTTTCAAATCACTGACCTTTAATAAAATCAAATACAAGTTGGCTCTCAAGCTATATAAATATGGATAGGAAATATATGCTCAAGTCAAACTTGAATAACTTCAAAAATAATTCTCCAAAAAATAATTTTTCAGAAAAAGAGAATGAGAGAATTCAAACTTTGAAGAATATGAAATAAGAAGGCTATATATATAAGATGATATATGCTCAAGCCCCCTTTAAAATAAAACCCCAAAAATATTTTCCCCAAAAATATTTTTCGAGAAGTATAGGGGAAATATGATCTTTGAAAAACCTTAAGAATAAAAAGGCTCTCAAGAAAATATATGAGTTGATATGAGCTCAAGCCTTCTTCAAGAAGCTCTTAAAAAGTTTCTCCAAAAAATATTTTTAAAAGAAAAGTAGAGGAGAAATAAACTTTTTGAAATCTCATAAGATGAAGAGGCTTTCAATCAAAATATATAAGCTTTATTATATGCTCAACTCTCTTCAAACAAAACCCCCAAAAATATTTTGCCAAAAAATGATTTTCAAGAAGAGTAGGAGAAATAAGAATTTTGAAGAACAAATGGGGTATAAAAATTGTGGGAGAATCAAAATATGTTTGAAATAAATCACAAAGGGATTCTCCAACATTTTTAACGTGTTTAAGGCTTGTATTTATAGGCTAGAAGGAGATATAGCCGTTATATGGCCGTTTTTGGGGGGTGGGGGGGGGGGGTTAAAATATTATTATATTTCAAAAACAAGCCCTTTTTCGGAAGTTGAGACACTTTACCGAGAGGTCCGGTCAATTGAGGTTAAGCTTCGGTCATCTGGGGTCAAGCTATGGTCGGCTGGGGCCAAGCTTCGGTCGTCTGGGGCTTCAAATACATGAGATTTGGTTGACTGGAGTGAAGATCTAGTCGGTTGGACTTAGGTTTTCTGCGCGGACATGCTTCGGTTATTTAGACATAACATTTTCTATACAACTCCAAATTTGACATTATTGGTATGAACAAAAAGCTAAGAGAACACCCCACAACTTCCATGTTGAATACTATTTAGGATAAGGAGTGATTGATTAAAAAAATTTTCTCATCAATGAGACAACAAAAATATGAATGAAATTTTCTGCTACGGACACCTTTTAGAAATTCGAGAACTACTTTTTCTAGAAAACTCCAAATGGGGCGTTATTAGTATCAAAAGGTTAAGAGAAAATTCCATAATTTTTATGTTGAACATATTTTAAGATAAGAATGGATTGATTGAGAAAAGAGCTCATTTCTATTGTCCGGTCGACTGAGCTTTAACAGCTAGTCAACCGACCCCTTTGTAAAAATTAGTTTTTGCCTTCTTTTAATTTTAAAACCATTTTTAAACCTTTTGGTATAAGTTTAACTTTGAGTAACAAGGTTTTTCATGAAAGATTGTGGTACCTAAGGTAAATCTAAGGTCAATGATGAGCTTCAATATAAATAAAATGAAACTTGCATGCACAAATGAATGACCTAATTACTATTACAATATAACTTAAAAATTAAAGGTCTTCAAGTTTTATGCTCTCCCGAATTCCCATGGAATGCGCCTCAAAAAATGTGATTGTGTAAGGCTTCCTGGCTTCCATTTTGCATTCATCACTTGTGCTTATAGAATTATAAATCTGTTCAAACACTAAGTACACAAGTGAGATGCTATGGTTTCTCATAATCAAAATAGGGATCAGACTCAAAAAGTCAACAACTTATACTTATTGAAGATGAATCTCATCAAGTATGCAAGCGATATAAGTAACATTTTAAATCTTTTAAAACAACTATACTGGATATTGATTAATTCATTTCAAACATGTAACCAATATAGTCTCCCTATGGAACACATATGCATTAGAAAAAAAGGTATTAAGGCATGATATAATGCTTATAAATTTGAGAACAATCCATATTTATTCATAGAGCTATAACAACCATATATGATGTTTAGGGTTTTCAAAAGAGGCTCAATACTCAAAAGGTGAAGCATAATGCATATGAGTCCTCAAGATATTTAAAATTTATGCTTTTTCCTAAAGATGGAGTTCAACTCCCTTGACTGCACATGAAAAAGCATTTTCAGCTAAGGATGAAGTTTACCTATTAAAACATGTATCATTCAATCACCCTTCATAGGAATTTTAGCATGTAGAACACACAAGCATGCACCAAAATCTTGGTTGTTTCTATAGCATGCAATTCACAAAGTTTGCATTAGCCATGCAGATGACGTTCCAATCAAAACATGCAACAACCAAGATTTGCTACCAGCATGCAATACTCAAGATTCTGCATCAGCCATGCAGATGACGTTCTAGTTCAAGCATGCAAGTATAGTCAATTAATTCAATACATTCAGTATGGCCCAATGACAGTTCATGCTATAAGATGATCAAGATGCAAACCATCCATTAGACAATATAAGAATTGAGCAAAAGTGGATAGTATGCTGCAGAGTTGTTTTCATAAAGGTATATAGGCATAAACAACGTGAGATCATTAGAGCATTTAATTTATAAAGCTATGAAGTTAATAAGAGAAATGCTCCCCCTCAGTTGTGCACTCTACTTATCACTATCTTATGCCTTTTTCATATTTTCATTCTTCAAGTTCTTAGCCAACTGCCCTAAGATTTTCAATGATTTAAACTTGACTTTGAATTCTTAAGCTAAGAGGACCAAAAAGTCACACTCAATAGTCCTTTTAAGAACTAAGCCTATTATGCCTCTTTTCTTATGAATCTTAACAAGAGAGAGGCTCAAGTTTGAATGGCTTTCAATTGGTTGTGCATAGGTTTCTTTGAAAAATGTATTGAAACCTAAAGCAATCTTCTTAGCTATTCAACGCCATTCTAAGGAAATGAAGCTCTAAATGATTTAAATTTTTTATTTGAGAGCTTATGAAAGGGTCGCATATAAATACTCTTAAAATTAATTCACTATTGAGTTCAGAAGAGTATTTAGGAGAAGCAAAACATTGTTTAGGATAAGCAAGCTAGAGAATGTGTCCCACCTTTTAGGCAAAGAGCATTTAGGAGTATATGAATCTTTCTTAAACAAGGCTCTTTGGTTATTTCAGATTTTCTACTATTGGAGGGTATCCTTGACATATTATCACAATTTAGAGCAAGGATACGAACCAATGAATGGATGAATCTTTAGCTCATATGATCAATGTTTGGTAAAGATCTCCTATGGAGGAGATAACTTATGCATGAATCAAAATTAGAGGATTTTTACATTTTAAGCACAAAGGGAATATTTTGATTTAATTAGATGAAAAACTTAAATCCCTTAGAAGGTCCCTCTAATTCGATTATGAGAAGGATGTCTTTAAATAAGCACTTTAATAGATTAGGAATTTTTGATAATCAGTGTTTATGACCAAAGTGATGACTGATTTTAGATCAAGGATATTATGTTCTAAAATGAGTTTAGGGATAAATGATATATGACAAGATGGATTCCCTAAAGCTCAAACTTATGAAATGGATAGAGTATGCTTAACTTCAGATTTTCATATTTAGGCATGAATTAAGCATTAAGAATTATTTACCAAGCAGAGATGCTTATGTCCATTTGGAAGTGGATTTATTCAAGCATGCTTTCGAGATATTATTCAAGATATGATGATTTGTGTTATTTATCTCAGAAATACAAGGTTCCAAATATTTTAGTCAGTTAAGCCTTTTACCTTTACTTTGAAAAAATCAAAGGAATGATATGAGTAATGTGGAGACCGACGTTTCATTCAAACAGTGATTGTTTCATTCCTTTTTCAGTTCAAAGGTAGCATGCTATTGCCAATATTTTCATATTTTAACCAATCATTGTGATATATATGCATTAAATTCAGATTGGATATATTGCTTGAATTTCCATATTGGCTTGATTCTCTAATGATCTTAGTATGACAATAGTGTATAGTGATTGCATATACTAAGTTTTGACATTTTAGGCACAGACCACTTCCCAAGCCTTTAGTCATCACTATTCCCTATAACTAAACCTAATATTTAAGGAATAATTAAACAATTATGTAATTCCTATTGGAATCCATTCTTCCTTTGGTTCAAAGCGGTTTTCTATTCTAATTACGCATATCATTTTCCTATCCTTGTCTCTAGCACCTCTATATGGGCAAGAGTGTCTAATGTGTCCTTTTCTTTTCACAGAATAAGCAGGTTTTGTTTTTATGTGAAGGATTTTGCTTATTGAACCTGTTTCTACTTGATGAGCCATAAAGGTCGTTATGACCATGGGATTTAAAAGAGGAATCCTTTTTAAAAGAATTATATCTTTTAACTCTTAAGGATTTATTTGAACTATTTTTCTTACTTATAGCCTTGGAAATTATTCTAGCATGATTTTTTATTTTTCCCTCCAAGCAAGTGATTTTCAAAACCTTCTCAATCTTTTTTCATTTAAAGGATGATATGATATTCTTTTAGACCTTCTAATTGTTTTGCCAATCTTTTATTTTCATTTTTCAAAAGTGTTTTTTGCTTAGACATCCTAACTAGAAACTTATGCATTTTAAATAAAGCTTTTTATAGTTCTTCATACGAAGGCATGCTTTAATCATTAAATTCAACACATGATTCATCACAAGAATTATCACAATAATCTTCACATGAATCATTGCATGCATTATTAACAGAATCATACGAGACATTAGATGATTCATCACATAACATAACGAAGAATTCAATATAGGAATCATCAAATGCATCATTAATTGAGGTAGAATGGGAAGCATATACTTCTTCGTCTATTAATGCTATTAGCCGATGATTTACCACTTCTTGATCGATTGAGCTTGAATCATCCAGAGTGGTGGCTTCCTTCTCTTTGGCTCCTCCATATCTCCCGTCAAGCTCCTCCCAAATATCTCTTGCACATTTACATGCCATAATTTCATGAAAAATATTAGAATCTATAGCGCAATATAATATATCCATGACATTTGTATTTGCATGCATTAAACTAATGTCATTCTCATTCATTGGCATACAAATTCCTATAACAATCATTCGCCATACCCTCCAATCCCTAGATTTTATAAATATGCTCACTCTTTGCTTCCACAAGGAGTAATCAACACCAAAAAAATACTAAAGGCCTGATACATGATTGTCCCTCACAGAATGGGGATACACCAACGAGATTCATTGCGATCTTTAACAAACACATTTAAGCTTTTGCGATGAGGCTTTGATATCAAATGTGAGGAATAGTGTATTCCTAAGAGTGGGGGTAAATTGGGTATTTAAAAATTCTCGGTCCAGTATGTCCTAATTTTGAAATCACAATCGGTAACTTAAACGTAGGGTTTTTTCAAACAATCTCAAATCCCCCTAATTAAACAATTATGTGAATATTTAAAACAAATACAACATTCGCAATAAATTAAATATAGGCATACAAGTGCGAAAAATAAATAGCATAGGAAAAAAAAGAGTGCAAACACACAACCGGGCGGAGCAACGCCGTTTACAAATCTCCTTACAGGGTGGAGTCCCCTTCTTCAGGAGATACCCTACGCTTGGAACACGACTCACTACATGAACCGTGGGGATACAAAAATGATAAAAAAATAATTTGCATATAAGAGAATGCTTCTTAAAAAGCTAGTTCGTACAAATGAAGAACAATATGCACTCTCACAAAATATAAGTTAAAGCTCAGTAGAGTATGTGTATTTTTCTCAATAATTTTTTTTGCAATCTTTGAATAAGATGTATATGATAAATACTTTAAAGATTTAACCCCAATAAATATTTCTCTACAAATATTGTTCAAGAGAGGAATGTAGGAGAACCTAGGGTTTAGTTCAAAATAATTTATGCAATAAAAATATGAGCTCTTGAATCTTACAATGGATATGCTCAAAGATTCACTAGCAACAAAATGGTTTCTCTAAAGAAATATGTATCAATAGAAATAAGTAGGAGAAGCAATAGATGTGTCTTAAGAAGATTTTTCAAAGCAAGAGAAGAAGAATAGAATAGAGTAAATATGCTA
This sequence comes from Malania oleifera, assembly GCF_029873635.1. NCBI lineage: Eukaryota > Viridiplantae > Streptophyta > Magnoliopsida > Santalales > Ximeniaceae > Malania > Malania oleifera. The sequence goes on along the minus strand of NC_080417.1, from coordinate 104,338,251 downwards.
TTGTTTTTGAAAGGATGAGTAAAAATCACACTCAAGAATTTAAGCTCAATAAAAGATTTCTCCACCAAGTATTTTTAAGAGGTGTAGGTGAAAACTATGAATTTTGCCCTCAAAAAGATTTTTGCAATACAAGGAATATGGGAGAGCTTTGATTTGAAGAATAAATGCCCAAAAATGAATTAATATATTCAAAAACTATTTTAAAAGCATTGGGCAAGGTATATATAGTCATTTTCAATTTTTAACCATTTTCTGACCGTTGGGGAGTAAAATATTATTTTAATTTCAAAATTTTCGATCGTTTTAAGCTCATAATAGCCTGAACCTGAGAGGTCAAGTCGATCGATAGGGTTTGGTCAACTAGCCCTAACACGATTTTCAAATCCATAAGGTTCGGTCAACTAAGGCTCAAGATCTGGTATGCCGGATGATCAGGCCGGTCGACTAGGCTTTTCAAGTGTATTTAGGGTCGGTCAGCTGGGCCTTTGCAAAACTTAGCCAAGTGAACTGGCTAGTTGACTGGGGTTTATAAAGCTTTAAGGGGCTAGTCGACTGGGGCTATATAAAACTGGCTTTTTGTTTGGCTGGTCGACTGGGCCTACCAAGGCATGAAAGAGCCAGTTGACTGGGGCCTTTATAGAATTGAAAATTCTGGCCAAGTGTATAGCTGGTCAACTGGGCCGTTTACGCTAATCAACTGGGCACTTTGAAAAACTGAGTTTAAGCCCTCTTTTTGACCTTAAAAGCAATTTAACCTTTTTTTATGATTTTAACTTTTATGAAAAAGGTTTTGCATGAAAGAGTTTTTATGTCCTAAGGTCTTTCTACAGTCAGCCTTTGGTCCATTGAGCTTTCATTCATATCATGCAGATCATGCAAATTACAATAAACTAAATGCATTACAAATAAACATATGTCTTCCTTTCTTATTCTTCAAATTTTCATGGAATACGCTAAGCTGTATGTGTGCTTTAAGTCCCTCATGGCTTCCATTTTTCCTATACCTATGTGTGTACTGAAATGTAAACCTGTTCAAGCACTAAACACACATATGAGATACTTATAGTTTGTCATTATCAAAACGAGATCAGACTTAAAAAGTCAATAAAATATTTAGTTGGTACCAAAAAATTATGGCTTATCTTTTACTAAGTATCCTGCTGTACTTGAAGGTTTTTGTGATATTGATTGGAATACTTTGTCAGATGATTCTCTCTCTACCACTGGTTATATTTTTACTTTAAGTGGTGGTGCTATTTGATAGAAATCCAAAAAACAAACAATAATTGCTAACTCAACTATGGAAGCTAAGCACATTGCTTTAGGATCAGCTAATGAAGAAGCAAGTCGGTTAAGAGATATGATGTATTAAATCTCATTTTTGGGAAAAACCAATGCTACCTATCCTAATTAGTTGTGATAGTACTTCTAAAATTGGTAATGTGAAAAACCATAATTATAATGATAAATCTGGACCTATAAGAAGAAAACACAGTATTGTGAGATCATATTTGAGTAGTAACATCATTAATGTGAGTTATATAAAATCTTCTGAACATCTTGCGAATCCATTAACTAAGGCCTTAACAAGAGAAAGGGTATGGAATACATCGAGGGCGATGGGATTAAAGCCTGTAAAATCATGAACCACATATAAGGATACCCAACTGAAAGACCAGAGATCTTGTAATTGGGTTTAATGGAAAGAAAAAATCATATGGTGATCGTAAAAGATGCACTATTATTTTTAAACTCATCCCTATGGTGTAAGTACATTTATCATGTAACGAAGGAGGTTGAGTTTTTTAAAACTCTTAATGATAATCTATATCTCTTATGAGTGGGGTGTCAGAGTTACAGGAGCACCCTTATCAGATTTCACCTATGTGAGCATAAGAGTTGGGCCACTCTCTATAAGAATTGGGCTTATTCTCAAATAACGTATTGGTTATTAAAGCTTATGTCAACACCTGAATGATTATGTGTGAGATGTAATACTTTATTTCCCTTAAATAGTCATAGTTCAAGTGTTGGAATTGGTGTATTCCCAAGAGGGGGGTGGGGTGAATTGGGTATTTAAAACTTTTCTCTTAGGTCAATCCAAATTTCACAAACAGTATTACACAAGTCTAGGGTCTTTCTATATAATCATAAACCCAATTAAATATTCAAACAATTAAACACATGTACTGCATATAATAAATCAAATATAAAACATACATGTGCTGAAATTGAAAGTGTGAAAAAATAAAAGCCGCACTAGATATGTTATTGGGGTTAAGCTAATGTTGCCTACATCCCCGCCTCAAGCTCACAAGCATGAGGATTCCACTAAGATTGCTCACTTGTGGGTGGAGCGACACCGTTTACAACCTCCCTCTCCTTACTGAGCAATGGAATATCCTAGGTCAGATTAACATGGCTGACCCCAACCTTTACAACACCTTACTAGGATGGTGCACCTAGTTTTCCTAATCGGGTCTAAACCAGTTTGGTGCTCTCCTAATCGGGTTTGAGCAAGTCTGGGACTATTCACAAGGCTAGTCTCCCTCTTCTGACCAACTGTAGGGAATACAACAAATAATCAAATGAAATATTTTTCGTACAACAAAGAATGCTTCTATACTAAGTAGATGTATACACAATATGCACAATGCCCTCACATATGATATGAAATGAAGCTCAATGTGAGTATAGTGATTTTCTCACTAAAATAATCCTTAAATAAAAATATATATGATGGATGCTCAAGGATTTAAACCCTACAAAATATTTCTCCAAATATGTTTTTTCCCAAATAAAGTGTAGGAGAATCTAGGATTTTTGCTTACAAATGAACTTGCAAAAATAGTATGTGTGAGTGTAAGCACAATTGCAATAAGACTTTCCTAGTACAAATTATATGTGCTCAAGTCTTTCAAAAATAACTAATATAAATTTTTTCCCAATAATATTTATCAATAAAATATATGGGAGATCCAAGATGCTAACTCAAAAATAAATTTTCACGAACAAAGAAGAAGTGAGAGTATAAGCTTTGGATGAAGAAAATAAATGCCCAAAGATGAGTCAAATGCTCTCTTCAAAATGATTTTAAAACAAATGAGTGTAAGAGAGTATGAGTAGTATGCTTTGAAAAGATTGAAAGAATTTGAGCAACAAGAGGAGTATAAGTACTAAAAATTTCAAAATTTTTTCTTAAGGATTTTTGCTAATCTTGTCCTAATTAAGGCAAATAAAGGGGTATATATAGATATTGCAAAAAATATAACCGTTAAGGACATGGAGGTTATTTTGGAAAAAAGATTAATAGAGTTTAATTAATTTTAACCTCAGTTAACCATGGTAAAAACCTGACCAACCCGAGAGGTTCGGTCAACTATATTTAGGTTTTGGTCGACCACATTGCTAAGTTTGGTTGATCATGACACTTTTGAAATGCAGATATGGTCAATCATTTCAAGGCGATTTTGAACCCCTTTGTAGGTTCGGTTGACCAAGACAAAGGATGGTTGACTACTCATCTAGGTTCGGTTGACCGTGGCAAAAAAGAACTATACATTTGGTCGACCGGATAGTTGGAGGTCAGACACGTTTTGGTTTGGTCGACCTAGGATGATACATCCATTTCAAAATGGTTAAACGGTCGACCACGTGAAGTCAACATGTTAACTTTTGACCGGTTCAATCGACCAAGGCTTTTACACTGCTAGGGGTTCGGTTGACTGAGGCTTAGTCTTTTCAGCCTACAATGTGTTCAGTCAAACAAGCTGGTTATTATTAGAAGGGTTCGGTCGACCGAGGCTATTCAAAACATAATTTTGACCCTAATTATGACCCTAAAAATCCGACGTTGGTTGACCTTCGGTCGATCGAAGTCTGACTTGGTTCCCTACAGTCAGTCTATGGTCATATTGAGCTTTTCATCCATATCATGCATGTAATGCATTATATTTCATACCAAATTTAAATGCAATACAAATTAAAAAACAAATGTCTTCTTTATCTTCTTTTCTCTTTAATCTTCATGGAAAACGCTTGAGCATATGAGCTTTATGCGTCTTTGGCTTCCATTCTCAGCCCCCGTATGTGTGTGTTTGAATTATAACATGTTCAATCACTAAATGCACACATAAGTAACTTGTAATTTGTCTTTATCAAAACCAAGGATCGGACTCAAAAAGCCAGCATCAAGTCTGAGACTACTACTAACTCTGAAGTAAAGATTATTGTTCACTAAGTGAAGGTTCAATATAGAGCACATCTTCATTATGCATAATTATTCATCTTTGATTATTAAACTCTCTATATGCATGGTATATACATAATATTAAAATGAGGGGGGAATTGTTAGTGTATTTTAATATTATTATATTGTCAGTGTATTATATTATTATTTTATTTATTATCGTGGAAAAAAACATGTACATTGGATTTGGGTTATGTATCTATATTTAATTGGGTCATTCATTCATGTATTTCATAAATGCATGAGATCAATTTGTATCTACTTAATATATACATGTCTTATTTTTAAGTACATGGAGAATGAAAGGTCATTTTGTGCCTATAAATAGACCCCTGAGGCATTGATGGGAATCAGATGGCCTTGCCCCTTTCCTTCGCCGACATGGTAACACGTGGATGGCCACTAGATGTCCACATTAGTTTGTAATTCTTGCAGGTACACATGGAGGATCTAAAGACTTTTGGTACGCAAAAGTTGATATGCCGTTGCAAGTTCGAGTTCAAGACCTTTGTGGGCCCCACATGGCTCCATTGGGATCGCATGACTTGGGTCTCCCTTTGACTCTTTTGTATTTAATGATGTTGATGCGAACTAGTTACTTGATTTGAATTTACTAACTGAAAAAAATTTGAGTTGTAATATTGTGATACTTGATATTTTATTTACTTCTTAAACTCTTTGTAATTTTATTATTCGTATTGCTATTTTCTTCTACTTACGATATTCTGAACTTTGAGAAATGCATGCTAGAAAAGGATTAATATTGCCTATATATTGCATGATGAGTTGATGGACATATTGTTGGATATATGGTTTGAGAATTGCATGCTGGCTATTGGTCGTATTCTTTGTTAACTGCATGCTATTTACCAGTCCTATTGCGAATTGCATGCAGAATTGTCTATTTTATTCCTTTTTATTGATGTTAAAAGGGGGAGAATTTATAGAAAAATAAGAATGTTGAAGGTTAAGTTGAATGATATCTTCTTGTATATCTCTTATGCTGAATGTTGATTGAATGTTGCTTTGAATGTTACTTAAGGGATATTATATTCAGGGGGAGAGATACAAGTTGATGCATATTATTTGCTGAAAATTATAGAGAGATACTTATAGAGGACTATATATAATTTGCTGAAGTTATATTGAAATTTTGAAATCAGATTTATTGATATATGTTGAGAGTAAACCGTGTTATGCTAAGTTTGATATATGTTGATAGTAAACTATGATTATGCTAAATACAAGTTGAAGTTATACTTAGTTATTCATGTTATTCTTGAAAAATATATTTTATATATGACTTGTTGAGGAATTTTTTTTTTTTTTTTTTGAAAAGGAGAAACGTCAAATCACGATTAAGCTTGAACAAGTATTCGTATATTAATTATATTTTTGTGTTTCATGCTTATTATGATGGGGAGCCTTATCAAGGCAACCTCATTTTGCTCCTTATTTGTCATCATTAAAAAGAGGGAGATTGTTGGCCTAATAATGCTTAATCTTATTTTTCTGATAACAAATTAAGGATACTAATTGTGCTTTCAATATTAAATTTCAGGTATTATGTTCTTCACAAGCACAATGGTTGAACCTGATGAAGAATTGACCAAAGCTCACCTTAAGTTCACAAGTCATGACGAATACAAGCTCATTGAAGGATTGATCATGCTTGAATAGAGTTAAAGCTATACGACATGAAGACTTAGGATTTAAATGTATTTAAATGTTTCTTAAAGTCTCATATGTAAGTACTCTTAGACTTCAAATTTGTGACTGAATCTCTTAGGAATTTATACTGGACTTAGAGACCTATTTAAGAATCTGAAAAATATTTTTATAAGTCCAAAATACTTTGAAAAGTAAATACAAATAAGTTTTGGAATCAAAATGTGAAAAACACTAAGTTACACAGTGTTTAGGTGACTGAATTGCTACTACCAGTGTAAAAGAAATTAGAACATTAGTTCAGGCGATTGAGCTCACGAGTTCAAGCGATTGATATGCAATTGCTAGTTCTGAAGCGCTTATTTTAAATGGTTCAGGTGATTGAATGTATAGTTCAGACAACTGAGGTCTGTGTTTTAAACTTTCAAATAACGCTGATTTCTTTCAAAATTGAAAGATATGCTTTCTAAACTTGGGGAAAACAGTAAGAATTTTTCCTAATCTTTATAAGGATCATCATTTACGTATTAGGGTAACATATACTCATGCATACACTTTGAATTCTTATTGATTCATACTCTAAAATAACATATGTGCATATTCTTGAGTCCTAATTGAATTTTGATTCAATTCTCTGAATTTCTCATACCACAATCAGAATACCTTCGAATTATTTGTCAACTTCAATTACAATTTGTTGATTAAGAGTGCTTAGTTCTTATTAGTTTACAAAATATGCTCTATTGTGAGAGTATTCAAGTTGTACGAACAAATTGATTTGCTGTTTTTGCTATCTGACGACTTGGGGATAGAGTTGTTGCCTAGCAAGAGGGTTTTCTCGTTAGAGAGGGGTCTCGGCCTTCCAAAGGAGAGAGGCTACTACACCTATTAAACGGAGTGGGTAAATGAAAATCCTCACAGCGAGTTGCTTGGGGTAAGGACGTAGGCGGGAAGCCGAACTTGTAAAAAAAATTGTGTGTTCAATCTTCTTTCCCTATCTCTCTAAATTCTTTAATTATAAACTGCTGTGTATGTTTTGAATTTTTTGGGAAATTATGTTGAATAAGTTTATTGGATTGTTAATACTTTGGGTTGTTTAAGTTTCCAGATGAAATTCAGACGAGTGCTGAAACTCTAAAGTTTTTGATTGGTTGAGGTAAAGTTGTTTTGGTTTGTTGATTATTCAAGGATAAGAAGCTTACTTAATTAAGTTATATTATTGAATCTTATCTTAAATACATACTTGCTTATTTTTTGAATTCAAGGTTAGTAGTTAAACTTGCTGAAGGTAAAAATTTAGGTTGTATATTTAAATCATATATACTTAGGACTATTTATTGGTATAGTCATTCGCTGCCTAGTTGATTTTGTTGTGATTGAAATTAATTTAAAGGTTTAAAATAAACCAAGCTTCCGCGTGATAAAAATTTTAAATTCCCAATTCACTCCCCTCTTGAGACAATTATTATTATTATTATGCAATAGTATTAGTAGTAGTTTAGTTTTTGGTGATTCACTTCATTTAGTTATTTATTTTAGAAAACAGCTAGAAAGACAAAAAAAAAAAATCAAAATAAAAGTAAAGAAAAATCATAGAAAATTACAAAATAAAAAATCCAAAAAAATAGACAAATGTTAAAGAAAAAAAAATAATGAGTGGTACCAAATGGTTTATAAATCGATTTTTTTAAAAAAAATAATAATTTATGGAGAACGAACACAAAGATATAAAAAAATCAGTTCAATTTTATGCATGCAAGATCAACCATTAAGGTCGTATATTTGTCCATGTTATAGACCTAGAGAAAGACTATGATAGGATGCGTAGAAAAAATTTGTGTTGAATTTTAGAAAAGAAGGAAATATGCAACTTGTTATATGAATATTATTAATGATATTTAAAACTTGAAACATATCGTTGAGACATACAATAGTTATTAAAATTTAAGAATTGATTTTTTTTTAAAACTTGTGTTGGAAAGTCTTAAACATCAACCTTATATTTGGATTTGTATGTAGCCTTTCCGCTATATTTGTTGACTCTGTGACTTTGATCCCTGTTTTGATTCTGACAAAACACATTATCTCACTTGTGTGCAAAGTGTATGAACAAGTTTATGTTTCCATAAGCACAAGTGACAGTTGCAAGATGAAAGCCAAGAAGTACTTAAAGCTCTCATCTATTGGCATATTCCATGATCATCAGAAGATCAAAAGCTTAAAGACTTGTTTATTTTTAATTGTAATAGTAATTAGGTTTCAATTGTGCATGCATGTTCATATGATTTTAATTGAAGCTCATACATGACCTTAGATTGACCTTAGGAATCAAAGATTTTAATGAAAACCTTTTATACTCAAAGTTAAACATTACCAAAAGGTTTGAAATGATTTTAAAATCAAAGACAGATCAAAAACTCATTTTGGTTAAAGGTTAGTTGACCAACCTCTTAGGCCCAGTCAACCAGGCTGTGGACAATGCCAAAAATGAGGTTTTACAAAGGGCCCAGTAGATCAGATGGTTCATCCCGATCAACCAAATTGAAGGCCTGGGAATTTTATTAAGGACCCAATCGACCATCCTTTCGAAAACCTATTTGGCCCAGTCAACCGGCCTTCATACAAAGGTTGATCCAGCAGACTAGATCACAGGGCTCGACAGATCGAAGCTCACAAGAAAGGATTCGCCCTTTGGTCGGTCAACCGAACCTTAGGCCGATCAACCAAACCCCTCAGTTTTAGGCCATTTTGAGCTCCAATGGTTAGATTTTTTCAAAATAAATAATTATTTAATTGCCCAATGGTCATATAACGACCATATTTTGAAATTTCCTATAAATACTTGGCCCAATCACTTTGCAAATGTTAGGGAAATACATTGAAATTATATTTCATTACTCTTTGATTCTTAAACCTATTTTATACTCCTTTAAGCATCAAAATCAAATTTCTCCTACCTTTTATTATGAAAATATTTTTGAAGAAATTCCTTGAATTAGTCAATAAAGCTTTGAGCATATATTTCACTCAAATATATTTGCTTGAAAAGCTTTATACTCTTGACATTTGAAAGGTCAATCTTGAGAAAATATTTCTCCTACTCTTCATCTTGTAAATCTTTTTGAAGAAAATATTTTGAGGTATTTTGGAAAGGCTTGAGCATATATTCACTTTCATATATATTGCTTGAGAGCCTTCTTGTTATTGATTTCACAAAGGTCAATCTTGAAATCATTTTCCAAACTCTCACTTTTACTTGAAAAATATTTTTGAGAGAAAAAACCCTAACTCTACTGAGCTTCATTTTTAAAATCATTTGAGAGTGCATATAGTTTTTATATTGTACAAATCAACTTTTAAGAAGCATTTTCATTGTACGAAAAATTGTTTTTCAAACAAGCTCTTTGTGGTTCGGGTTGTGAACCGTGGCTAAGTGAGGGTACATCACTTGGAGAGGTGGCTCCGCCTAGAAGGAGTGGTTTGCAGTGTGATCCACACTGAGCGAGGGTACATCGTTCAGAGTGGGGCGGGGGGGGGGGGGGCTCTACCCTATTGAAGGAGTGCCGAGCGTGGGGTATCGCTTGGAGAGGTTGGTCCACCTAGAAGGACCGGTGTCAAAAGGGGATCCACCTATTTGAAGGAGTGGTTTAGTGGTATCCTTGGGGGGGGAGGGGGGTTTGCCCAAGGCGAGGACGTAGGCGGGATTTACCAAACCTCGTTAAAAATCTCGTGTCGTTCTCTCTCTCTCTCTCTCTCTCTCTCTCTCTCTCTCTCTCTCTCTCTCTCTCTCTCTCTCTCTCTCTCTCTCTCTCTCTCTCTCTCTCTCTCTCTCTTATCCTTTTAATTTCCGCTCGTGTATGCTTGTTTATATTTTGTTGTGATTGATTTACATACACACATTAATTTTTTATTAGGATATTGTTTGGTGAATCTGGTAGATTATTCAGCAAAATTTTTAAAAATTCTAATTCACCCCCCTCTTGGGATTACACCATTCCTCGCATTTGGTATTAGATCCCGATTGCAATAAGTTTAACCGTATTTGCATAAATATTGCAATGACTCACAATGGTGTATCTCAATTTTACGAGGGTCATTCCTCTTCAAGGCCTCCATTGTTTTGTGATAAAAATTATACTATTTAGAAACAAAAAATGATTATCTTTATTCAAACTGTTCATTGTAGGGCTTGGAAAGTAATTGATCAAGGGAATTATATCCCAATGAAAATCATTCAAAATGTAGAGTTTCCTAAGATAGAAAGTGAAATGAATGAGCATGATTTCAATTTATTGCAAATCAATTCTATTGCTATGAACATGCTTTATTGTGCCTTAGATGCGAACATTTTTAAAGAGATCATGACATGTCAAAGTGCTAAGGCTATTTGGGAGGAACTTGAAAAGAGGTATGGAGAGACCGAGAAAAAGAAAGCCACCGCTCCGGATGCTTCGAGTTCAAATGATCACGAAGGAGATAAGTGTTGTTTTATTGCACTAACTACTAAAGTGGTACATTCCTCTCCTTCTACTTCATGTAATAATTCATGCAATGATTCGTGTGATATATCTTGTGATAAATGCAATAATGAATCATGTGATGAATCTAATAGTGAAAGCATGCCAACTTATGAGGAATTACAAAAAGAATATATTAAAACTCATAAGTTTCTCGTTAAAACACATAAACGTTATACTGCTTTGAAACAAAAGAATGAGGCATCACTGAAAGAATTAGAATGAAAAATTCTTGTTGAAAAGGAAAAAGACTTGAAAATCATGAAATTAGAAAACAAGAATGAAAAGTTGGAAAAAGAGCTGAAAGTCTTAAGATCCCAAATTTCTAGTGATAATGTAAAGGATCTTCATATTTTTGAACTTGAGTGTAAAGCAAACAAGATGACCAAAGAGTTCATAAAATTACAAGTAATTTGCAAAGGCTTAAAAGATTTAAAAATTCCAAGCCTAGAAAATAAAATAGAAGATCAAGTTAAGATCATCTATACATTTACTAGGGGCAAAGAAAACTTTGATAAGCTCATAGAATCACATAAGATAACCTTAGACAAGGAGGGTATATGATACAATGGAATTGAAAATAGAAAGAAAAATGGCCTATAGATGGGGTACTTTGTAAAAGCCTCAAAATTCTATGCTAGTACCTCCTCCGATGCCTATACTCACACCACCTGCTTAAAAAGAAGGGTCATATCAAATTCGATTGCCCATTCAAAAGAAAAAGTGTGAAACCTAAACCAATGTGGAGAGTCAAAGAAATGGTGGGTTCTAACCCACCAAGACTTAAAGAAAAATGGGTACCAAAGCAAGTCCCATTGTTCCCACCTTAGATCTTAAGGTCAAGAACTTAATTGTGCCATTCACTCAATGCAAAGAGGAGATTAAGTTTATTGAAGGGATTTTAAATTGAACAAAATTGGTCAAAGTATAAAACGTCAAGTATTAATCATTGAAAATATATCTCTTGTGGCTTAAAGTGATAAGTGCAAAAAGGAGCAAGAAAGAGGCAAAAATGAGAAAATTAGCAAGGCCTAGTGGACTTGACTAACATGCCCAATTGACTGGACCCTCCTAGGGCACAGTTAAAACACACCCCCAGTCGACCGGACTAGAGCCCAGTTGATCGAAACTCTTGGTGTGCCCTCACTAGCTTACTTGGTTGCTCCACAGTCGACCAAACCATAAATCGGGACTTACTGTGTGTGCCCCAGTCAACCGAACCAATCTCCCAGTCAACCGGGCAGTGGATTTTGAACCATAATGAGGCAAGCCAATATGAAAATTCAAGAAATGTATCCAATTTGATCGCTTAACATTTATATATCATCAAGATTGGTTCAAATATGAAAATATTGACTATAGCATGCCAACTTTAAACTAAAAGGGATTGAGTTAATCTATTCTTGAAATGAGACAATAGTCTCGACATAATTCATATCACTCCTCTGAAGCGTTCAAAGTAAAGGTGAAGGGCATAATTGGTTATAATTTTTGGAACCTTATATTTTTGAGATAAATATATAGCATAAATCTTCAACTCTTAAAATCTCAGAAGCATGCTTAGATAAATCCACTTCCAAATAGACAACGGTTCTTTACTTGGTAAATAATTCTTAATGCTTAATTCATGTTTACATATGAAAATCTAAAGTTAAGCATACTTTGTCCATCACACAGAATTGAGCTTTAGGGAATTAATCTTAATATTATACTATCCTACCCTAAACTCATGTTAGAACATTAAATCTAGCATAAGCACTGAATACCATCATTTCCTAATCTACTAGTGCTTATCAAAAGCTTTTATTTCACCAATGAGCATTGGACTAGAAAAATTCATATACTCCTCATAATGCTCCTTGCCTAAGCAGTTAGGATATTCTCGTCTCTAGCAATGTATAATATCTTGCTTAGTCTAAATACTCTTCTAAATTCATTGAATTATCATTTAAAGAGTATTAATGCATACTCCCCTCATTAGCTATCAACTTTAATTCAAATCAATTAGAGCTTTTGAATAGTGCTAATAGGCTAAGTTAGTTGTCATAGGTTTCAATCTAGATGAAAGACACATATTTCAAAGAGACCTATGCATGAGAAATTAAAATAGAAAGCCATTCGAACTTAAACCTCTCACATCTTGCAAATCATAAAAAAAGAGGCAGAATATGCTTAATACATTGAAAGCATATTGTTTAAGATTTTTTTTTTTTTTTTTGGATCTTTTGAGCCTATGTATTCTAAGCTAAATTCAAGATATTAAAAATTGAGAGCATAATATAGAAATATTTAGACTGCTAAAGTGAGGGGGAACAGAAATTTTTAATATTCTTATCTCATAAATGTTTTTAATCTTATGATATATGTTTTTATGAGAACAGTACTGCACCTCACTATCCATAACTTGCTTAATGTTCATATCATTTGATGAATGCTTGAGCTATAATGGATTACATGCTTGAATTGGAACGTCATCTACATGACTGATGCAAATTTGTGAATTGCATGCTATAGAAACAACTAGGGCTTTGTGTACATGTTTTTTTAATGTGCTTAATGGAAAAATGAACCATTTACAAACAGCATGCTGCCCAAATTTTTTTAAATTCTTTGAATTTTCCTAGACGTTCTAAATTATATACATGTTTTGGACCTAAATGATTAATCATCATGTTTTAAATACAATATTACATGTTTTGATGATAGTCCATGAACTAGGGAAAATGCATGACATATGGGAAGTCTTTTATTTTACACTCACTCAATAAGTCATTTAACCCCAACTCCATATCTATTGTATATTTTTTTTTTTAGTATAGTCTTGTTGACTATCGTATGCTAAGTTGAAATGCAATATGCACTATGACTTTGTGCTGAATGTGTAAAATTTATTGAATGCTGAACTTATGAACGATGACTGTATGTCGAAATGATTTGATTTATAATCCTCATCCTTAACTAAAAATGCATACATGGGTGTATGAAAACAAGCAAAAGAGCATGAGCTTTATTTTAAGAGAAAATGCATTATTTTATCTATCTTATGGATTCAAATGAATAAAATTTTCGTTGTTTTTGTATTTGAGTCTAAAGCTCTTCTGAGAACCATGTACATCATATCCTACTTGTATGGAATTATAAATAGATATGGATTGTTCTTGGTTTTCATGAAATGGTTTTGTTGTTTGAATAAAAATGGTTAAATCAATATCCATTGGAACTATTTTTAAATGAATCAAACTGATTGCTTATACTGATAAACTCTTAATGAATTCTCACAATTGGTATCAGTATAAGTAATTTTTTTTTTCATCTAAGCTTGTACTTAGATAAAAAGTGAGAGTTGTAAAATTAAAATTCTATATTTCTATGTTCACCTATATTTTAGCTTAGATTAAAACTTTACTGTGAAATACATGTTTAAATATAATGATTTTTCGGTTCACAGTACATCTTAGGTGGAACTATTGTTCCTAGCTTTGCCATATGATCTTGCATAAAATTTTTGATCTTTTTAGGATCCATATGGTTATATATATATATATATATTGGTTAAAATATGAATGGTTCTAAATTGTTTACTAGAAAAACATAGCTTGCTTGAACCCTTGTGTTAAAGTTTCTTTTCTAGCAAGCATTGTCCCCAATATTCTTTTTTATATTAAAAGGGGATATTTTTTAAATGATTTTTGCGGGAAAAAAATGAACTTTTAATAGTGAATATTTTTTTTTTCTCATTGCAAATTGAAAAGCTTAAAGGTATTCATGACTTGTGTTCCAAATTCAATTTCTTTTGTCATGAAATTCACCAATGCAAGGGCTCTGATTATTTAAATGATCCTCTTAAGATAAGGAAGATATCTTTTTTAGCTTGCTGATGACAAAAGGGGGAGAAGTTTTAGAGCAAAATTATTTTCCTTCATAATTAGTATCTTCTAGCCCTTTTGTAATTGCAAAATTTACCTGTCCTCCTATCTCAATCTTGAGAAGGCAAAATAGAAAGTAATCATAAGGACTAAGCAGGTAACAGTGGTGGCAGTTGTAGAATAAGAAGATAACAGTGGCCTTTGCAACTGCCTCCTGCTTTTTGTTATTCACAAATTGGAAAATGATAAAGCATGATACTAGTAATAAAATTGAAATCATTTTTGTAACATGTAACTTTGTGTTAAACTGAATATTTTTCAAAATCAACTTCGATGTAACACGTACATGGAACCAAGCTAAACTTAACTGCTAATCTTGAAAAATTTTGTAGTCTTCATTTTGTACATGCTTGAGTTATATTGAATATCATTTTGAAATTTTGCATATTGTCAGGGGAAGCCTTTTTAGGCCAACCCAATTTTGCTTCTGTGTTTGTTATCATAAAAAAAGAAGAAGAGATTGTTGACTTTTTGAGTCCGATCCCTATTTTGATTATGACAAAGCATAACATCTCACTTGTGTGCAAAGTGTATGAACATGTTTATGTTTCTATAAGCACAAGTGACAAATGCAAAATGGAAGCCAAGAAGTACTTAAAGCTCTCTGTTAGGACCTGGAGAAGCCTATGAGTGGGCTTGATACACATGGGTGAACACTTGACCCAAAAGCTTAAGTCTATTGGGTTTTGGGGTCAACCATGTATATAAGCACCCATCAGCCACTCTAATTTTTCCAGTGTGGGATAAACTCACAAGTAGAATTCTCAACAATCTCCCCCTCATTTGTGAGTTCTAACTGCTCCCCCTTGAATGGAAATCGTCTCCCTTCCGGAAGTAAGCTCAATTCTCCAACAGTTGCTCAAGTGGGCCCTACTACTGGCACGTTATGTGCATCAGATTGCATTCCACGTGCCTCCGAACCAATCCTCCCTCTCACGTCTTAACCCTATTCGAATCCATCCACAGCCTAGATGATCCTTATTGGCATCAGCCACACACTTGGTCCTCCAACTGTTAGCACGTCAGGAGAATTAACTTCATGTCTCAACTTTTTATGATGTTGCTCACCCAAAGTTACGAACCGTTGGCTCTGATATCACTTGTTAGGACTTGGAGAAGCGCATGGGTGGGCTTGATACACACGAGTGAACACCAACTTGACCCAAAAGCTTAAGCCTATTGGGTCTTGAGGCCAACCATGTATATAAGCACCCATCATCAACTTTAAATATTCCAATGTGGGACAAGCTCACAAGTGCAATTCTTAACACTCTTATCTTTTGACGTATTCCATGATCATCAAAAGAGCAAAAGCTTGAAGACTTGTTTATTTTTCAATTGTAATAGTAATTAGGTTTCAATTGTGTATGCATGTTCATATGATTTTAATTGAAGTTCATACTTGACCTTAGATTGACCTTAGGAACCAAAGATTTTACTGAAAACCTTTTATACTCAAAGTTAAGCATTTACCAAAAGGTTTGAAATTATTTTAAAATCAAAGACAGACCAAAAACTCATTTTTATTAAGGGCCAGTCAACTGGCCTCTTAGGCCCAGACGACTAGACTGTGCACAATGCCAAAAATGAGGTTTTAAAAAGGGCCCGAAAGACCGGATGGTTCATTCTGGTCGACTGGACTGAAGGCCTGGGCATTTTATTAAGGGCCTAGTCGACCGGCCTCTCGAAAGCCTATTCGGCCTAGTCGATCGGCCTTTATACAAAGGTTGATCCAACCTAAACATAAGGCCCAATAGACCGAAGCTCATGAAAAAGGATTTCGCCTTTCAGTTAGTTGACTGGACCTCTCGGTTTCAGGCCATTTTGAGCTCCAATGGTTGGATTTTTTCAAAATAAATTATTATTTAATTGCCCAACAGTCATATAATGGCCATATTTTGAAATTGCTTATAAATACTTGGCCCAATCACTTTGCAAATGTCAGAGAAATACATTGAAATAATATTTGATTACTCTCTGATTCTTAAACATATTTCATACTCCTTTGATCATCAAAATCAAATTTCTCCTACCTTTTATCGTGAAAATATTTTTGGAGAAAATCCTTGAGTTAGTCAAGAAAGCTTTGAACATATATTTCACTCATATATATTTGCTTGAAAAGCTTTATTCTCTTGACATTTGAAAGGCCAGTCTTGAGAAAATATATTCCCTTACTCTTCATCTTGTAAATCCTTTTGGAGAAACTATTTTGAGGTATTTTGGAAAGACTTGAGCATATATTTACTTTCATATATATATATATATATATATTACTTGAGAGTCTTCTTGTTATTGATTTCACAAAGGTCAATCTTGAAATCATTTTCCATACTCTTTCTTTTACTTGAAAAATATTTTTGAGAGAAAAAAACTCTAACTCTATTGAACTTCATTTTTAAAATCATTTGAGAGTACAGATAGTTTTTATATTGTACAAATAAGCTTTTAAGAAGCATTTTTATTGTATGAAAAATTGTTTTTCAAACAAGCTCTTTGTGGTTCGGCTTGTGAACCATGGCCAAGTGAGGGTACATCACTTGGAGAGGTGACTCCATCTAGAAGGAGTGGTTTGTGGTGTGATCCGCACTGAGTGAGGGCACATGGTTCAGAGAGGGGGGTTCTACCCTATTGAAGGAGTGCTGAATATAGGGTATTGCTTGAAGAGGTTGGTCCACCTAGAAGGACTGGTGTAAAGGGGGGGTTCTACCCTATTGAAGGAGTGCCGAGCGTAGGGTATTGCTTGGAGAAGTTGGTCCACCTAGAAAAACTGGTGCAAAGGGGGGCTCCACCCTATTTGAAAGAGTGGTTTAGTGGAATCCTTGGGGGGGGGGGGGGGGGGGGGTTTGCCCAAGGCGAGTGTTGTTTTTTTGTCCCACATTGGTAGAATACTTCCACCTTAGTATAAAAGGTGGTTTTGAATTTTTTATATTATTTGTCCCATATTAGAGAGAAGTGTTTTTTAGACTTGAGGTTGAAGCTATATAAAGAGCTCAACTCTTCATTTGTAAAATACACCTCAAAGTTGTACTTTGTCAGGAAGTAGTGGATTGATCATCGGCGCCCGAGGACGTAGGTAATTCTATACCGAACCTCATAAATTTCTCGTCTTGTTCTTTTTATTGCTTTATTATTAGTTTCTACATTGCTTTAATTTCTTTTATATTCAATAGCAATAGTTGTAGTATTGGTGTTTGGCACAAGTGGGGTGCCCGGCACAACAATTGGTATCAGAGCTAGGTTAAATAGTGTTGATACGGAGGTGTTCCTCTGTTAGGATCCTTGATTCCACGTTTGATGCCTAAGAAAGACCTTGTCTAAGCGAGTGCTCAAAGACCATTGCGGCTCAGTCCCTCCCTAGAGGTCGGCCTGGTCAAAGTAGAATTTCATAGGATAAAACAGAGTAGACACAATTGGTACGTACTATTCATCCTAGGTCTTTTGCTTTGTTGGTTGCTATTGAATATATAGAAGATGGAAGAAACTAGTGTAGCAGTAGAAGAAACTCTGTCCACACAAACTCCAACCCCTTCGGCTTCAACATCATCATCGAAGACGATAGCTAATGCTCGGTTTGAGGTGGAGAAATTTGATGGTACCAATAATTTTGGTATGTGACAATGTGAGGTGATGGACATCTTGTATCAACAAGAACTAGATATTGCTTTGGATGATAAACCGGTAGATGTGGGTGACAGAGATTGGGAAAAGATGAATCGTCAAGCATGTGGTACAATTCGTCTGTGTCTCGCCAAAAATAAAAAATATTGTGTTATGAGGCAGACATCTGAAAAGAAATTGTGGAAGACATTGGAAGATACATTTATGACTAAGAGTCTGGAAAATCGGCTCTATTTGAAAAAGAAATTGTTTTGCTTCCAATATCAACCAGGTATTTCGATTAATGACCACATAAATGCTTTCAATAAAATTTTGGCCAATTTGTTAAATTTGGATGAAAAGGTGAAAGATGAGGATAAAGCCATATTGTTACTGAATTCTCTCCCTGATGAGTATGAACATTTGACCACCACTTTATTGTATGGGAAAGATAAAGTTACTTATGATGTTGTTTGCACTGCATTGATTAGTACTGAATGCAGAAAGAAGGATCAGAGGGTCCATAAGGAAACAGCAGAAGCACTAACAATAAGGGGACATTCTCAGAGTCGTATTCCTGGAAGGAAAAGTAAATCTCATGGGAGGAGTAAATCTCGTGAGAGACCTGCTAAAGATGAATGAGCCTTTTGTCATGAGAGAGGGTATTGGAAGAAAGATTGCCCTAAATTACAGCAGGAGAATAAGGGCAAAGCACATTCTAATGCCAATATAGCCAATGATGATGGAAGTGAGTCAGATTTTTCTCTTGTTGGAACATCTTCGTCACAATATTTTGGTGAGTGGATTTTGGATTTTGGTTGTTCCTATCACATGTGTCCCAATAGGGAATGGTTTTCTAATTTTGAAGAATTAGATGGTGAGGTTGTTTTTATGGGAAATGATAATACTTGTAAACAACTGGAATAGGATCAATACAGTTGAAATGTTCAAGATGGAACTATTAAGGACCTTGACTGATGTTAGGTATGTCCAAGCCTAAAGAAGAATCTGATTTCATTGGGTGCCTTAGAATCTAAAGGGTTCACTATCACTTTGAAAGATGGAACCTTAAAGATTAAATCAGGTGCGCTGGTGGTGATGAAAGGAATAAGGAAAAATAACTTGTATTATTTACAAGGTAGTACAGTTATTGGCTCAACAGCTGTTGTTTCTGAGAAAGATGCAGGTTCAGATACAACCAAGTTATGGCATATGCGATTAGCACATACAGGAGAAAAATCTTTGCAACAATTGGCTAAACGAGGTTTTTTAAAGGGTGCAAAGGTGTGCAAACTTGAATTTTGTGAGCATTGCATTCTGGGAAAACAAACTAGAATGAAATTTGCACACCAGCAATCCACCAGACTAGAAGGTATTTTAGACTACATCCATACAGATGTATGGGGGCCCACAAAAACGGCTTCGTTGGGTGGTATGCATTATTTTGTCACTTTTGTTGATGATTTTTCTAGAAGAGTTTGGGTGTATTCTATGAAGCATAAAAATGAAGTGTGTGATATTTTCCTTAAGTGGAAAAAATTAGTTGAAACTCAAACTGGCAAAAAGATTAAATGGCTCAGATCAGATAATGGTGGTGAATACACGAGTGACCCATTTATGAAGGTATGTCAGGATGAAGGTATTGCTCGACACTTCAAAGTTTGAAATACACCACAACAGAATAGGGTCGCAGAGCGCATGAATCGGACTTTGCTGGAGAAAGTTCGATGTATGTTGTCTAATGCTGGGTTAGACAAAAGGTTTTGGGCTGAGGCTGTAAGATATGCGTGTCATCTCATTAATCGTCTACCATCATTTGTAATAAGGGGAAAAACACCCTATAAGGTATGGTCTGGAAAGCCTGCTAGTGATTATGATTCTTTACATGTATTTGGTACTATGGCTTATTATCATGTTAAAGAATCTAAGTTGGATCCAAGAGCCAAGAAAGCAATATTCTTGGGGATAAGTGCAGGAGTCAAAGGATACCGTCTTTGGTGTCTAGAGATGAAAAAAATGATTTTAAGTAGAGATGTAACTTTTGATGAACTTGCGATGATGAAGAAAACAATACGCAAGGAGTCACGAGTTGAAGAGAAGACCAGTGGTAATCAACAACAGGTGGAGGTTGAGACAATTTTGGGAAACCCGGTGAGAAATGAGACTACACAAGGTAACTCTCCAGTTACGGTGGGGAATAGTGTACAAGAAGAGGAGATTTCAATTCGAGAATCTTCACAGCAACAAGAATCAATTGTTTTTCAAAGGCCAAGACGAGAAATTCGAAAACCTGCTCGATATACTGACATGGTGGCGCCTATGCACTTCCAGTTGTGGATGATAATGTTCCTTACACTTTCAAAGAAGCAATGAGGAACTCTGAATCAGACAAGTGGAAAAAAGCAATGGATGAAGAAATGCAGTCTCTTCATCAGAATCAGACTTGGGAGCTAGCCTAACTGCCCAAGGGTAAGAAAACAATTGGTTGTAAATGGGTTTATGTAAAGAAAGAAGGATTTCTAAATGCAAATACTGTTCGCTTCAAAGCTAGATTGGCAGCTAAGGGCTATGCATAGAAGGAAGGCATTGATTATAATGAGGTATTTTCTCCAGTTGTTAAACATTCTTCCATTCGAATTTTGTTGGCTTTTGTAGCACAATTTGATCTTGAACTAGTTCAACTCGGTGTAAAAACTGCATTTTTACATGGTGATTTGGAAAAAGGAACATTAAATGCCTCAGCCAGATGGTTCAGGTTGCTGGTGGAAAAGAAAATGGGTAGCAAAGGGGGTGTAAATTGTTGTATGGTTTAAAACCGTTCAGAGTAGTGGTACAAAACGATTTCATCATTTTATGATGGGTGCCGAAGTACATAAGACATAAACATGATCAGGGTGTATAGTTTTGATGGACTACAAAATGATCGTGTATATATTTACTCTTGTAGTTGATGAATATGTTGATACTTCAAAGCTAGAGAAGAAAATCAAAGGGAACAGTCAGTTAAATCAAGAGTTGAGATGAAAGGATAGTGGTGAATTGAAGCAAAGAAGATACTTGGCATGGAGATTCGTAGAGACAGAATGAGAGGAGAGGAGTTAGTCTTGTCTCAGAATGCACAGTTCTTGACGAAGGTAGTACAGAGTTTTTGGGGCGTGGATTTGAAGCAATTACAAAACCAGTAACGAACTCCATCTTACTGCCCCTCTTAGATCAATACCGCTGATTGTATTGCTTTATCTCTACCCAAATAGATGAGGAACGTAAGTTATGTAAGTTTCCTTATGCAAGTGATTGTTGGTAGTCTGATGTATGCAAATAGTTTGTACTAGACCTGTGAGTATTGTGAGCAGGATATGCATGATCTGGGTACAGCAATTGGCAAGCTGTGAAATTGCTTGAGATTCTTATGAATGCGATTGAATGGGTATAGTATTGAAGAAAAAATAATCCTATGAACATACATGTTGTTGGGATATGTGGATCGGCGTTGCGGAGATTAGGATAAACGTCGATCCAACTACGAATATTTTACATTTGCTAATGGTCCATTGCGTCGGATGTTTACCTTACACTCTACCATTGACTGTCTGACAACAGAACAGAGTACATGGTGCTCAGAGGGTAGTTAAAGGAAAGCGAATTGGTGCAGGGTTTTTACTTTGAAACTTTGTGAGTTGTATAGAAGACACGTGCTGTGATTCGCGTGACTGATCGTCAACGTCCTAATTTCATTTGGTCATACAGAACACGTCTACCATGCGAACGAGCACGACGCATACGAACCGTCTGGTTTTTTTCTTGTAGGGCTGATATTAAGGCTGCGGCACGATCCTCTCTACGATGTACACTGAACCGCAGCGTTATCGATTGTGCCACCACTCTCATCCCACCTTGTTTG